>NW_026571404.1:31546371-32235538 GCF_026225935.1 Boleophthalmus pectinirostris | reverse complement strand
AGAGAGAGAGAGAGAGAGAGAGAGAGAGAGAGAGACAGAGAGAGAGAGAGAGACAGAGAGAGACAGAGAGAGAGAGAGAGAGAGAGAGAGAGGGCAGGGACCCGAGGGAAAGAGAGAGTAAACTGCAAAGGAAGGAGAGAAGAGGAAAGGGAAAGAACCCTTAAAAGAGAGTGACAGAGAGAGAAAAGAGGGCGAGGGGTGAGGAGATTGAAGAAGAGATTGGGAGAAGAGAGTGAAAGTGTGTGGAGACATGAGTTCACATGTGTTCACATGTGTTCACATGTGTTCACATGTGTTCACATGGAGGATGTGGCCTCTGTGTGGAGACATCGGCTGCTCCACACTGAACCAGCCTGATGCGTTGAGGTTTGAACGTACGGCGTCTGTTTTTCTTTTCTTTGAATTATTTAGAGATTGTGCACGACCAGAGATGTGCGAACTGAATTTCCCTCTGGGATTAATAAAGTTGTTGATTGATTGATCGAGAATCCGTAAGAAAAATGGAAACGCGGCTCTTGTGGTGAGGCACGTGTGAGTTTTCCGGCTCCAGTGAGTGACAGGAAATCCTTTAAAAACAGTGAAACACATGTAAAGCTTTTTAATTCTAGGTTTCGTCTTTACACTATAATTTAAAGGCAGTACACTGTAAAAATATTCTATGTGTTCAGAATACAGTACTCTGATCGGCCCATGTATCAGAATACTTCACCAAATACATCTTAATGTAGGAATTCTGTAACTTCTTGTACTTCTTCCAGCAGTGTATACAGACACGCACCACACTTTGAGAACCACTGCACTAGTAATCTGTGTAATGGTGGTGTCACTGGGGTTAAACATGTTTCCTAACTCCTACAGTGAGCAGAGTGAGTTCGGAGTGAGTTTGGAGTGATTTGTCCGAGCTGATGGAGGTTTAAGCTAACATGCCACAGGGATAATGAAACCCAGCTGGACCAGAGCTGCAGTGTACAGGGCGCACACCGGGGGAGCCACTGAGGGCATATACTAATATACTAACACCATTATAGAAACACATTCAGTCTGAGGCAGAAAGAGCAGCAGCTATAAGCAAAGTGAGTTTACATGCTGTTCAATTACTGTAATGTAAAAACAGTATCGAAAATGAAGCTTTCCTGAAGAGTTTTAGAATGACCTTGAGCTGTATCAGAACAAGTATAAAAGCACATAAATCCATGGATCATTCGGTCGTTCCTTTTTCAATATAAAACCAAAAACAAGAAAACAAGAAAACAACTATTTTCTTCATTATTTGTCTCCAGAACCAAAATGTGTTTAAATGAATAATGGAAAAAACGAATAACAGCTGTTTCACGTTTACGTAACTTAAACTGCGATGCTGGACTGAACCAGGACTAAAACAAGACTAAAACAGGTCTAAACCAGGTCTCAGTCTCGGTTTCAGTCCTGGTCTCAGTCCTCGTCCTGTTCTTGGTCTCAGTCCCGGTCTCAGTTCTTGTCTGGTCCCTTTCTCAGTCCCGGTCTCAGTCCCAGTTTCAGGCCCGGTCTCAGGCCGGGTCTCAGACCTGGTCTGATCCCGAACTCAGTCCTGGTCTGGTCCCGGTCTAAGTCCTGGTCTCAGTCCCAGTCTGATTCCGGTCTGGTCCCAGACCTGGTTTAGTCCTGGTTCAGTCCTGGTCCCATTCCTGGTCCCAGTCCTGGTTTAGTCCTGGTTTAGTCCCAGTTAGTCTGGTTCAGTCCGGTTCAGTCCTGGTTCAGTCCCGGTTCAGTCCTGGTTCAGTCCTGGTTCAGTCCTGGTTTAGTCATGATTCAGTCCTGGTTCAGTCCTGGTTTAGTCTGTATGCAGTGCAAAAGTCCATCATCACAGTTTAAGTCAGGGAAATGGCTGTTATCCATATTTTCCATTATTCATTTAAACATAAAATCGAAAACTGAAAAAACAAGTCATTATCCATTTTTTCATTTTAGTTTTGGAGACAATAATGAAGAAAACTGTTGATTTTCATTTTCTTATTATTGGTTTTATATTGAAAAACGAATGAATGAATGATCCATGGATCCATGGATATATATATATATATATATATATATATATATATATATATATATATATATATATATATATATATATATATATATATATATATATATATACGACAGCAAAGAAAGTACTATGATTTAACTTTGAACATCACATCCTATTGTCTATAGAAAGAGTGTTTTTTATTATCATTGTGGTATCAGTATTGAGTATCGAGTCTCTTCCTAAGTATCGAAATCGAGTTTGACATTTTAGTATTGTGACACTATTGTTATGTAAGGCTTTTGGTTTTTGATTGGTCACAGTTAAAAGTTACACAGTCACAAGGTTAAAATGTACTCAACTGCAAGTACTCAAGCTAAATTTGTACTTAAATAAAAGTATAACGCACACATGAAAAATACAACTCAAAGTCTAGTGGATGAAGTGGGTGAAGCAGAAAAAATGGATGGATGGACATAAAATTATACTCAGTTAAAGAAATGATACAAACAGATACATACAGTATAGTTCAATATAAAGTTGGAATCATATTGTTGATATTTATCATTTTGTACCTTTTCTTTTTGCACTAGTGTTGGGAGTTTGCAGTATCATAAGATAATAAAATTACAATAACAATGATTCATTATAGATGCCAACTAACAAGAAAGTATTAACAATAATGCATATTTAGATAAAGTTTCACCGGTATTATTCTGGTATTTATAACGAAGTTTCCATTTCATTTTTGTGACATTTTCTGTGGCAATTCATCACACTTGACTGATTTTTATTTTGAGCTTATGTTGTTACATATATAATTTTATTTACATTTATATGGTCAAAGTTGGCAAATTTAGCTCAAAAGGGAGTGAGAAGAAGAAAAACTTAAAATCTTCTACCCCCTACTACACAGCAAAAAGTGGAGTGTTAAAATTGACTCTCACAGAATCTATTTTAACATTTTCTCAGAGTTTATATGAGTCCAATCTGTTCTAGAGTTAATTTAACATTTTTGGAAATGTTAATTAAGTAACATTGGACCAAGGTTCCTGTTTAACCCCGAAATTCAGAGTTATATTAACGTTTTGAGAGTAAACGGATAACAGTTTGTAGGGTTATCCTGATTTAGCTAAACAACACACAGAGGAGTTTTATTTTATTTCATTTTTACGTTATTTTAGTTCATTTAAGATGAAATGATGTAAAAAAAAATGGTTCAAACTGGTCTTCTCTCACAAGAGTTTGAAGTGGTGAATGGGAGGAGTCAAATTAAATCTAAGGGAAGTTGAATTAACACTACGGGAAGTTGAAGTAACACGAGAGGAAGTTGAATTAACCTCAAGCACATCAACTCTGGCAAATAACCCCAACTCCAACCCCCATTTAACTTTCAAATAGTTAAAATAACACTTTTGGTGTTAAAAACAACTCTGAAATATTTTACCCTAAAATTTTAACCCTCCAGTTTTTGCTGTGTACCACTTCAAAATGTGTTATCATAAAACATTTTAAATCTGACTCAAATCTGACTCAGACTGGACTCAAATCTTCTGTACTTTTAAACCCTGTGAATATTTTAACAGCTTGTTCTACTGTACTGCCATTTCCATTTTCACGCACATAGACTCTCCTTGTTCAACACGGGCAAAACCAATACAGGAAACCCACCCCTGGCTGTGATTGAACCTCCATATTCTGGATTCCAGCCCCCTGCTCCTCACACTGTACACGGCTGCACTACACTACCGCTCAGTGCACGGCAACGCAAACAAGAGCCGTTTTGACAGAGAGGCAGAGTGTGGCTAATCATATTTCCTCTTCGGGTTTGGGACCGTTATTTTAAGAGATGGGACATGCATTTTTCAAAAGTTAACTTACATTCACTATCGCTGGAGTTAGCATTGGGGGAGAGAGGGGGAGTTTATCAGGCTGGGGCGGATTGGGGAAGGGTAAATAAATGTTGTGGTTGGTCTGGAACACTGGCTGCCCTCATATGGCTTTGGAGCGCGTAGTGAAAGAGACTAGTGTAGTGAAAAGGTGGTACCACTCTGCTCTGTGTGGCCAGGGTACATAAAATAGCAGTGAAATGATTTTTGAAGAGTATAAAAATATATATGAGGCCATAATGTGGGTCATTTTGTTTGTAATGTAAGTGAAGAAGTTCTACATTCTTCTGTAATGGAACAAAAAAATGGGGTATAAGAAGTATTGTACTTTCTGTTACTGCATATGCCTTCTAATTGTGTATAATTAAAGGTCTCATACTGCTGTTTTCTGATCTGTGTTATAACAGACCTGGAGGTGTGTTTTGTTTCAGTCACATGTTGAACACAAATCCTGCATGTTTAGGCTGAGTTCTTCTCTAACATGGAAAACACTCTGTTCCACCTTGTGATGTCATATGATAATACAATACGTACTCCACTGTGTTTTTAAACTCCATACACCTTCACTTGAATCATGTGAATGATTTCTGCCCTGGAAATTCCATTATCTACCAAACAAAACTACTAGTACTACTTGTTACTATTACTATATCTATATATTACATTTTAATGAATGAATCTTATGCAAGATGTAGGTTATATGGTTCAGTAAAAGTATTCAATACTGTAAACAATACTTTAATTAAATCCAAAATGTGTACAAATAATGACAACATGTCCTCTACAAGGGGTGTTGAAACTGTGGCCTGGGGGCCAAATGCGGCCCTCGGACCAAGTTTATTGGCCCTCATCTTCTGCTGAACTTGCTGAATTGATCATAGGCAGAACTTTTTACTGCAAAGAAGAAGAGATTCTATCACTATAACCCCAATAACATCACACAGCATTAGGACAGTGTTTCCCAAACCCTGGGTCGTGACGCTTTGGGGGTCGCCTTGTCACAATCTGCATGTAGGTCTGCAATATACAGGACTACATTTAATGTCCAAATAGGCGACTTATAGATCCCCTTTTATTGCTGCTTCAATGACTATTTTTCATTGTTTAAAACTAATACTAATACTAATACTAATACTAATACTAATACTAATACTAATTGTTCAGAGACACGATCACTCAGTCAACAATAAAATATCCTTCATTAATGTTCAATAATGGTCAAATCCACCTTTATTTTGTGATTCATAAATAATGTCTATTGACTTGGGTCGTGAAGGTTTATGACATTTAAAATATAGGTCCCCAGAAACACATTGCATTAGGACACAGATGATACAGATACAGTGATGTTTCAACTTTTATTAAAGGTACAGCGACGTCTTTGGACCTGAGTTTTAAATGTGTCTCAAGATGTGGCCCTCAGTGAAAAAAGTCTGGGTCTGTACAAAAGTAAATAACCAATACTGATGCCACAAACTGTAGTACCAGGACGAGGAGTTCAACTGAGGGCACAATGTTGATATTTCAAATTGAATCTGGGCTCTTCTAAAGCACTGTTTAGTAAGAATATAAACAAAAATAGCAAATTACACAATATTGCAACATATATTAACTACAACTGATAAATAAAATGTAGCTTCACAATATGAATTCATGTTTTACCATTATATTAGCCCTGTGATCATTTAATATTAAACACGAAAACATTTGCATTCATGATTTTGGAACCATGGATCACGCAAAGTTTAATTTTTAAGAGTTTTATTGGTGAAATATAAAACACAAAACATATTTCCTTCCACTTTTCTTCTGAACATTCTTCCATACTGCTCCTGTCATGTCCAGCAGAGGGCAGTAGACCCCACACAATCCCCAATCTGCCTCCTCTGTCACTGGGGCCTTATCTGTCTCTGGGAGCATTAGCATGGCCCTCTCAGGTGATTGCTCATATGTGCAGTTATAATTGTGGCACACTTTTATCTCTCTCATTACAGGATGCCCTCCCGCTGCGTCGCACAAAAGCAAAGATGGCGGCTGCGTCCCATTCCTGTTCCTTTGTTGGCTCCTATACTCTTGACTGCTCCCTCGATCTCAAAGGGCCGGAAGTATGAGACTGTCCGCTAATCCGCAAATAATGACAAGAATGTACAGAGAATTTTACATAGAATAATTCTGGCGGACGTACACTTGGGAGTAAACAGCAAAAGGAAAGATTTGAAGAATTTTGTTGTTGGAAAGATGCAGGCAAATTACGTGGCATGAAATAAATTATTGTTATTAATTAATATAGGCAGTGGGAGAATAGTGGGTCATTAGACTGTAACGGCCTCATTGAAAATCACAATGGAAGCAAAAAGCCTAGAAGCCACCAGGAGAAAGAAAGGATTAGAGAGGATAAGCATTGTACTGTATATGACACAGCTACTGGTAATGTGCACATACTCGGAATCAGTTTTCGAAAACAAAAAAGGCATCACATTTATTTAAAATTGGATGGATCAAATTATAATAAATAACAAAAATGTCCAAGTGAGGTTTGAAATAAAATGTTACCAGTTTTTAATTTGAACAACATTCACATTTAAAGGCTAAAATGCAGGATTTGGGGTCATTTTTAAAATAGTTATATCCATTTGAATCTGGTTGAACACATACGTTGAGTATTATGATCGAAAAGTACATTCAAAATAGTGTACCAATTACTTTACTTTACAGACAAAATGGTGAAGAGGAAAAATGTAATATTTCCATGGAAACGAGCAGGAGAAGGCCCTGCACCATAGACAGGCTGGTGCCACTAGTGCCTTCGCTCAATTTCATTTCCAGCGACTATAGGTCAGGAATCAGAAAACACTAGACAGTTCGCAAAAACCCGGAAGTGTGAGTTCGAGCACCAGCCAATCAGCCAAGAGCCACATATTCTGAGTTGGCAAGGATTCCCGAGATCGAGGATTTAAAGCCGGAACAAAGAGAATGTTTGGTGAATTTTATCAAGGTGAAAGACATTATTACCTCCACCAAGGAGGTTATGTTTTTGCCGGCGTTTGTCTGTTTGTTTGTTTGTTTGTTTGTCTGTTAAGCAACATAACTCAAAAAGTTATGGACCGATTTTGATGAAATTTTCAGGATTTGTTGGAAATGTGAAAAGGAAGAACTGATTTCATTTTGGGGGTGATCCGGAAGAAATCCTGGATTCTGGATCACTTTGAAATTTTAGTTAACATTGTGGTAAATGGGGCCAATATATATAATTATTGTTTCTCAATATCTCGGTTAATTATTGACCAAACCCCATGAAATTTGACTCAGGGATGGACAATGGGATCCTCTTTCATATTCCAAAGGCTGATCCGGATCTGATCCAGAAGAATGGGGGTAGTCCTTGGTGGAGGTCTGCGCTCTCTGAGTGCTTTTCTAGTTGTCTTTGTTCCTACGGGATTTGGGAAAAGCTTAATATACCAGTTAACCCCGTTACATACATCACAACCAAATAGCAGCAATTGGTTAAATAAAAACAGTACCCGCCTACCGTTGAGCGAATGAATTCTAATGCTGTGAAGTCAAACGTTTTCAACGAAGTGAAACCGGCTGATGAATCAAGCAACCAATGACTTCACTTTACAGACAAAATGGTTAAGAGGAAAAATGTAACCAAGGAAACAGGCAGGGGAAGGCCCTCCACTCCACTCTCAAGAAGAACTTATGTTTCTGTTTCCCAATACAATAAACACAACCAAAAAACAAAACAAAACATTATTTTATTTTTATTTTTTTTCCTGTAGCTTTATAAATCTTAAACCATTCTTAATAAACCTTTGTTCTTTTTTAATTAACTTCTTGTCCATGCTTTCATGCTTTATCACGGTAAATAAAAGTTACTACATACATATAGTAATGCCAAAATTGACTATGCATCATTTTGTTTAATCTGTACAATGCATAAAGTCAAATGCAGACAGGCCATTTTCAGCTGTGACCAAAAGAACATCTGAAACTGAAAAGAACAAACATCTGGGTAAATACAGTATTACACCTTTAAAGAAGACCTAATGTGCTTGTGTCTGCTACATACAGTTATAATCTATGATATCAGTGGACCATTATGTTATAATCTGCGGATTTTAAATTGTAATGTTAAATATGAATCTAAAACGGCTTTATAAAATAAGATTAAAGATGAAAATAAGGCGGCTGACTTCTGTGTTAGAAAACTGTGGTGCCCGATGAGATGAAAGCTACGTTCACAACAAAGAGTCAGCGATGGATAACTGCAGATCAAGCAGCAAGCGGCAGATTTTATTTTTTTTTCATTTATACCAAAATAAGTACACAATGCCGCTGATTCCTATGTGTATCACCGGTTAAGAAAATAAAACTGGTAAGGAAGAAAGTACAGAGCAGTGGGCGGATGGTGGAGGTGGTGAAAACAGATTGATTGTCAAAATAATTTAAAAAAATATATATCTTGAAAATAAGAGATTAAAGATGATCAAACATACACAAATCACTCCAAATACAACTTTAGGTGAGTACATATTGAAAGGAAACAACTATAATAAAAAAGTAGATTCTGCATTATAGATCTGCTTTAATTAAAACTCCTAAATGTCCTGTATATGAAGTGAATTTGGAGTTTTTATGTGTTATATTGTAATTTTATCATCAAAAACACACACACAGTTGAAGTTTCTTATTTGTATGTGCTAAAATGTGACACACTGGTCCTGACAGGTCAACAGCAAATTCACATCTACAACATTTTCTATTTGGAGCTTTATTTATTGCCTCTTGTGATGAAACGCAGCCCCACTGGCCTCGCACACTGGTGTCTACAGAGCACAGAGCAGAGGCCCCGGGGCCCGTCCCCCCTCTCTCACCTGTACTATTGTGCAGCCTCTTCCTGTCTTTGAATACAATGGGGTCAGAGCAATCACACAACTGTCACACACACTCCATCATCCCGGAGACAACACAATGAAGAGAGCAGCAGTCAACACAAACTCATGTTTACAACAGAACTGAAATATGAGCAATGTGGATTTGATAGTGTCCATTTGAACAAGGGAATGTGCGATTGCCATTTTGTATCTAGTAGTTTCGTTTTTACATGATTTTGACTGAATTTAAAGATTATATATATTGATAAAAGCTAAAATTTGAAGGGTATTTTTGAATTAACATTGATAATTTGTATTGAATTTGATTTGGAAAACAAACAAACAAACAAACTTGTATGACATAAATGACCTGGGATCCAGAGTACACGCCTCTTAAATACTTTACGAAGCTGTTAGTCTGATCACTGTTGCTTCCCTCCGAGTTCAGATGGGAGTGATTGACAGGTGGATTAGCCAACCAGAGACACGTATGGTCCGGCCACATTGAAACAAATATGTCTGCTTATGAGGAAAAAAGATCATAGAAATAGAAATAATAGAAAGACAAAAAAGATCATAGAAAACATCACAGATTTCTGCAGAATCAATGAGTGAAACACTAAACTGTGTTAATCTGATGTCAGAGAAATGTGATTTTATTCAGAATAATCGGTGACCGGTGAGCTCCTCCGTTTCACGTGATTCACTGAAAACATCTAATCTATTTGGACGGTGGTGTCTGAGCCTGATTGGAGACATGGTGGAGGGTGTGGGCACCAGACTGATGTCAATCTGAATAAAACATACAGAGAAATATATCATCGCCAGACAACAGCAGGACTGACACATTTTGAAAATAAATATTGATAAAGCTATGATGAATGAATATTATTACAAAGTATACCTAATTAATTCTTTGCAGCTGATCATCAACATTCCCTGGGGTTGTGATGCTAACTGTAGGCTCTGCTCTGTCTGAGACTTTGTTGAACTTTAATGTGAACTTTATTTTAACTCAAACTAACCAGAAAGAACTGACTTAGTTGGAACTACAACAAGTGAGATCATTTGTTCTGTTATGCTCTCAAATAGCATTACTGTCACATAACTAGCATTTTTTTTCAGTTAGTCACTCACAGCATTTGTTGAAAATCAAACCCCTAAGCAGAACCATGAACACATGAAAATATGTTGTTTAAATCCATTAAAAAAAATGTTTTCGTATATTTTCAGACAATCATAAAACTTTTTTATAAGGCTGTAACAATAACCAAAATATCGTGATATTGTATCGTCAAAGTTCTCACAATAAAAACAGGGACCATCACAATATATCGAATTACAAGTCTCTTTGCTTAAATTGAGAGTTATAATGCAGCAATAAAAAAAGACAGAGGGAACTACATAGACCATGATCCTTTGCTCCATTTCAGTGTAGACTACATGAAGAAATAGTTGTTCTAAGCACTTTCAAGTCTTAGTTCTTTGGATTAAGTCTTGTCAAGGAAAGGAAAGGAAAAAGTATCATATTAACAGTTTTGTTAGCCTCCACAAAATATCACAATAAATATCGTACCATGAGATGTGTACCGTGAAAATATCATACTGAGAGATTTGGATATTGTTACATCCCTAATCGTGAGCCTCCGCACCATATCTGAGCTTTCCCACGATATTGCAATAAATATCGTACCGTGAGGTTCATACCGTGATGATATCGTGAGACTTAGATATCGTTACACCCCTAGTTGTGTGTTAAAACTATTTTTAGCCAAAAAATACACTAAAATAAAAGCATGCATTTTCATTTTCAGCTTTTGACAAACGTATATAAACATGCATCCTTGCAGTGTGTGGGGCTTCCAACTCCACAGACCCGACTCTTCCTGCTTCCATTGAAATTTTCTTTATATGAACTGCACTCGTAATTTAAGCAAAAAGACTTGTAATTTGATATATTGTGATGGTCCACGATATTATTGTGAGAACTTTGACGGTACGAAAACACAATATTTCAGTTATTGTTCCATCATTACAAAAAAGTTTTATGATTGTTACTTTCCTAGTTGTGAGCCTCCCCACCGTATCATGAGCTATCCCACGATATCGCAAGAAATATCGTATCGTATCGTGAGACTTGGATATCGTTACACCCCTAGTTGTGTGTTAAAACAATTTGAGCTAAAAAACACACTAAAATAAAAGCATTCATTTTCATTTTCAGTTTTTGTTATTGACAAACGTATATAAACATGCATCCGTGCAATTTCCCAAAAAAGTTTTATGATTGTTACTTTCCTAGATGTGAGCCTCCCCACCTTATCGTGAGCTATCCCACGATATCGCAATAAATATTGTACCGTGATTTTGGCTTTGTTTACTAGTGTGTGCATTGTGGTAACTTATCGGTATTAAAAGCATTAATATTCATCCTTTTGATTCGCTGTCTAATCTCTTTTCTCTTCACAAAGCCATCCAGGTTATCCTTCTGTAACAACATTTACTTACACTGTTCATCCCAGCTCCCTCCATCTGCCAGTTCCAAACCCACAATGGTGCCAAAAACACGGATTACAGTCACTTACAAGCCACTTTGGGAACGCCACCTTTTGTCTTATAACCCCAACACAGCTCACGACGTTAGCTTCAAAACACTGGCTCCTCTCCAAGCATGTCCGCCTGTCACATACCCTGCACGTACATTATTGATGCCATTTTGTACAATAGAAACGGGGTCACGACCTCTGCCTCCTCTTGTCCAGTCTGGGCCCGCTTTGCTGAATGGTGTTACCTTATATCTGCCGCGCGCCAATCAAGTCTACCGGCTCGACCTTCTCAAGTTCCATAACCTATGATTAGCAATTTCTACCATTATGTATCCCCTCGTCGATAATTCACGAGGGCGGTTTTCTTAAAGGGGAGAATTCGAGAGGGGAATCCCACCCAGGTCTACGCAAAGGGGCTGTCTCGTAGTGAAAAAATAAGCCTGCATTTTTAATTGGGTCCCTGTGTATTATTGATGAGGGAATGCAGGTAGCTCCATGAAGGGGATGAAATGGTGTGGAAAGTGTTGGGTCATTAGTTTGTTAGGGATCGGGTGCTCTGGTTTGACAAAGCTTAAGAAAGAAGACGCCATACAACGCTTAAAGTGGAGCAAGGAGTTTAGTCACAATGCGCCGCTCGGCTATTGTCTAAAAATATTTTGACCGAGAGAGTGATATTTGAGAGACATGTTTCGTTTCACTGTTGATGAGTCGATTCTGGTCGTGGTTATTGGCAAGACACTTCGCTCGGCGTGTAATTGGTCAGCGGTGATATGTGTGGTTCGATTGCAAAAAGAATACGTAGAGAAGCGCTGTAAATGTATGGTTTGGTATTGTAAACACATGCTCCTTGGAGACAGTTTCTTAAGAGGTTGTCTGTAGGGTAAAATCTCAAAAATGTGTATAGAAAACAGGACAAGAAAACTCCAAAAGGTTTAAATTTCCAAGCTTTGGCAGAGAAACCAAATATGAGAGCATCTGGTGAGACTTGGCTGCGCAGTGACACAATAAATAATATGGATTATGGACAAGATCTTTACAAAAAATCTAATAAACAAATTTCCTAAGGTAAATTTTGTGTCCTGTGTGGTTGTTTCATTGCAGTACCAGCAGGTGGAGCTGTGAGACATATAATCCCTTTTTACCCCAAATGCATTCCTTTTGAGAAGTGTCTAACCCTGTGTCGAGCAAATCACCTTTTAACTTCTACTTGAAATAAAACAACACCTCAAATGTCACTTAAAAACAAATGCTACTTCTTCATGTTTCCTTCACCATGTCTGTGTGTAGAATAAAACATTTGGTGGATTTAAGGTGAAGGTGCCGCAGCGCTGCTCCCGTGTCCCTCTGAAGTCATTCTTAATGCTGTGTTTTCCTCCTGCTCGGGACAGTAATGAGCGGCTCTGAGTGGCTGACCATGGGAACAGTTAAATCCCCTTGAGTCCCTGTGCCCAGTGTTCACACACACGTCACAGTGTGTGAGTGGGTCAGGCTTTGATTCACCGCCTGTGGAACTTATGACTGTTTAAATGAATGCACAAACACTGAGCTGTGGCACATGGGGAAGTCCGGATGTGCACATAAAGAGACTTAATGCTTTTCTTCTGTAGATGCAACAGTGGACATCAGCGCTCACACCGCTCAATTGTTTCGGCTAATTGGAAAGGTCAGGAATAACAAAAGATCTGAAAAAGTCTCATGTTTTCCATTAATAGTTTCATGTGAACACATGTCACATGTCACATGTCCATTATTTAATCACTCACTTTTAACCCAGTTTAGATGCAACACACCCATGGAAAACATGACTGTTCAAGAGTTCTAGATGTTTCTGGTTCTTTTTCAAGGAGACAGACGTAAGTGTGAAATGGGGTTGAAGAATGGGAAAGTGGGGATCATGTGAAACTAAAATATTTTTTATACAACTGAAACTAAATAAAGTGAGCTGGAGAGGATCAGTAAACTAGCAACAGCAATGCCCTGCCTCCTGGCCAAGGACCACTTGTACAACACCTTGAAGTGCTTAAAGGCCAATCTGAATTCTGAGTCACATTTTCATTTATTTGCAGTGTGTGCTCATACTTACTGTAAAATAAATAGTGAAGCTAGTTGCTCATAACAGCAGCCCTACAGTAAAACAGGACTGTGAGTGTATCTGTGATCAACATGCTCGATCTTATTATTATTTTATTTTATTTTTGTACATTTTGGATACAGAGTCACGGTGCCTGTGAAACCTGATCTGGAGTTGTTCAGACTCCAGCTGTGTGAGCAGCTGAACCTGCTTCATGGAGGACTGACATTTAGTGAAGACACATCTCTTCTGTGTTTGGGGAAAAGACGGTCTGTTTGCTCTGCCTCGGGCCACTTTCCCACCACTATCACATGAGAATAAATCACACAGATCTGCTCAAACCTCAACTTCACAAAACACATTTGACTATTCAGGTGTTTTTCTTTCATATTCAACACGATATAATAGACAATGTGAGGGTTTAGCACAGACTCTATAAAGAAATGGACTAAGAGTTTGACTCCAGTCAAATGAAGTTTGTGATGATAACAGTTACAGCGGTCGATTTGAAGCCAGGATCTATATTATGAATAGTTTTTTTTTTAACAGACACAATAGCGAAATAAAAACACCAGGATCATGTAGATCAGGTTAATACAAACACTTTAAGTCCAGCAGCAGTCACAGACAGAGAAGCATTAATATTCCAATTTAAGTCAATGGAAGCCAGGGTCAGTATCACTACCAATATAATATATAATATATAATATATAATAATATATATATATATATATATATATATATATCTACAGGCTGATTTTGGTCTGGAATGTCTCATTTGTACAAAGTTACACACAACTGGATCTCTTGTGTAAAGGAACTGTGTCTAAAGATCAATATTAGGTATTAGCAAATAATTAAAGTCACTGTATCAATATTGGTATCAAAAGTGAAAAAGCTGGATCGGTGCATCTCTAATCCAAACAGCAAAACACATGATTAGACTTGTCTAACTACACTAGAGCGTGAGTGTGGTTCTGAGCTGACACGTGCAGCTCTGTCAGCCGTCTGTGTCGTGTCTGTGTCCAGTGTTAGTCACAGAGCTGCCTCTCCTCACTCATGGTGGTATTTTGACAGATGTTCGGTTGGCAGTGATGACATGTTCCTCTCCTCCTCCAGGATCAATGTCTGTTGGGTTCTTGTGCCGATGAGATGTTTATCTGCAGTGATCAATCACACTGTGGACAGCATGAGGGCTCCTGTTACCTGTGCCTGAGCTGCAGTCTGAGGAGGAGCCACACAGGTGAGGAGACGGGGAGGGGGAGGAAGAGGAGGAGGAGGAGGCAGAAGAGAAGGGAGAGAGAGAGAGGGAGGGGGAGGAAGAGGAGGAGGAGGGTTATCCGGTCTGGCTTCATACACAACTGGGAGGGTCACAGTATCTCTGCTTCATTAGGATATGTAACTTTTGGAAAACAACAAATTGAATATAGTGTTTCTCCTCACACTTTAATGTCTTAATTAGGATACTCATTACTCTCTTGTTCCCAGACTAGCCAGTTCCTTCAACATTCTATTTGAATCCAGAAGGGTCTGGAAGTGGACCATAGAGACGGTCCAACAACTGCTGATAGCAGATGTCTCTGAAATGTGAAAGACATCTCCTCACGAAAAATCTTGTGACATTCAGAACAAAATATAGAACTTATTTTACTAGTGTCTAAATAGAGGGATGTCGTAATACCGGGTTGTCTATAGGTTAGGATGTCGGAATGAAGGGATGTTGGAATAAACGGCGAAAACCATTTTACCTGAGAGAAGTATTAGTTTAATAGTTTGGCACTTCAGTTGTCCTTTATGTGTATTTTTTTTTCTCTATTTTTATGTGTAAGCAGCCATGTTTTGACTCGAATGGAGCATGCATCTCTGATTGGTTAATCCTGTCAATCAGGCCATCTGAAATCAGGGAAACAGGATATGTAAAGTCTTTGTAAAGTTTTGTCAAAGCATGTGCCTCTGGCTGGACAGAAAACTAATCTTGTACCTTTGGCTACTACTGTCAGTAAACTGTATCACTGTATGCCAAGTGATGGTGGTCACTTGGCATTTGCTGTTCACCATAGAGAAGTTTAATGTCATACTGTGGAACATTAAAAAAAAAAAAAAAAACAAAAAAAAACAAGAACATCTCCATAACCCTGCTGTTATTTTAAAACTGTGACAGATTAAGATTAGCCTGATTCATCAGACGGTTTCACTTTGTGGAGACCGTCTGACCTCGCAGCATTAGAATTCATTTGCTTGACTGTAGGAGGGTAATTTTTTTTATTTAATGAATCGCTGCTATTTGGTCATGATGTTTGTAATGTGCCACTAACAGGGCAAACTGGTATATTAAGCTTTTCCCAAATCCCAAATAGGAAGAAGGACAATAACGTCTTTCCCCTTGATAAAATTCATCGAACATTCTCTTTGTTATGGCTTTAAATCATCAACTTAAAGACAGAATGTTTGGCTCTTCGCTGATTGGTTGATGCCCGAACTCGCACTTCCAGGATTCTTGCAAACCGTCTACTGTATTCTGATTCCTGACCTAGTTGCTGGAGAGAAATGAAATTGAGCCTGGCTACACTAAGATAGTTCTGTAAAGACTGTAAGAAACCATACAAACTCATTTGTCAATTTACTCCAACATCTGTAAGGACCTAATTTTTCAAAAGGATGAGTTTGTGTGCTCAACCTTCAGGAGGAAACTGGTGTTGTACAGTTATAGAAACACTAACAACCCTAAGCCTGTTAACAGTGTTCTTGATTATGGACAATGGAAAGTTGTCTCTTGTCTCTTGATTGTTTTTAAAATTGATGGTGCTGGGATGAAGCCAATTTGACTCTACCACAAGAGAGGAATCGGGCTTAATTTACGCCTCTTCATCACACTCACCATTCTATAAAAGGACCCGGTCAAGCAGAAGTAAACAGCAAGGCCAAAAATTCAAGTTAATGCATCTGATATAAAAATGTATTGAACAGATACATATGTACTCTAGTTTATGAAACTGTTGACCTTTTTTCTGTACCATCTTTGGTTCTAAAGTTCCATATGTTTTAAACAGACCATGTATGAAACATGGAACAAAAATTATTTCCCAAATTTCAAAGACCTGCAAATCATGTAAATAAATGGATGTATTTCATCATATCTTGTGTTATTCCATCTTTGAACTGTTGATGAAGGTACATGATTTTTCCAAAAAAAAAAAGTATTTAAAATGATAAAAATTTGCTTGGAAGGACTGACATATTTTATAGAAATAGTTTCCTTTCATTTTGAAGTAATATTAAAGTATCCAGAAGAAAAAAGTTGACAAATTATGCAAAATCATGCACCTTCTACTTGTTTGCACAATTTTCCCTCCGTTACTTTTCCCTCCGTTACCATGACCTTTCTTAATAAAAAATGTCATTACTCAAAAAGTAAGAGGTTTTTCAGCCTAATCTTGTACCATATGGTAGAAAACTATATGAAGCAAATATTCAAACCAGTTTGTTAAGGATATGTAAGTGAGAACCAAGAGTTATCACTGTTTGGATTTATTGCCCAAAAAGTGCTGCATATTTCATTCCCTCCGTTACCGACATGAGTTTTTAAAATTTTTTTGTCAACAACTTGAAAGAATATCACAGGTTTAACTTGACCCTGTTGGAGTGTAACTCTTTCCTACATTCTGATACTTTACTTATTTCAATAGTCCCTCTAGTTTCTGAATAAGAGACATTTGAATGTCAAAAATCTGCCCGTTTCCCTCCGTTACCAACTTGACCGGACCCAAAAGAGTCAACTGTCTTTTAATAATATTTTAAAATAGTATCGCTTCTTCCTTGATTATAAAGTAGGCTACTGGGTTTGAGAAAAGTGTTGATACTTCAGTACACTGCCCATAAAACATGTGAATGCCACTGTAACGTTCAGTAATCTGATTGTAAGTACTATTGACAATTCTCATGTTGTAATATTAGGATGTGTTGTGATGCGATACACTCTAACATACTAACGTCCACAGTAATGCTACTCTCAGTCAAGTTTTTCTACTCTTTGAAAGTTCTGACATGACTTCTGCTGACATTATAAACTGCCGTACGCTCAGTGTGTTTTGATAAAAGTTTCTGGAGGTGAAATCGATCTCATGCTCCATTCATGTTTTGTTAACAGGCCTTAAGCCCCAGTTAGCGACGCTACGTTAGTGTCAGAGTAAAGAGCAACTGAACACTGTACGGCTAATCTGTCCCGTGTTTGGGCTAACCACAACCCAAAAGAGCTCTTACAGTCTCACGCTTAAAATGAATGATTAATGACCAGAGCGGACTCACCACAAATGGCCTTAGCCTGGATCTCGTCCCTAATGCAGGTGTCAGCTCTCCTCCTCTGTGTGTTTTCGCCCGGGGAAATGCTTGACCGGACTCCTCCTCGTACGCGTCCAAAACAGTGTAATCTCTCAATTCTTGACACAGCAAATAAACACGAGGAGCGCAACTTTATCTGCTGCTTCCTTCCACATTGTGCCGGTGACAGTCGTGAAGAGGGGCCCCGGGGCAGGAGACACAACTGGAGACGTATCGCCACGGTAACGGGCCTGCGGGTGCTGTAGCGGAGCGCTGAAGGTTAAGTGCATGTAGTAATATTCACAAAAGCAACTTAACACCTCGGATTACGTGACCGTTCCGACTCTTCCGTTGGCCATTTGCACGTTTAAGTAAGTAAACAAATGTCAGCAAATAAAAAACACGAACGCCAGTATTTCAAGGTTAAATATAGCCTATGCAGAATGTATTTTGTTACTGATAATAAATCAGTTTGTATGTTTGTTTGTCATGTTAAATTGTAGGCCTGTTCTGTCCTACAAAGGCTAAAGACCTTAACCTGCCAGAGTGTGAAACTGAAAAAAATGACTTCAAAGTTTCTGTTTTGTCCAGACAAAAGTAGAATAGGTAGGACTCCCAAAGTCTGACAACTAGATGCTATAATGAAGAAATATTTGTATGTGAAAAATATTGAGCTCAAAATTGACCTTTGACCCTTATTCAGCAGTTCTTATACTCTGCTTTTGTATCATGAGCCTAAAATAAGGAGTCATGCAAAGACAAAAGGCAGTGACTGACATGATCATTATTATTTGCTTGATATTTTTTTTTTTTTTTACCAGACTTTCATCCATTATAAGAACACCTCACCAAGGTCGAGTCATCATGTGTTTGTTTGAAATAATATAGAAGAGCTTTGGATTTCCTGTTTAGTGCTGATCAGGATCGTGCAGCGACACTTATGAATGAATACACCAAATACTTTCACATTAAAGATCATTTAAGTATAACTGAAAAAAAGGTATTTTTATTTAATGTGTTAACACCCTGTGCCAAAGCCACAACAAAAAGAAGGAGTTGAGAGGTTGGATTTTAAAATGTTTGGCTCATGATACAAAGGGAGAATACAAGAACTGACAAGTAAGGTTCAAAGATAAATTTTGAGCTAAATATTTTAGTATTTTATATTTATTTACATGATAAAGGAGATCTCAAATGCAAAAAAACAAAAACAAAAAAACAACATGAACTAATTTTTGACCAAACATGAGGTTACAGCGTTCTGGCAGTATTTTTGTGCTTTTGTCTCCTAAAATTATGAAAAGTTGCAAATGAGTAAATATACTTTTGTCAAAGCAAAAGTTTTTCAAGAAAGCAGTTTACACAGCTTTCTTTAAAGATGCATTGTGCAACTTTTCTGGTGATGTGTCCGCCACCTACTTGTCTCCATGGAGATGTTATTGCTTTGCCTGGAATGTTCCGTGATAAGACAAACATTTCCATCTAGCATTCATTACGGGTGTTTCTGTTGCTCAAAAATACAGTTTACTGTAAACCCAACCAAGCTACCAGAACTCTAAATAACTGAGTAAATCGATTGCCTCAATTATTTTAATTTGATGAATACATAAAAGTCATAATCTTCCAGAACTTAATAGGTTGGACTTATTACTTGTACCTTTTGAAAACAGCTGAGTTAAAAGTGCTCATTTAACTCAACTCAAATATTTGCAGTTAGAGTTTTCAAACCACTGGAATAATTTAATTAATTTTCAGTTTTGTATGTAGTTCATTTTGTACACACATTGTACACACAATCCAGTACATCCAGCTGTGTCTACACATATTATAGTAAACATATATTATACTACAAACACATGATATTACACATATAGAAGAAACTTGACATAATTAAGTTAGTAGAACTATTTCTAAAAGTCTTGAGTCTACACAACTTAATCTATTTAATTACTTTGAACATTCAGGTTTACAGTGTAATTCCTTCTGTGAATAGGGGCGACTCTCCACAGATCTGACCTGTAATGTATTGTAGTCCTGTAGCCTGCTTGCCTCCTTTGTGATAGATATTGGAACATTCTCGATAAAGCTATAACATTTCCATGGAGACATCAGGCGGGGGACCCTCCACCACAAATGTTACGCAGTGCACCTTTCACGTGAATAAAAAAGGACAAGAGTCTGACCTGAGCGTGCGTTACCTTACAGAATCTTTTAGACACAACAACAAACTGTGAGACTGTCAGAGGCCAGAGCCGCAGCTAATGGGATTAGAGCAGTTCACAGAAAACAGCACCAACTGACACCTCAGCAGCACTTTCACTCCGCACTAACATTGTCCGGACCACACTGCTCTACAACAAAGACACGGCCTTAAGTCATTTTAAGAGCGCCTTGGATTTGTTCACTTTCACACCGTTTTAAACCTTCAAAATGAGACGCCGTACCTACAGGGCCTTCGCATTATTCCACACCACTCTAACCGAGATGCGCCATACGTGTTTAACTTCGTAACTATGGCTCCGAACAGCAGGTTAATTTGACGAACAGAACAGGACAGTGTCGTGTGAGCCTACAGCTGCAGACATGACTCACCATGAAGAAGCCTGAGCTGACACATGGGTTTGGATGTGGGCCTTCACAAAACACACATGTGCAAATGACTCAGCTCTTTAACAGCGGAAAGAAGCAAATAAAAACATATCACCCAAAAACATACAAGGCTTTTATTATTTAATTCATGAATGAAAGTATAACTTGGAAAATACATGCATATTTTTTACTGTACAGTATCACAAACTACTGCCTATTTTTGTAACTTTTTAATCAAAAACTTTTTAAAGTTCCTGTATTATACAAAATTGATTTGTGTGCGGCAAATTTTTCTGATCTGGCCAAGATTTGAAAAATTACATCAGGTTATTCATCTTGTTTTTAGATTTATTATCTCCTTACTAGTTCTGAGACTGCTTCATTCTAGTCTAGAGGTAGTTTATTTTAAGATAACTGTCAAGTATCTTATAAATAGTAAATTATCTTGCTGCATGGACAGATAATTTCACTGCTTTTATGTCATTTTTTGATGGATTTAAGTGTCTCTATCTTAAATTTTGGCTAAGTTTTTTGCAGTATGCGGGATTTAAATCATGTTATAATGTAATAATAACAGCTCAAAATGTTTGTTCCACCTTGTGATGTCATGTAGTGGTAGTTTTCAAGTTAACCTACCTACTAAAGTAAAGTAAAGTAAAGTAAAGTAAAGTAAAGTAAAGTAAAGTAAAGTAACATATGTGAACATTCACACAGACAGTGGCTCCCTCTTTTCTGCTTCACTCGAGGAAAAACAAAAACTAAAACACACTACCCACACCAGTCCATCTCTCCCACTTATATATACTTTTTACCTAAATTGTACATTTTAGCGTTAAGATACAGCAGTCTTTCTGTTTTAGACAGAAAAATACTAAATGTTGTAAATACTACATAAATGTTGTAAATACTACATTTATGCACATTTCAGTATTTTTTTTTTTTACTACCTTTTACCTTTAGTTCAGTAGAGATTGGCAATTCCAGGGCATCAATTATTCAAATGATTCTAGTGAAGGTGCATGGAGTTTAAAAACACAGTGGAGCACTTCCTGTATCACTATATGACATCACAAGGTGGAAGGAGGGTGTGTTTTCTGTTTGAGAGAAGATCTCAGCTTAAATATGAAAGGTTTGTGGGTTAAACATGTGTGAATGAACTTTCTTTTTTGATGAAGAAAACAACATTATAGCAGAAATCAGAAAATATAATATGCACTGCAAAAAATTTTTATCTAGCCAAGTTAAGATCACTTGAATTAAGAAAGTTTCATCATGATTTGAGTAAATTTCACTTGACAAGTAAAATTATCTAACAATCTTCTATCTTTTTGTATTTTAAATATGAAAATACAAGTTTCTACACTTAAGATAAGAAAAACAACAACTCTTTTCACTTAAAATAAGAAACGAAACTGAATGTTGCTTGAATTAAGAAAAACACATTTATTCCATTGGTAGATCATTTTACTTGTCAGGTTTAATCGATTCAAATAAAGTAAAATGCTCTTAATTTAAGTCATTTTAACTTACTTTGATATAATTTTTTACAGTGTGGGCCTTGAATTTTATGAAAACTTAAGTGAAATGCACAATTATTCTACATGTCCAGGAATTATTAACTTCATTTACAACATTTAGGACAGCCTTGCTTGACTCCCATACCTCTCATCACCTCTAAGTGGCAGCATTGGCCTACATTACCCACGCTGCTTTGCTGCGCCTGGACCGTTGCTGTCAGGACAAGCCTCTGCACAAAGGAGCAAAGTTTACCACCAGCGTTACACTTCTTTTTACACGGACTTCTATTTGCAACAACACCAGTCTGTGCGCTGTTTTTGTTATCCCATTTCGACTGGCAAATACATCTCGGTGCGTAAGGTAAGTTCGGGTAAGTATCTCTCTTGACCACGTCTTGTTCTTTGCCCCCAGACAGCTTGAGAGCGGGTGGCTGGGTAGGCTGGGTGGGCTGGGTGGGCTGGTGGCTTCAAGGCTATCAAATTATACCAGTTCATAAGAATACAGTAGGAAGTTGTGTGATATGTGATGGGGGGGTTTAATAAAGTGGATCGAGGTGAGCCCGGGCCCACACAAGAAAGTCCCAAAGTCGGTCCCAATGCTGCTTTGTCCCACTGGCCTCACTGTCCCACACCTGTCAGCAGTTTTTAATGTCAACTTTGCATAGTGTTGTAAGAGGCGCCCACCAAACTTGAGTACTTTGTAACTTGGGTGAAGTTTCTTTGGGAAAAAGAAAAAAAAAGAACACGGGAGCTATAAAACATCATTTGAAGATGTGCGTGGATGTTTCTCTTGGATTTTCTGACATTTTTTGAGCTTCACATTTGAAATTAACTGGATAATATGTAGAATGTTTTAAAAAGTACTAAATTATTCCAAAATGTTTACATATTTTTGAAATGAAATATTGAAAACTTAACTCACATTCTTACTCAAGACTAATTATTTTTGTACTAATGTCTTTTATCGCCTACAATTATGTATTTAATCAACAATTTTAGAACTTTATGAAATCAATAAAGGGTTCAAATCACAATTTTACACATGAATTTACTCCCAATGTACATTTTGAGTTTTGAATTTTGAGATAATTTCTTAAACAATTACACAACACATGCTCCACTGACTTCAGTTCAATAAGAATGTGTTACAAAATAGTAATTCATACATAACTAATGCTTAATTATATGTATGTATGGTTACTAACATGTGAGAATTATTTAACTGTATCCTCATTCAAGTGCTGTAATTGGCTTGATGTTAATACTCTGTGTAATTGCTGCAGCAATTTAAAAGTTTCATGGTTAATTACTGTATTTCAAATTTGAATTAAACCGTAACTAAGAACTAGCATAATAACTAAAAGAGGATTGTTAGCATTTGTTTAGCATTTGTTAGCATGTTGCTCTAACCATAACATAAAATGTACTCAGTTTAAGGTAGTTATTCTTCAAAAAAACAAAACAAAAAAGACACGCATTTGGTATTTTGTGTAAATATGTAATGTCAACAGAAGATTATTGTATGGAATTTACTTAAATTTCTTACTTTTTAATTGTATATAGTAGTCTGAATTGAGTGTTGATGTTAATACTCTGTGTAATTGTTGCAGCATTGTAAAAGTTTCATGGTTAATTACTGTATTTCAAATTGAATTAAACCGTAACTAAGAACTAGCATAATAACTAAAAGAGCATTGTTAGCATTTGTTAGCATGTTGCCCAATACCATAACATAAAACGTACTCAGTTTAAGGTAGTTATTCTTAAAAAAATAATAAATAAATAAAATAAATAATTGGTATTTTGTGTAAATAAGTAAAATCAACTCAAGACTTTTGTATGGAATTTACTCAAATTTCTTACTTTTTAATTGTATATAGTAGTATCTATAGCGTTGATGTTAATACTCTGCGTAATTGTTACACCATTGTAAAAGTTTCATGGTTAATTACTGTATTTCAAATCGAATTACACCGTAACTAAGAACTGCTTTGATTTGTAAGCATTTGTTTAGCATTTGTTAGCATGTTGCCCTGTACCATAACATAAAACGTACTCAGGTTAATGTAGTTATTCTTCAAAAAATAAATAAAGAAAGAATTGGTATTTTGTGCAAATAAGTAAAATCAACTCAAGACTTCTGAATGGAATTACATTTCTTACTTTCTATTGAGTACAGGACTAGCTTTACAATGTTTACATGTTGTTAAGATGCTAAAAATGTATGATTTTGGTACTACAGAACAGACTTAATACTCCAGATAGATTTTAATAACCAAATGAAAGTGAAAAATTTAAGTTTTAATTGTAATTTCAACACAATATAATAGTATTTATTTACTATACCATGTGATGATGAGGTCAAATTTTATCCAGTTATGTGAATTTTTTCTTCTGTATCGATACTTACTTAAATGAGTATCTAGTGTTGATAATAGTTTTAGTGATTTTCAATACTTCAGTACTAAATTCTATGTATATATTCTTTCAGTGTCATGTAAGGTGAGTTAATAAAAAATATAAATATAAATACACTGCAAAAACTCAAGTCTAACCAACTTTAGATAGATGGCTTGAATTAAGAAAGTCTTATCATGATTTGAACTGAAGTTAAATGATCTACCAATAAATGATTTTTGTACTTTAAATATGAAAATACAATTACTACACTTCAGATAAGAAAAACAGCAACTCTTTGTACTTACAATAAGAAACAAAATCGAATGTTGCTTGAATTAAGAAAAACTCACTCATCAACTCATCATTTTAAGTCATATCTACTCAAAAAAGTAAAATGTTCTAATGTCATTTAAACTTAAAATGATGTAAAATAAGAAAATTTTACTTTATTTGAGTAAATTCAACTTAACAATTAAAATTATCTACCAAAAAGTCTTATTCCGTTCGTAGATAATTTTACTCTTCAAGTGAAAATCTATTCTACTTCTTAATTCACATAATCTAAACTTGGCTAGATTTTAGTTTTGCAGTGCATGATTGTGACTTTACTTAATTTCTTACTTTTTATACTGGTAACCATAGCGATTACTTATACAATCTAGCTTTTTTGACAGCCATCACTGAACCTCCATTGTTTTATATCTACGGCTGCTTCATGTGTAGCTCTGAGACACTGTAGTCAAATCAATCGTAGCTCGCAATTCTCCGCATATTCAAGGCGTGGTGTTTTCAATCAATCCACCAAAACGCGTAAAACCAGCCTCCGTGTTTATCTACACTGAGGTTGCGTGTAGAATACTGTAAACTTTAGCCTTTGCGTCCCACTGTAATTGAATCAAGTCATGATCTTTTATCCCCGTAGTTATTTTAAGACGCCAATGACACGACAGAAATTGAAATGCGCCCGCACCCCCCCATCACATCACATCAGCGCCAATACTACACTATACTTCGCTTTCTTTCTTTCTCTCTTTCTCTCTCTCCTCTTTTTCCCCATTTCGTCAAAAGGTCACAAATTCAATCAGCACCGCCACTATTGCCATAATAATATATGTATGGGAAAACAGCTACAGTTACTGGGAGTCCGAATTCTTGGGCTGCCTGCGGTCATTTGGTCTCAGTGAAGAACAGAAGCGTCTCTCACTCGAGTTAGCCATTAATCCCACCGGCGGAGGGGGGGGGGGACGCGGGGAAGGGCGAGCTTTAAGGTGGCCATGTCGGTTTGGAGCGATAGCCAAAGCGCTAAGTAGCAACGGGTAGGATACTGAGCACTGCAAAAACGAAAATCTAGCCAAGTTAAAAGTGCGCTACGTAACCTGCTTGTTTTCATGGACATGTCATTGCTCTGCCTGGAATGTTCCACGGTATGACATTAAACACCTCTACCTTACGTTTACTCAATTATAGGTGGTTTAATAGGGCAAAAATACCTAAAAAAAAAAACAGGCATTCTGACTGTGAGCGGGGTCGCCTCTCCGCAGATCTGACCTGTAACTTGGTCTGGTTTAGGTCTCCATGAAGATAGAAAGATCTAATACCACACTGAAACATTCCAGACAAAGCACTAACATCTCCAGAAAGTTACAAAATGCACTTGAGTTGAATTAACAGTTTTATCATGATTGAGTAAATTTTACTTAAAAAGTAAAATTCTACTAATGGAACAAGACATTTTGTACTTAAAATATGAAAATACATCTTGCTACACTTAAGATAAGAAAAACAAACAACTCTTCAAAATCTAGGGTTGCTTGAATTAAGAAAAACACTTAATACATTTAGGTCATTATTACTTATCAAGTTGAATCTACTCAAAAAAGTCAAATGTTCCTACTTAAATAAATAATTTAAGTATTTTTAACTTACCTAGATATTTCTTTTTGCAGTGAGTATAATAGTTACAGTTGGAAATGGGGGTTTAGAGTAAGACATGTTTTACATATAAGAAAGTTGGGATTTTGTTTTTAAAGAACTGAAGAAAATTAAGTATCTAGGTGTAGGTTTGTATTACTCAATAAAATAGAGTTGTCTATTTCCACAAACCCACTGTATTGTTTAGTAGTAAATGTAAGGACTTGTAAAGGATATAGAAATCAGATAAAAGTAATTACATCATAAATTCTGTGCATATTTAACACTACTGTGGTCAGTAGAGGGCGCATGGACTGAACTACATTGCATTGATAGTAACATAGCTTTTAGGTGTAGGCTTATGTTACTCAATAAAACACAGTTGACAGTTTCACCAAATTCACAGTTTTCCTGATAGTAACTGTAAGAAAGCATACAGAAAGCAAAAGTAACTATGTAAATTCTGTGCGTACTTAACATTCAGAATAACAAGTTTCAGTTATAAGCGTTTTGAATGTGTGTAAAATATGCAAAAATGTTCTGTTCCTTGAAATCTTGGTGAGTAATTATTACATAGAGTTGTGGGAATGACTTAAATGAAAACATATTAGTTCTATAATATTTTACAGTGTATTAGTGATACAGAAGATGAAGAAGAAGATGATCAAATTTAAAACTTAAAACCTGATTTCGATGCTAAAGTATAGACTCGATACTCAATACCGATTTTGATACCACAACGACCATTTTAAAAACTCTTCTTGAGAAAGTTATCCATTAATCCCACCGGCGGAGGGGGGAGGCTGGGATAGGGCGAGCTTTAAGGTGGACGTTTGTAGGATACTTTGGGCTGAAGAACAAACGTTACCTTTAAGATGATTTGAATTAAGAAAGTTTTGTTTTGAGTAAATTTCACTTGATGCGTAAAATTGTCTACCAACGAAACACGACTTTTTATACCCAGAATATGAAATGGTTTAGTGGAAGACATGTTTAACGTAGAAACAGGCTGGGATTTTGTTTTCAGAGAATATCAAGTTTCAGTTATACATTTGGTTGAGAGTGTGTAAATTATTTTGAATGAGGTAAAAATATATCCGAAACTATGCTGTCTGTTTTACAATAGTGTTACAAAAACTTCAACTCGATTTTGATACTAAAGAACAGACTCAATACCTCTTTCGATACCATTTTAAAAGCTCTTCTTTAGAAAGTTATCCATTAATCCCATCGGTGGAGGAGGAAAGATAGTGTGCATTTTGTGTCCACTATGTCAATTTTCGGTTGGGGTTCAGTCACCTGCTTGTTTCTATGGATATGTAATTGCTCTGTTTGGAATGTTCCACAGTATGGCATTCCAACTGTAACTGTTATGCTCACTGTAAAAGCAATAAAGTAAGTTACAATTAAATGAGTTAATTTAGAACAGTCGATCCAACTTGAGTAAAATGACCTACCAATGGAATAAGTGTGTTTTTTTCTAAGGCAACATTAGATTTTGTTTCTTATTTTAAGTGCCAAGAGTTGTTGCTTTTCTTATCTTAAGTGTAGCAAGATGTATTTTCTTATTAAGTACAAAAAGTCTTGTTCCACTGGTAGATCATTTTACTTGTCACGTGAAATTGACTCAAATTATGATAAAACTTTCTTAATTCGAATAATCTTGAAAGGCGCATTGTGTAATTTTTCTGGTAGAGGATCCATCAAAATCATTTGGAGATGTTATTGCTTTGTCTGGAATGTTTCACAGTGTGGTATTAAACCTTTCTGTCTTCATGGAGACCAAACCGGACCAAGTTACGGGTCAGATCTGTGGAGAGGCGACCCCGTTCACAGTCAGAACTCAGTGTTTTTGAGCGATAAAACCACCTGTAAGTGAAGAAATGTAAAGTAGAGCTGTTTAGTGTCATACTGTGGAACATTCCAGGAGGAGAAATGACATATCCATAGAAACAAGCAGGTGATGGACCCTCCACGAGAAAAGTAACACAATGCACCTTTAAATGTGTAAAGTTGCCGAAGTGTACCAAGTTCATTAACATACAATAATAGGTTCTCTTTGCTTTTTTGTGTCTTGAACTTCAACAGAGACTTGAAAACACTTTTATTGAGTTTTCCCCCTAAATTATTCCATCTTCTTTTGTGGCAGTAGCTCAAATTAATCACAAAAAGTAAGTAAGTGGAATATTAGGCCGATGATGGAGTGAGAGGAGTCGCCACGGTAACGATGAAAATGAGGAAGTTAAGACAAGTAGCTTCATTAATGCAGCCTCACAGCTCCCATTAGGATACAACAGCCACACAATGGTACAGCGAAGACTTCAGGAACAAACTGTTACGAAGAATTACTGTAAAAATATACTTTTCCAGCAGTGGCGTTCACCTTTAGACGGTCATATGAACTGTGAATTACATAGACTCCATTATTAGTGATACCATAGCTTTTAAATGTACACTTTCATTACTCAATACAACTGCAGAAAGGACTTGTAAAGGATATAAAAGTGTTACATCCTAAACTATGTGCGTATTTAACACCACTGTGGCCAGTAGAGGGCGCATGGACTGGAGTGAAGCAGTTTAAATTGAGCTAAAAGCAGTAGCTGTTATTAGAATCACAAAAGCATACTTACATATAGGGCTGAGTATCATTAAGAAGTTGCCGATACGATACATATCTCGATACATAGGCCATGATACGATACATACCTCAATACAATGGACTTTCAATTCGATTCGATATATTTCAAATCGATTCAATACAGTTCAGCAGAAATAATGGTTAAATCATGGTTGTGATACTAAAAGTCTAAAAGACCCAGTGGCGGAGTTAGCAATTTGGGGGCCCTAGGTAAAGTTGAGTTTGGGGCCATCACTATAATGCACTGTTTTGTTGCAGGGGTTTTTGTATTATTTTATATTTATTGTCTGTTTTTTTTTCCCCATTGTTCATGAGACATGTGCATCTTTATTTGAATTAGGGTCGATTGGAAACTTGTCTTATTAGTTAGATAGCCTACTAGAAAACCAGAGTGAAAGTATTTTTTTTTTTTTTTTTGCTAGTACAATTACATTTTTGTTTACATCCATTATGTATGATTATGATTATGCTATGATTATGTTCAAATCAGGGTCAAGCTGACTAATCCATTCTAATGTTTGACAATTAAAATAAATTTGATATAAATGAAAATAAAAATAAATTTGTGTCAGATACTACTACTACTTTTTGATTGTGTTTTTCGTTTTCTTGTTTAAAAGTAAACCACGCCCAAGCCTTGGCCATTAGTGGCACTGAGGGCAATTGGTTGGGGGCCCCTCCAGGTTCGGGGGCCCTAAGTGGCCACCTACTTTTGCCTAATGGTAGCGCCGCCTCTGGTTAAACCACTTCTTGGGCAAACTTCATGTGACACACGCCCATTTTACGCATCAAAACGGTGAAAATGTCAAATGTGTCGCATAAACGAGTTTCCTTCCACTATACAAGCAACAAAACTGTAGCGCTGTAACAAAATAATTGAGTAAAATATGCCAAAAAATACTCGATACAGCAGCCCATGATACTGTTACTGTATCATCACATTAAACGATACGATATATTGATATTTTGATATTTTTGCACACTCCTACTTACAAATATAGTATTGCTGAAGTTCATAGGATATCACAACATGACTGATCTTGATGATAAGAAATACAATTTATTTAGACAATAGAAAGTTTTTTTCAACTTTATATTGTAGTACTTTCTTTTATATTACCACGTGGCCTTAGTATAATCTCTCAGTGGTCCAGGTCGGTTCCCTAGTGATCCATAAGTGTATACTAGTTTATGTGCTCTTATACTTGTTCTGATACAGCTCAAGATCATTCTAAAACTATTCAGGAAACGCTCATTTGTAGTATCAATACCTCGACAGTCCTAGTCCTTAATATAAATGAGGTTCAATTTCAGAATTTTGCTTTTGGATTTAAAAATATTAAGAGAAAGAGGTTGCTTCACACATTGTACTTCTGAAGCCAAAATCATCGTCAAAATCAAAAATAGAAAGACTCCCGCACTCACTTCTGAAGCTTCATTTGAGTAATATTGATCCATTTCTGTCAAATCACAAAACAAGTTATCATGGTGTTTTTTTCTAATCGTAACTCAACTCAAGCTTCATGTATATATTCTGAATTTATTTCCATTTTTCAAAAGCAGTCGCAGTCGTCTCCTAAAACGCAAAACAACAACACCTGCAAAATCGCATAAAGAAACACATTCCTCCATTTCTTTTGTATTTCCGCACACAAATGCCATGCAGATATTATGAATCCACATTGGCTGCTCCAGAAAGACAAAAAGCCCATTTTCTGTGTGTTGTGTTCTCGGCTTCCCCCAGCAGCCCTCTTTAAAAGCCTTGCATCTATTACCTTTCAGCGCGTAAATACCTAATGCTAGAAACATTTGTCACTGTATGCAGCTGGCTGAACAGAATAGATTATTAGGAAGTGAGGGGAAAACACACAGAGCTTTTTCCAACAGCACCCAGCTCCAGCTACACTGCAAAAAACGACCTGTAAAAATGACACCGCTTTAGAATATTCATCTTGATTTGATTAGTTTTAATTAGTGTGGAGACGATACATCAAACTGTCACTGTGAGCTGCTGAATCAATGCTTTATTTCTTTTTGTGGATTTCACTTCACACACTTCAGACAATAGCGGTGTCAGTAAATATGATTTTTGTGATTAAAAGTTAAGCCTAAAATGTTTTTCACTTCAGAAAATTTATAATACATAAAATTTTGCCGTAAAGATTTTTGACATGATTATTTAAAAAGACCTAAAAATTGTTTCATTCATTCTGTCTGTCACTGTAAAATGCTGAATCTATACTTTATTTGTTTTGGTAGATTTCATTTCACATTTGAAAATCCAGACTATTGCGTTGTCACTACTTAAAAATGTTGTGTTACGGTTATTGGCACCATTATTTTAAAAAGTGAAAATCCAGAATTACTTTCCTTCATACTGTCAGGCTGTCACTGTGAACTGCTGAATCAAAACTTTATTTTTTGTGGTAGATTTCATTTCACATTTGAAAATTCAGATTATTGTGTTGTCTCTACTTAAAAGTGTTGTGTTACGATTATTGATACCTTTATATTAAAAAGTGAAAACCTAAAATGACTTTCATTCATACTGTCAGGCTGTCACTGTGAGCCAGTACATAAGATTTTTGTGCTACGATTATTTATTATTTAAAAAAAAAGAAGAATTATTTGTTTCATACTGTTTTATTGTCACTGTGAACAAATGAAATAATACTATAGAAATATTCATAAAAATACTAATACTAATAAAAATATTAAATATTTTGAGTTACGATGATTGACAACTTTATTTTATGTCTTTTATGCATTAATTTATTTTTGCAGATTTCACTTCACACATTTCAGACAATAGCGCTGTCAATATTTAAATTTTTTGAGTTACGGGTATTGATACGCTTACTTAAAAACAATTAAAATCTAAAATTGCTTTCATTCATGCTGTCTAATTGTCACCATGAACTGATTAATCAATACTTTACTTCTTTTTTGTAAATTTCACTGTATAAAATTCAGATAATAGAGGTGTTACTACCTAAAATTTTTGTGTTACGATTTTTTGAAAAAAGTGAACACAAAATTTTATTCAGACTGTCACTGTGAACTGATGAATCCATACTTGATTTATCTATATATTTGTAGATATCACTTCACAAAATTTCGATTATTGGGGTGTCACTACATAAAATTTTTGTGGTACGATTATTGACATTATTATTTTTTTAAAGGTACCTAAAATTTCTTTCATTCATTCTGTAAAACTGTCACTGTGAACTGAGGAATCAATACTTTATTTCCTTTTGTACATTTCACAATTTTCACAATTCAGACAACAGGGGTCCATACAATTTTTGTGTTATGATTAATGACACGATTATTTTAAAAAGTGAAAACCTAAAATTTCTTTCATACTTTCTAATTTTGTATAATTTACTCTAGTAGGTGACCGGTTTTATGAAATCAAACTTTCTGATCAAGTAAAGTTAATGTAACATAAACACATCTAAAAAAGTACATGACATAAATACTTTTTTTGAGTTAAAATTACTTAAAAAATGTTGCTTCTGAAATGGCAATCAATTACTATTTTTTAGTTCTTACAATGTTACATTATGTGACACATTGCTCTTTTGGTTTGATAACACAACATATATATCTCTTATTTATGTATTTTGAGTTACCTTAAAATGGTTAGCCTTTATTTTGTGTTGTATTTAATTGAGTTTATTGACTTTATTCAGTTTGAAATCTTGAGTTACTGATGTATAAAATCTTAAATGCTTTTTTTTTTTTTTTTTTTACCTTACTTTTGCTGTCAGTCAAAATAAAAGTACTAAACAGATTTAAACTAGTAAAACCAACTCAAAAAATAAGATCTTAAATTCAAATCATTTTAACGTATAGACTTTTTTGCAGTATACCGGTACTTTGACAACAATTGCATGCACCAGGCGGCTCCAAATCTGTTAATTGCACACACTAACAAGATATCAATCGATCTGTGTAAGTTGTAATTATGGGTAAGTATGATTTCATGTATTGGCTTGTGGCTGGTCAGTTGGAGTGTGGACACATTATATGGGGCTGTTGTGTGTTTACATTGAACCTCCTTAGAGATTTACAGCCGACGCACTGCAGCCTGCTCACTCTCAAACACTGAAGTCCACACGAAGAGCCAGTTACAACATTCGGAATTATTTAAAGAGGTTAACATGCTTTTATTTTGAAACCGGACATTGTGATTTGTTTATATTGAATTATTAGGATGGATTTGTGTGTTATTTGTTGATTATGGATAGATACTGAATAGGCTCTTATTCTGAAAGGGGAGACAGTCACTTAGGGTACATTCAGACTGCAGCCTGAAGTGACCCAAATCCGATTTTTTTGCCCCTATGCGACTTGTATCTGATCTTTTAATGACACAGATCAGTTTTTTTTTCAAATGCGACCCAGGCCACTTGGATACGTGCTCCTAAAACCGATACATATCCAATCTTTTGACATGTGACTTCAGTCTGAACAGCCAGGCCGCATTCATCCCACCTACAGATCATTAACAAGCGAGTGGTACGAGTACGCCCTCACAAATGTACACAAACGTTCTTCCCACCATTCGAAAATTGTGTATGAACTCTGTGTGAGTGAAGCAGCGAAGCACATAGCAATCCCACCCCGCTTGGCTGCGATTCTGCACCCATACGTTCCTTTCTACGGATGTTGCTCCCACTGCCCCACAAAACACCTCATCCTTCTCCTCAATCTCAAAATTCTCAAAACTCTCAAAAACTCCAAAACTTTAAAATGGCCAGGTGTTCAATACTTGCTTCCATGTTTAGTTTGCTTTCATCATCGTCGTGTCCTTCAATGCGCATGCGGGACACTTTTGGGGCTTTTAAAGTTCACACTGGAGATCACAAACAAGTTGGATTTAATTGGAAATGTGAACATGCTCATCAAAAAATCTGATTTCACAAAAAAATCCAAATTGACCATTAAGCACTGCAGTCTGAACATAGCCTTATTTACATCAATTTGTGTAGAGAGATACTAAATGGGCTCTTATTTTGAAAGGAGAGACTGCCCTTTGTTAACACTGACCTGTTAGGATGTATTATGAGCAGACACTAAATTGGCTCTTATTTTGAAAGAATACATTTTTAGGCTGTTATTTACATTGATATGATAAAGGTTTGGCATGCAGAATGGGGCTAAAACTATACAATTAACAACTACTAGCGTGTGAACAGTGCACTTCCTGGTTCTCGGACAATGAAATGCTTTATAAAACAGGGGTGCTCACACTTTTTCAGCATGCGAGCTACTTACAAAATGACCAAGTCAAAATGATCTACCTAATACAAAGCCAAGCAAACTGCACTGAAACACTCTGTGTGCCTTTTTTGGACCCTCACCCACAGTTTGAGAACCTCTTCTTTAAGAGAACTTCCTCTGGCACTTTACACAAAACTGTGAAAAAAGTGAAGGAAGATTTTTAAACCTGTTTTTTAAAGTTCCAAACTGGTGTTGCATTCTTTTCTGGTTTTGCAGTGATATTTACCAGCCTCTGCACATTTATCGTGACAAACACAGATGCATTTGTGCACTTTTGTTAGGCAAACTTCAGCCAAATGTGGCAGTAGGTCTGTTCTGTAGATCCGCTCTATGCTGTAGACCTGCTTTGTGCCAACACTGGAACACAAATTTAGACTGGTTTTTGCTTCACGTTTGGTCTTGCTCTTCTAATCAGCCGCACTGTGGGAGGGGCTTGTGTTCGCTGTACGCAGGAAGGAGCGAGAGCGTGAAAAGGCGAGGGGCGGCGTGCTGACGTGAGGCAGATGGACAGGTAGGATGTTTAGGAAGTTGAACCTGCCCTGTGATGCACGCTGGTACGAGGGCACACGCTGTTGCAGACGAGCCGTGCATAGGGAGCGTGTGTGTTTGTGATGTGCCGTAGAGTCTCCGCGGGTTTCAAATGAGCGCACAGGCTGCACTGAGACGCCCCACACGCTCTCGCACACCTGTACAAGTTTATTACCAACAGCATAATGAAATATGATGGCACTTGTTGAGTGTCAGACCTTGAGTGAGAGACAAGACCGAGTCCAAACGCGATTGAGTCCAAGACGAGACACAGCGATCTACCCACACGACCTTGGCGATCGACTGGTAGATCGACGTATTGCACACCCCTGCTTTATAATTAGATGCAGACAGCATGTATTTTTTTATCCTCTAGAGTTACTTATACAATCTATCTGTACTGGGACAAAAGGGTGAATACAATAAAAGAAAATGACATACGATAAATTGGTTATTAGAACTGGAAATCAAAAATAATCTCTTATTTTGAAAGCTCACGTAGAATAAGTCTGAAAAGGTGATTAGCTAGATAGGTCAAATAGCAGCAGTGTTTGCAAACAATGCTGAAACGGCAAATTAGCAGAAAGAAAAGGATTAAAGGATTTGAAATAAATCAACTTGAATTTCTGGAAGTTCATGCTTTAGCACGTTCTGTCAAACGTTCAGGCGATGTTAAGCTGAAGGACTGCATGCATTTTACAGCGGGGTCATGGGTGCTGGGTAAAAACGACTGGCAAATGGAAGAGGAAAGTCTTTGAACTAGATGCACTACATAAAACTGCCCGTGTAAAATTAAAAAGTATATCAAAAAGTGTGTAATATCTTGCGACTATTATTGTCAATCAAAAGAAATAAAGATGTCATGCTAGTTAAAGAGCATGCTTTTTTTTTCTATATGTCTGAGCATAATGTGTCTTCCCTCAGTACAGCCATATTGTATAAGCAGCTCTTAAAGTCAAAGTAAGTCAACTGTGTCCTGTCTGCATCTGACTATAAAGCATTATATTTGCCGCGTTTACATGAGAGCTTTAATTCCAAATTCAGAATAAAAATGAATTCTGCTTTAAAAAGACCATGTAAACACTTAATTCCTAATGAAAATTATTATTCAGAATCAAACTTAATTCCAAATGAAGTGGGTGGTTTATTCTGATTTTAAAGGTGAATTAATTCCTCGATCATGTAAATGTTTATTCTTCTTAAAAATAATTCTGGTTGTTCGGTGCATGCTCGTTGTGTCGCCCTTCTGATGCGATCAAGACGATCCAGCTCTACCAGTGCTGGCTTCAGCCTTTCATCCACTGCTCTTTGGATTTGTGAGCGGGGTGCGGGAGAGGGCTGAGGTAGAGCAGACTCAGTTGACGTTGACTCAGTTTGTCTTCTTCTTCCCTTCTCTGACACTCTTCTCTTCTCCTCCTCAGCTGACACATGTAAAACATGATGATAAAATTCTCGAGCTGCTGCTTCATTATCATCGGAACAACTGCGAAAAAAGTTGTATCACGTTTGTGTCCGTGATGTAATGACAAACTGAGATGACAAAAAAGCCGGTAGCAGCTGAAGTCTGTTTTTTTTTCCCAGTAGGCGTAAATGTGTTTGTGCGCCTCCTGTCCAATCAGAACCCTTCCCGACCCTCAGACATTGAGTGGAATTAAATAAAGGTGATTTAACCAGTTTTCCATGTAAACCTCAATTCGGAATTATTATTTCCAAACTTGAAGGAGAATATTTTAATTCTAAACTATTTAATTCAGGACAATTCATTCGGAATAAAAAAAAAACATCATGTAAATGTGGCCATTGCCAGAGAATCAGGAAGTGCCCAGTTAGCATGCTAGTTGTTCAACACTTATCATGGTGAATAATTAGATGCTCTGAATTCTTAAGGTAAGGGAGGACTGCACTGTTTCTCATGCTTTTAAGACAGTAAAAATCTACAAACAACACAGTACTGAGGGTTCCCACTCTTTTTCACTGACAAAATTTCCATAAATTTCTATGACTTTTTCATGACCTAAAATTATTTTTTCTTGATTTTACAGCACCTACATGTGTAGAATTGATCAGATTTTTAGGGCTAAATATGAAATATTAACCTTTCCACCGACCTTATGGTTTGGTTTTATAGTTTATTAACATTCAAAATACTGACAGTGCATTTATTGTTGGAAATAATCATAATAGAATAATGAGAACTTAACAGAACGCTGTAGCTGCATGAAAGAGATACTAAAATTCCATGACTTTTCCAGGCCTAGAAAATTACATTTTCATTTCTCATGACTTTTTCAGGATTTCCATGACCATGGAAACCCTGAATACTTTAAAGCATAAACATGAACGTAGTCTGATTCTGTAACGTGAATACACAAAAATGGCATAATAGTGGAAGAGTACAATAAGTAATCAAGTTGTAGTAGAAATTGGAAATGCAAAAAATATATAAAACCTTTCAATTTTAGACAAAAGAAAGAAAAAAACTTGCAAAAACATGCTCATTGTGGTATGTCTATTAATAATTTCAAAACACAATATAAACGGTAACTACTTTGGCGTAACAGCAGTGTCGATTAAAAAAACAAAACAACAAATGTAAATTTGTACCAGCTATTTATGCTGACGGCGATTTGCACTGACACACTTTCACTCACAATTAATCTTAGAAAATTCCAAAATAGACATCTTGAGGCTACAAACTCCAGACTATCCCAAGGTCAACAGCACGACCACCATCACAGTGTCTTGAAAGAACAATAAGTAGAGCAGACGGCGCATTGTGATCGGTTTGAGAGGTGCTGAGCTGGGGGCTACGACACTACACTGGCATGCGCTTCTAACATCCTCCGCTAACATCGACAGCGCTTCTTCATCCCCTGGCCAGTGTTGTGCAAACAGCATAAAGTCTCTCTGTGTGAAGGGTAATGGGACATCCAGCGCCAGGGGAGGCACAAACCCACCGCCCCCTCCCCAAGAAAGATGAAGTTATCCGGGGCAAACAAGCAAGACAGTCCACTCGGCGGTGTGGCCCCAAACAAGATTACAGTGGTATTATTCTGTGGGAAGATGGCAATAGTATTAATCTTGGACATAGAGCATTCCGGGTTACACAGGGAGCAGTGGAACAGCCTAGTGAAATAATGTTATGTTAGGGTGAGCATGTCCCTGTTTACCCGGGACAGTCCCAGATTTGAGCCCTGTGTCCCCTGTCCCAGCAGATTTATCCAAAACCAGTGATTTGTCACAGTTTTGTACAAAAAATGTCCCTGGTGTCTCTATTTTTGACTAATTTGATCCTTGCCAACAGTAAAAGGAGGCATAAATTGTCACTTGTTTCAGTAAAATACAAAAAAGCAACTTGATAAAAAATGATAAAAATGACCAAAAACACAAAAAAAGTGACTATACTGACTCACATTAGTGCTGAGATTTTCCTTACTTCGGCACTCATTTCACAATTTTATTATTACCAACCACAAACCAGGGATGTCCCAGTTTTTTTATTTTGAAAATCTGGTCACCTGATCACACTTTGTCATTTCCAATATAGCAGCGGGGCAGGGATTTGTGGTTACATTTTGTATTTGTGGTTTTATTTTGAGCAAACCTCCAATTTGCACATGTTGACCGACTTGGAGATGTTACTTTTCTTGTGCTTGTTTCCATGGAGATGTTATTGCTTTACCTTTTACCAAGTTTCACAGTATAACACGTCCATATTTACCCAGGACAGTCCCAGTTTTGAGCCCTGAGTCCCCTGTCCCAGCAGATTTATCCAAAACAAGTGATTTATCCCAGTTTCATACAAGAAATGTTCCTGGTGTCCCTATTTTTGACCAATCTGATCCCTGCCAACAGTAAAGAGGCATAAATTGTCATTTGTTTAAGTAAAATACACAAATACTGTTGATTTGAGCTCCCGAGGCAGAAGTGGAGTAACAAGTAACCTTTTAAAAGTGCACTGGTTTTATTGTATGTTTTGACCAGTTAAGCATGTAAGCAGTGACATGTGCATGTTAGGTTTGTGGCAGAATACCTACATTATGGATTTAATATTTGATTTTATCATTACCATTTTCATTACATCATATTTTATTTTATTTCCATGTGTAGAGAATGTTGTAACTTTGTTTAAAAAGGCACTGTATAAATAAAATATCACTATATTAGAATAGGAAATTTACACTGTAGCCTGTGATATTAGTGTTAAATATATATTTAACATGATTTAATATAAAGATTTCAGTGTTTCCTGTCATTTCTTTGTCTTGTATGGTGGGAGCCTTATTTGACTGAAGATATAGGTCTGTCGAAATGAGCTCCTCTGCCCAAATTGATCTAAATGAGTGAATAACGATGATTCTACAGTGGGAGCATGACTAAATTGGCCTGTCGATATGTGCTCCCTTTAGTCGGAGCCCTATTTGAGCAGAATACGACTGTCCAAATGAACTACCTGCACATATTCATATAAAGGAGTTGAAATTTGATATAACTAAGGTCTAAGGTGCAACTGAAGTGTAAACAACATCAAACCCACTGTCTCCAATCCAAAGAAATATGTTGTAAAACTATTGAGGTTAGGTTTATTGTACCTACACATCTGTAAACTTAAAAACGTAAGGGGCCGCGTGATTCGATAGACGTCACTGTCGATTTAAGCTGCGGGGAGCTCATTTAGACGGGGCAGCCCATTTTGACAGAACACTGGTTTAAAGTTAAAAAGTGAGTTTCAGTGCAATACCTCTATATATCGATATCGGTGTCAATATTAACGTGACTTACCTAAACTTCAAGAAGTTACGGGTCAGATCAAGGCGCCCATATTAAGAAAGCATGTTTTTCAAAGGTCATAAAACTTACAATTAAACACAACTGCGAGATGGATTTGTTTCATGCCACACTGTGAAACACACGAAGCAAATACTGTACATCTCCATGGCGACCCGAAAAGTTCCACAGTGCACCTTTAAATGTGAGTGTTTATGGTGTGCGCTCTGGTCTTTTGTGTGAACCTGTTGCATAAATAAGTCTTGTTTTGTGTGCCCCTGCTGTGACAGACAGAGCTTTAATGAGTGAGATTTAGAGACCCCCCCCACCCCACCCCTATGTACCCTTCCCTCTCTCCTCCTCCTCCTCTCTTTCCTCCTCTCCTCCCTCTCTCCTCCTCAATTTTAAGATAATTATTCACGTTTTGATTTGTCCGTGTTGCGATTTTAATGACTTTCTTATTCCGTAAAGCACTTTGAATTACTTTGCGTACGACTTGTGCTGTACAAATAAACTTGCCTTGCCCCCTCCCTTTCTCCTCCCTCCCCCCTCCCTCTCCCCCATACCTCTTGCCCCCCCCCCCCCCCCCCCCCCCTCCTCCCCTCCCCGCTCTCCTAATGAGCCATCATCATGCAAAAGGACCAGCTTGATACACATTAATTGGATTTTCACTTCTTTCACCAATTAATCGAGCGGCATTGTGATGTTGGCCGGCCTCAGCGGGCTCCTAAGAAAACACAGACCCCCCCCATCCCCACCCATCCCCCCCCCCCGTGTGTCTCGGACTGTAATGGCCCCGACTGTAAAAAGGGGACGGGACTTAAGCACAGTACAAGAGATCAGCCGTCACCAACCGAGATCTGAAACATTATGTAAGTACAGATACATTTAAACTGCAGAAGTGTTTTAGAGTTCATCTTAACCAATTAAGATTTATATATTAACCATTTTCTCAAACAAAAAGATCAAAATAAATCGACCCTTCAAGAATGACGTTAACATTTTTACCGAGTGGAAAGAATATTTGTTACGTTTGCTGAGTATCAAGTTTTAAGCTTCATTTTCTAACGTTCACTTATTCATGGATGTGCTATATCAAACAAAATGAAAATATTATTGTCCAAATGTTGTGGCCCGCTTTATTTTAGGTGCAGTTTGTCCAGTGTAATATTAAATAGTTTATGACGTTTATGCTGTTTCAGTTTTAACAAATGTTCAATAAACGTTTGTGTTTACAGTGCGGATGGCAGCAGTGCGGCTGAATATGTGTGTGTTGTTTATTTTTTTAATAACAGAGACGTTAATAGATAAAACTATGGTGGACTTCTTCTTATAACACAAGAAAGGACATTTATCTTTGCACTGTTTTTCTCATAATGAAGTAAAAGTAGTAAAGTACTGTACTTAAGTATACATTTAGGTATCTGTTCTTTACTTAAGGCTGCATTGTGGATCCAGTGTAATATTAAATAGTTTATGCTGTTTATGCTGTTTCAGTTTTAACAAATGTTCAATAAAGTACAAGAATGTTTCTTTATTATGGGTGTTAATTTTTATTTGATACAATTCAAGCTGAATGACTTTGGTTTCAATAAATTATTTCTAATGATTGTGACGTTAATTTGTATTTGTTAAAGGTGGATTGTGTAACTTTTCTGGTGGAGGGTCCATCACCTGCTTGTTTCTATGGAGATGTCATTACTCTGCTTGGAATGTTCCACGGTATGACATTAAACGGTTTTAACTTGCATTTCTTTAATTACGTGGTTTTATAGCTCAAAAATAAGTAGAAAAACAAACATTCTGACTGTGAGCGGGATTGCCTCTCCACAGATCTGACCTGTAAGTTTGTTTTGATTGGTTTCCATGAAGATAGGTTTAATTCCATACTGTGAAACATTCTAGACAAGGCAATAACATCTGGATGTGGAGTGAGTGAATAATGCTCTGTAAAGTAAAAGTAAAAGTATTATATAAGTATTATAGAATTGATGGTGCATTAGGGTCAGTCCGTGTGAAATCAGCCGTTTTAAAATCTCCATTTGTCATCCCTTATTACAAGTAATTAGTGTTTAAGGCTATTAAAGATAATTTAACCTTTCTAGCAGGTGGAAAAGTTCCACCAAAAGCTGAGCTCCACCAAATATGACCCATGAGACCTCAATTTCAAAAATTCACTTTGAAATGAAGGAAGTTAATAGTAGATGTTTTTATTACTTTAAACTACTCAGAATATGCCAGAGTTTCTCTGGTAAAAAAAAATATCAACATCTAACTGTGCCACATGTGGAACCGAGGGTCAAAAGAAGGAGCCAAAAAGATCACATCCACATGAAAGCTCAGAAAAGTGTGAGGTTGTTGTCAGGAATGGTCTTTCTCTCAAATATTCAGCTCCAACAGTTAATTTGTAAATATCTGCTTGGAGTAAATAGATCTTGGACCTCAAAAAAAAAAAAAAAAAAAAAAATAAATAAAATAAATAAATAAATAAAATAATAATAATAATAATATAATAATAATAATAATAATAATAATAATAATAATAATAATAATAAAATAAAAAAAATAATTGAGTGGCAACCAAATGTGAGATTTTTGGGGCCCCAGAATCTTAATAAAGATACTCAATATTTGACAACAGATTTAGAATCTATGACCAAGAATCTACAATAATACAAATTTTCAGCTTCCTAGCTCTATTTTATGAAGTTATTGTCTCTCAAACAGGCTTATATATTAAGGCTTCAGAAAAAGTGAGCATGACCCCAACGGGCCATAACTCAGGAACGACTCAAGGGATTGAGCTAAAATTAGAGATTCTTTCAGTTGGTGATTTTAGAAATTTTTAGAATTTTTTTCAGCCAAATCTGAGATGGCTCATAGGGGACGGCGGCTGATTTCATATGGACTGACCCATTATCTATATGGAGGAAAGCATATGGAAGTGACGGGCCTCCACCAGAAAAGTTACACAATCACTTTTAATGATAAGGTCTCGTACTATAAGAAAAAAGGGTTAAGCTGTGTACTGTCGAGTTATACCTCTTAAAAAAGCTGTTCCAAAAGAAGCAGTGTTACAATGGCAGTAAAAATATTAAACAAAAACAATCAACAGCAAAAATTAATGAGGTCAAAATTGCGAACAAGTCCAATTTATTTATTCAAAAGTATGTCAAAATCTTATCTCATAGAAAATGTGTTTGAGAACGTTAATAGTCCCATAAACCTCAGATGATTCTCTTTAATACATTATTAATTATTATAAGAAAAAATGACAACAACACTTTTATAAACAGAATGAAAATCTTGCAGTTCGATTCTGAACAGCCTGACACTGTTTGCGACCTAATTTAGTGTAGAGCCCCACTCTCCCTCTCCGATCCTTCCTCCGCTCTAAGCAGCTATCTCATTATGGGCTTATGACATTTCCTGTGAGCGGCCCCATCTCGCGTCCAGAGAAAACACCGCCGCCGCTGCTCAGTCCAAGCCTTTTACAGTTTGTTAACCTGCTCGACCGGTGCCAGGGCCCTAGGGGGGGGCTAGCGAGAGGGGGCGAGCGGGGCGAGGGGGGCGGGTGACTGCCTCTTGGATCTCCCCACACCCCGAAGGACCCGCACCAGAGCAATCCGGCGCTAGCCTTGTTCAACAACATTGTAGGGGCACGATGATTTGATATGTTGACACGTCGGCGAGGTGTTTTTGCCAGTTGTGCCAGGGGGAGCCAGCGCGCGTGTGCCGGAAAGCTATTTGGGGGAGAAAGAAAAAAAGAAAAAAAAAAAGAAAGGAAGGAAGAAATGTGGTTTTAGGAGGAGCCATGTCGGGTTGTGAGAGAGGAGGGCCAGTGTAACCTTTAGTAAATCATCCACCCGCGGAGATGTTGGGAAGGCTGGGGTCATGACTACGATGTCTAAATATTAACAAAGTGCGCTGGTGTTTACAGTGCGGATGGCAACAGTGCGGCTGAATTTGCGTTTTTTGTTTCTTTTTTTTAATGAAAATGACAGAGCCGTTAATAGATAAGACTATGAACACAAAAAGGGCATGTGTTTTTGCTCATTTTGCTCATAATGAAGTAAAAGTAGTAAAGTAGTGTACTTAAGTATACATTTAGGTATCTTTACTTAAGGGTACATTGTGTAACTTTTCTGGTGGAGGATCCGTCAAATGCTTTTCTCCATGGAGATGTTGTTGCTTCATCTAGAATGTTTCACAGTATGATATTAAACCTTTTTATCTTCATCGAGACCAAACCAGACCAAGTTACAGGTCAGATCTGTGGAGAGGTAACCTCACTTTCTGAGCTATAAAACCATCTGCAATGTAATAATGTAAGGTAGAGCTGTTTAATGTCATATTGTGGAACATTCCAGGCTGAGCAATGACATCTCCATAGAAACAAGTAGGTGATGGACCCTCAACCATAAAAGATACACAATGCAGCTTTAAGTAAATTGTGAAGTAGATTATTTTTACTTTTACTTCTCTACTTTTGAGTTATAGTATTTGTACTTTGTCCTCTACTACATTTTTGAACAGGACTGAAAAAAAAAGTATTATTTTTTTTTAATCATAGTTTGAGACCTGCTGAAAAGGCAGTTTAGAGAGAGAGAGAAAAGTTTAGAATCTGAGCAAAAAAAAACAAAACAACAACAACAACAACAACAACATACAAATAAAAACAACTAGAAAAACTATCAATTCAGTTGTTTCAAAATCAATGCATTTGAAGCTTCATTACACCTCAAAATATGTACAGAATACTTCACTATTTACTCTTGATGTACATTTTTAAACATGGCAAATGAGAAATTCAATTTTATCAACTGCACAAAAGTTTATTTGGTTGAATATGATATAAGGAATTGTCCACCAGCGTTTCACCAGAACTGAAGAAGCAGCTTGGATGAGCTGCAAAATGTTTTCAATCAAATAAACTTGTTGACAAATTGAATTTCTCCTTTGTCATGGATTCTACCTGGACTAACGCAGGTTTCTTAAAATACATTTTTAAACAGTTATGTCAGTACTTTTTTCATGTGATACCTTTACTTGATTTTTTGTTCCAGTATCCATACTTATGTTTTTGATGAGGTAACAACATTATAACATGGCTTAGAGCTCACAAGAGTCAATTTTGCGTAATATAGTGCCTTTCAAATATATAGATGGGAGCTACTGAATGTCTATTAATTGTACTATGCCCATGGGAATACTTGCACTTGTTTAATACCCACACAGGAGCAGCAGACACAGCTCTACATGTGGTGGATTAAAGGATTGCTCAGGGGACTTCCAGACTGACCACAGACTGACCACATCACCTCATTCTCTGCACACGGCGCCGTAAACTGTCGCCATGCCGACAGTGAGTCAGACTGCAGTGAATTTTCAACAGGGAGGTAGCTTCAGCATTAGCCTCTTCATTTTCAAATAGTGGACAGCTTCACTGGTTTTGGAGGTGTGTTTTGTTTCATTCGCACATGTTTAACTCACAAACCTGTACATTTAGGCTGAGTTCATCTTATATATTATAGAGTATATCATCTCCTATTACTTTTAAGTTCTGCTTTGTAAAGACAGGTCATCCTAATTAATACAAAAGTGTGCAAACTTGTTAACTTGGCGCTTCAAAATGAATATGAATTATCCAGTAGGCAGGCTAAAAAGATAACTAGGATTAAAGAGTCTTCAGTCTTTGTGCGTTTGAGGGGGATGGACTAGTCCGAGTTACCTTTCATCATCTTCATCTCCTCACTGCAAAATGGAGTCAAATTAAATACGGCTTACAAATGTCATCTCTCCTTTGGGCCCCTTAAAGATTTTGCAGCTGTCGTTCTCCTCAGAGCAGCAGGACAACAGCGGCGTCTGTCAGACCTTCGTCAGAGCCACGTCCCGGGTGTGAGAAAGTGTGTATGCCCTGTCGTCCCGATTTAAAGTCCAAGGGGTGCATTTCTGGATCTCCGTGGTCTCTCTGATCCAACAATGGTACTTTTTGACATATAGTGACCATAGTGACTCATATAGACTGTGTAAAGAAGTGGACTAAGGGAGTGTGGTGTCGCCCATAAAACTCCAGTCAAATGAAGCTCATGAAGCTGGCAGTTATATGAGCACATCTGAGCCGAGTTCCATATTAGGATAGAGATTTATTTATGGACAAAATGGCGACATAAACCAAGATCATGTAGAACAAGTTAATACAAAAATTTTAAAACCAAGGAAATATTATTTTATAACTAATATTTTATAACTAACTAAAGCTCAAAAACATAAATATATGACCTTTAACCCTTCCAGACCTAAAGGCAATTTTAGTACATTTGTCCTCGTGTAAGTTTTTTCTTAATTTAATTCTTTATATCTAAAATTGCCCCTTTTACCCTTTAATGAAGTGTTATACATCATTTTTCCACAATCTGCTGCTGTACTTGTGTCATATGGCTCTAATAAAAGCTATAGGACCAGAAATACAAATGAATAAAATAAAATTAAAAACGGAAAATAAAATTCTCACTCTCTCACACAAAACACAGAGCAAACATGTGTAAACAATTTTTTGGACATAAAATAAAGGCTTAATTTAGGGCCTTAGTTACTAAAGTCAATTAAAGTAAACGTAAAAAAGTAAAAAGTAAAAATATACTTGTTGGCCTCAAAACAAAAAAAGTCCAATCGTCCCATGACTTTCCTGGTGCCAGTCATGGAAACAGCTTGTGTCAGGTCCAGGACACAGAGCCACATCACTTCCTGCATTTCCACGGTGTTTATTACATTTGGATTATGGACATTTTGACTGAAATAAACCTTTCATAATATAAAAATAACAAGGGATGCTCAATTACACAAACCAAGATACATGATTTGCCATTTATTTGAGAAATAACAGCACTTAGAGCAGCTTTTTCAATTGTTACAAACACAGACGCTTAGAGCAGTCGATCATTTTGACTCACTACACTCTTTGGCAAAGTTTGGCTCAATCAAAATGGATGGAGCGCATGCATTTGGTGGAAAGCAAAGACACTTGTTTTTACTACATCATCACGCAATGTGTGATGTAGGATAATGTCGGAAATATACTTGGAAAGCCAAAACAGTTAGCTTTTCAAGAAAAAAAAAGTTTCTTCTTTTTTTATGGTTGGAAAGTTATGTGCAGTTATATAAAGCATACCTGGAAATGAACTACAAACAGTGTTGGGGAGTAACAGATTACATGTACCGGAGTTACGTAATCAGAGTACAAATTATGAGTAACTGTATTCAGTTACAGTTACTGTTTCAGTGAGTGGTAATTGGATTACAGTTACTTTGTTGAAATAAATGGATTACACAGAGGTATTTTCCTATTTTCACATTTTGGGCTGTATCCCTTTTTTTCCCGGTAATTCCACTCATTGCCGGACACTAAACCAGGTCCAAACCAGGTCTAAAACCAGGTCTAAAACCAGGTCCAAACCCAGGTCCAAATGAGGTCTAAACCAGGTCTAAACCAAAGACTAAACCAGGTCCAAACCAGGTCTTTCTTTTTCTTTATTATTTATATTTATATATTGTGTGTGACCAGAGATGTGAACTGAATTGCCCTTTGGGATTAATAAAGTTGTTGACTGATTGATTGATTGATTGAGGTTCAAACCAGGTCCAAACCAGGTCTAAACCCAGGTCTCAACCAAGACTAAACCAGGACTAAAACAGGACTAAAACAGGATTTAACAGGACTAAACCATGCTGCGTGGACCGTGTCTCCTCCTCCTTTTCTATCAATAATATTTTTAATACGGTTAAATAAAGTTTGAGCTTTTTATTTTCTTTTAGCAGACAAAACATCTTATGTTACAATATCCTAGTCTTTGCTTCTCTACAGCAAATCAAGTAATCCAAAGTATTCAGATTACGTTACTCACCTTAAGTAATTTAATGGATTACGTTACAAACTACATTTTGGGCTATGTAATCTGTAATCTGTAGGGGAATACATTTTAAAAGTAACCTTCCCAACACTGACTACAAATAACTTTAACCAGCATTACTAACTATTTACAACTCTTTCAGAATGCAGCGTTTGCACATTTGTAGCTCGATCTCTTGACAAAACATGGAATCAGTTTTTTTCTCACTATCATCACTTAGTTGCCTTTAATGTACAGACAAAGAAGACCATTTAGATACATGAGTAAAAATCATAGTCTTAACTTGCCATGAATGAGAGGTTGCTAACCCATTGAATTTCAAGTGAATGGGCCTGGCTGTGCTCACTGTATACAACACTCTATTAGTAAAGTTAACTACTTCCTGTTGATACATTGCATATTCATTCTTATGCTGTAATTGCATTTGCAAACATTACATGCTTAATTTCTCTCAAAAGACGAACGCATTTTCCATCATAGGAATAAAAAGTCTATTTTGATGAATTCGCCGCATATGATAGCTTTAACTATGCATGCAGCAAATACATCACCCATACCGCACGGGGGAAATATGTTATAGAGAAGAAAACAGCTCTGCTCCAGTAGCTCTCAAAGAAAAGTATTGATCCGCTTCCTTCATTTTGACAATTATTTAATGTTATAGTCGTCTAAATGGTGTAGCTGGCTGTCGTGCCCATTCATTCAACCTGAAGTGTACTGAAACAATAGCTACAAGAGTTCTCTGGGGTAAATAGAAAGACACTCTGTCAGCTAGTGTTACCGCGGCTAATGTTCCGCTAACCATTCCACCTCAATCAATATGACTGCCGGAGGAGAGGGGTGAAGGTGAAAGGTCAACCCCGCATAAAAAAAACCCTTAATTTGTTAATCAAGGCCAATGGGCTTAATTAATGGATCCGGCGTTGACGAGTGGGCGTGGTTAAGTGCGTATAATGCGTCTCCGCCGTTCATTATTTATATAAGAGCGGCTATTATGTCAGTAAAAATAGGCGTCCCCTTTTTTTTTTTTTTTTTTTTTTTTCCTCGAAAGCGATATTGTCATTTAATCAAGCAGAACATCATTAGTCTACGTAATTAATTGCGCAGGGTAACGCTATGTTCCTTTAGCTACCTTTGCTTTCTGGTCGGACGGACATGTTTCGAGAGTTATGATTGGGTTGAATTGGGTTTTCGGGGCGGGGGAGGGGCTAATCTGCGTGACCCCGCACCTGTCACTAACTAATAAACACACGACTAATTGACTTTGGATGCGTCACTTATCAAGAGGGGCACCCAGCAGTCGGGGGGAGGGGTGGGGGGGGCGCAGCGGCGGCGGGGAGACGGGGAGAGGGGGCAGCACTTTGGGTTTGTTTACATCCAGACGACCAGGTGTGGCTCCTCAAGCAAGAAGAAGACACTTATTATATTAACTCTAATGGGGTCAGTGTAACGCAGAGTAATGTGTACAGATTATCGGGCTGGAATATGAAGTAGGGCAATGTGGAGCGAACAGAAGTGGGGATTGTCTGTGAGCCGTTTCTCTTTATGATTGCTACACGGCTAAATAAAAACCTGAAAATTACGATTTAAAAATACTACACCAATGGTTGAATATAGCAAATGTTTGTAATAGTGGCATAATTCCATAATTTTACTGTAAATCATTGTCAATATCAACATGAGTGACACCAGAGCCATGATAGAAAATATTACCATGCATATAGTCGTTAAAGCATAGCCCATCTGACGTAGCAAGCACTTAAATAGCACTGAAATTTACATGAATGCTAATAATCATGTAATAAACATTCATTGTGAAGTTAGTCTGGACAAAATAATCAAAAACATAGGGGGCTTCAACAGATTTCTTCACTTAAAGTCGCATTGCTTAACCTTTCAGCACTGACAAACAGAGAAAAACAAGCATCTCTACTATGAATGGGCTTAAACCTCTACACGCTTGTCTTCATGGATGTTCAGTCTCCATGTCAAAGTTGTTTTTTTGACTATAACATCCCCCAACAGTGTAGAATACAACTTGTCTCTCTTCATGGAGAATGTTCCTAAATATGGACAGATCTTAGCAAGAGAAAAGAACTGGTTTGTGAGGGGAGTTAACGAGGCTATTTTTGTTAAGAAAGAGAATCCTTCCTTGAACAGAAATGGAGGACTCAGGTGGTGTCCACACGACAACGATTTTTGGTTGAAACTGTGAAGTTTTTATTCGTTTTTCCCTTTCGCCACACTGAGCTGGCGTTGCAGAAATCTGAGAACGCTGGGCGTGGTGTTGTCGTGTGGACAACCAAACCGCAGGTTTTGGAAAACGTCGTCGTGACCCTCTCAATTCCACCTGACCAGAAGAGAACCCCACGCAACAAGCAGTAACAACCATAACAACAACCATGGTGGACAACTGAGTTGTGTTTGTGCTGTTTTATTTGCACTGTTTATTTGTTTATTTGCACTGTTGCATCAAAACCTCTTATCTCTTACTATGAAGTACAACACCAGGGGAGACTTACACACAATTACACATGTTGGAGGACTCTACGTATGTGCATGTGCTTTTTGTAGTATTGTGTGTCCAGTGGCTCTGGCTGTATCCTGTTGTTTTCACTCAGTGCTCCATTGTCGTGTGGACATGAATATTTATTGATGCAACATGTGTGGATGTGAATTTTTTTTAACCCGCAAAAAAAAAAAAAAAAAAAATCCAGGAACTGCATCATGTGGATGTAGCCTCAGACATGATTTGTCTCATATTTACAACTTCATCCTCAAACCTAAATCAAAACAAACAAAGAAAACAATAGTGATATGCAGGTCAGGCCCAGAGGTGTGAAAACTCCATTATGAGCCTAAATGATTCTGCTAATATGACGCCACACTCAGTGCAAGTTCAATAGTCCTAGCTAACTAACAGAAACTGTAGGTGTGTTAGTTTCAGAGTAGTTTCAGAGTAGTTAGCTCCTCCCATCAGGCAGATATAAGGAAGTGTCCACCAGCGTCTGACCAGTATTGAAGAAGCAGCTTGGATGAACTGGGAAACCGAATTCAAACCAAAATAAACTTTTGTCCAGTTGACAAATTGAATTTCTCCTTTTTCCATGGATTCTAAATGGACAACTGAGGGATTTTACACGTTCCTAAATATGGTTTTAACACTCTTTCCATTTCTTTTCTTGGGATCATACAGAAAGTTACACAGTGTTGCTTTAAATAAATAAACTAGTTTCTGCATTTTAGAAGCGCAAAATTCATGTTTTTATTTCATTAACATGATTGAGATAGAACATTTACCTTAATAAATGCTAGTTGTCTCTTTCATAATTGGTTACCTTTACACATTTCCTCTCTTCATTGTGCTGCAAACTGATCTCATTTTAATCAATGGCTCTTGGGCTCTTAACAGTAGCAGCTAATGACCGCCACTTAACCCACAAACAGCTCTTGGAATCCACAAAGCTCCCCCTCTGCACCCTTCTATGTCCACCTCTCCCCCTCTCCACCATCACAATAGCAACACTTTCCCTCACGTGCCCCCCCGGCGCCCCCTCCCCTGCCCCGACCGCGGCCGCCCCAAAGTTGTTCCAGGGTATTTCTCGCTTAATTAACAGATTAGTGGTGTGGGGCAGTCCCGAAGTTCACAGGTCAAGACTAAAGCTCCTGGTAATCGTTGGCAGGTGGGTCCACACTTCTCCCCGTATGCCCCCTCGTATGCCCCCTCAGAGACAAAGACGCTCCGCCCACTTTTGCGCCAACTTGACTGGAGTGCAAAATAAACCTCCCTCTAGCTGTTCGGCTTCCTGTTGTAGTCAAGGTTTTGAGGGCTTTTCACTTCGCTTTTCACCACTATTAGTTTTGTATTAGTTCATTTCTATGGTAAAAGTGCAAAATTTTCATCGTTTTGAACCAATGGATGGACTTTGCAATGACATTTTGAAAAGCAAACTGCAATTTAAACAAAATAAAGATTAGAAAAGCACAACTAATTAGAAGGCTCAAGAAAAGAAAGGATTGCTGTCGTGTGCAATTAAAGATCCATTGCGTAACGTTTCTTGCTTGTCTCTATGGAGGTATTAAGCTTTGCCAAGAAAGTTCCACAGTATGGCATTTACGTTATCTATCTCCACAGTGAAAAAGTGGTGTTATAAAGCCAAACAAGTCTGTGGAGAAGTGAATTCAGTGCAGTTAAGATCATGTTATTTTTAAGTATTTTTAAGCAATTAAAACACACTTTTTTGTTTCTATGGAGATATTATTGTCAGACCAACTTTACTGATCCACATGGGCAATGATTTACATCCATAGAAACAAGAAGATGGCACCACAAAGCTGTTACAAGTCAGATCTGTAGAGAGGCAAACCCACTCATAGTTAAGATCTATGTTAAGATGCTTCTCTTTCAAGGTATTTTTGAGCAATTAAAACACACTTTTTTGTTTCTGTGGAGATATTATTGTCAGTCCAACTTTACTGATCCACACGGGCAATGTTTTATCTCCATAGAAACTAGAAGATGGCACCACAAAGCTGTTACATGTCAGATTTGTGGAGAGGCGAACCCACTCATAGTTAAAATCTAAGGTAAGATGCTTCTCTTTCAAGGTATTTTTGAGCAATTAAAACACAATTTTTTGTTTCTGTGGAGATATTGTGAGACCAGTTTTACTGATCCACATGGGAAATTACTGACTGCCAAAGAAACAGGAAAATTTCACCACAAAGCTGTTACAAGTCAGATCTGTGGAGAGGCAAGCCCACTCACAGTTAAGATCTAAGTTAAGATGCTTCTCTTTCAAGGTACTTTTGCGCAATTAAAACAGGCTATTCTAATGTCACTTTGTTGTCTCGAGTTATATTACTGCTTTGCCAAGCTAACTTTAATGCCATATTGTGGAACTATCTCCACAGAAACAAGAATGTAGCACCACAAATCAAGTTACAAGTCAGATCTGTAGTTAAGAATGCATCTCTTTCAAGGTATTTCTGAGCAATTAAAACACATGTATTATTTTTTTGTTTTGTTTTAATGCAATGGATTGTAGATTATTTCAGCCAAAGTAACAATATCCGTACGGAGACAAGCTGGAAAGTTACGTGGTACAGCTTTAAATAAAATGTTGTTTAAATGGTTTTCCTCCTCTCCTGGGGTATCTCTCTCCAGGTTGTGTTTGGTGTTGAGGTCCATTGTGAAGCCTTGAATGGGAGACTTGGGGAGTGTCCAAAGGTCCATTAATTAGGAGAGTCCAGCGTTTCCGCACCCCTCTGAGTCCTGCTTTAGTATTTCTCCACATTCTTCAGTTAAAAACGTAGCCCCATTCTGTTTGGTTACTTCAAAGAACTCGTGACAAAGAGAGCGGTCCGAAGTGGTCTTAAAGTGAGTGCGTTTCTGAAGAAATTATATTGAGAAGCTGCTTAGTCTCATTTTTATTTTATTGTATCAAAATGGGGCAATAACCTTAAGGAACCAAACAAGCAGATTTCGGTAAATACAGTTACAAAAAGAAGTTAAAATTGGAGTGACAATAGGACTGGACCTTGACCTCAAGTAATCTAAAATGTATATGACAATAAGAAGCAGATTTGGTGGGAAAAAGTAAAGTTTCCAAAAAATTTAAGACAGCACGTAACAATTTACCCAAAAAATAAACTAGAATAAAAGCTTTTTTTATCCCGATGTTTTTTTTACCCTCATATTTGGGCTGGATAAGGGCCTTCTCCTGCTTTGTTCCACGGACATGTCGTTATGTTGTTATTGAATCAAAAAACTTTCTATCTGCATGGAGAATGTTGGTTTTAACTTTCTATTTCCATGGAATCATGCAGGTGACATGTTACAAAAGCTACGTTCAGACTGCAGGGCTTAGTGCTCAATTTGGATTTTTTGTGACATCCGATTTTTTTTTGTGAGGTTGTTCACATTTCCAATTAAACACGACTTGTTTGTGATGTCCAGTGTGAACTTTAAATGCCCCAAAAGTGTCCAGCATGTGCATTGGAGGACACAACAACGTCACACACAGCGAGCGTGCTCAGTGTTTAAGGAATTCGCCTAAACATGGAAACGAGCATTGAGCACCTGGAGATTTTAAAGTCGTACCTGAGCCAGAACATGTGCAGCTTATTTGTTTTAAGGAGGAGATTGAGAAGGAGAAGGACGAGGTTTTTGGCCGTGGTGTTTTGTGGGGCAGTGGCAGCGACGTCCGTAGAAAGGACATGGTGGGACTGTGATGTGCTTTGCTGCTTCACTGACACGGCGTTCATATATAATTTCCATATAATGAGAAGAACATTTGTGTACTTTTGTGAGGTGTAGGTGGGATGAATGTGACCTGGCCGTTCAGACTGAAGTCACATGTCAAAAGATTGGATATGTATCAGTTTTAGGAGCACATATCCAAGTGGCCTGGGTCACATTTGAAAAATATCGGATCTGTGTCGTTCAGACTGACATTAAAAGATCAGTTACAGGTCGCATAGGGGCCAAAAAATCTGATTTGGGTCACTTCAGGCTGCAGTCTGAACGTAGCCAAATTGTAGCTCTAAGGTTAAATCAATTTCCTACTAAGAATGATATCCATATAACATGATTTAGAAATAACATAATATATGGTATACAGTACTATTTCTGAAATAGTTTTTATTTTCAGTTTTTGCAAGTAGTATTTTTAATGTTTTACAAAATTTTCCCATGTTGGTTTAAACTAATTCATAATTAAACAAATTCCAGGAAGTATACAAACCAAAAAGTGATATTTTATTTCATTTAAGGCAGACATGTCAAACTCAGACGTGGGGACCAAGTTTGGCCAGCGATATAATTAAATTTGGCCCATGAGCTCATATCAAATTGCCCACCGGCTACAGATATGCTATAGAGACATTATTTATTTAAAATGATAATATTATTTCATATTCTGCTTGTTCTGGATTCAATGTTTAAGCTAAACTATTATTAAACATTTATTTTAGTAAGAAAAGGTTTAACATTACATATCTTGGAAGAAGAGAAAACATACAGATGTCGTTGAAATTTTTCAATAAATATTTACTTTGGCCCACGAATTAGTCCCAGTTTTTAATATTGGCCCAGTGTTAATTTGAGTTTGACATCTCTGATTTAAGGTCTACATTTGTGCATAAAACTGAAAACAGAGGCCTACAAATTCAAGCTTTGTTCTTTTTGTTCTTTTTTAAGACACTTTAAACTTTACACCACACTGGACGTGCAGACTTTGTTTATATCTCCCATTGAACTGAAGCATTGGTGGAGTGACACAAACACTGTCCAATACACCTCCCCGACATGAGCCCCCAAAGCCGACCTGGGGCGCTTTCTCTTACTGCCCAGCGGGTCACCATTTACCCCGAAAATCACCCTGCCTCATTAGCTACACACACTCTGGGTTTACCACAATGGCTTTGCTTGGGTCCTGCTATGTTCTCCCCCCCCCACCCATCACCCCACACTAAAAAAGTCCCATCCCGCTTGTGGGGTGGTGGTGGGGGGTGCGCAGGTTTAAGGCTTGTAATTATCTTTTGCTGGGGGAGGCTGTAAATTGGATTAAAGTGGAGGGTCTCGGCTGAGCGGCTAGCCCCCTTCGCTAACCCACACACACACACAACTGGCCCCACCATCTCACAACACACGCCGGGCCACACGCTGATAAACTGCGCAAAACCGGATTTGGATTCAGCCCGAGCATTCACAGCTTCCTGGTGGAAAAGATGGAATTTACGGACAGAAGGGGCTGTGTCGGCGGTGTGTGTGCGCTGTGTGTTTTCATCTGGCCCCACTCTTCCAGAAAGGCCATTACGGTGTTATCAGGCACCAGGGCCGGACCAGACCGGACCCCGCCAGCTATCGGCCTCAGCCCCTCCGCTGCTTTTGTGAGCTTGGTTGTATTTGCAAAGTTTACTCCAGGTAATGTGGGGTTTACGGAGAGGTGTTAAATGTGTAAAGCAATAATGGCAGGTTCGAAAGGGGGGGATTATTTCTCTCTTTTTTTCTATTAACATTGGAAGTACAGCTGGTAGTGCAGAGATATACTAGTACAGCGTGTCTGAGGAGTTATCTGCACCTACTAACATGGACAAAAACACTACATTTAAATAAAAAAAATACATATATATAATAAAATAAATCAGGATACAATGTTTAGTTTATGGCAGCAGTCAGATTTATAGTACAACACAATTATTTTTACTAAATCGAATTGTAAAGTATTAGGGATGTAACAGTAACCGAAATATTGTGATATTGTATCATCAAAAGTCTCACAGTAATATCGTGGGCTGTCACAATATATCAAATTACAAGTTTCTTTGCTTAAATGAATAGTTATGGTGCAGCAATAGCTAAAAAAACCCAAAAAACAGAGGACCAGACCATGATCCTTTGGTGTTGTCAATGGAGACTTAACATTCATACTGCAACAGTGCCATTATTAAAAGTATCAGTGTTTTTTAAAGAAGTAAGTTTTGTTAGCCTCCACAAATATTGGAATAAATATCGTAGCGTGAGATGCATATCAAGAAAATATTGTATCGTGAGATCTGGATATCGTTAAATTTTTAGTAAGATGCAGTACAATACAGTAATATACAGTACAATACAGTAAATATACAGTACAATACAGTAATATACAGTACAATACAGTAATATACAGTACAATACAGTAATATACAGTACAATACAGTAATATACAGTACACAGTAATATACAGTACAATGCAGTAATATACAGTACAATGCAGTAAAACAGAGGGAACTACATAGAACATGATCCTTCCATTTCAGTGCAGACTACATGACAAAATAACTGTTATTAAGCACTCTTAAATCTTAATTCTTTCTGTTCTGATGATTAAGACAAGACAAGATCTTGATAAGATCAGGCCTTCACAATTTAAAAAAATTATATATATTATATATATATATATATATATATATATATATATATATATTTTTTTTTTTGGACTAAATTCTGTGATTTATGTTTAAAAAGTAGGATTATGTTCATTGTGTAACTTTTCTGGTGGAAGGGCCGTGCTTTTTCCCATGGAGATGTTATTGCTTTGTCTGGAATAAACCTTTCTATCTTCATGGAGACCAAGTTACAGGTCAGATCTGTGGAGAAGAAATCCTGCACAATCAGAAATGTTTATTTTTGAGCTATAAAACCACCTATAATTGAATACATGTAAAGTAAAGCAGTTTGAAGTGACACTGTGAAGGGGTGTGCAAAAATATCAAAATATCAGTATATGATATCATTTAATGTGATGATACACTATTGATATCGGGGACTGTTGTATCAATATATCTCCAAGAGTATTTTTTGGTATATTTTACAAAATTATTTTCTTACAACGCCACAGTTTTGTTGTTTGTTTAGTGGAAGGAAACTCATTTATGAAACACATTTGACATTTTTAATGTTTTGATAATTAAAATGTTTGTGTTTCATATTAACTTTGAACAAGAAGTGGTTTAACAAAGAATTTAAGTATCACAGCCATGATTTAGCCTTTATTTTTTATTGAACCGTATTGAATCGATTTGAAATATATCGAACCGAAAGCTCACTGTATCGAGATATGTATCGTATCGTGGCCTATGTATCGTATCAGCAACTTCTCAGTGATACCCAGCCCTAATATTGCGGAACATTCCAGGCAGAGCATTGACATATCCGTAGAAACAAGCAGGGGACGGACCTCCAACCAAAAAGTTACACAGCGCACCTTTAAGATTCGAGAGAAGACTGAAGTACGAACTAAAAGATGAATTCAAGAATCGTTTTAATGTCGGAACTGGTCCAAATTGCAGGTACAACGTTCATCTTATGTTCTTTGCGAGGACGTTCTACCTAAATAAATGCAGCCATCACAATTTCATCACTGTTCCAACTCAAACTGCAATTTCCATCCAATTCCGGTATATTGTACAGCCCTAGTCCGCAGAGACCCCCGCTAAACTCTGTATTTGTGCCTAAGTTGTAAAGTTGTTCCAAAAATAAAATATCAGAGAAATATATGAGAGAAGTGATAAGTGCAGGATGAATGTTGAGGTGCAGCTTGTTTTGTGGTGATTGTAGAATTGTAATCCTGTCGGGGAATGTCTGTGGTCTGTACGGATTGCTTGGAGACTGGTGCGTGAAATGGCAAGTCTACCTTTCCAAATGATGTGGACCTGTTTTCAGAGCGGCTGCTGCTTTTATAACCCAGGCCAGGTGAGGGATCTGCATTCAATGGACTTGTCTACAGAGAGTGTGGACATTGATGTAATAGCCAACGGATGGATAAAAGATTGTAAATGTTATTCTATTCAATCAGAGAATAATACCAGATAGTTTAAAGGTGCCATTTACTTCTGACAAAAATGTTGCTAAAATGATTGTTTAGCTGTGTTATAAGGTCGACAAAAACATACCTCGAGTGGTATTTGAGTAATCCTGCAAATTTAGGTCATGTACTTCCCAATAATGCAATATAACAATCTCGCCTCACAGCAGAAGCATTCCAGGTTTGACTCCTGCGCTGGAATGGTCTTTCTGTGCGGAGTTTGCCTGTTCTCCCTGTGTAAGATTGGGTTTCTTTCAGGTGCTCTTGTTTCATACATCAACCAAAAACATGCACTTGGCTAATCCTCCATCAAGACTAGTTGAAGATCTGGAGGTGGGTCTCCAGGCACTGCACTGTGGTACAGATCGGCGCGGAACAGAATTGTCACTTCCGTCCCCACCCGCATCTGCGATATTTTGTCCCTCAAATCCAACAAATTAGGGACGTTCGCTTTCTTAAGCTCTATCAAACACGGAGAAGCGGAAAGGAATTGTCTAAAATGTGCCCGAGATGAAACCACATAACCACCGAAACCACCGCAAATTTAGGCTGCTTAAAATGTTTTTGTTAAGGCCAAATAAAATATCCAGCCAAATTATGCATCACCATTTGTGTATTTTACTTTACACTCATATTTAGTTTGTGGGACAGCAGTTTGTACAGACCTGCTCCGCCCACGCTGTACTGTTTTGAATCCGTGTATCATTCGTTCATTCGTTTTTCGATATAAAACCAAAAATAAGAACATGAAAAAAGAACTGTTTTCTTAGTTATTTGTCTCCAAAACAAAATTGAAAAAACGGATAACGATTCATTTTTTCAGTTTTCGATTTTGTGTTTAAATGAAGAATGAAAAAAAACGGATAACGAGCGTTTCCGGTTACGTGACTTCCGTGACTGTGATGCCGAACTTTTGTACCGCGTACGGACTGAACCAGGACTGATCCAGGTCCGGGACCAGACCGGGACCAGAGCGGGACCAGTGTGGACTCCGAGCTTTGACTCCGAGCCTCCACGGGGTCCTAGCCTCAGCTTCGAACTCCGGCCCTGCCATGGGCTCTGAGCCTCCGGTCTGGTCCCGCTCTGGTCCCGGTCTGGTCTCGATCCTGGATCAGTCCTAGTTCAGTCCATATGCGGTGCAAAAGTCCGGCATTGCAGTCATGGAAGTCACGTAAACGGGAAACGGCCGTTATGTGTTTTTTCCATTCTTCATTTAAACACAAAATCTAAAACTGAAAAAACAAATCATTATCCTTTTTTTCATTTTGGTTTTGGAGACAAATAACGAAGAAAACAGTTGTTATTTCGTTTTCTTATTTTTGGTTTTATATTGAAAAACGAATGAACGAACGATACACGGATTGTTTTGCGTCGGGTCCCGCGGGAGGCCCTCTGGAGTGCAGCGCTCTACACAGGCTCCCCAGCAGCACTGAAGGTTGAGTCAAATGCAAAGAACAATTTCTCTACTGAGTATAAAGTGTATCTCATAGGTGCACAAACATTTAAGGTGTGTGGTGTGTCTCTATGGAGATGTTATTTCTTTGCCTGGAATGATCCACAGTAGGGCTTTAAACATACTGTATCTCCCTTGCATTTGTTCATGTACAGGTGTTTCAAATGCCTTAAAAACAGGGATTGTTTCTTACCATGTGCAGGCTTACTTCTCCACAGATCTGACCATTAACCCGTCTCCACTGTCCACTCCACTAAGTTTTTTCTTTTTTTTTCAACATTAATGACAATTTTAGAAACTTGCTTTAGTTTTAATAAGCAGAAAAAAAAATCTGTTAGCTTAATTAAGGCACTTTCTGTCATTTGAAATCTCATAAGGCCATATTAGGGTTAGAAATATCATGCATTGAGTTAGTTATCAACTTTGTTAAGTGGCCAAGACAGTGCAAAAGACTTTTAGAACTGACATTGCATTATTCGGCTCTTTGTCACATACTCGAAAAAACATAATCAGACTGCATGACACTATGAACAAAGAATAATAATCATGTAAACACATCAACACAAAACAAAGAAAAATACTATATTACATCATGCAGTGGTTCCTTTTCAGCCTATAATTCCTTCAGCAGCAGCCTTGCACTTTAAATACTTCCCTGAACAAGAAGGCGCTTGGATTCCTCTTGTTACTGTACTATTTGAGAACATTCAGATAAACTTTCTCACACACTGCTCTGAGTTAGGCTACGTTCAGAAACCAGCCTGAAGTGACCCAAATCCGATTTTTTCACCTCTACGCAACCTGTATCTGATCTTTTAATGACACAGATCTGATTATTTCAAATGCGACCCAAGCCACTTGGATATGTGCTCCTAAAACTGATACATATTCCATCTTTTGACATGCGACTTCAGTCTGAACGGATAAAGTTTATTTACTGTGGAATAATCAAGGCAAAACAGTACTATCCCCATGGAGACAAGCAGGTGATGGACCCTCCACCAGAAAAGTTCCACAGCGCACCTTAACCTTATAACAATTCCATGTTGCAATGTGGTAACTTAGAAAGTGCTCCTCCATGTTTTTAAAGTCCACACATCTTCAGCAGACACATTCTTTAGTGCTCATGCTGCCTTTACTAAGATGCTTAAATGGACTAAGGTTACATTTACACTGAAACGAATCACTGTATCACCGTTTCGGAAACGATCTGCATCCAGACACTTCGTTTCTGTGTCCACAAGCCTTCCGTGTTCACACAACTTTGAGCATATGTGTTTATGTTTTACAGAAATGAAACTTAAAACTGCATGGCATTCTTTTGGACTAAAGGACATGACTCAGTGGATTATATGTGTTCTTTCTGTGACAGAGGGTTGTTCTGATGATGGTGAGTCTGTTCTGTGTTTCTATCGCGTTGGAGATGGGTCATGTTAAACTTCTCAGAGATTATACGTCTGCAGGTCATACACATAGACCGTATATACGAATGGACATATATTCTAGCCTCTAGCATTTTGAGTGGTGAATTACTTCACGGCGCATCAGACCTACATCATCGTTTTCAGGCGTCCACACAGTGCCAGATCAGATCCATACTCAGATGAATTCGTGGGAGCTAGCGGCACCAGATCGTTCTGTCTCTGGAGCCATTTTCAATCGGATTAGTGTGGACGAACACTGCATCCGCAACAAAAACGGCTCGAAGTGTGTGGACGGGGCCTAAGATGTCAGGGCATTGAGGTGTTTTTCTTCCCACATGGGGCAAATAATGTGAGTAAATACATTTAAACATATAATGAAGCAAGATGGCTCAGTGGTTACAGCGCTTGTCCCCCGTCTTAAATTCCAGTAGTTCGAATAGCACCCTGACCAGTGTGTATTGTTGTTGTGCTCTTAAGACCCTTCCTCCAACTTTGACCCTCTGGAAAAACCCTGGTCATTATAGTTAGAAAAATAACAACACTTACGCTCTATCATATCCTCTTCTGGCCATACACTCTTTAATATCACTTAAAATGAGAGGCTCGTGTCTCATCATTCGCCTAATTTTGGTGAAAGAACTAAGCGTAGTGGAGTAATACCAAACTAGGTTGAGTGGCTGCGCATAATGACCTGAAAAAGACTCTTAGTATTGAGGAGGGGGGTTCTATTCACATAAAATGTCAATGCGTTCTCCAGCAGACACTTACAAAGGATCAGTGGACCCTCAAGTGTTCATGAAGAAAATAACCTTTCAGCAATACACGCCGATGCTACTCCACAAACCCATTCCCCGGCCATAATGATCCCCACAAAATAGCCTTGGCATTTTAGGGAGATGAGAATACCAAACAAAATAAAGACTATATGGAGGTTTACTTATGCCTCCCAGCTGTAAACATGAAGTCATGGACCACACAAAACGCAATCAACGGAACCCATCCTTGTCCTGGGCTTTAGTTACCAGCATGAAGGTGTTTCTCCATATAAAAGCAGTTATCGTGGTCACTCTTGTCCTTCACAAAGCAATCCCACATTCGATTCTTCACAAATATCTTCCATTTTTTAAAAGAGGCTTGTTTTAACCTCAGTTTAAAGGTCCTATATTATGCGAAATTGACTCATGTGAGGTTTTAGTCATGACGGAATCTTGTTACCTTCTCAAAAAAATACCTGGAGGTGTGTTTTGTTTCATTCACACGTAATCCTTTATAACCCACAATATTCTATCTGTTTTAAGGCTGTAAAACCCCTCACCACACACTTTATACACTTTTCTCAGACAGGACAGTTCCTTCTTAAAACTTATTGCTGCTGTCGTCCTTTTATTTTCCTTCTTTTTTATGTAGCGAAGATTAATTTATTCCGTAACTTCTACCTTCCTTCTGCATGCCCAGAAGTCCAACTTTTTGTGCAGTGGTTTGCGTCTTCCTCTGCCTTTTGTGTCCGACCGCAGGAGCCTTTGTCGGTGCAGAATGTTTCGTCGACACTGTGGGTTTTATCTGGGAGAAAACTTGCAAACATACAGAACTTCAGAATCACACTGATAGACATCGAACATTTATGTAAATTTGGCAAACTGAACGGATTCTGTACAGTACTGGAGACACGGCACGGAGGAGATTGATTGACAACGATCTACAGTCTCTTAGCCAATCAGGACGAAGGGGGAGGAACACAATTCTCGTTCATATGCTGTAAAAATAAAAACATCCAAAACTGCACTAAAAAAAACCCCTGCAAAACAGCGAGACCGTAAAAGGTGAACCACATTTTAGTGAGGAACGACTGTATTATTATCTGCCCATATCTCCAAAGCTCAAAATGTTCTGTTCCACCTTATGATGTCATTGTAGCCTTCAAATTAACAGCTACTTTTTACCTTTAGTTCAGTAGAGATTGGCAATTCCAGGGCTGAAATGATCCAAATGATTTTAGTCAAGGTGTATCGAGTTTAAAAACACTTTGCAGCCCTTCCTGTATTACCACGTGACATCAGAAGGTGGAACAGTGTGTTTTCAGTTTGCGAGAAGAACAAAATATGCAGAATTTGTGTATTAAATGTGTGAATGAAACAAAACACAACTCCAGATATGTTTGCGACGAGGAAACATCGAACAGAAAGTAGCGTTTCTGTTCGATGTTTAAAGTCTAACTTGAGTAACCGAGCTCCAGTATCAAGTTTTTACAGTATCGTACTATAATTTACCATTTGAGTTTTTATTTCCAGCTATTTCTCCTCACAAAATCAGCTATCTAGGCTTGTGTTGTCTCAGACAGATGGAGGGAGGAGGGCTTGTTGAAGATTCCTATGCACAGTGGGAGCAGCAGGTCTGTTTGGCTAAGATATGCACTGTTTGAACTACTCCCTACCACTAATTCACTTATTATTAGGCCCAAGAAATATGCGTCCGTATTTTAGTCTTTATTGTCCAACATGGCACCAGCTCCCCTTTTTTAGCATGAGAATTTACAGATATAAATTATAGGCGGGCTAAGTGACTACGGTATGTGAGCGAGAAAGTCCATTTACATTGGATTAATATGGGAATACAGTTGAAATGAGTGAGAAAAACATATCACTTTAATATGTTTAGGCAACGGAAGCTATTAATGAGTAGTGTTTAATGAGTCAAAAATAATATAAGTTGCACCCCACTGTCCTGAATGAGATGCACGTACCATTTGTCACCACCGGCGCATTTTAAAAGAGAATGTTTTGGAGAAAGGATCACGTTTTGTTTGGGATTTACAGATTTTAAAGACTTACATTTTAGGTCATTTAACATCAGGAAGTAAACTTAAAGGTCTTATATTACACAAAAACAGCTTTAAAGGTGCACTATGCTCTGTAACTTTTTGGTTGGGGGCCCATCACCTGCTTGTTTCTATGGAGATGTCACTGCTTTTCTCTGACATTAAACAGATCTACATGACATGTGTTCAGATACAGGTGGGCGCCTCTCCACAGATCTGACTTATACCTTGGTTCAGTTTGGTATCCATGAAGATAGAAAGTTTTAATGCCATACTGTGAAACATTCCAGACAAATAACATCTCTAGGGAGAAAATTGCACAAAGAACAATATCAGTAATATATACAATTTTACATATAATTTTTGTTTAGCAACATATGAACGTCAATGGATCAAACAAAAATGTTTGGAAGTTCAATCCTTGCTGCTAGCATTGTATGTTGTTGTGTCCTCTGGCAAGACACGTCACGTCACCAACCTTATTTGTATAAATCTCATCTGCTTTCAAATAGATAGTTGTAAAGCTGATTGGAGATGCTCAGTGGGAGTTTTAACGTTCTAAAGAATAAATACAGATTATTGTTGTTATTATTATTATTTTTTGTATTATTCAGAATCTTCATTTTCCAAATAAATGAAATACATTTAACAAATTTATCAAGCTAAAAAGTAAAGCAAAATGGTTGAAGGTACAGGCGGTAGGTGACATAGAACTATAATAAAATTTGGAAGGTGAACCCAAGATGGCGTTGTATTGTTTTCAATGGTCTGTGCTCATTGGCACATGGGCCCAAAATAATTTTCTCTTTTGCATTTACTTCCTCAACAGTGGCTAGCGCCTCCCACCTGTGTGACATCAGAGTGAGAGCTGCTAGAGCAGAGCTAGCGAGTTCTCAGAGCAGGGCTAGACTAAGTCTTACAAAGAAAACTTTTACGAGCTTGGATGATTCTAAAAATGTTTTAAAAGTTTGTGTAGTGAAAACAGAACGTTTGAATTCCCCAAAAATGCATTGTGCAGTTTTTATTATAGATTCATGGTAAGTGAAAACTCAATTATACTTGAACCAATCAAAATACAATGTTGTGTTAGCCGATCATGAATGAATAACGTTGTAGCATTGTTAAAAATTCTTAAAAGAAGACTTTGTGTAATGTGCAATTTAAAGGTGCACTGTGTAACATTTTTGGTGTTACCAGCTGTAACATGAGCTGGCTGTTACCTCCTCGTCTCCATGGAGATGTTATTGCTTTGTCCAGAATGCGCCACAGTATTACATTAAACACATCTTCATCTCCAGAGACAAAAAAGTGACACCACCAAACACTTGTAACTGAATATATGCAAAACAGATAAGTTTAATTCTATTGTGGAATATTTCAGACAAAGCGTTAAAATCTCCATGGAAAAAAAATCTGATGACAGATCCTCCACCAGAAAAGTTACACAATGCACCTTTAAAAAGTGTCACTCTGCACAAATTCCTCACAGACTGCTTTACTCCGTTGCTGGTGCTAATAAGTGCAATGAGGCTGTTCCTGCTAATGACGTCCACTTTGTGCAGGGTTAGTGAAGGCCCTTTGTGTTTTGAATAAAGCTCACCCACAGGTCCCCATGTTTGGAGCGGCTGCACTCGGAGACAGTAGCTGGGGACACGCTTTCATCTTTCATTTCCTGTGGCGCCATCGGAAGACTCTCACATGGAAGACAAAAATGGCCCCCAAGATCCCCCCAAGGTCCTGACCCCATCTCCAACTACAGCAGTTACAATTGAGGTCTCGTGGTTTGAATGTGCCACTTCCTAATAATACATCCGGAGAACTCCATGTGTACTTGGGGACCAGCTGCATACAACAGCAGGCGAGGAGAGGCATTCAATTCACGAGGTAAGAAACAACCAGGAAAAATAAGCAGTGTTGTACCTGAACACTGGTACATATGAACACATTCATGAACTATCGTTCAATGAACGCGTTCGTATTTTGGGCAAATGTGAACTGAATGCACTGTATTACTGCCTGATGAACAAACTGTGAATGTATTATTCTGGTGTCTGTGAATGATTGGTGCTTCTATTTAACTTCGTTGAATAGGGTGCCAGATTTCTTTAGTGTTCCAGGCAAAACCCGGCTAAACACACAATAAAGAGCCCTTAATATTTAGCAGAAAAACATTCAATCTGGCAACAACATGAGCCACCAGCATCACATTCGCTGCATGTGTCACTGAAACAAGACAAAACATAAAAGAATATAGAGGGATTATCAGACTACGTCACTTCACACATTACTGCGCATGTCTCCTGCAGAAAGAGCCACTATCCTGTCCATGTCAGTGTCTTGTAGGATTTCAGCAGATTTCAGGCTCTACTGGGTGTGGGGATAGATGTATTGATCAGGTATGAATGGATGTCCAGCTACTGAAGTTTGAGACGTTTCTTCTCATTATTTACGCACTCACTTGCATTTAACCCATACAGGTTATTAAGACGTATCCCACTAATGTTCATTTAGCATCATAACTTATTTTATCACTCAGTGATAAACTGTTTTAGTGCTGACAACATTCCTAACTACTTCATGTTAATCTCACAGACAGCAGCACTTTCTGCACTCAGGCTGCACATGCATCCACTGTGCTGATACAATGGCTTTGCTTATACAAATAATCTGCCTGTACTGTCGAAGTGAAAGCTGCAGCTTCTCCTCATGTGGACTGAACGGACAGCAACACCGGGGAAGTGCAGTTCCCTAAATGCTAATGTGAACCCTGGCTGGATAAGGATACAATATTTGATATGAAGATGAAATAGTTTAATTGTTAAAACTAATAAAATTATTGCTGTCTGTGGCTTTGGCAATGATATGGAAATATAATAGCAACGTACTGAAAGAAAAAGAACGATGAGCTAGTTCATTTTTTTGGAACTATGAACAAACTATTCACAATAAACATTTATGAACTATGAACAAACTGGTTAATTTTCAGATGCCACATACTGTATCTGTGTCTGCCAGAACTGTAGTTTAATGTATGATATCCACTTTGAACAAATACATCAACAAGTTTTGGTACAAATGGTAAATTACTAGACAGCCTTGAATGTCTTGTAGCCACCCATTCTCACCTATTTGCTTCTTTGACAAAAATGGTCCCAAGATCCCCCCAAGGTCCTGACCCCGTCTCTGAGCACACCTCTGTCCCTCCTCCTCACAGCGGACGGCCCTGAGGTAACACTTATCACAACTGTGGTCCAGAACGAGCTTGTTCAGCGGCCGTTACTGATTACTCATTGACCGGGGGCCATTTGTAAACTCAGAACTTGGTTTTGTCAGTGATGGATACTGCGTCATTCATGGAGATTTAGGCTGTGTCCAACACCCACAAGTCAATACATGAGCCAATATATGGACGATGAGGGTGTTTTGAAAAAGAGGCCTCTGAAAGTATTGAGTTTGATAGTAGAGATTATCAACAAAATGGACACATCTGTAAGTGATTAGGTTAAGAAAGCAGATTAAAAAAATAATCATCAAAAAATTTACGAGTAGTAATATTGTATAGTATAGTAACAGGAATCTTAAAGGGCCAATATATTACGCTATTTTCTCATTGAACATACTCGTAGTTGCCTTTTATTTCATTATTATTATATTATTATTTAATTTATTTCATACATTTTTAACCCACAAACCCTGCGTATTAAAAGGACAGTCTGGATTTTTTTAGACATAGGACCCCGTTTCCTAGTGAGCCAGACACTCACACAAACGTGTGCAGACACTTTTTTAAATATTCCATATTAAATATTCCATCCAGTCCTTGTATTTGCAGAGGTCGCTGGTGCTAGGCTAGTGCATGTCAATGGCCATAGTTATCCTGCCACTAAAAACAGTCTTACCCACTCCACAAAACACCCGAAGCAAATATATTATAACACCAGACTGTCGATGTAAATGCCTGTGTTGATAGAATAATTTTAGAAGTTAAACCATTCTTTCATTTGAAGGATTTATGTCTGAGCAGCAGCAGCAAGTTGAACTTTCTGATAGAAAGCTTGGCCTAGTCCCTCAACATGTGACGATTCATGCGATGCGAGGTTAGTTTTATTTCAAACATTATTCTATCAACACAGACATTCACATTGACTTTCTGGCATTATAATAGATTTGCTTTGGGTGTTTTGTGCAGAGACTGATTGTGAGAGACTGTTTTTAGTGGCAGGTTAACTATGGCCATTGACATGCACTAGCCTAGCACCAGCGACCTCTGCAAATACAAGGACTGGATGAAATATTTTCAAGTGTCTCCATGCGTCTCCAACACTCTGTCTCACTAGGAAATGAAGCCCTATGTCCAAAATTCTGCAGGGTTTGAGTGTTAAACATGTGTAAATGAAAGAAAGTGCAACTACGGGTAAGTTCGATCAGAAAATAAAAAATATATATCGACCTTTTAAGCTTCCTCTTACGATACTGTACAACACTACTACTCATGACATTTTTGACAGTTGTTTTTCTAATCTACTTTTTTAATCTAATCACTTACAGATTTGTGCAAGTTGTAATCTGGCTATGATAATCACTACTAACACATTTTTTAAAAGTGTCTCCACATGTCTCCAACACTGTGGCTAACTAAGAAATGAGGTCCTGTGTCCAAAATTCCGGACTGCCCCTTTAAGTTTGAGTAACTCACAAAAAAAAAAGTTGAATATTCCAGCTGTGTAATTGCCAGTTTCTACTGAACAAAAGCTAAAATGTCTCTGTAAAACCACCACTTCATGACATCACAAGTTAGAACAGAGCATTGTGAGCTTTGGAGATGTAAACAGACTAATAATAAAGGGTTACTCAAACATGTCTGAATGAAATAAAACACAAATTTGAGTATGTTTTTGAGGACATAACATTCTAACCTGGCTTAAAGCTCACAGGAGTTCATTTTGCGTGTTATAGGACCTTTAACTTCTTCCAATTTGCGCTCTGAGAAGTTTAAACTAAAGTAAGTAGGACTGAGGTGTCCCCAAGCAGATGGCCACTTACCAAAGCAAGAATAGACGCATTAGAAAAGCTATATATTTATTACCCCCCTATGCACAGGCCTCTATATCGGATGAAGGTTACATACTCAAGAGCATTTAGGACACATCCTTAATTTGCAATCATGACTCTTAATCATCGCCATAATCTGTATTTTGACTCCTCCTGTATCTCCGCGGTAACGGTCGCTCGGTGCATCGTCAGAAAACTTTGATGGCCAATCTGCGTGATCCATGTCAATCAAACATCTGCTCAGGAGCCCGCACCTGCCGACCTCCGCGTGACCTGCCGAATAACCACCGAGGCGGGAAAATACAGGAAGCTATTTACTCTCCCTCGGCTACCTTGGAAACGGCCAGCCAATCAGACGACGGCGCTGCTTGTCCACTTTTGATTAAACGCACTCCGGACCGGGCTCTTCGTGTTTGATTTTCTTTCTTTTTAACGGCACCCACAGTGTTACATAGGCAAAGGGGAGGTGAAAATTCTCCCTTCCAAATGGATTGCAATTTCCTCCCATTTAGCACCTGAAGGTAATTAGCTTGAAGAGATTGCGGAGTGAGAAACACGTTCATGGAACATTAACCCTCGCACATTCTCCAGTTGCAGCGAATTAATAGGAAAGATTAAAGTTTAAAGAGAGCAAATGCCATTAGCTCACAAACCACTTCTCCGGGGCTGCACCAATACCGGGAAAAAACAATGCTATTTTTAAGTTGTTGCAATCACACATAAAGTTTCATACAGTGGCTTATCTTAGCTGCTGGTACATGTATGTTTGAGCACAACAGCCCAGAGCGTATAATTGTCTTTTTAAATGAGTTTTTACATGTCCTCCCCACTGCCCTGCCATTATGCTAATCACGAGCTTGACGTGTGCTAAATTAGGCTAATGCAAATGCTACATGTACGTTTCGGAATCAATAAAATGAGCTCGTATGATTGAATGTTTGTTGTGTTGTTAATATTTCTACTTAAGTTTTAAATAGGAAACCGTGCAAATAAAAATGTGTTGAAAAGGTGCTTGGACAATGTTATTTTGGGAGTTACTATATTTTTTTGTATAGTATAGCAACGTAGCTTGTTTCAGCTCAGTACGATTCTGAACTGAACTACTACTTTGTGTTTGTTTGAACCCATTAACGCCGACTGTCACAAATATGCGACAAAACATTTGGATCAAGATATAAGTTGAGATAATGCCTACAATCCCCCAATGTCGATTAGTGCATACGCAGGACCTTTCTAGGAACCTTGTCGCAATCGTTGTCGCAAATTTGTAGCATACCCAAATTTCAGTTTTTATTTATTTATTTTTTTTGCTATAGTCATATTAATAATTTCAACTTAATTTACCATCTACTTAAAGGAAAAAAAACATACACAACATTTTGTAAATACATCTATATGAATTCAGGCGTTAAGGGGTCCTATGTTATGTATAGTATTTATGCAATGTATACGACAGGTAAGCACTCCAAAGGTGTTAAAAAAAAGGGTGAACCACGTGATTATGTAAAATAATTGAGGTAGGACCTGATACATTTTTTTAAACTTCATCCTACTCCTTTTGAGCACCAGATCCCAAATATGTTCATGTACATATCCCTGTTTTTGTTATTGTTTTTGAATGTTGTTGTACCTTGCTCAAACAAATAAAATGAATAAATGAATATTATGCAGATTTTACTCTTGTGAGCTTTAAGCCATGTTAGAATATTATTACCTCATCAAAAACAGACCTGAAGTTGTGTTGTGTTTATTATTAGTCTATCTCAGACCTGGGCATAGCTCCGAGGCCACTTCAATCTCATTTGGAATGACAAAATAAACATATTTTATAATTCTACCTCATGCATGGACTAAAGCTGCACTTCTTTTATTTTAGAGGTGTGTTTTTATGACTTTTTTTTGTAAGGCAGCCTCAATTTTTCATTGCTTAGTCATAAAATAAACTCTTACCAGTCTCAAAACAATACTATTTACTGCTTTATATAAAGAAATACAATTAATATTAAGCAGAACTGAGCCCTGCACAATGTTTTCTGTTTCTCATGTGGCCCCATGGAAAAAAAAAAAATTGTCCACCCCACTCTATCTATGTTTCTAAATGTCAAAATGGTTGGGAATTCCAGGGTCGAAATGATAAAAAGGATTCTCGTGACAATGTATGGAGTTTAACAACACAGTGGAGCACTTCCTGTATTACTACATGACATCACAAGGTGGAACTTTTGTTGAATTTTCTGTTTAAAAGAAGAACTCAGCCTAAATATGCAGGATTTGTGTGTTTAACATGCGTGAATGAAACAAAACACAAGTCCGAGAATGTTTTTGACGAAGAAACATTATAACGTAGATCAAAAAATTGTGTAATATGGGCACTTTAAATTACGGTTTTGCTTTGCCCAACAACTAGGCTACTTATTTACAGAATTATTTTGTAATTACAGTATTATAGTAATTGTTTTTCATGTATATGTCGATTTCCACCAGCTTTACTTTTCCTTTTAGGTCTATTTTTCAGGCTCCAATTGACGTGTTTGACAGCCGACTTCTATCATTTAGCACGTGCTTCCTTTTGTTGATATTTGAACACATATCAGAACAATAGCCCCGAGTGCTTTATTGTCCTCTTTAATGAGTTTTTGCATGTCCTCCCCGCTGCCCCTGCATTATGCTAATCACTAATTTGACACGTGCTAAATTAAGCCAACGTAATTCTAACTTATAACATCATTACCGCCACGGCAAAATCAGATGTCCCTTTTCTAGCCGCGCTTCGCCTTGAGGGATCCTTTACAGTATCTCTGTGTGTATCTAATCATTTATTCCCAGCATACATTGGGGTTTTCACTCGCTTATACTTTGCACCACTTATTTGCCCATTTATTCATTCATCCATCAATCTATCCATCTTGAGGGGATAGAGGAGGAAGACCGCGATTGGCAATGAATTTTTAGAGGCCATCCTACTCACAGATTCCATCATAGCCTGAAAAATTCTCGATGGAAAAAAAAAAAAAAAGAATGAAAAAAATGAAATTGAGACATGGTAGAATTTATTGCCCAGAAAATTCCGCTCTATATCTGATTTCCGAAAGTCCAGGCCTCCTCCTAGCTTTAAAAAAGAATCTATTTCCTCCACGTTTTACACCCCCACCGGCGTTTGGTCGCTCTCCTCATAACTCATTGGACTGTGTTAAGCGCAGTTTTATTAGATCTGAAACAAATTTTGGTGAGGATCCTATAGGTCATTAACCATGGAGTAATTTTATTCTTGTTTCCCTAATGATGCCATAATGGTGAGTGAATTTCTTAACTAAAGACCAAAGAACATTGTGAAGGTCAGCTTCATCTGCAGGCTCCTTCAAGCGCTTCTTGCTAGAGATTGGAAAAGTCGCACATTTTTGAGGAGTCATTAATAACCTTAACGCCGGAGAAGCCTATTTGCAGTCTTTCTCTCTCTCTCTCTACCTTTTAATTCCCCTTCTCCGTATAGAAAAGAAAGGGAACGCAAACCGACGAGAGAGAGAGCGAGAGAGAGAAAGCTGGAATCGTCGCCGCGGTAACACGCAGTCCCCAGATGTGATGTGGTCATAATTTGAATTTTATGCCTTTGTTATCGACTTTAATCATTTTCTTTTTGTTTCACTGGTCTTGGAGAGGTACCTGATAGGCTGAGCTACCTAGGGACCCATTTTTATTTGGAATGTGGTGCAAGGTCTAATTAGAATTTGAATTTTGCTGAGGCTTGAAATGGCTGGTACTTTATCCTGATCGCCTTAGATATTGTTCCAAGTCAATCATTTGTCATCGCAAAGCATGCTGGGAAGGCGGCGCTAATGAAGCCTCGGGTTTGCGCCGGGAGCCGATTCTGCTGCCCTGGCATTTTTGTCCATTTAGACGCCCCGATGTAAGGAAGCCTGGTTATATATCCGTGTTATGACATGGGCAGTGGAAGAAGTAGTAGTAATAGTAGTAGTAGTAGAGAGATGGTGGGGGGTAGGGCGTCGCATCTGTCTCAGGAGGGTCCCAGTTTAAAGCCTCTCCCGTTATTACTTACTGTTTAGAGGGAATCATTAGAATCACTGGTGCAGCTTTTGTCTTACTATATTTCTGTATTTTATTTTTACTTGTACAAATACTACTACATGTGTATAATTATAGATCTTATTTGACACCATTTTGATTTTATTATTATTCATACTGTTGCTCTTTGTTATTATTATACAGCAGACATGTCAAACTCAGGCCCGGGGACCAAATTTGGCCCGCGATACAATTATATTTGGGCCTCGAGATCATTTCAAATATGTATTAGAGCTGCTACAGATAGGTTATAGAGACATTATTTATTTAAAATGTTGTTATTATTTTATATTATGCTAGTTCTGAAATCAATATTTAAGCAAAACTATGATATTTTTATAAGAAAAGGTTTCACATTACATATCTCGAAAGAAGAGAAAACATGCAGATGTTATAGAACATTTTCAGTAAATATTTGGTTTGGCCCACGACTCTGTCCCTGTTTTTAATTTTGGCCCTTTGTGAGTATAGTATATTGTGAGTCGGGATGTAACGGTATCCAAATCTCACGGTACGATATTGTGATATTATTGAAGTGCTTAATATAATTGTAGATGGGACGCTTTTTTAGCTTTTAAAACACCTTGATATGATTTTGGTGTGAATTATTATTGCCATAATCCCAGGAATTCAAGTAAAAAACATATTTCTTCATGTTGTCTGCGCTGAAATGAATCATGGGATATGTAGTTTTCCGATGTTTATAACGCTGTTGCTACTATTAAATCACACATTTAAGCAAAGGAACTTGTGATTTGATATATTGTGATGGTCCATGATATTATTGTGAGACTTTTGATGATACGATATCATGATATTTTGGTTATCGTTACATCACTAATTGTGAGTTATCCTGTCGTAGTAGTCTGCCTACTTCTCTAAAGCTCAGAATGCTCTGTTTCAACTTGTGATGTCATGAAATGGTAGTTTTCAAATTAACAGCTCCTTTTATCTTTTGTTTAGTAGGGACTGACAACTCCAGGGCTGAAATGATCCAAATGATTCTAGTGAAGTATGGAGCTTCCTGTATCATCACATGACATCACAAGGTGGGGCAGAGGTTTTTTTGTTTGAATGTGTGAGTTAAACATGTGTAACTGATGTTGCACTACCACATTACTTTCATTTTGTTTAACCAAATTTGTGTCGGTGTGTATGGTCGGGGCGGAATGTTTTTTTTGTTGTTGTTGTTGTTTTGTATTTTTTTGTGGTGTTGTGGGTGTTGCTTTATGTTTTTGTGTTTTGTTTTATGTTGATTATTGTATTTTGTTAAATGTTATATTCTGTTCTCCTTAATAAAAAAATAAATGCGTGGCTATTTTTGATGAGGAAACAACATTATCACGTAATTTGGGCCTTTTATATGACATTGAAAAAAGAAATGTAATGTTATAATGAATATTTTACCAAAAACAGCGAAACATAATCTCTTCATCTTTGTTTCATTTCATTTCAATAAATTTGTCATATATTTCTCCAAAAATCTGAAAGCGCTTGTTTGTTTGGATTCTTACCTTTATACTTGAGTCCTTAATAGAGTGTGATAAGCGCCCAGTGCACAGTGACAGTTTATCAGCGGCTGTCACATGACATTTCAAAGCAGATGGTGTTTGCTTGTTTGTCATGGAGAGATGACACTTTTATTAATTATTAATTAATTAGGCTACATTTAATTAATCGAACATGCTTAGTGTACAATTAAATGTTCCACTGTGAGGATGTCAAACTTTTATACATCGCACCATAAATCACTATTGACAGCAACGTTTCAAAGGCTTCACAATGTCCACAGTGATTTTCGGGGTAGGTTTTTGATTTTGTTTTGTTTTTATTCTGTTCAAAACTTCAATATTTCCACCATTTTCAGCATTAAAACAAATCAGATTTGTTTTTAATTGAATGAAGGAATTGACTATTTTGAGGTGTATAAAGCGTGTGTTAGGGGCTGGGTATCATTAAGTTACCGATATGATACATACCTCGATACACGTCGCCACTTTTGATTCAATTCGATATATTTCAAATTAATTCGATATGGTTCAATAAAAATAAAGGCTAAATCATGGCTGTGATACTAAAAGTCTGTTAAACTGCTTCTTGTGCAAAGTGAATATGAAACACAAACATTTTAATTAGAGGTGTAACGATATCCAAATCTCACGGTACGATATTTATTGTGATATTTTGTGGAGGTTAACAAAATTGTGAATATGCTACTTTTTCCTCTTAAAATGCCTTGACAAGACTTAATCCAAAGAACTAAGATTTAAAAGTGCTTAGAACTGTTATTTCACCAAAACAGTTTGCACCAAAACAGAGCAAAGGATCATGGTCTATGTAGTTCCCTCTGTTTTTTTTAGCTGTTGCTGCACCATAACCCTTAATTTAAGCAAAGAAACGTGTGATTTGATATATTGTGATGGCCCACGATATTACTGAGAGACTTTTGACAATACAATATCATGATAGTTTGGTTATTGTCACACCCCTAATTTTAATCATCAAAACAGTGAAAATGTCAAAGGTGTCGCATAAACGAGTTTCCTTCCTTTAAACAAACAAAAAAAAACTAACAAAATAATTTGGTAAAATAGACCAAAAAATACTCTGGGCGATATATTGATACAGCAGCCCACGATATCAATATTGTATCATCACATTAAACGATACGATATATTGATATTGACATTACTAATGAGTAATTTTCGACTTGTCTGGTTGTTTGTACATTTATACAAAAAATATATTAGTATGACACTTAGAAAACACACTGTTCCACCTTGTGATGGCATATGATAATACAGGAAGTGCTCCACTGTGTTTTTAAACTCCATTCACCTTCACTGGAATCATTCGGATAATTTCAATCCTGGAATTGCCAATCTCTACTGTAAGGTAGCTGTTTATCAAAAAAAAAAAAAAAAACACTATCACGACATGACATCACAAGGTGGAACAGAGCATTTTGAGCTTTGGAGATGTAAACAGACTAATAATAAATGTTTACTCAAACATGTGAATGAAACAAAACACAACTCCAGGTCTGTTTGTGATGAGGTAACAACATTAGAACATAGATCACAAAATAGCGTAACGTTTCATGTTTGTGTTTTGTTTTATTTTTTACACATGTTTAACCCTCAATCCCTGCATATATAGAGACAACAATCTGTTCCACCTTGTGATGTCATAATACAGGAAGTGCTCCACTGTGTTTTTAAACTCCATACACCTTCACTAGAATTGTTCAGACAATTTCAGACCTGGAATTGCCAATCTCTACTCAACAAAAGGTAAAAGTAGCTGTAACTAACTTGAAAACTACCACTTCATGACATCATAAGGTGGAAAAGAGCATTTTGAGATTTGTAGATGTAGACAGACTAGTAATAAAGGTTTACTCAAACATGTGCATGAAACAAAACACAACTTCAGGTCTGTTTTTGATGAGGTAACAACATCATAACATGGTAAAGCTCACAAGAATCAATTCGGCGTGATATCAGAGCTTTAAGGTGCGACCGTGCAAACACTAAAACTCAACTCATCTATGCACATTCACGTTTCACACCAAGTCTATACATCCTTAGGCTACGAGCTCCACACTTTCCTCCAGCTCTCCCACAGCGGGCCCAGATGTGCAGTATGGGACGTCCCTCACGTGGATGGATCGTCACGGGGAGCAGAGGAGCAGGGGAGCAGGGGGATGTCCGTGTACACTCCCCGGCCGCCAACACAAGCAGGTAATGGTGCTTTTGTCACAGCCCATCTGGGTTAAACTCCCGGTCCCCTCCGATGCACTTTATTTCCCGCGCGCCTCTTTGGGGAGAGATTGGAGCTGACAGGCGTTCACATTTGGAGACGTTAGCGGCGTTCACGGAGGCTGATGCGGGGTTCGGGTTGGGACGGGGAGAAATAGAGGGAGAGAGAGAGGCGGTGGGAAGCCTGGGTTTAAAGGTAGTTATTAATTGCGCCGGCTTAGAATCGCTAAATGGCGCGAGTTTGTGCGGTAAGAGCTGTGATTGTTTTCGTTTAGCTGTGCTTGAGTGGACAGGTATCTCCCGTTTCTGTACTCACGGGACTGTTTAGATGAAGCCAATACAAGCCGGAGCTCTTTTAGAAGAAGATCTAAGCAATTTGTAGGTTTTAGTTTGAGCACATTTCTGTCACAAAGTATTTACAGATTGTGCTTAGCGTTACATTTTTATAAATACAAACATGAAATACATATCTGTTTTAAAGGGCACGATCTATGTTATAATGTTGTTTCCGCATCGTTTTGTTTATTTCACACAAGTTTAAAACACAAACCCTGCATATTTAGGTTCTTCTCACTCTGTTCCACTGTACAAGAAGTGCTCCATTGCGTTTTTAAACTCCATACACCTTCACTAGGATCATTTGGATAAGTTCGGCCTCGGAATTGCCAATCGCTACGGAACTAAGGCTACGTTTATATGATAATGGTCTAAACAGAAGACGCAAAAGTGGCATTGCATCTTCACTTTTTCTTCAGCGTTTAGACGAGAGTTTTAGGGAAGAAATTTGTGTGCATACGGTGATGCAAAAGTGTGTGGAATTTGATTGGGTATGCATGCCAAGCCGCTCGGTGGTGATGTATGTGACGTAAACACGTACGTGATGTGAGCAGATCTGACCAGAGTTTTGCATCTTGGGCAGTGTAGATGAAAATGCTACGGTGGAGTGTATTCAGCTTTTTGCATTTTTAAGCCCCAAAAATGTCATCACCGTCTAAACGAAAGGCACTTCCAATAAAATATTTAGTTGTTTTAACCTAGAAGCATTCTCGTGTAAACAGGCCCTAATGCTCAAAGGCAGCTGTTAACTTGAAAACTACTGCTTCATGACATCACAAGGTTGAACAGAGCATTATGAGTGTTGGAGATGTAGACAGTCCAATAAGGTTCACAAACATATGTGAGTGAAACAAAACACAACTCCAGATATGATTTTGAGGAGGCAACAATATTATAACAACAACATTAAAGCTCACACAAGTCAATTTAGTTTTAAAGGACACATATCACACATTGGTTATATCGTTATTGCTTTGGAACCTCTTGTTTACTTCACTACACTATCAGTTGTGCTCCTCTTACTTTGATGGAGTTTAAAAGACAGTTCAGTAGAAATGCGCAATTCCAGGTCTGAAATGATCCAAATGATTCAAGTGAAGGTGTATGGAGTTTAAAAACACGGTGGAGCACTTCCTGTATTATGACATCACAAGATGGAACAGAGTGTTTTCCGTTGGAAGTCAGAATTCAGCCGAAATATGCAGAGTTTTTGTGTTTAACATGTGTGAATGAAACAAAACAAAACTCCATATCTGTTTGTGATGAGAAAACAACATTATAACAGAGATCAGAAAATAGTATTTTTCAGACTAAAAGGCGCAATATCAGTAATGTTGAAATCTCCCGTCTATTTTCATACATAAGGTGCACCGGATTACAAGGCGCACTCTCAATTTTTGAGGAAATTTAAGGATTTTAAGTGCGCCTTATAGTCTGAAAAATACAGTAATATGTTTCATGTTTGTGTTTTGTTTCATTTACACTTGTTCAACCCTCAAACTGTGCATATTTAGGCTGAGTTCTTCTCTCAGACCGAAAACACTCTGTTCCACCTTGTGATGTCATAATACAAGAAGTGCTCCACTGTGTTTTTAAACTCCACACCCCTTGACTAGAATCATTTGGATAATTTCAGACCTTGAATTGCCCATTTCTACTGAACTAAAGATAAAAGGTCGCTGTAACTGACCCTGCCTTCGACTATTGATTATGACACGCCCCTTTTCCTCGGACCTCGGTGGTGGAAAAAGTACACTGAGCAAGGATTCCAAGTCAGACTTCAAGATGGCTCCCCCCACTGTGATGTGTAAATATGAAGTGTTTTCATTGTGTTTGACACTTTGGTGGTTTAAATGACAGTTTCAGTCACTCGTATCACTGTCTGTGGGTTGGGCACTATGGGTGTGGTAGTCGGTGTTGTGGTGAGGCCAATATTGAACAAATACTTGATTTATTGGGCATTAACGTCCCTAAGGTTGTAACGGAAGAGAAATCATAACATGAAATGAAGTGCAAATTTCAAACAATTAGTCCTACATGCAAAACATAATAATACGCTTAAAGCTTGGATATGACATTAAATCTGAGGTCCGAGTTGGAAGATAATCGAACGCAGGGTTACTTAAAAACTACTATTTCATGACATCACAAGGTAGAACAGAGAATTTTGAGCTTTGGAGATGTAGACAGACTAATAGCACACGGTTACTTAAACATGAGTGAAACAAAACACAACTCCAGGTCTGTTTTTGATGAGGTCACAACATTCTAACATGCCAAAAAGCTCACAAGAGTCAATTTTGCGTAATACGGGACCTTTAGGTAAAATGACATGAACAAGGTCAAAGGTGAAACTCCCCTGGCTGTAAAAATGACCAGGTTAAAATGATTCAGCGAGTCCCATTTCGGTGCATGTAAACACTAAAGGAGGTCAGGTTTTTTACATTGCGTCCCCTTGTATTATGAACCCCTCACCTCCGTTCCACACGGGCGCACTGTCTCCCGCACACCCCCGAGACTCCACTTTGTGTTAATTGCGTCGAAAATCTAATTGAAAGTGAAGTGCGAAGTCTGGAGCTCGCAAAAAAAAGAAGACGAAAAAAAAAAAGAAAAAAAGAAAAAACGTCAGCTTTGAACTTCTGTGAAAATCAAATGAAATTCCGCTGACAAGATGATGGATCACCTGTAAGTCTACCTGACACCGAAATTAGGGTTTTTAATGACGCGGCGCCTCCTCCTGGCTGGGAGATTCAAATTCCCAGCGCGCGCTAGCTCCCTGTCTTCACCTGTCCCTTTTGACTCGCGTTCACCCGGCATAGGCACTTTATCTTTGTCACCGCGAGGAGGACAATGTTTTGCACCAGCCAGCGTTTGTATTAACCAATCTCATATGGAAGTGAGGACATAGCTCATTGAACAGGCTGTATTTGGCTCTATACGCGCGCAATCTTGTTTCTTTTCTCATAGGGAGACCAATGCGGATCTCCCATACGCGGGGGTTTTATCCGAGACGCGCGGGCCCCTGCTTTACGGGGTGTTCCGGCGGCGTTATGGTGATGTGAGGAGAGGAGGTGCAATGCGAGGTTGGAGATTTTAGGAAGGCGTCGTCAGTGGAGGTGTAAAAATACAACAAAACACCATCGTTTTTGTTTGTTGTTGTTGGAGAATCTGTGGATTTATCAGTTATATAATAGCCTTTCACAAAATAAACATAAAGTACCTTCAAATAATCCGATTTAATATGAATTTTTAAATGTCCCTAATCCTTATTTTGCTATATTCATGAATTGACAAACATGCATATTTGATCAAATTTTATTTAAGTATTATTAAAATCTCAATTTACCATATTAGACTGTTATGGTAATGTTTTGAAGTACTTTTACGTAAATTATAGCGAAACTGCATATCTGTACTTTTACATTCTTAAATCACATCTATCGATTACGTCTTTACAAAATCTAATTAGCAAAAATGACTGAAAATAATGTTCAGAAAAATACATTGGACTATTAGTTAACAATGTTTTTTAATGGAAAATAGTAGCTGTTATAGTAGTTTTATAATAGTAGTAGTAGTAATAGTAGTATAGTAGGGTTTTTTTTTTTCTTTCCAGATTTTCATACTAAAATTTTGCTTCTAAAATTCTTAAAATTTCAGTGCATAAAGCAGATAGGAGCCATTCTATATGAACAAAAACTAGATTTAAACATTTAAACAAAATCTGAATGTCATAAGAATTATTTATCTATTTATATATATTTATTTGTATTGTAAACAAAACTGGCATTTTCTATTTCTTATCTTCGACTTTGCATCCTTATTCAAATTCATTTCAAAACATTCCCACCGTATTTAATATCACAATAAAGCAGTTTTAAATCCCTGTAAAACGCGCTCTCTGTTGTTTGCCTGATGATCGCGTGTCAGCTCTAATCAGGTGTGTCTCCTCCGCTCGTGTCATACCCACAATGCACTGCTTCGACACAGTAATCCATCGTGAAGCGTGAAGGAAAGGACCGCGACTCAGGCAGCGGCGACCAGCAAATGAAAAATCAATGGCACTCTGACACATTAACTTATCCCCCAATTTCAGAAGTGGCACCCGGCGACAGCAGACACGTGTGGAGGTGGGCCTGGGCTCACAACTGTCTGCACACTCTCTCTTACTGTGGGCAAAACTCAACATTTATTTTTTTCTCAATTTTTTTTCCTGTTATTTAGTGCTGTTTTTGTTTTGTTTTTCAAAGTTGTTCAATTTTTTTTTTAAATAAACAATCTACAAGTAAATAAAATATATAATAAAAATTTGTAAATTGAATATATTTTACCATAATATTGAACAGTGCAATGTTGTATTTCTTTTTTTTTAAATTTTATTTTGTTGCTGTTTAAAAAATAATAAATAATAATAAAAATAATAATAATAATAAATATATAAATAATAATATATACATACATAAATAATAATAATAATAATGATAATGATAATAATACTGCTGCTGCTACTACTGCTACTACTACTACTACTACTACTACTACTGCTACTGTTATTACTACTACTACTACTACTACTGTTACTATTACTATTACTACTATTACTACTACTGCTACTAATACTACTATTACTCTTACGCTACTATTACTGCTAGTACTAGTACTAATACTACCATTACTACTATTACTACTATTACTATTACTACTACTACTACTACTACTACTACTACTATTACTACTAATACTAATAATAATAATAACAATAATGATACTGCTACTACTACTACTACTACTACTACTACTAATAATAATAATAATAATAATGCTACTACTACTGTTACTACTATTACTACTACTAATAATAATAATGATACTGCTACTACTACTAATAATAATAATAATAAAAATAATAGTACATACATACATACATACATAATCAAAAACTATAATAAAACAAAAATATAAAATTGCATCCTTGTAAGCTCCGATTTTTTACCGTAATATATATTTTGACAGTGTAGTATTGTATATTTGTTTCATATATAAAAAAATAATTAATTCATTAATTCATAAAATAATGAAAGGTATGCCATCACAATTATACGTGTTATTCAAATATAATTCAATTAAGGATGTTTCTCTGCAAAAGTACAATTTAGGATTTTCTGTTTCTGTCAGTTTGGATGTTCTGTTACATACAACTGTTAAATGTGAATGTTAAGTAAGATGCGGGTTTATTTATTTGTACTTTTTGTGTTTTCTTTCCCACTTCAAGCTTTATTTATTTTGTTTAGAACATTGACAGCCAAAATTTCTGAAAATTTCTCTGTAGTCCCTGGACAGATAAAGTAAAAAAATCTAAAAACACAACAATAAGAATTATACAAAACACTTTAATTTAGTATACTGTAGTGTCATATTATATACTTTCAGATAACCCTGTATATTAACATTATATAAACTACACGTTACCGTTTTTACTACTAATATGCTGAGTTAACTTCATTAACCGTCAAAAACAATTAACAATTCTAACAATTTTCTGGAGATTTTTATTAAAACTACCTTCTGCGTATACTTAAATACTATAAATAAAGTCATCTGTAACACTTATACAACTACTTTTCTTACAACAGACATAAGTACAAAAAAAAATAAATTCTAACACTGAATATAAATTGTTCCAGATCTCCAACGTGCAAAATATCAAAATATACGGGCTCAGATGACAAAAATATAACGCGGTAAAAACGGAAGTAAAGGAGAAAACGCGTGAATTATGAATCATTATACTGCAGTCGTTGGCGTTGGAGTTGTTAATTTGAAGTGAGCCTGGCGTTCATCTGTCTCATCATAACAATAATAATCTATAGCGAGCCGGTGGAAAGATGGCGGAGAGGGAAAAAAAATCGCCATCACTTCGCGAGCCCGGCCTAATCAGCTCCCTCTCTCGACTGTTAAATGTATTTAAACACTGAATTAACAACGCATAAAGGGCCCCCGGTACACTACATTCAAATTAGTAGAGCCACCTCTTATTTACTGCCACAGAAGTGCAAAAGTGACAGTTTCCCTGATCACATTACGGAGATGCGGGATGACCTTGGCGTAATGGGGCTGGCTGGGATATGATGAGATACGACGCCGCGCTCTGTTCTTCAAAAACACACATGGACCCCGGTCTCCTCCTCTGCAGTGTGAAGAAGAGGGAGACCGGCCCCATCCGCACCGTCGTTAAATCTAATGCTAACGGGTTTATGCGCAATAACGCCAAAAGGGGGACAAGAAAGAATCGGCGAATACGAAAGCGTGATTTGAGACGTTGAAAGAGTCCGTATTACGACGTTTTCTGAGATATGTTCCCTCGTCAAAAACAGACCTGGAGTTGTGTTTTGTTCCTGTACATAAGCTGAAAATGCTCTGATCCACCTTTGTGATGTCATGTGGTGATACAAGAAGTGCACCATTGTGTTTTTAAACTCCATACACCTTCACTAGAATCACTTGGATCATTTGGATTTCTGTGAACTGGCCAAGATTTTAAAACTTATATCAGGTTATTCATCTTGTTCAGATTTATTACTACTACTACTACTACTACTACTACTACTACTACTTACTACTGCTTCATTCTAGTCTAGAGGTAGTCTATTTTAAGATAACTTGTCAAGTAAAATGATCTGTCCATGCATCAAGATCATTTCCCTACAATTAAGTCATTTTCTGATAGATTTAAGTGTTTTTATCTTAGGCTTTTTTGCTGTGAACCCCAGAATCCAGTCTCTATAGGTAAAACTATAAATGTTCACTTGAAAACTACTGCTTCATGACATCACAAGGTGGAACAGAGCATTTTGAGGTTTGGAAATATAGACAGCTTGATAATAAAGTGTTACTCAAACATGTGTGAATGAAACAAAACACAACTCCAACTACGTTTTTGTGGATGTAACAAGTAGTTTATAGTAGTAGTAGTAGTAGTAGTAGTAGTAGTAGTATAGTATAGTATAGTATAGTAGTATAGTATAGTATAGTATATAGTAGTATAGTATAGTATATAGTATATAGTATAGTATAGTATAGTGTAGTATAGTATAGTATAGTATAATATAGTATAGTGTAGTATAATATAGTATAATATAGAAGAGTATAGTATAAAAAAGTATAGTACAGTACAGTATAGTATAGTATAGTATAATAGTTTAGTTGGTTTTTTTTTCTGTCCAGATTTTCATACTAAAATTTTGCATTTAAAATTTTTAAAATTTCAGTTCATTTTAAGTTATAGGCACAGACAAGAGCAGACAGGTCTATCTATCTATCTATCTATCTATCTATCTATCTATCTATCTATCTATCTATCTATCTATCTATCTATCTATCTATCTATCTATCTATCTATCTATCTATCTATAAAAACAAAACCGACATTTTCTGTTTCACATCTCCAACTATGCATCCTTATTCAAATTCAACTGAAAAATTAGCACCGTAACAACATTATAACTTGACTACAATGTCACAAAAGTCAATTTTGCAAAACATCTGACCTTTCAATGTATTTAAATTGATGTTTTTGGTGTGATTTTTTTAGGAAAACAAAGTCAAATCTGCCTTTTCGCGTCTTCTGGAAGGAAGGTTTTTCTGTCTAATGCCTTTTCTGAAGCAAGTATTCAAACCTATGGAAAATACAAGACCAACATATGATTATGAACTGTGTTAATTGAAATGATCTGAAATGCAAGTCTTCTCTCAAACAGAAAACACTCTGTTCCACTTTGTGATGTCATGCGGTAATGTAATGCAATGCAGGAAGTGTTCCAGTATGTTTTTAAACTCCATACACCTTCACTAGAATCATTTGGATTAAGGTAGAATGCGGCTGTTCACTTAAAAACTACCACTTCATGACATCACAAGGTGGAACAGAACATTTTGAGATTTCGTAATGTAGACAGAACATGTGTGAATGAAACAAAACACAACTCCAGCTCTGTTTTTGAGGAGGTAACGTCATTATAACACGACTTAACGCTCGCAGGGGTCAATTTTGCGTAATGTAAGACCTTCAGCGTGACTGTAACAAAAGTCGTAAAAAAGTTATCCTCAAAACAATTACCATAACTTACTGTACATCCACCGTATTGCCTCGTCCTCCTCCGCCTGCGGGAAAGATGTCCCCCTCTCCTCATCTACATTAAATCACCAGGCTAATAGCGTTAGCATCTCCGCGGCTAGCCTTCGCGTTAGCTTCGATTAGATTTACGCCGCAGCCCGACGCGTGACAGATACCGACGACGCCGACTCTTCACGAGACGGCGCGGCGTGTACTTTGTGAAAAAAAAAAAAAAAAAAACAGGGCATCTGGCTTAATTCGTTTCACCTCTAAGTCTAGCGCCGGGCTGTTGGTGTCATCTTGTTTAGTGGGAGTTGATCGTTCACATATTTAATGCGTTAATTACACCTCAACATCTGTGCACAGTGATTTAAGTTTATGGATGTGAAAGCTCTTAATTATGAAGCAAAATGCATAAAGTCATTTCTGATGGCGGATGCAGACAATTAAATTTATTTAAGATTTCGCGCGCAGGCTGAGTAAACGGCTTTCGGAAAATGACCCTTAGCGAAAAGCACAATGCGGTAATGTGTTTTATAATGTATGATGACTGCCAACAAAGACGATGAATCAGGAGGAGGAGGGCAAATTTAAAAAGGGAAATTCTGGTTTTGAGGATTTATGGATGCGTAGAGAAGGACGAGTGAAAAATGAAGGACTGTCACGGAACTGTCGCCTCCTTTTGCCAATATTTTATGAAAAAGACCAGAATTGTTTAAGAATTTCCGAGCTCGTGAGTGATTAGGCGTCAGAAGTGGCAGCGGTTCGGCTCCGTGCGGCGTTTAAGATCCTAGATTACGCCAAATGGATTCTTCTTCTGAGCTTTAAGTCGTGTTATAATGTTGTTACTTCGGCAAAAAACTGACCTGGAGTTGTGTTTTGTTTCATTCACACATGTTTGAGTCATCCTGTGTTGTTAATCTGGCTACATCTCCAAAACTCCAAAATACTCTCTGTTACACTTTGTGATGTCATGAAGCAGTACAATGCAAAAAAGTAACATCGAGCCAAGTTAAGATGACTTGAATTAAGAAGTTTGAGTAAATTTGACTAAACTTAAACTTGACAAATAAAATGATCGACCAATGGAACAAGACTTTTTGTACTTAAAATATGAAAATACATCTTGCTGCACTTAAGAAAAGAAAAGAAAAGCAACAACTCTTTCTACTAAAAATAAGACAAATTAAGTAAAATACACTTATTCCATTGGTAGATCATTTTACTTGTCAAGTTGAATCTACTCAAAAAAAGTAAAATGTTCTTAATTTAAGTCATTTTAACTTAAATTAAAAGAGTAGAAAAAAACAAAAAACAAAAACAGAAATCTAGCCAAGTTAAGATGACTTGAATTAAGAAAGTTTTATCATGATTTGAGTAAATTTCACTTGAAGTAAAATGATCTGCCAATGGAACAAGACTTTTTGTAGTTAAACTATGAAAATACATCTTGCTACACTTAAGATAAGAAAAGCAACAACTTTTTGCACTTAAAATAAGAAACAAAATCTAATGTTGCTGAATTAAGAAAAACACACTTGTTCCATTGGTTGATCATTTTACTTGTCAAGTTGAATCTACTCAAAAAAGTCAAATGTTCTTAATTTAAGTCATTTTAACTGATCTAGATACAAGTTTTTGCTGTGTAGTTTTCAAGTTAACAGCTTCCGTTTACCTTTTGTTCAGTAGAGATCAGGAATTCCAGATCTGAAATTATCCAAATGAAATCTAACCAAATTAGGATTACCTAAAATAAGAAAGTTTTATCATTATTTGAGTAAATTTCACTTGACAAGTAAAATGATCTGCCTATGGAACAAGACTTTTTGTACTTAAAATATGAAAATACTTCTTGCTACACTTAAGATAAGAAAAACAACAACTTTTTGCACTTAAAATAAGAAACAAAATCTGATGTTGCCTGAATTAAGAAAAATACTTATTCATTGGTAGGATCATTTTCCTTGTCAAGTTGAATCTACTCAAAAAAAAAAGTTAAATTTTAACGTACCTAGATTTGACTTTTTTGCTTTGCAGTTTCAAGTTAACAACTACCGTTTACCTTTAGTTCAGTAGAGATCAGCAATTCCAGATCTGAAATGATCCTAATGATTCTACACTGCAAAAACAGAAATCTAGCTAAAGTTAAGATGACTTGAATTAAGAAAGTTTTGTCATGATTTGAGTAAATTTCACTTGCCAAGTAAAATGATCTGCCAATGGAACAAGACTTTTTGTACTTAATATGAAAATACATCTTGTTACACTTAAGATAAGAAAAGCAACAACTCTTCGCACTTAAAATAAGAAACTAAATCTCATGCTGCTTGAAGAAAAATACACACACACAAGTTGAATCTGCTCAAATAAAGTCAAACGTTCTTAATTTAAGTAATTTGAACTTACCTAGTTATTACTTTTTGCTGTGTAGTTTTCAAGTTAACAGTTACAGTTTAACTTTTGTTCAGAAGAGATCGGAAATTCCAGGGCTGAAATCATCGAAATGATTCTAGTGAAGGTGTATGGAGTTTAAAAGTACTTCCTGTAGCACGACATGACATCACAAGGTGGAACTGTGTTTTCAGATTGAGAGAAGAACTCAGCTTAATACGCAGAATTTGTGTGTTAAACATGTGAGAATGAAATAAAACACAACTCCAGGTCTGTTTGTGATGAGGAAACAACTTTATAACACAGATCACAAAATAGTGTAACATTTTAAAGCTGTGGTAGTTCATTTAGGGAGTGGAAAAGGTCAAACTGATCGGCAGATGTGTTTTATTGTTCGATGATCAAGAAGTGTGTGTCAGCATTCTAGTTGTTAGTATTACTTTAAAAGAGGTTATGAACTTACGAACTTGTGAATAATGAGGATGCTCGGAATGCACAAAGTACACATGAGGAATAACTTTGGACCACTGCAAACTCTTTCAAATAAATTCGTTCTGTTCACATTTTTAAGACACTAAAGATCAAGTAACGGTTTGAAAATGCAACACTAACTTAATGGAGGCAATGTAATCAATGAAGCAGTTTAAATAAGGCTAACAACAAGAGCTTCTGGGACTTCGGTTAACATTGAAATAATCAGAAGTTCAGTGAAGAAACGAAAGAGACATCTTGAATTCACAAGATTACTCAAAAAACAGATTTTGTGTGAGAAAACGACAAGTATATTTTTCAGATAATGAGCTCTTTAATTGAGGAAATGGATATACTACTTTTAAGTCTTTTTCTGATAGATTTAAGTGTTTATATCGTACAGTTTGGCCAAGCTTTTTTGCAGTGAAACCAATTTGGCGACCAATTCGATACCACAGTCTTTTGAGCAATAGAAAGTAATTTTCAGCAGATAATAGAAGTTTCTCAAATGCTACCATGTGGTCTTATACTTGTTCTGATATTACCTCGTAGTGCCATCAAGGAAAAGTCACACATTGTCCTATTTATGGAATTTTGTCAGTATCCAAACCTGCTCAAAAAAGTGTATAGCTTTGATATTTCACTTTCAATTAGTATTTGAGTACTGATTCTTTTCGACAACCTTACAACAGCTTTAATTTTGCACAGTATGTATCAGATGTCATGTCTTCTCCATGTTTTTTTGCACTGGCTTCCATCACAGAGATGTTGTGGCGGTGTGAAATCCAGCAGAGGATTCAGGCTTTTGTCAAACATACAAACTGTACATACACAGAGTGACACTGTATGAGATTTAAGAGTTGTCTCCTGGTCACAGACAGACATGTGCGAATACAACATAGAGTTGTGCTTTCATTCACACATTTGAGGAATCCTGCATTATTAGTCTGTCTACATCTCCAAAGCTCCAAATGCTCTGTTCCAACTTGTGATGTCAAAACATTTTTTTCTTCCGCATTTACTTCCCCAATACAGGCGAGCTCTAGCCAGGCTGGCGCCACCTAGTGCCTCCACTCACTTTCATTTTTCTCCAGCGACTAGGTCAGATATTGGAATACACTAGACGGTTTGCAAGAACCCTGGAACTGCAAGTCTGAAGCGGAGAGACATACATTCTGTGTTGGCAACGATTCCCAAGATCGAGGATTTAAAGACGGAACAAAGAGAATGTTTGGTGAATTTTATCAAGGGGAAACACGTTATTGCCTTTCTTCCTACGGGATTTGGCGCATTACATATGTCACGACCAAATAGCAGCGATTGGCTAAATGAAAAAAGTACCCGCCTACCGTCGAGCGAACGAATTCTAATGCTGCGAGGTCAGACGGTTGTGATGAATCAGGCTTGGTGAGCTCCTCCCACCCATGTAACATCTGTAACGTGCACAGTGTGGAGCGTTTGGGCCAATCACAGTGAAAGCTGCTAGAGCGGAGCGAGGCTAAGTGTTTCAAAACGAACTTTTAGGTGCTCTGAGGATTTAAATTTTTTTAAAGTTTATGTTGTTGATGCCCTGTCAGCCAATTTGAATTCCCAAAAAATAGTGCATTGTGGTTCTGTGGGAGAATTCTTTTGGACCCAAGCTCACGGGAGCTGCAGTACCTGGAGCAGCCACTAGTTGGTCTGGAGCTGGGACAGAGTTTTTATTATAGATCCATGGTATTACCACATCACATCACAAGGTGGAAAAGAGCGATTTCTGTTTCAGAGATGAACACAGTCTAAATATAAAGGGTTTGTGTGTTAAACATGTGTAAATGAAACAAAACACAACTCCAGGTCTGTTTGTGATGAAGACACATTAGAACATAGATCAGAAAATGTCAGAATATGGGCACTTTAAGATTAAACTACTGAAACCAATTAAAAACTACTATACAGTGGCATAAATAAATTGATACAAATTAGGCAAGAACATTACAAGATTTTATTCTGAATTAGAAGATTTCAGATTACATTTTACAACAGTAACATTTTAACCAAGCATTTTTACAGTGCATTTCCAGCTCTCTTAGAATCCTAATCTCTCTGGACACAAACACAAGAACTGAACTGAAGCCCTTAAACGTTAAAAACACACATGGTCGATTATTGATGACATCATTATTATGTATGGCCCCCCGTAGTGAATAATCTGTGTTCTGATCTGTCACTGTTCCTCTTATTGGCACGGGGACTTGTAAAGGTTAGGTAATTTATTTTAATGTTTAAAGTGTCAGGGGCTGTGGCCGTGCTCAGCTCTCCCTCTGTTCCACACTTTAAGTCATTATTGTGCTTTTTATCCTGGATCACCATTCTGGAAAACTGCTGTCGCCAATAATCCACTCGTATTTAATTGACTACAGGGTTCAGTGTATTCTATATATGAGGACGGATCAGAAATTGAAATGGGGGTAGTGTAATTTATTCAGATGTTGGAATTGAATCTAATGTGGAAGGCTGAATGCTATATACTGGTCATTTGTGTTCCTATGACTATTTGAAAAAGAAAAATCTATATTTGTATGTCACTGTAAGCGCATGGAAAATGAGTTTGTTGCCTGTGTGTTTTAGAATTGATTTTAAGATTTTTTTTTCTCATTTACGTCTTTCACCAAGTTACATTTTAGAACTTTTAACCCCATACAAGCCTCTCGCAGCCGGAGATCCTCAGACAGGTCACTCCGGCTGTTCCAAAGTCCAAACTCTGGACGAAGGTGACGGAGTCTTTTCAGTCCGGGTGCCTCGGCTTTGGAACGACCTGCCTGAGGAAATAAGGGTCACATCATCAATATCATCTTTTAAATCTCTTCTTAAAACTAATTTTTATCTGTTTGCCTGGTTTTACCTTGATTTTATTCCTTACTTCTTTTCATTCTATTTCTTTTTATTACAATTTACTGGATTGTCTGCATTATTGTCTGTTTTTGTATGCCTTCTGTGTGCTATTTTTATGCTTTTTGAATTGTTCTTTGCTACTTGTACAACATTTAACAAAATTGACTCTTGTGAGCTTTAAGCCAAGTTTAAATTTCCTTTATTTATCTGGTTTATATAACATTGATAGTATACAATGGCCAACATTTAGGTTAGGTTAGGATAACTTTTTTACGACTTTTGTTACAGTGATGTTGAAGGTTTTATATTACGCAAAATTGACCCTTGTGAGCGTTAAGTCACGTTATAATGTCGTTACCTCCTCAAAAACATACCTGGTGTTGTGTTTTGTTTCATTCACACGTTTGAGTAACCCTTTATTATTAGTCTGTCTATAATCTCAAAACCGCAAAATGATTTGTTCCACCTTGTGATGTCATGTAGTGGTAGTTTTCAACAGCTACACCGATCATCCAAATGGTTCTAGTGAAGGTGTATGGAGTTTAAAAACACAGTGGAGCACTTCCTGTATTACCACATGACATCACAAGGTGGTTTTGGTGTGAAAGAAGAAGAAAAGCTTTGTGTGTTAAACTTGTGCAAATGAAACGTAAGGTCTTTTTATGACGAGGAAACAATATGATAACATAGATCAGAAAACAGTAAACAGCATCACATGGGCCCTTTAAGTTACATACACGTATATTTTCAACTTCATTTTGGATTACAGTTTTGAATACACACACAAAAAAAATCTATATATCTTTAACTAAAATGACCATTTTGATGACAAAAATGGTCATTTTAGTGGAACCAATGGAACCAAATATAGAACCTGGGATCTATATTCTTTAACTTTTTTTTTTAGAACTGTTTTGAATGTACAATAAATAAACAGCACTAAGACTGACAATTATCAGTATAGCATGCACATCATGCATCGCTGGTATTAAAGGTTTACAAGGGAACTTTCTCCCTCTTTGAAATACCAGCATTTGGATCACCATTTTCGGTTTGTTTTTTCTTTACATCCAAATGTGGGTCAGTGGATCTGGCTGCTCAACCAGTGATGTTTTTTATGTTGAGAGTGGGAATCGAACCGCCAACCTTCAGCGGACAAACACTCTACCAACTGAGCTACTGTCGTCCAATGAGGTTCATTTGATCTTCCGATAATTTATGTTATTAGGTTCTTTTTTCAGACCAAGAGTTTCTTTTCATTCCTGATAGATTTGACTGCTCACTATCGCTCTTCCTCAGACCGGACACGTCACAGCAACATCACATGACCACATTGAGGAAGACCGCAGTGAGCAGACGAAACTGTCAGGTATGAAAACAAACTCTTGGTCTGTAAAAAGAACCTAATAACATGAGCTAGTGTTGCCCCAATTATTTATTTTGTTTTAAATCATGACATTCATAACTCAGTATTATCGTAAAAAAGCGAATGGATTGGATGTCAAATCGTTCCCAAATGCATATTGTTGTGTCATTGGGCAAGACACTTAATTTACTTACTTACTTCACCCACAATTCCCCAGTCACAGTATGACATTAGTAGGTAGAATGTTAAGGCTTTTGAATATAATATAATAACTGTAAATATCAGGTAATAATGACAAATTATGGAGAATTTCTTTTCTTTTAATGAAAATGTAACTTTATACACAGTTCGTTTTTCAAAAATAATGAAATGAAAGGAAATTTCTTGGCTGCCTAAGCACATATTATTGTGTCACTGGGCAAGACACTTACTTACACACTCCTTTGCTTTTTTCTTTACTTTCAAATTCTGTATTTGTGCTTTACTGTTTTTACTGTAACTAAAATATTTTCTTGTGCTTCTGTTTTACTATTTTGAATTATACATTTTTTTTACTTCAGGGTCAAAATTAGCAACTGAATAAACCACTTTACTATAAATGCTTATAAAACTGCTCATTCTGACACTGAAGTAAAGCTTTTTCTAGATCAGAATAGTAAAGGATATACACAGCTTGTGTTTTTATTAGCCAACCAAATCCTAACCTAAAAAACTCCTTCCACAAAAACGCGCCCGCTCAACCAGAACCCACAATCTCACATGGAACCAAATATAGAACCTGGGATCTATATTCTCTTCTTTTTTTTCCCCCCATTAAATCATGAAAAATAGGTGGACACGTTTTACAATCTGAGCGTGCGTGCTGTGGCGGCGGCGGTGGCGGCGGTGAAAAGGCTCTTACATACAAAGACATTTCTGTACAGCATATTCCCCAAAGATGAATAGCTGTTTGGTGGTATGGTCGTGCAGAACAATGAGAAGAATTTGAGGAGAATGGGCTTTGGGGTGGCATACATTGTAGAGAGGAGAACGGGGGGTAGGGAATCAGCACGGTCGAGCGCATTTAAATTTACACAAACTCTGTAGGCATGACAGTGATAAATGTTGGACTCTATTCTACAATATGTTTAATGCATAGGTCTGAGGAGTTAAGTTTTTCCCCCCTCTGGTACGGGGCCCGCTGGCGTACTTACCATCTTATGTTACATCACATTCGCTTCCATTAAAATGCCAAGTGGTACAGTGAAGACAGCAGCGCCGGGTGACACCAAATTTGTTTACCTGTCACCTCCCTCCATCCTTCATTTTGGGCTTCCTCCTCCTCCTCCTCCTCCTCCTCCTCTTCTTCCTCCTCCTCCTGTTCCTTGTCTTCGTCGTGCTTTTGTGTCTGACAGTGGAGAGGTCAGGCTGGGGAAAAAGGGATGAAAAGGACAAAGGAGGAGAATTTAAGATACAGCGATTAATCAAAATATATTGTCTTGTTTTAGGTCGGAATAGTGGTGTAGTGTGATTGGAAGGGATGGGAAAAGACGGATTGAGACGTTAGGTACAATTGGAGAGCTTTGGAAGAAAAAATTACACGTGCAAATAACGTTTTCATGTTACTGTGCAATTTATGGTAAATGGTCACATTTTTATACAGCGCTTTTCCACCTTGGAGGCACTCAGAGCGCTTTACGACAAACCACTCACACTTTCATACCACAGAGTACACAGACACTGAGGGTGAGGTGGGTTCAGTTTCTTGCCCAAGGACACAACAACAGCATTCATCTGTAGGAGCTAGAATCGCACCACGTCAGAGGATCTCCCCGCTCAACCAATGATGTTTTTTATGGACAAACGCTCCACCAACTGAGCTACTGTCGTCCCAATTACATTTTTTTTAAATCATGACATTCAATATTACAGGAAAAAGCAAATTTGTTGGCTGTAAAATTTTGCCTAAGACACTTTAGAACACTTTACTTACTTCACCCACAATTCCTGAGTCACGGTATGGAATTGGTATGTACAATATTAAGGCTTTTGAATATAATGTAATAACTAAAAATAGCAGGCAATAATGACAAATTATGGCAAATTTCTTTTCATTTTTTTTTTTTTTTATGAAAATGTAACTTACACAGTGGATAAATTAGTTGTTGATTTTATTTTTTTTAATCTATCTATCTATTTATTTATTTATTTATTTTTCAAAATAATGAATAAAGAAATATTACAAGAAAAAGCAAATAGTTTGGCTGTAAAGTCTTGCCCAAGCACATACTGAATTATTGTGTCACTGGGAAAGACACTTACTTATACGTTGCTCATAATCCATTTACAGCGTGGATAGACCTTTTTCATAATGGCTGTTAATGTTTGTTTTTTTCTGGAAACGTGTCTGGAAACGTCTGGTGTATTCTCCACCAGCTTCATAAATCTGCCAACTCATCACCAAATCTTCATCCAACCAGGTCCACAAAGGATAAACATTTTTCCATGAAGAATTTATCCACAACTATCAAGGTAAGAAAGACGAAAACTTAAAGGCAAACAACGACAACGCATTCACAAACTACTCCTGGTATGGTGTGGTAAGGAATAATGCAAGTAATAAGTAATCCATTAAAAAGTAACTTGTTAACTCAGACTGATTCTAGAGTTAAAATTAAAAATCTACTTCATGATGTCGATATTAATATAGATAGATAGATTTGTGCAGTTTGAATGTTAGAGATGTTCACAGATTACATGTCTATCATTCAAACTGCACAATTTGAGATGTCTATGCTTATTGTTTCACTTTGTAGAAACCATCTGACCTTGCAGCGTTAGAATTCGTTCACTCGACGGTAGGTGGGTACTTCTTTTTTTTTTTCATTTAACTAATTGCTGCTATTTGGTCGTAACGTATGTAATGCGCTGCTAACGGGGTTAACTGGTATATAGAAGAAGGGCAATAACGTCTTTCCCCTTGATAAAATTCACCAAACATTCTCTTTGTTCCGGCTTTAAATCCTCGATCTCGGGAATCGTTGCCAACAGAATATATGGCTCTTCGTTGATTGGCTGGTGCCCGAACTCGCACTTCTGGGGTTTTTGCGAAGAGTCTAGTGTATTCTAATTCCTGACCTAGTCGCTGGAGATAAAATTTTAATTTTAATTCTAGAATCAAGTTATGTTTTATTCATTACCCTAACAATAGTTTTGTAGTATGTTAATGCGTCGTCGTTGTTCGCCTTTAAGTTTTCATCTTTTTTATTTTGATAGTTGTGGATAAATTCTTCATGGACAGAATATTTATCTTTGTTGGATGAAGATTTGGTGATGGGGCAGATTTATGAAGCTGGTGGAGACTAGACAAGACATTTCCACAGATATTTTGCCGTAGAAAACCATTAACCGAAGTTCAGCAAACCTTACAACATGGCACTTCCGGACATTGTGAAAAAGATCTATTGGTTCTGACAAATTCTCTCTAATCATTAAAAAAAAAGTGTCAAACTGTCAAAAGTCACATTATTTAAATTCTACCATTTATAGTGCATTCCTGGTCTGTCTACTTCTATAAATCGATCATATTGTCCAAAACTGTGAAAGAAATCCCACGATATTACAGAACAAATGTAACTCTGCTTCTCAATTTTTTGCAGAATTTCACCCAAACAGATTTTAATAACTTCCCCAACATCCACACAACAAAACCATCTCCTCCACCGTCCTCCCTCTCTCTTTATATCTCACCTCCTCCTCAAAAAACCATCCAAAAATCTCGCCTGCTTATCTGCAAACGGACTCGAGTGTGACTGTCCACATCGCGACGCCCCTTTAAAAAACAACCGCCCGATGTCCACACCAACTGTTCTACCTCCTTGATTCCTACTTCCACTTCCTCCGGCGCCGCGTGGATTATAGCCCCTGCCAAGCCAGCCAGCCCCCGGCCCCCGGAGCCCGCCTCACCTCTGCCCTGCATGAACGCATGACTGTGCCCCTACTGTATCCGGCGCCGTGCCACTGTACGCCCCGATAAGATAACGCCGCACAGGCTCGATCTCTCTTCTGGATAAGTATTTTGGTTCTCGCTGGTAATACCTGGATGCTATAGAAGGGTAGTGTATACATCAGTGAAGCAACAAGGGATTAAGGAGATACGGTAGCGGCGTGTTTACATTGAAAAACTGTTCAGAGACTGGCGGTGTAGTGAGGTTTTATGAAGTGGGTTTTTGTATTGTGGGGTTTGGAAGTAAGGGAAGCACGAAAGTAGAATGAAAACGGCATAAAAAACTGATAATACAAAGTTAAAGTGCATTTCTAATTAGGACGTGGTTTGGTGGTGGTGATAGTATCTGAGGTAAATATTTAACATAGTTTTACATTTGAGATGTTTGAGATTGATGTATTTATTTTGGGAAAGTAAGAAATGTACATTCTTTTACAATTTAACATATAATTTTAATGAAATCATAGCACAAATAACAACAACAAAAAAATACAAATTTGGCCCAAAAAGGAGTGGGAAGAAGAAAATGTATTTAATCCTTTACTTTTTAAAATCTAACACAATGAGTTTTCTTACACATTTTACATTAAACTATAAGAACTATTTACAAGTGCAGACAAAGAGTCACGGTTATAGTTTGGTAACATAACTGCACTGTAATAATACATAAAGATAAAAACGATGGTAACGGACGGCACATAACAGCAATGGTAAGAAAACAACGAGCATAAACAAGTGCTACAGAGGAAGTATTGTTCTAAAATTAAGACCCCCTCTCTATATACTGTGACCAGACCATATGTTTATAGAACCACTTGAATATGTGGATATTTTGGTGTTGCTTAAAATGTGTATCCAGACTGATCCAAAGTTTTACACCACATACAGACACACACAAACTTTTACATGTAGTTCAAACACTGGGTAATTTGAAATGTCCATATCCTTCAAAATGATGAGTTCTCTTTAGGAGCTTGGATTGAATAAAAAGATGATGGGTCTGTTCTAAAAATCCAGTTTTATGGATAATGCTCAAAGCTCATTTCTGTAACATAAAGAATGGATGAAGTGTACATTGTGTTCCCCCACACTTCAACACAGTCTGTGAAATAAGGGAGAACCAATGAACAGTGCAATGTACATCAGTTCAGTGTGAGCTTATGAAGAAAAGTAGAAAACTAAAAGGATGGAAATATAGGTTACAGCATGAATACCTCAACCTGTCATCAACTATTTAACTAAAAAGGTGTTGTTATCGATTTGAGGCAAGACAAGGCAAGGCCTATAGCACAATTTGTACACAGAGTAATTTAAAATGCTTTACAGAATAATAATGAAATTAAAATCACAAGATAAAATTAAAACAGAGAGAGACATTAAATGTGAGAAAAGAGTGCAGAATGAAAACAAGGGCTGAAACCTGAATACATAGGCCACGATACGATATATATGTCAATACGGTGAACTTTCAATTATATATAATATATTTCAAATGGATTTGATGTGGGTCAATAAAAAATAATGGCTAAATCATGGCTGTGATAGACTTTTTGTGCAAAGTTCATATGAAACACAAACATTTCAATCATCAAAACAATGACTATGTCAAATAAATGAGTTTCCTTCCTCTAAACAAGCAACAAAACTGTAGCTGTAACAAAATAATTTAGTAAAATATACCAAAAAATACTCATGGTGATATATTGATACAGCAACCCATGATATCAATACTGTATCATCACACTGAACGACACAGTATAATGATATTTCAATATTTTTGCACACCCCTGATGAAAATCTTTAAGTCATATGCACAATTAAACTGAACCACTTGGAGCCTGGAGTTAAACAGAGTCAAAGTGGAGGCCTGTCTAACATCATGAGGAAGACTGTTCCAGGTTTTATTTGTCATATAACAACTACTGAGTAATTTAGACGAGTTTTGGCCCTAATATATCCACATCCAACCAGGAAGACAAAATAATGTCACTGAAAGACCAACATTGTTTATTAAATCTCTGTTTTAGAGAAATGAGTATTCTAAGCTGCCCTGTGCGACATGGGCAGATTAAAGGAGACGTATTATGTAAGACTCACTTTCAAACCACAGTGTTTCCTCCTCATTTACATAGGCCTATTCAGTTCATTTGCATATGTTTGAGTAATCCTCTATTGTTTGGCATTTGAGGTTTGAGTGATCAAAAAACTCCTGTTTTCACCGGCCCCTTATCCCCGCCCACTGTTCTGTACTCACTTATGATTCTTTTTTAATATCAGATTCTGTACATAGAGTATCACTGTAATTACAAAACACATGAAATATTACACTCAGATCAGGTAACCTTGTTTTTCCCTGGACTCATTTGTGAGCTCAGGATTTTTAGCACTTACAGCTTTTTATAAAGAAATACAATTAATATTTTGCAGAACTGAGTTAAGCATTTTGGCCCTAACCCTCCACAATATTTTCAGTTTCTCATGTGGCCCCAAGAAAAAAAAAAAAAAAGTCCAAACTGGTCTAGTCTGTACAGTATGGTGTGACGTCCTCCAAAGCATTCAGCTCCAGTCAAATGAAGCTTATCGAGGCTTGCAGTTATAGCGGCGATTTTGGAGCCAGTTCCATGTTAAAAATAGGAATTTATTCACAGTCTAAATAACACAGCTTGTTATTTTTACAAGCAAAATGACGAATCTCACAGCAGCAGTTACAGAGAGCGAAGTGACAATTTTGTCCATTTATTTATATTTACACTCTATGTCGCAACTATATAACTCTAAAAAAAATGGAATGGCCAGAATATAAAAACTAAAAATATAAAAATGCAGTAGTAATTAATTTTTCACATATTGGAACAAAGTACAGAGTAATGGGCGGAGATAAGATATAAGTGAAATTAGTGAACAGAATTTTTACTCTAAACTTTTACTCTAAATTAACCGCCCACACTAAATCATAAAATAAAAAGTAGCAGTTCTTTGCGGTGATTAGACAAACCATGAGCTTGTATTTCACTTCAGATAAACATATCTAAAGAATAAAACTAAATGATAGACTCATCAGCCGGTTTCACTTCGTGGAAACCGTCTGACCTCACAGCATTAAGATTCATTCACTAGACAGTAGGCGGGTACTTTTTTTCATTTAACTAATCGCTTCTATTTGGTCGTGACGTATGTAATGCGCCAAATCCTGTAGGAAGAAGGGCAATAACGTCTTTCCCCTTGATAAAATTCACCAAACATTCTCTTTGTTTTCCAGCTTTAAATCCTTGATCTCGGGAATCGTTGCCAACACACAATGTATGGCTCTTCGCTGATTGGCTGGTGCCTGAACTCGCACTTCCGGGGTTTTTGCGAACGGTCTAGTGTATTTTGATTCCTGACCTAGTCGTTGGAGAGAAATGAAATTGAGCAGAGGCACTAGGTGGCGCCAGTCTGGGTAAAATGACAACACATTACATATAGTTTGTCCGTGAATGAGTTGCCGTAGTAAGTAAATCGAATGGGAGTGTGTAAATTTAATTCAGCTATGGCTCAAATTGTGGAATGACAAACAAATGAATACATAAATAAATCAAACAAGTAAATATTTGTTCTTTTACTGACCCCTGGTGGTTGGAATGTGTTCATTTGGCCCTATCCTGCAGTGATATAACGTACAAAAATGGCTTCACTATCAAGGTTATATTTTCTGATATCATTACAAAGCATTTTACTCTATCTGCGCAAACAAAATCTGCTGTTACCATGACGACTCGCTAACAATATTTGCACAACGTGACACCACAAAATGACTTGACTGTAAGAAAAGCTGACGTGTTTATGTTTTCGACTTCCAAATTTTTATCACCTCAAAAACAACTGTTGTGCGGCGTGCTCTGGTGGGTGGTTCAGCTCTCCATCTCTATAATATTTTTTGGTTTTATGATCCATACAATAGACTGGGCCCGGCACAGCTCTTGTACTCTCTCCACTGTAAACGCCACGATATGTAAACAAACAAGCCCAAACTTTGGCTGATTTACAACATTAACGTAGCGCGCCGTTAGCCGGGGGGGTCTCTCCGGCTCCTCCCCCGGGCCCCGGACCAGCCTGCTCTCCGCCGCAGACAGCTTGAGCACTTCCATTTTATACCTCAACAGCTTTTATGGCGTCTTTAGCTCCGCACGCGCTCACCTCACCACTATATCCTGCGCACGCCGAGAGGGAGAAGCAAATAACAATAGAGCGCATGGGAAAAACAAGGTCTGATGGAGGGTGAGGAGGAAGGAGCCAGGCGTTCAAGAGGCGGCGCGGGGCTGTAGTGCAAATTAAACAAGGTGGAATTGGGATCTTAAATCGTCGCTTAAATCCGTTCAAAAATCATCTGAAAAATGGGTTAACAGTAATGAAAAAAATAAGAAAGATTAGAGTAAAATCAAGGTTAAACCAGAAACAGAGCAAATACTTTTAATGATATGACTTAAGAACTGTAATATGTTTTGAAAAAGAATTGGTTTTCATCACAGAATCACATACAAATATTAAATAAGATCTGCACATTTTTGTCAGTTTTTATTATTATTTTACATTTTTTGGCTATTATATATTATAGTTTTATGTGAAATGTTTGTAACAGTCTATTAAGTACATGATTAAGTATATGACTGAAGAAAATAAACTACTACTATTACTATTACTACTACTACGACTACTACTACTACTACTACTACTACTTATCAGAGAGACTTTTGTAATAGAAAATGGTTAATAGTTAGTAATACAGGAAGTGCTCCACTCTGTTTTCTACTACTCTACTCTACACAACTTATCGAGATTTTGATTTAGATTTTATTTGCAAATATATTAAAAACAGCATTTCAAACAGGTAGAACAAAAGAAAATGAGTAGTTTTCAGGAGCAGCTTTCAATAGTCCAAATATTAAATATCATTACCAATCAATGTTTGTTTTAATTGTCTTTTAAAATAGTCCAGTGAGGAAATTGATTTGAGAGTCTGGACTAAATGATTCCAGAGGGTCGGCCTCTGAACTTGAGTGTTCTTTGATTTGTGGAAGTTCTGCACAAGGGAAGATAAAACCCTCTGCAGTGTCTCGTAGTGTATGTGTGAACATCTGAAGAGGACATGAAAAAAATGCCCAAAGGTCTGGGTAAAACATCTGACAAATGCACATATTTATACAGAATCATTTGGATTCAATTCCAGCCCCGGAACTGTCGATCTTTTCTGAACAAAATGTAAAAGGAGCTGTTAACTTGAAAACTACCACTTCATGACATCACAAGGTGTAACAGAGTGTTTTGAGTGACAATAAAGGATTACTCAAACATGTGTGAATGAAACAAAACACAACTCCAGGTACATTTTTTCTAACATGGTTTAAAGCTCATGTAAAGAGTCAATTTTGTGTAATACTTTAGTTTTTTGCATTTTAATTTGGTATTTTATTAGATGACAAATTCTTTAACAGTTTGCTCTGTTTTTAAAAAATAATTTCATTTTCTCACTTTCCACTCCCTCCAGTGTTGATGCTAAGCAGTGTGGTCATGTGACGTGCTGTGTTTTTCCTGCTCTGTGATTGGCTGCTGATCCGGGCTGTGGTGCTGATTGAATTGGCTGATGCTGGGGCACTGTCTCTCAGATTAAGTAAGGTAGAGTAGCCAAGCCTCGGAGGGTGCCACATCTGCACCAGGTTTGTGTAACTGATACTGGGGAGTTATAATTAAAGGTTCCGAGTGAGGGGGTCCCCTGGATGCACCCGTAGCCCTCATCTCTGCTCTGGGATAACAGGGGGAAGGAGGGAGGGAGGGAGGGAGGGAGGAGAGGGGAGGGGGTGACAGCCAAAAACTACACTTTTATTTGGAGAGATTGTGCTGAGGTTTGTACTGAACGTGTACCATAACCTTTGTGAATTTAAAAACATTGTATTTCCTTTTGGGGTAGAAGAAGAGAAAAATGTAAAGGCAAAGATGGTTTAATTCTAAATGAATGTGTCCTGTCAATCATCACATCACTGTCTTCCTATGAGCTCATATATCAAGCTGAGATTTTATATTTTATCACTTATTTTTCTTTAACTTCTTGGGTTATTTTTAAAGACAGTACAGTGAAGTGTATTTACCTTGTTGACATGTTTCGGCTGCTATAGCTGCAAGTCATCTTCAGAACTGTTAGCGCAGAAGCAGTAGCAGCCAAAACATGTCAACAAGGTAAATACACTTTACTGTATTGTCTTCAAAAAGAACCCAAGAAGTTAAAGTACATACTGTAAGAAGACGAAATGAACATACTTATTTTTCTATTTTATGTTGACTTGTACATTTACATTTATATAATCATGTTTTATTTGTCTCTTGCTATATTTTTGCTACTTATTTAGAATTTACTATTACCATTTCTATTTTTTACTCTTTGTTATTATATTATACTGTGATGTGTCAGCTATTGTGTCTAAATAATTTCCCTTGTGGATCTGCAAAGTTTGTCTAAGTCTAAGTCTAAAATATTATGTAGCTGATTGTTACAGAGATGAAAAAAAAGTCTTTTGAACCTGTCCAACTGTTGTATGTTTGGTTTTCTATTGCAGTCCATAGAGCAGAGCTGGGCATTGTCCAGCTCCGGGGCCACATACGGCCCTTTGGTTGACTCTGCCCAGCCTGTTTAAGCTCATTTGGAATTACAAAATAAACTGATTTTATAATTTTACCTCATGCATGGACTAAAGCTGCATTGCTTATATTTTAGAGGTGTTTTTTGTAAGGCACTTTTTCATTGCTTAGTCCTAACATAAACTCTCACCAGTTTTACCAGCTTATTTACTGCATTTTATAAAGAAATACAGTTAATATTATGCAGAATTGACTTAAATATTTTGGCCTGACCCTCCACAATATTTTCTGTTTCTCATGTGGCCCCATGGAAAAAAATATTGCCCACTTCTGCCATAGACTGTCCAGTGTAAATGGACAAACGGAGTGTGACGTCGCCCAGTCAAATGAAGCTCATCGAGGCTCACAGTTATAAGGGTGATTTTGAAGCCAGTTCCATATTAAAAATAGGAATTTATTCGCAGTATAAATAACACAGCTTGTTAATATAAACATAAACATTTTAAGACCAAAATGACAAAGCTCACAGCAGCAGTTACAGAGCGAGGGACCACAATTTTGTCCATTCATTTTTACACTCTGTGTTGCAACTATAATTTAAAAAAAATATTAAACTAAAAATATAAGAATGCAGTAGTAATTAATTAATTTTAACCAAGGACAGAGTAATGGGCGGAGACAGGGGGTAGGTGAAATTAGTGAGCAGAATTTAAAGGCAGAGATTCTGTCCAAAATTTTACTTTAAATAAATCATCATAAAATAAAAAGTAGCTGACTGTTGCAGAAAAGTATTTGGCTTGTGAACCTGTCCAACTGTTGTATAATTGTAATAACTTAAAAAGAGGATTGGCCTCCAAAGTAAAACAGTAGCAGTAGAAGTAGATATATAGATATAGTAGTATATACTGCATGTTCATTTAAAGAGCTGTCCACACACTTTTTCAAAAGTACCTGCTGGATCATCTATTTTAAGCCTTTTTAAGACTTTTAGCTAATTCCCTTCACTTATATTTTATAACTTTTATGACTTTCAACACTTGCATTATGTGTATGATGCCCCCTGCTGGTGAAAATGTGAAGTGAAGCATTTTTAATCATCTGAAGAGCAGCATAAGTATTGAAAAGATGTTCAAACCTGCTGAACAGAGATACCCCACCTCTTCATAGTGGCATTTAAATAAGCTTTATTGATCCACAAGGGAAATTATTTGGACATAGTAGCTCACAAATCACAATGTAATATCATAACAAAAAGCAAATATATTTAATTGTAGCAGATTTTCATGTATGTGTTTTTATTGCTGAAAATTTACTTTTTTTAAAACCCAACATGTAACTGTATATGTAATCCATATTCAGATTTTTATTTATATTTTTTTCTGAAGTTTCTGACATCCCAAAGACTCAACACAAGCTTTTTGGGGGCCGTACGTTTTCTGTTGCTGCCTTCTAGGTGGTGGAACCAGTCGCTATTAGAGACTGGGCTGGCAGAGTCTCTCTACCTGTTTTAAAATCACTCTTCAAAACTTATTTTTTTTCACAGATTTTTAACAAGTGACATGTACATTTCTTGTTGAGTATCTTAAGGCCTGTTTACACGAGAACGCTTGCGGGTAAAAACAACAAAATATATTTTATCGGTAGTGCCTTTTGTTTAGACAGCAACGGCGTTTTTGGGGCATAAAATTGCAAAAATCTAAAACCACCCTCCAGAGTGGAAATGTTGAATACGTTCTGCTGTAGCGTTTCCTTCTACACTGTCCAAGATGCAAAACTCTAGTCAGATCTGCTCATGTCGCGTATGCGTTTATGTCACATACATACAGTACAAAAAAACATGTCGGATGGCATGCATACCCAGTCGAATTCCACACACTTTTGCATGCATATTTCCTCCCGAAAACGCTTGTCTAAACGTGGAATAAAAAGTGAAAATGCGACTCCACTTTTGCCGTCTTCTGTTCAGATCATCATCATATGAATGTAACCTTATTGTTTTTTATATTTTTAGTAGTTGTACTGCGATTGTCCTTGTCTATTCTGTGTTTATGTACAGCACTTTGGTCAGCTGTAACATTTTTAAAGTGCTTTATAAATAAAGTTGGTATGGTATGACAGAGGTGGGACCAAGTCATTGTTTTGCAAGTCTCAAGTCTTTTACTTCAAGTTCCAGTCAAGTGCCAAGTCAAATACAGGCAAGACCAAGTCGAGTCTCGAGTCACTGTCCCATGAGTCCAAGTCAAATCCAAGTCGTCTGCCTTGAGCTTCAAGTCATTTCAAGTCTTTAAACCAAAGTACTACATATATCATAGATTTTTGCAGTTTATATAATTTTTAAACTAAATTGTACATAAAAAGTCGTGGTATATATATGAGTATTTATATAAGAGTTGTAGAAATGTTAATTTTTCCTTTTTAAATGTCTGGACAAGAGTGTGAATTATTACAGTCAAAACGGATTTAAGAGCTTAATAACAGTTAATCTGTCAACTAGTCTAAGCATCAAGTCTCCTCAAGTCCCTAGGTTCAAGTCTGAGTCAAGTCCCATGTGAAGGACAGGCAAGTCCAAGTCAAGTCTCGAGTCACTAGCACAAGTCCAAGTCATCTGCTTTGAGCTTCAATTCATTTCAAGTCTTTAAACCAAATTACCACATATATCACCGATTTTTTTCAGTTTATATATTTTTTAAACTAAATTGTACATAAAAAGTTATGATATTTTTGTATATGAGTGTTTATATAAGAGTTGTAGAAATGTTAATTATTTCCTTTTTATATGTGAGTGTGAATTATTATGGTCAGAATGGAAAGGATTAAGATTTAAGAGCTTAATAACAGTTAATTTGCCAACTAGTCTAAGCAAGTCTCCTCAAGTGTCTGGGCTCCAAGTCCCAAGTCACTGACCTTCAAGTCCAAGACGAGTCCCAAGTTTTTGTCCATTTTATCAAGTCAAGGCTCAAGTCCTAAAACTAGTGACTCAAGTCTGACTCATCCCAACCTCTGTGGCATGGTAAGTACCGAACAGTGGGCGGAGATAGGGGGTAACTGAAAACAGACATTTTCATTTATATATCAAGTCTTGAATGCAGGACAATACTGGCCTGATTCATCAGCTGGTTTCACTTCGTAGAGACCTCGCAGTGTTAGAATTCCTTTTCTCGAGGGTAGGCAGGTACTTTTTTTCATTTAACCATTTGGTCTTGACGTATGTAATGCGCCACTAATGGGGCTAACTGGTATATTAAGCTTTTCCCAAATCCCGTAGGAAGAAGGACAATAACGTCTTTCCCTTTGATAAAATTCACCAAACATTCTCTTTATTCCAGCTTTAAATCCTCGATCTCGGGAATCTTTGAGAACACAGAATATGTGGCTCTTCGATGATTGGCTGGTGCCCAAACTCACACTTCCAGAGTTTTTGTGAACCATCTAGTGTAGTCCGATTCCTGACCTAGTCGCTGGGAGAAATTAAATTGAGCGGAGGACAATAGGACAATACCGGATCACTAACGAAACACAACTCTGAGTTAACTAATGATGATTTTATAACGCGTTTAAATAGTCGTAAAAGCACATTTCACGTAACGTACCATATCATTTTCAGTTTTTTCCCAACACAAACCTGCCACGCTGCAATGCTACCCCCAAGTCCATATTTCTCACCTTCTGAACCAGGTTAGCACGGAGCTTTCTCTGGCTACGCACTGTCTCCCATTTTTCATTTACCTGCCACAGAATCAGAGGCGACGCTTAAATCGTGACAGTGGAGAAAATCTACTCAGTGCCATTAGAGCTAATGTCATGTTTCCATGCTAATCCCTCATCATTTTTGGGCCTCATTGCCTATTTTTCTCTATGATATTAAGTATTCAAAGCTCATTTACATTCTTATTTTTCAATTTGCTGCTGCAGTAGTTTAATTTATTCCATATAATTTCTTTTTCTGAGAGGGACATTAATCATTGACTGTACGTTTTAGTGCCTCTGGGAATTTTTTAATCAATAAAATACAGGGATAAAAGGCGACGCGACGGGCCCGGCTTACAAAGACAGAGGTTTGATTTTCTCTTTTTCTTTTTTTGTGTGTGTGAAGTGGTTCCTGTTTTACTAGATTTGCTCAAATTCAATTATCAGCTCCACCTCAGTGTATTTTAATTAGTCTGTCGGCGTGATGAATTTGCCATTATCTTTTCATCTTTCAATATTTGTATAGCATGAGATGTTTTGTACCCCGGAGAACTTTTTTTTGTTTTTTTTTCTCCCAAAACTTACTTCGATTTGTACTCCAAAGACAAAAACGCAAACTGGTACTTCATTATAACTGTATTCACAAAGATATCCTGTAGTTTAATAATGAAATTCTTAGTCGACTAAAGAGACTAAAAAGGGGGCGTGGTAAAATCTCTCAAAACTATTACGTATATCTTTGTATATCTGCACTACCAAGACGACACCAGTAGGGGGAGTCCATCCAAAAACGACTATTTATGCTGAAATTGTATTACATGTATTTATATAAAGACATATTCAACTGCGTTTTTACGAATAAATACCAAAAATACCAAATTTTGAGCTACCTCACTCGCTTCTCTTGATACTTTACCTTTCTATCTTTATGGAGACCAAACCAGACAGAGTTACAGGTCAGATCTGTGGAGAGGTGACCCTGCGCAGAGTCACAGTGCATGTTGAGCGATATTTTTGAGTGATAAAACCACCCGTAATTGAATAAATGTAAGGTAAATACTGTATGTTTAATGTTATACTGTGGAACATTCAAAGCAGAGTAGTGACGTATCCATGGAAACAAGCAGATGAAGGAATCAAAAAGTTACATAGTGCAGATACCTAAAATTTGTACTTAAAGGTGCATTGTTTAACTTTTCTGCTTGTTTAAATGGTGATGTCATTGTTTCGCCTTTTATTTACTTCATTTATTTCACTTATTTACTGCTATTTTATCATTTTTATGGTTTTATTTTTATTTCATTTTATTGGTTTTATTGTTTTAGGACTGGTATGACCAAATTTGAGCAGTTTACCTTTCTGTGCAGCAAGTTAGAAACTAGCCTGATTCATCAGCCGGTTTCACTTCGTAGAAACCGTCTGACCTCGCAGTGTTAGGATTCGTTCACTCGACGGTAGGCGGGTACTTTTTTTCATTTAACCAATCGCTGCTATTTGGTTGTGATGTATGTAATGCACCGCTGACAGGGCTAACTGGTATATTAAACTTTTCCCAAATCCCATAGGAAGGATAATAACGTCTTTCCCCTTGATAAAACACCAAATATTCTCTTTGTTCTGGCTTTAAATCCTCGACTTTGTTGCCAACACAGAATGTCTGGCTCTTCACTGATTGGCTGGTGCCCAAACTCACACTTCCAGGGTTCTTGCAAACCATCTAGTGTATTCTGATTCCTGACCTAGTCGCTGAAGCGAAATGAAATCGAGCAGAGGCACTAGGTGAAAATGCTTTGTTTGTAAAATGGGCTGTATAAATAAAGGATTTGCCTGGAATGTTCCACAGTATGACATTAAATGGTAAATGGTCACATTTTTATATAGCTCTTTTCCACCGTCAAGGCACAACAACCACTCACCCGTTCACACACACATTCATACACCAGTGTACGCAGACACTGGGGGTGAAATAGGTTAAGTGTCTTGCCCAAGGACACAACAACATTCATTTGTGGGAGCTGGAATCACACCAGCCAAAACTGTGGGTCAGTGGATCTGACCGCTCAACCAATGATGTTTATGTCGAGAGCAGGATTCGAACTGCCAACCTTCAGATCAGTCACCCATTAAGCAGCTCTACCTTATATTTATTCAATCAGTGGTCTTAGGCTACGTTTATATGATGACAGTCTGAAATGAAGACACAAAAGTGGCATCGCTTCCTCACTTTTTATTCCTTAGACGAGCGTTTTCAGGAGGAAATCTGCGTGCACACAGTGACGCAAAAGTGTGTGGAATTCGATGCGTGGAAATGATCCGAAGGCGACGTGTTTGTGTCTGTGTACTGTATGTATGTGACATAAATGTGTACCCACCGTGAGCAGATCTGACCAAAGTTTTGCGTCTTGGGCAGTGTAGACGGAAACAAAAACTTTTCTACTCTGGAGGGTGATTTCTAGGGGTGTAACTATATCCAAGTCTCACGATATGATATTGTCACGGTATGAACCTCACGCTACATTGCAATATCATGGGAAAGCTCATGATATGGTGGGGAGGCTCTTGATTAGGGATGTAACAATATCCAAATCTCTCGTACGATATTCTCACAATATACATCTCACAGTACGATATTTATTGCGATATTTTGTGGAGGCAAAACTGTGAATATTCTACTTTTTCCTCTTAAAATGCCTTGACAAGACTTAATCCAAAGAACTAAGACTTAAAAGTGTTTAGAACTGTTATTTCTTCATGTAGTCTGCACTGAAATGGAGCAAAGGATCATGGTCTATGTAGTTCCCTCTGTCTTTTTTTAGCTCTTGCTGCACCATAACTCTTCATTTAAGCAAAGAGACTTGTAATTCGATTTATTGCGATGGTCCACGATATTATTGAGAGAACTTTGACGATACATTATTGTGATATTTATTTATTTTTTTTACATCCTTAGGGGTTTCAGATTCAAAAACGCCGTCTAAACCCACAAGCGTTCTCGCATAAACAGGCCTTTATTGCTCAAAAATACTTAGAAAAACAAGCATTCTGACTGTGATAATACCTCACTGTAAAAACCGTCCAGACAAAGCAATAACATCTCCATGAAAAAAAGTATTTGACAAACCCGCCACCAGAAAAGTTACACAATGCACCATTAAGTACTGTATTTTTCCTTTTGTACTTTCCATCGCCGCTGCTATAGGACCTTTAATCATTATTTTCTCTTGACGAATCATTACCATTTCGTCATTTAGTAAGTTTTATCCTCAGAAGAACTTTCCACCAACAGCGCTCTGTCCATTTCTATTAGCCCCACAATGACAAAAGCAGACCTCTATCACGCCGAGCCCGCCTGTAATTCCTGTGTTCCTCCCCGATTTCTGCTCTGCTAATCCTCAAGCCAAAACCACTTCCATGAGCTTTCTTCCTGCCTTTTCATGTTGTCTCTTCATCCTTTTACGTTCATTTTATGCTTGGCTATTCCGTGGGCTATCAGTGTATTTAATTCTGGGGCTTAAGCCAAACAGCCCCAGCAGAGATAAGCCTGCATGTTCACACTTTCTTACTCTCTCCCATTTAGTGGCGGAATCATTTTTATATTAATCAGTTTTTGCAAGTTTTTTTTTTTTGTGTGTGTGTGGAAATTTTTTTTATTTATTTGAACTCGCACGCTGGCTGGTTAAGTTTTTATTTGCTTTGTTTTGTTTGTGGATTTCTGACGGGCCAAATTTCAAAAACAGTGACTAAAAACACGCTTTATTCAGAGTATATATATTACACTATGTTCTGATCTATGTTATAATGTTGTTTCCTCATCGAAATCATACCTGGAGTTGTGTTTTGTTTGTTGTTTAACACACAAATTCACAGTTTTTTACTCTCTCCAGTTTAGCAGCAAAATAATTTTTATATTAAAGGTCCAATATTGACTCTTGTGAGCTTTAAGTTGTGTTAGAATGTTGGTATCTGAGCAAAAACAAACCTCACACATTTTTGATAAATCCTGCATTGGTCGTCTGTCTTCATCTGCGATGCTTAAAATGCTCTGTTCCACCTTGTGATGTCACGAAACAGTTGTTTTCAAGTTAACAGCTTCATTTTTAACTTTAGTTCGGTACAGATTTGCAATTCCAGGGCTTAAATCATCCAAATGATCCAAGTGAAGGTGTACGGAGTTTAAAAACGCAGTGAGGCACTTCCTGTATTACCACATGACATCACAAGGTGGAACAGAGTGTTGTCTGTGTGAGTGTTTGAGAGACAAACTCAACGTAAATACACAAGGTTTGTGCGTTAAACATGTGTGAATGAAACAAAACACAAGTCTAGGTCTATTTTTGACAAGGAAACAACATTATAACATAGATCAGAAAACAGCCTAATATGAAGCCTTTAACACAAATAACAAATATTAAACACATATATTAAATTAGTAAAGTATTTGTATATTTTGTATACTGAAGTACAAAAACATTAGTCTGAAGATAGTCATTTTAGATTTTCTGTTAATGCAAAACCATTAAACATTTTCTATTGCAAAAGTGTATTGGATTAGTAGTAGTAGTAGTAGTAGTAGTAGTAGTAGTAGTAGTAGTAGTAGTAGTTTCAGTCATGTACTTAATCATGCACTCAATAGACTGTTACAAACATTTCACATAAAACTATAATGTATAATACCCACAGAGTGTAAAACAATAATAAAAACAATAAACAACTTTTTTTAGAATCTTAAATACATTTTTATGACAAAACTTAGCAATTCTTATTTAATATTTGTATGAGATTCTGTGGTGAAAACCAATTCTTTTTCAGTTCTATAGTCGTATCATTAACAGTATCTGACTTTAATGAGGAAACAACATTATAACATAGATCAGATGATATGAAATTTGTTAAATCATGATTTTAAAAGCTGCATTAGTGTTTCTAAATTGAAGAAACTGCACAAGGATAAAACAATGATGGATGATGTGACTAAGGGAAATGTTTAAGTTAATGAAATGTAAACCATAAGAGGGATATTGTAACATACGCATGGCTCATTGGTCTCACAATAATATCGAGAGCGGTCACAATATATCGAATCACAAGTTTCTTTGGTTAAAGAGCTAAAAAAACATAAGAAACTAACATAAAAACATAAGAAATCCCATGATTCATTTCAGCACAGACAACATGAAAAGATATGTTTTTTACTCTAATTCTTGGGGTTATGATGTAAATAATTCACTTCTAAGTCTTGTCAGTGTATTTTAAAAGCAAAAAGTATCCTGTCTATAATTCTATTCTCCAAACATTCTCCAAAATATCGCAAAATAAATATCGTACAGTGAAATGAATATCGTGATAATATCATACCGAGAGATTTGGATATCACTACATCCCGACTCATTGGTGATTTGGTTTGGGGTCAGGATTAATTACTAATGATTATTTTATTTTATTTTATCTGTAAAAGGAGCAGAATGCAGAAAAGAAAAGGCAAATAATCGTTTGAATTTGTTGCGGTTGGAAATTGTTCTCTTTAAATTGATGCCAACAAAACAAAAGCCTGAGCAATAAATACATGAATAAATAAAAATATAAAAAAATAGTGTCATGTGAGTACTTCAATCACTTTTTGCAAGTTTTTTAAATGTATTTTTTAAAATTTATTTATCCGGACTCACTCGCCAGCATTTCACTATAACCACACACGCCACACATCTTCATTAGGGCGCTGGCGAGCTTGACCTTCCAATAACAGGAGATGGGGGGCGGTAGCACGGAGAGATGAACGAAGGTCTGTAAACTCTGATACATAATCCTGGAGGCTATAATACTTTGTGCATGGCTGGCTACCGCTAATCACAAGGAAAAAAAAAAAAAAAAAAAAAAAAAAAAAAAACGACCCCACTGTCTCAGACCATAAACCTGGCCGGGTACGAAGACGAAGACCGCTCGCTGGCCAACCACAGGGGCACCATGTCACTTGTAAATCCCAAATTAAACTCAACTGCCCAAGAGCTTCCGGGCGTGGATGAAGCAGCAAAAAAAAAAAAAAAAAAAAAAGAAAACGTCCGCCAATGTCCATCCTCCATCCTCCGTTTCGTTTCATACTTACCGTTTGGTTTAGACAGGTGTCAATGGTGTCAAGGTTGCGCGGAGTGGTCAATTTGAGTGATGCTAGCCTAGTTGGTCACTCGGGCTGTTGTGCATGTATTTCATGGCAGGTGGTCCCGGGTTCAACTGGGAATGCGCTCAATTCTTCAGTCCAGCACACACTGACATTTGCGGTGTTTACATATGAGCGAAGAAGAAATGTGTCACCATTAGAAGGCTGGGGACTGTTTTCCTTTTCCACTGCTGCATATATATACCAATGTGGAGCGTGGAGAGAGGAAAGAAAGACGGGTTTGGTGGCGGGATTTGGCCACTGAAGGCAGTGAAGAGTTATGTAAAAATATATTTGTGAATTTTAAAGACCCTATATTACACAAAATTGACTCTTATGAGCTTTAAGTCATGTTATAATGTTGTTACCTCCTCAAAAACATAGCTGGAGTTGTGTTTTGTTTCATTCACACATGTTTGAGTAATCCTTTATTATGATCCTGTCTACATGTTTAAAGCTCAAAATGCTCTGTTCCACCTTGTGATGTCATCTAGTGGTAGTTTTCAAGATAACAGATGCCTTTTCATCTTTTGTTCAGTAGAGATTGGCAAGTCCAGGGCTGAAATTATCCAAATAATTCTAATGAAAGTGTGTGGAGTTTAAAATAACACTGGAGGAACTTATGTTACAACATGACATCACAAGGTGGAACAGTGTGTTTTCTGTTTGAAAGAAGAACACAGCCTAAATATGCAGGGTTTGTGCATTAAATGTGTAAATGTGAATGAAACAAAACACAAGTCCAGTGTTGTTTCGTGTTGTTTTGTGTTGTTTGTCCCTTGAGGAAAGACATAGGCTGAAACGCGTCGGGACTTTGTAATTTGTCCATTAAGTCATGCCGTAAATTAATAAAGGCATTTTATTTTAACCAGTGAGTGCCTTGGGTTTTTTTTGTTTTTTTTTTTTTCATCTTTAACAAGTCCAGGTATGTTTATGATGAGATAACAACATTCTAACATGACTTAAAGCTCACAAGAGTCATTTTTGCGTAATATAGGACCTTTAAAGTAAAACTGTTCTAAGTATTGAGAACTGTATAAAGCAGTGTAATCAGTTGGATCATTTCAGCACTAGAATTTCTAATCTCAGCTCAACAAAAGCTAAAAGGCAGCTGTTAACTTCAAAACTACCACTTCATGACATCACAAGGAGGAACAGAGCATTTTGAGCTTTGGAGATGTAGACAGACTAATAATAAAGAGCTTCTCAAACATGTGCAAATGAAACAAAACGCAGCTCCAGGTCTGTTTTTGAGGAGGTAACAACATTATAACATGACTTAAAGCTTGCAAGAGTCAATTTTGCATAATATACTGTAGGACCTTAAAAGTAAAAGTATTCTAAGTATTGAGAACAGTAGTCTGATTGGACCATATAACAGAAAGGGGTGTACAAAAATATCGAAATATTGTATCATTTAATGTGATGATACAGTATCGATATACTGCAGAGAGTATTTTTTTGGTATATTTGAATTATTTTGTTACAGCGCTACAGTTTTGTTGGTTGTTTAGTGAAAGGAAACACATTTATGCGACACATTTGACATTTTCACTGTTTTGATGATTAAAATGTTTGTGTTTTATATGAACTTTGCACAAGACGTGGTTTAATAAAGACTTTTAGTTTCACAGCCATGATTTAGCTTTTTTAAAAATTGAACCGTGTTGAATCAATTTGAAATATATTATATCGAAAAGAAAGTGCACTGTATCGAGGTATGTATCGTATCGACAACTTCTTAATGATACCCATCCCTAATAACGGAATATGTAAAAACACCACTTTATTGCATGTATTATTATTCAGTTCCTAAGTACATTTCCAAGTATTTACAACATTATGAGCTCCATATACAAATACATTGAACTTGACACATTTGCGTTGAATGAAAAAGAAGTCATCGCCGAAGGTCTAGACTCCTCTGCTTGTTATTCTGCTCATACATGTCCCATTCTACGTCTGTAAGGGATAGTCACAGAGTCACAGAGCTCAAGTGGAAACAGTCTCCTTGAAGGCAATCTGTTCATTAAGATAATGTGTTACTTCCAATTAAACTAACATTAAAACGCTGCCCATAAAGAGCCAGAGTCAGCGTTTTTACCAACTTGCTCTTTTAATTACATCGTTCCTCTCCTGTCATTAAGGATATTAAAAATTCATTAACAAGAATAGTCCCGCGCTGGGGCAACAAATCAGGGACGGCTTCCATTTCGTGTTGTCAAAAGATTATCGCCATTAGTGATTTCAAGTCCAAAAACGCCGTGGCGACCGGACCTACACGTGTCAGTAGGTCACGGTAGCTTTTAGACGTAAGGTGCACTGTGGAACTTTTTGGGGGGAGGGTCCGTCACCTGCTTATCTCCTCTGAAATGTCCCTCAGTATTGCATTACGCTTATATAACTTGCATTTATTCAATTACAGGGGATTTTATTGTCTTGAAAAACATGGATTTTTACTGAGAGCAGGGTCGCCTCTCCTCAGATCTGACCTGTAACTTGTCCAGTAGCATCACCTGAGTGACTCAATAGAGATAGATGTCAAATGCCATACTATGGGACGTTTCAGCAATAGCAACTCTATGGAGATGAGCAGACAAACTTACAAAATAAAAGTTACACAGTGCGCCTTTAGACTTAAGGCCGTCACACACTACAAGAGAATTTGCCCGATTTGGGCTGGATTTGCTTCTTCCAGAGTTCGAGGAGGCGTTTGAGGAGCTGCTCTGTCAGATTGTTTCCACAAAACATCAGCAACGCTACAGCGACAGCCAATAAAACCAGAACGTCAGGGGTAGAGTAGGGACGAACAAAGAGACGCAACATACAAACTCGTGATATAGCGAAAATAATGAGAAGACTTTATTACTCACTTCTTGCAAAGTGGTACATTTAAAGTGCAGCGGCTCATCCACATTATCCATGGATCCATTATCCAAATTGTCCTCTGCAATTAATGACATCCAGTCCACAAAACCGCACTATTAATCCACTCTGAGGTGTTCTTTGAAAGTAAAAAGGCAAGAGTAGTTCCTCGCGTGTGTCTGTTTACGTCCACACAAGCTGCAGATTAGCAGATTAGATAGTGACTCTACTTCCTGTGAACGTTTATGCTTTAAAAGTCATTTATCTGAAGTATTGTGCCACATTCCGCAAATAATAATAACACAGTTTTGACTTGTATCTAAACTAGAAGTGCAAATCTCTGATCTTTTGAGAGTTTCAAAGGGACTGATTTTACTGTAGACAGGAAACAGCTGACGCGATCACGCTCACAACTTTATACCCTGTGGTTAGCAGACATCTCCCGCTGCAGTCTTTACAACCTCAGATTTTAAGTCTGATAAGATAAGTTTGTAGTGTGCGCTTTTTGTCGCACGTTTAAAAATCGTTTAAGACTGAAAAATCCTGTCATGTGTAGCAGCCTTTAGACAAACTTTATTCATCGGATGATTTGGATCATTTCAGCCGCCTGTTGGCCCCCTCTCCAGGACCGCCCCTGTTTCATAATACGGCATCAAGACCTTTCTAATCCAATCTACTTTATTCATATAGCACATTTCATTAACCATTGTTTCTTAAATACTGGGTCGCAAGAGATTTTTTTTGGGTCGCCTTGTCACGATCTGCATGTAGGTTGAAATGTTAAGATGTTTTGCATAATTTCTAATCTTTTTGTAATGATTTTATAGACTATTTTGTTCCAATATTGCTGGTTCAATTGAATATTGAAAAGAAAAAGAACTGGGCTTCATTTAATGTCCAAATAGGCGATTTATGGATCCTTTTAGTGCTGCTTCATTGTTTTTCATTGTTTAAAACTTGAGTCATACTAATTGTTCAGAGAGACACGATCACTCAGTCAACAATAAAATATCCTCATTAATGTTCAATAATGCTCAAATCCGCTTTTATTGTGTGATTTACGAATAATGTCTATAGACTTGGGTCGCGAATGTTTGTGAGTTTTAAAATATGGGTCCCCAGAAAAAAAAGTTTGGGGATCAGTGTCATAAACAAAACAGTTTTCAAATACAGATATAAAATAAAGCTCTATTAACGCAATAAAACTAGTAAATCAAAAAGGTAAAAGGTAAAAACATAAAAATAAATAAAATACACTTTCTATCTTCATGACCAAACCAGACCAAGTTACAGGCCAGATCTGTGGAGAGATAAACCCACCCAAACGCAGAGCAATGACACATCTATCGAAACAAGCAAGTGAATAGAAGGACCCCCAACCAAAAAGTTACACAGTGCACCTTTAAAGCTCACAAGAATCCTTATGAGTTTTAAGTGTACATTTATTCAACAGGTCACGGTAGCTTTTCTCTGAAGGTGTCGGAACACGTTGGAATATGACGGCGAAAAGGGAAAGACGTGGAGATGATGTATGAGATCTGGCAACGCGCGTCTTTGTGTGTGTGTCGTATTTATCCATTTATTAAGTGTACATTTATTCGCGGCGGCTCCCCTCTAATGTGATTCCATTGGCGGCGGTTATGTTCCCCGTCAGTTCTATATTTCGCTCCTAATTTGTTTTCATCAAATGTGTTTATGGCTAGCTGAAACTGTTTTACAGCTTCACTATCGAACCGTGCCTCGACTGTTGCAGGAAATGAGTCCACACATGAATAACGCGAGCTTTGCCAACACGCGCCGTGCCAGAAAAGGAAAAAAAAAAAATTGGAAAAAATATACGAGAAAACAAATGCTGCTGTATTTTAATAACAGTATTTCCCCCGTATGCTGTTTCCGCGGCGTAGTGCTGTATATAAAAGTGATAGTCTAACCCACCTCATGATCAAGATTGATAAAATACACGAGGGGATGCAGCAGGTGCTAATGTGAAAATAATTACGGTTCTGGCATCAAAGTGAGGAATAATGAAATGAATAAATGTAAAACAACAGCTTTGAAACGTAGACTTGGCACCAGGAAGAGCCGTGGTGTCCCAAATATTTCCCATGTGGAATCGGCGAGCACCTCCATGCAAATCTCACTCAGTATTAAGAAGATGAAGCAGAACACAGAGGCAAAGTCAATGTTCTTTGGTACGCATGTCAAACAGGGCTTTACAGGCGCGGGTTTATTCAGCCTCCTCTCTGGCATGTCAGGGCGCAGCTGGATGACGAAATAGGAACGGTTTTTACAAGTGAAAGTGGACAAAAGTGCGCGGAATATAAGGATTGTAACTCGAAGCAAACAAAACTCTTTTTTAAATGCTGGTTTGGGCTGTTTGTACTGGGCCAGCGAACAGGGGCGGTGCCAGGAAGGGGGCTTAAGGGGGCACAAAGCTATATTTTGTCATTTTTTTGTCATGCCATTTTCGTAGGGCATTCACTCTCGACTAAAAATGTTCCAATGTTCAAAATGAAACAACAATAAAACATTAATTCCAAATAGGCTCAATTCACGCTTACGTCACAAAACAGGAAGACGTTTGACAACTTCCAGTAGGTTCTGTTCGCGGTAGTAAGTCGGACAAAATCTAGGAAAAATTAAAAAATGGCCCAGTTTTCTTCATCTCCATGTCATTGTGGCGTTCCGTTATGTTCAGGTAATCAACATTTACAACCATACCGCAGTTCTGACACAACTCGGAGCGCACTGGGTACAGTTAGAAGAGATGAATGTGCAAAATTCAAGATGATTCCAAACAGCACATACGTATGCAGTCTTCATTTTACCGCTGATCACATTTACTTCAGTGGGTTTTATGACAGTCGGTCAGCGAGCCCAGTGTCGGGAACTAAGACGGAAGTTGTCATTGCATGTTTCCAAACATCTTCCTGGTTTGTGACGTAAGCGTGAATAGAGCCTATGTGGAATAATTTGTTTTGAACAGCCTGTGTTTGCCATTTGAACATTTTTAATCAAGGTTGAGAATCCTATGTAAATGGCATAACAAAAAAATGACAAAAATATGGGGGAGCACTGGCCACTTCAGAGGAGACTAACGCGCTCTCAAACCCCTTTCTGATGCCGCCCGTGTTCGTTAGTCTAGTTCAAACAGCCTATAATTTAACCCTAAACCAACATTTAAAAAGAGATTTGTAAGCATAAGTGAATAGAGTCAATTAGGTTTTAGAAAGCACTACAGGGGCTAAGTACATTTAACTTGTCTGAAACAGCAAAGTAAACATTGGCATGGGGTGAGGTTGCACTCACATCCATATAAGCGTCTAAATTTACATGTTAAGTGTGCACTCCCATTGAAGAACTTAGCCCCCATATACAGTACAGCAACTCCTCCAACAAAAAATGTCTGGCACCGCCCCTGCTAACTAACTGAAATGTTACATGTGTTACCAAAAAAAATTATAATAAATAATTTTAATAGACCATTGGCCATTCAGGACTGAAATTATCCAAATGATTCTAGTGAATATGTATGGAGTTTAAAAACACAGTGGAGTATTTCCTGTATTGCCACATGTGAGTGTTTGAAAGAAGAACTCCTATGCCTAAATATGCAGGATTTGTGTATTAAACATGTGTGAATGAAACAAAACACAACTCCAGGTGTGTTTGTGATGAGGAAATAACATTATGAGAGATCAGAAAATAGCATAAAATAGAAAGATTATCATGCCAACTAAAAAAACGCTATTGCTGAAGCTGCTCACCTCCAAATCTTGCGACATGGCTGACATACAAGTCCTAATGTAATACATGTGATAATGTTTACACTTTATATTTTTCAAAAAGATAACTGCAATATAAAATTCTGCCTGAAAAAAAAAAATCCTACAATTATCTGTCAGACGTCAAAATCCGTCAAATGTTTTTTTTCTCCATGTAGATGTTATTGCTTTGTCTGAAATGTATCACAGTACGGCATTAAACCTTTCTATCATTCATGGAGATCAAACCAGAACGAGATACAGGTCAGATCTGTGGAGAGGCGACCCCGCTCACAGTCAGAATGCCTGTTTTTTGAGCTATAAAACCACCTGTAATTGAATAAATATAATGTAGAGCTGTTTAATGTCATACTGTGGAACATTCCAGGTAGAGCAATGACATATCCACATAAACAAGCAGGTGACGGACCCCCAACCAAAAAGTTACACAGTGCAGCTTTAACAGGACAGTACAAAACAAGAGGTGGACAGTATTTGAAGTCACTGTCGTCTGGTGAAAGCGCAGTAAAAGAAGCCTCTCCATCATGAATATTCCATTAGAAGTCTTGTGAATCCTATCTGTGCGCAGCCACCATTGTCTCATAGAACCCTGAAATATTCATATCCTCCTAATTAATTGGCATCACGGGGGGCCTTTTGTTTTTCTTCCACAACAAGCGAAAGCCCCAAGATCAGAGCCCCCCACAGCAGGTGACGGAGCAAGTGTATCAAGATATTACACGTGAGCTAAATTCCCCGTATGACATTTTTCTACCAGAGTCTATTATCTTGTACTAACAGAAAAGGTGTACGAGAGGAATTTGGGCGATGTTAAAGGTGCTCTACTTTTTTTACTGTCTTAAAAAAATGAAAAACAGAATTTACTTCACTTACTTTATAGATTCCGAGCATCAGAATTATTCGCTGCATTGAGCTTAAAAGCGAAAATGTGTCCACTGTGTACTGTCGGCATCTAATTATCAAGCTTTGTAATGTCAGAGAATTAGTAAGTGTGTGATAACATGCTAGTTGTTGTTAGTTTTGTTGTCATGGAAAAATTGTGCTCTGCTGTCTGAAAGTCGTGCTTATAAACTCATCGTGGTGAATAAATTGGATGCTCAGAATGCATAAGGTAAGTGAGTAGGGGTGTGCAAAAATATCAAAATATCAATATATCGTACCGTTTAACGTGATGATACAGTATCGATATCGTGGTCTGTTGTTTCGATATATCACGTAAGAGTGTTTTTTGGTATATTTTACTAAATTATTTTGTTACGGAGCTACAGTTGTGTTGTTTGTTTAGAGGAAGAAAACTCATTTATGTGACACATTTGATATTTTCACTGTTTTGATGATTAAAATGTTTGTGTTTCATATGAACTTTGCACAAGACAAGAGGTTTAACAAACACTTTCATTATCACTGCCATGATTCCGCCATTATTTTTTATTGAACCGTATTGAGTCGATTTGAAATATATCGTATTGAATCGAAAGTGCAATGTATAGAGATATGTATCGTATCAAGACCTATGTATTGAGGTATGTATCGTATCAGCAACTTCTTCATGATACTCAGCCCTATACTGAGGAATAACTTTGGACTGCAAACTATTTAAAATGAGTTCTGTTTTTCCACATTTAACTAGTTTACGTAAATATTTTTAGCAAAATGTAATCTAATAGTCTAATAGTGTGTGATATTTAGATTGGTAATGATTAGAATTCTTTCTGAACAAACATTATTGTTCAGATTAATTCTTGCTAAACTAGTCAAAATTCTACAGTAGCCTAAATACAGTTTGTGATGGACTTGCCCCGTCAAAGCCAAAGTCAAAGCCACTAACTAAAGTACGCACATACAAACACGCACTAGCCACTTACCTGTTGTGTGTATGTATGTACCATTCATTCTGCTTTGTTTGTCACTATAGTTACTGTCCATTCACTACTGCAGTACTCTTGGGGGCACACTAGTCCACTGTTAAACCATCCATGTCCATAGTTTTGTCCTTCAACAAACTTTAAACCAGTGTCCATCACCCGTTCGCAAGTTCCCACCATAGAACTATAATATAATCAAATCTGGAAGTTGAATCTGAGATGGGGTCGTATTGTTTTCAGTGGCCTGTGCCCCAAATTTTCTCGTCCACATTTATTTCCTCGATACTCGATCCCCTATCCATGTGGTGAAAAGAAAAATCCAACCTTTGTCAAAGTTGTCGATGCCCTGTCAGTCAAACATGGGCAGTTTGAATTCCCCCAAAATGCATTGTGCTTCTAGGGAAGAATTCTCTCTGGGCCCAAGCTCCCAGGAGCTGCAGTACCTGGAGCGGCCACTAGTCTGGAGCCGGAACAAAGGAGGAACACCAAGTTATCAAGTTTTTATTATAGATCCATGGTCCCCAATGTCAGAACAAGCGTCGCACTCACTGTATGTTATTAGGTTATTAGGTAAGAGTTTGGTTTTGACTGCTCACTGTGGTCTTCCTCAGAGTGGTCACGTGATGTTGCTGTGACTTGCCCAGTCAGCTGATTTAAACAGGGTTTGGCGCTGTCTTCCTACCGGTGTAGGCAGGATGACAGCGCCATCTGCAGTCCAACTTCCTCAGGACAGTATCCCAGGTGTGTGAGAGTAAAAAAGCCCCCTCGTCCTGGTTTCTAGTCCTGTGGGCACGTTTCCGTATTTCATGCTCTTTAATCCAGCGACGATCTTCGTTTTCCTCTGTCCCAATGATGTTTGCTCCATCCCAGTCCATAATGTGGTTCTCTCTCTCACTCACTTCCCGTTTTTATTTTGTTCGGACATTGGCGCCTAACCTCAAAGTGGCGTCACCGCAAAATAACGTTTTTTCCACTAATTGAATTTGGTTATTCCCTGTGGTTGAGCTACAGGTGCAGAGACATGGCCATATTATAAATTGTATTTTGCAGATTTACCCATATTTTTGTTATTGTTGTTAAGTTGGGTTTTGGAGTAGAAACAGTATTTTTGTGTTAATTGTGTGAATATGTGGGAGGAGTCCTGGTGGATAAAAGAGGAACATGCTCCTTCGCTCAGTCAGTCTGGGCCAGAGATGTTACAGAGAAGGTCACTCTGAGCCTAAGATTTGTGAGGCATATTTCTGCTGTCGTTGGAAATACTGTAAACATCTTTTTCACTGTGTTTGTGTAGCACTCTTAAAACTTTTTGAGAACGTCATTCAAATTAAATCTCCAAAAACATCCTTTTGACTAGGCCATCGTCATTGCTCAGGGTCACACAAACTGAAACGTAAAGTAACTTGGCTCTTGCAGCTTACATTTAAAAAAGGAGGAGAACTGAGAACCAACGGTCGAAGCACCAAACTCTTTTTATCTGAGGTAGAATGCTTTATATATTTTATTCTGAACGATACAAGAATTTCCAAGGGGAGAAGTCTTCCGCTCTTCTCTCTAGCCTATTATCTCGTACAAACATTAAAGGTGTACGAGTGGAGTTTGGGCGATGTTAACAGATTATCGGACAGGCAGGTAATGATGTTCTGCGCTCTCACCAAACCAAAACACAGGCCCTCCCACCAGTGCCATCTTATTGAATTGCTTTACACTGCTCCGTGGGGCTCTCCATTACTCACTTGGCCTAATCTGTAATGACTGGCTATCATCAGGCCGCCGAGCCCAAATGGACCTTGTCATTGATTCCACTCTTGCTGTAGAAAAAACATGAAATTATAAGGGACTATCTTCACTCACGGCTCTGGACTGTGTGTGTGTGTGTGTGTGTGTGTGTAATAGTACTCTAATCCCAGGTGAATTTGAGATGATTGATCTGAAAGGTTTATGTGTTTGATTAGGGTTTCACGTACAGGACTGCTGTGGTGGTATGAAGTATGTTTGACTAAGTATAAAACAGGATTAAAGCAGCTGTATCCGAAATTTTTCGTGTAATAAAGTGAAATTAGTTCTGAGGCAGTACAGATAGGCCTTTAATGTATTGGGGCAAGATAAAAATGAGACCGCTGTGTGCTGTTTGCGTTTTTTATATGTGAGTTATGAAGTAAGGCTGGTTTGCTGTTAGCATGCTAGTTGTTGTAAGCCTTACTCTGACTGGAACTGGACACTCTGGCTCCTGAAAGTTGTGAAACGTACTTATGAACATGGTGAATAATTAGAAAGTTTACAAATGCGTTATGAAAGTAAGAAATATTAAGATTTAATTTTGGTATACAAAGTTTTTAATAATCTTGCTCCGCCTCCTCTAAAGGAGTTTGTGAACTGCTCTGTGCCCTTTAGGAAAAGTGCTTCTGGACAGCTCTCTTTTGCTTATCGAGCAGGTCAAACATGGAATACAGTGCAGCTCATATATGAGAATTTTCAACACTGGCAGCATTTTCTAAAGCTTTAAAATAGTGGTTGCTCATTGGTCAAATACAGTATATCACCAAAATGTGTCACCACCACTCTTTAACTCTTGACTTCAAACTTCAAATGCACAGTTTGAAATGTGTATAGTGAGTGTACTGGTGTTCTGTACTTCTGTGTGATTGTTGTTGTACTTTCCCATGTCCTGTAGATGATTTCACATCAACCTGCCGAGGGACTGAAGATGGAAATTTGTCCCGTCAGCTATAATGTTTACATATTTAAATTTTAAATGATCATTAATATGCGCTGTCCCTTTACAAATAAATAAAGAAGTAAGAAATAATGTTGGACAACTTAAGTGCTTTTAAAATACATAGCATTTTTAAGGCAGTGATACAGCACCTTTTTATGTTTGAGGTATGTTTGAAAACGTATCCAGTGGTGGAGTTAGCAATTTCGGGGCCCTAAGTGAACTTGAGTTTGGGGCCCTCACTATAATGCATGTTTATATATATATTTATTGTCATTGTATTGATACATGCACATCTCTGTTTATTTGAATTATGGTGGATTAGAAACTTGTCTTATTAGTTAGGTCACGTACCAAAACTGAAAGTAGTTTTATTTTTTGCTAGTACATTTACATTTTTGTTTACGTCCATTACATATGATTATTATTATTTTTCTCATGATTTTTGTTTAAAGGTAAACTACTCTCATGTCATATTAATGTCATATTGAGAGAAAATCAAATTGCTCTGAGGCCTTGGCCATTAGTGGCATTGAGGACAACTGGTTGGGGGCCCCTCCAGGTTTGGGGGCCCTAAGCAGCCGCCTACCTTTTCCTGTTCTTTTTGGGTTTTTTTTTTTAAAAAGCGAACAGCACAAAAAATAAAAATTAAAAATTTCCTCCTTTCCAGGCAATATATAACATGAGAAACCAAGCAACAGGAATGAATGAAAATGAAAACACTGCCTGCTTTTAAATCATCTTCAACCAATCACATTAATATGGACTCTTTGGTTGTAACATTTTATATTTTTACCCATCAACACTTTGCAGACATAATAACGATAAGGCTGCAGGAAGAACTCAGTCTTCTAAACAGTTGCTTTGTATCTTAATGCCAGTGACAGCTTGAAATACAGCCATCATGGACATGGATACATCTCCTGAGTGTTCTCTATAGGCCCACTCTAAACTATACAAACATGTGTGATGGTGATGGGAGGCCTGGGGACGGCCGGCGCTGAAATGAATGAGTATTTGAATGATTGCTGCTGAGACAGGCTCGCTGTGATAGAATAACACATTCTGTTGAACACACAGGCCCTTGAGTGGCTCTGGTCCCAGGGGTCTGTCTATAGCCCTGAGGCGGCAGCTCAAATGGGCCTCTCTCAGCACGGATACAGCCCCGGTGTTTTGTGGAGAGCAGCAGCGTGGAGGCAAGCACTCGCAACTCACAGCAACAAGGTCCTAGTTATTCCTGAGGCGAGGTTGTCCCGGCTGTGTGTAAACTGGGATACTCCAAAACATGTAGGTACACTGTGAAAAATAATATCTAGGTAAATTTAAATGACTCATATCAAGAACATTTAACTTGATTTGAGTAGATTTGACTTAACAAGTACAATTTTCTACCAATAAGATAAGTGTTTTTCTTGATTCAAGCAACATTAGAATGTGTTTCTTATTTTAAGTGCATAGTTGTTGCTTTTCTTATCTTTAGAGTAACAAGATGTATTTTCATATTTTATAAAAAAAAAAAAGTCTTGTCCCATTGGTAGATCATTTGTGAAATTTACTCAGCTCAAACTGTACTCATATTTTTCTTACTTCAAGTCATTTTAAACAGAAAATATGTAACATTTTGTAATACAGGCTAATTATCCAGCTAAATATTCCCAACCAAGATTCTAGATTCAAGTTTGTATCCATTTTAAAACATTTTATAACATGCTTTAATATTTTACTTTTACACACTGTGATATACATTGTTCTACCAAAAACTACCTGGAATTAGTGTTAGTAGTAAGTACCGGATTATCAATTCTCTTGTCTGTTTTCATACATAATTCACACTGGATTTTAAGGCGCATTAAGCGAAACAAATGGACAACACTTGAGACTGATCGCTTAGCCCAGGCATCCACAGTCCATTGGCAGATCGTGGCGTAATTTGCCCGGCGTTGCCTCCCTGTGTTGGTGAATGTCGGTGGATCATTTAAGTTTGGATTTTTATTTCCTAAGAGGACGACTCAAATATACATTGAGTAATAATGTGTTTAATGCAGCTTTGTGCACATTTGTTTATGTTTTACAGAAACAAAACTTAAAACCACATGGTTTATTTGCATAAACTATAAGCGCTGAAAAAAACTGCTCACTCCTTGTGTGTTGATGTGGTCAGCTTCTGTCAGACTGAAGGACATGACTAAGTAGAATATGCGTGTTCTTTCTATGACAAGGCGATGGCGGCAGTGTGCGTTGAGTCGATGTCCTTTACTCCGTCCTGACTACGGTAGCAGTAATCCTCCGACAATCCATCAAGTGGTGCGGCTTTGTTGTTTACCAAAGTCATACTACAACATTGTGTTATGTACTGTGTACCACATAAAATCGGTTCGAGGTCAGTAAGCACAACCAGAATTAATACATAAGGCGCACCGGATTATAAGGCGCATTTTTGATTTTTGAGAAAATTACAGGATTTTAAGTGTACCTTATAGTCTGAAAAATACAATACTTTCATTTACCATGTTGTTTCTGTGTGGTCTTATAGTTGTTCTGAAACAGCTCAAGATCATTCTGAAGCTATTCAAGAAAGGTTCATTTCTGTTCTGTGAATGTAATCGATCCCTGCTCAAATGTAGTTTAATTCTAGTTTTAGTGTTGATTAGTTTCTGAATATCTGATTATTGATACTTTTGACAACCCCCAACCTTCAATGAAATGAGAGAAATAAGCAGTGAAACTCTTCCTCCACCTTCTTTAAACGCCGAACACCCAAATGCCCCCAAAGGTCAAACTGTCACCCCGTGAAAACACACACCCTCATCGCCCTCACCCAATACTGTACCTATTCACTAACCACCAGTCTCCTTGTTTCACCCTCTGGCTGCAGGTTGCTAGTTCTATTCCCCAGCTGCTCCCACTTCACCCGCCGCCAAAGGAGCACGACGGCGCTGCTCAGTGGTGCCTCGCCAGACACGCTGCTGCCGTTGTAGTAGCACCCACCCCACACGGCCTGCCCTTTGATGATGTCACAGGGTTAGATCGGCGCCATTGTGGGCCTGCGTGTTCCCAAAGAGCCACCGCACACCGCTCCGGCATATGTTGAAAGGAGAAGCTGCGGCCTCCCTCCCGTACTCCCTTCCTTCTCCCTGCTTTTGACACTGCCTTTCTTGTGAAGGGGACTTGGACAAAAGCCATAGTTTCTTGTGTGATCTCCGGTTAGGGCTGTTCTGGGAGCGGTCGTGCGTGGCCTTCCTTCACAGAGCTGGGCCGGCATCATTCAGCTTCGTCCCTGTGATCCGCGCTGCACAACAAACCAGGCCGGGCCACAGCTCAGTGCTCAGGGAGAAAGAGCGGAGGCACAGTGTCTCTGAGCCAGACACAGCACATTCAAAAGCACATTATGCACAAGGAGCCTGCGCTAACATGGCTCACACTGACACGGCCACCTCCACCGGAACTGACTCCTACATATTCTGAGGCTAATGGGGACTACGGGGAAATGGAATGTTATGGCTCCATTAAAGTTTTGAATTGAAAATGAAATTGAGACTATTGTGAACACAGAATTGACTACTTTGTATGATTTTCTTCTGGGGAACACCTCCTATATTTTGGAGTAAATAAAGATGGATCTTATCTAATATTGAAGTGCCACAGTGTCGTTTTAATTCACTCACTCAACACTAGGGGGTGGTAGACTACTTCTGTAGCCACAGCTGCCCTGGGGTCGACGGATGGAAGCGAGGCTGCCAATCTGTGCCATGAGCCTCTGAATACCACAAACACTCACACCACATTCATACATAAGCAAGCTGTGTAGGGTTCAAACCACCAGTCTAACCAAGTGTTTCCCAAACTTTTTTTTTTCTGGAAACCCATATTTTAAAAGTCACAAACCTTCGTGACCCAAGTCAATAGACATTATTCGTAAATCACAAAATAAAGGTGGATTTGACTGAACATTAATGAGGATATTTTACTGTTGACTGAGTGATCGTGTCTCTGAACAATTAGTATTACTCAAGTTTTAAACAATGAAACACAATAACTGAACCAGCAATAAAAGGATCCATAAGTTCCCTATTTGGACATTAAATGTAGCCCATTTCTTTTTCTTTTCAACATTCAATTGAACCAGCAATATTGGAACAAAATAGTCAATAAAATAATTACAAAAAGATTAGACATTATACAAAACATGTCTTAACATTTCAACATTTGGTGGGCCTGTCTGTGTTTTTGTAGCATGTTCCAGTCCGGGCTGCAGGAGGAGAGCGCAGCAGCAGATCAGGCGTATATGCAGAACTCTATATTGCAAACCTACATGCAGATCGTGACAAGGCGACCCAGAAAAAATCTCTCGCGACCCAGTCTTTAGGAAACAATGCTTTAACCACTTTAATTAAATGATCTATTGAACTCTGCTGATTTCAACTAGAAGCTGATTTCAGTTTCATTCAAAACTTCACAAGTTCTGAGATCAGAAGCAAACACAATATCTCTTTTCCCGAGGTGCACTGAGGTGTGAAGCAGCTCTAATCAGGAAGAAGTTGAAATAAATGTCAAAGAATTCAAAGACATTTGGGGTGAAACATTAAAAAAAAAAAAAAAACTATAAGAATGAGTCTGAGGTTGAATGAACTGTAGAAACTTGTTAGTGTTGTGTGTTTTGAACAGTGAGATAACACAAGGCATATTGTGATTGGATTTGAAACCATACACTGTAGAGTCCAAACAGGTTCATTTGGTCTTCTGATAATTTATGTTATTAGATTCTTTTTATTAGTGCTAGTGGACAATCGAAACTGTCAGGTATGAAAACAAACTCTTGGTCTGAAAAAAGAACCTAATAACATACAAACACTATATATATAAATGGACATAGCTAACCCTCTAGCCGCTGTGTTCCAAATAGGAAGTGAGTATGGAGGTACTTCAGACTTCATCGACTCTGTTTCCAACTAACTTTAAATGTAAAATATTCACCCCTCTCTTTGTGTCTGCTGCTGTGAGCCTTGTCATTTTGATCTTAAAATGTTCAAATGAACTTGCTCTACATGATCTTGGTGTTTTTATTTCATTATTTTGTCAATAGATAAATAGACGGAACTCCAAATTTGCACCTGTAAATGCTAGCCTCTTGAGCTTCATTTGACTGGAGCCAAACTCTACACTGTAAACCCGAATAGGTTACTAGAACTTAAAATAACTGAGACAATCGATGGCCTCAATTATTTTAAGTTGATGAACTTCAAAGTCACATATTTGCAGTTAATATCAATCAAATTATTATTTTGTGTGATTACAATTTATTTGTTATGATAGATTTTAGTATTTATTTGGTGAAGTGCTTTGAAATTGTATTGTATTTTAGCATGTACCGTATATATTAAGTTTATTTTTAAATCATCCCTATTTGAAACAATAGAAATAACAGGACTTTATCATTCCCAGCATTTGAATTACTTACTTCTACTAAGCTGTACCTCATCTATGTTCTTGAGTTATGCTCACTTATACCCACAAAAGTTAAAATTACTCAAAAAGAAGAGCATGTTACAGCAACTTGACATAATTAAGTTAGAAGAACGATTTCTAGGGATGTAACCATAACCGAAATATCATGATATCGTATCATCAAAAGTCTAAATGCATGGTTTTATAATAGCAACAGCTGATAAACATAGGGAACTACATATCCCATGATTCATTTCAGCGCAGACAACATGAAGAAATATGTTTTTTACTTAAATTCTTGGGATTATGACGAAATAATTCACACCAAAATCTTGTCAAGGTATTTTAAAAGCAGAAAAAGTGTCCTATCTTTAATTATTAGCTTCTTCAAAGTATCGCAATAAGTATCGTACCGTGAGATGCATATCGTGATAATATCGTACCGAAAGATTTGGATATTGTTACATTCGTAGAATATGACCATCAAAGCATTTTATAATGTCAGTCTTGTTATTATGTATAACATTGTAATATCGTGAGCTTTCCCACGATATCGCAATAAATATCCTACTGTGAGGTTCATACCGTGACAATATCGTATCTTGAGACTTGAATATCGTTACACCCCTAACTATTTCTAAAACTCTGAGTATACACAACTTAATCTGTTAAATTACTTTGAACGTTTGGGTTTACAGTCCCTTAGTACAGTCTATGTTTGGAAGCAATAAAGGGTTTTCAACAGTCGGTTAGTGGCGCCTATTAACGTTTCCCGTGCCTCGATTTGCACCTCCTCTTTCTCACTTCCTAGTCATTTATCATTCCAGGACATTCTGAAATCTAAACCTCGCATCTCCTCTACTGTCCTGCCTGCCATCCCATCACACATCAGCTGTTGAATGAGCCTTCCAGACAAAGCGCTTTGTTTTCGCTTGTTGCCTTGTTCTCCAATACAACCTTTGTTTCCCAGCCAGCTCAATTAGCCTCTTTATAATTAACACCCCCGACTGAGTAATCAAACAGAATCTCAATTAATGGCAAAAAGTGACGCATTGACAGTGACGTGGGGGCGGTCGGACCAAGAGAACCCGCCGTATCTCTGGGGCAAACGCGAGAGAATGAGTGGAGATGAGCAGCTTGCAGACTGTCCCGGCTATGATGAAGAAATGCTTAATTATACCCCTGGTAGAAGAGGTCCCCTATTGTCTCAAGCTAATTTGTCCCTTTTGGCTACTTCCCCCTGTCCCCAAGGCCTGTCTATCTCACGTTACCTCCTCCCTCCCCGGTCGCGCTGGCAGCACAAGTCCAGAGACAGTGTTTGGTTTTGTTAAGTGCGACCCAAAGATCCAGCCTCTTGGGGAAAGATGAAAGCCCGCCATGCCGCCTCCCTCTCCAAGAAAAAGGATCAAGCAGGTCAGTTTCTCCGTGTGGGTTCCCGGAGTCGACAAAGGGCACCATTGCGTTGGGCCGGGGGTGAGTGGACTTTTAGCCGGTTAGTCAGAGAGTGTTTGTGCCCAGGTTTGATTCATTGGATAATGGATGGTCAGAGAGGGCCTCCAAAATACAACTCCTACTGAAATGAGAGATAACACTCCCAGAGTAAAACAACAAGCAAACAGAAATGGATACGGTGTAAATTCACTGTCAGCTCTGAGGGAAAACAGGGTCGGTGACTTTGTGTAACTGTAGAATATTGAAAGAAATGTGTTTTGGAACAGTTTAAGTGTTAAAATAAATACATGACTGAAGGAGGAGAGACATGATTGTAAATTTCACAATTCAAAGAAACTGAAGCTTTTTGAGAATGAGAGAAGTTTCAGTTACATGTGCAATGACTTTCAGTGATGTAATTAAGGCTATGCTCTTCTTAGTAGTTTAGAAACTTAGTAATTTAGAGCAGAGCTAAAAGTACTAGTAGTAATTTTTGAACATAGTTGTACCGTATTTCCCGGACTATAAGGTGCAATATCAATAATGTTGAATTCTCTCGTCTATTTTCATACATAAAGGGCACTGGATTATAAGGTGCATCAAGCGAAATAAAATGGACGACACTTGAGACTGATCCTTAGCCCAGGCTTTGGCAGATCCATCCATTATCCATTGGCAGATCGTGGCGTAATTAACTCCCTGTCTTGGTGAATGTGTATTATGAATGTGAATGAGGGTGGAATTTAAGTTTTTTTTGTTTGTTTTTTTTTCTAAGAGGACGACTCAAATATACATTGAGTAATAATGTGTTTGATGCAGCTTTGCGCACATTTGTTTACATTTCACAGAAACGAAACATAAAACCACATGACTAATTTGCATAAACTAAGCGCTGAAAAAAACAGCTCACTCCTTGTGTGCTGATGTGGCTCAGCTTCTGTCGGACTATGGACCGGCTACTGTATTCAGGAGCCGGTCCGTAGTCCGACAATCCATCAAGCGGCATGGCTCTGTAGCTTATCAAAGTCGTATTAAAACATTTTGACACATTTTTGAGCACCGAGTACCACATAAAATCAGTTTGAGGTCATTAAGTACAACCACAGTTAAGACATAAGGCACACTGGATTATAAAGCGAACTGTTGATTTTTGAGGAAATTAAAGGATTTTAAGAAGTCTGAAAAATATGGTACTTTAATTTTGATTTCATATGTTTTTATTCATGTGCAAACACACACTTTTTTTCATTTTTATGCAGATAAAACATAATATATAATTATAAAGTTAACACACAGTACTTTAATTTAAATATCTAGTATAAAAGGTCCTGTACCTGATTTTATTTTTTATTTTTTTGATTTCTTAAAAATGTGAAAAACAGAACTAGTTCATTTTAAACTATTTGCAGTGGTCAAAACAATATTCCTCACTTACCTTATGCATTCTGAGCATCCGAATTATTCACTGTGATGAGTTTACAACTGTCAGAGAAAAATGTGGAGTTTTGTTGTCATAGTAACGCTAACAACAACTAGCATGCTAACACGCACTTCCTGGTTATTATTAGTTGCAGACAGAGCACGCAGGCATATTTTAACCTTATTAACTGCTTATACAATTTGTCTGTACTGGGTCAAAAAAATAAAACATTTGCTCAAACGCATGGAGAAAAAAATGACATGGCTTTTAATAGTAAGTATTAAAGATGCCACTGAGTATTTGTTGAACTAATTGTCCAGTTTGGTTAAAACATGAATATTTGATTGCAATAACCTTTTAAAATTCATTATTATTTGTAGTATGTTTTATTAATTCAAATTACAAATATTAAGATCTCATAGGTTATTGCATTTCACAGTCAAAAACTCAAGTTACAATTGAACGTTTTAACTAAATGAAACCCGGCTAAATCCACATTGTTATCCTTCCTCAAATGCAGCGTGAGTGTCTCCTGTTAGAAACTCCAGAGTCATGTAATTAAAGGCGTATAATTAAACCGAACAGAGTCTAAATCATCAGAAACGTCCCTTTTTCCATATTTCGCCCTGGAACTATCCCTCATGCCTGGCAGATAGCAAAATTAAATCCATTCACATTATAGGCCTGACAGTGGCTCCAGTTTGCATTGAAACGCAATTTAAAAGGGGGCATATATTTGCATAGTGAATTAAAATTAAGAGCTAATTATGCAAATAAATTATCAAATGCGACAGGGGATGGGTTTCAATTCAGTTAATATCTCATTTTGGGGAGACAATAGTTAGTTGATAGTCCGGACAGGAAGACAGCCACTTCTGCACTAACCCACAATGGTGTTAAATATTCAAGCTCTATTTAATTACCAAAAAAGAGAGAGAGAGAGAAAAAAAAAAGACTAGCTCATAAATTACAAGTATTGCGTCTTAAATACACATCGGTGAATTCTCCTCCCCGGGGAATCCAGATATCTTCTATTCGTTTTGCGTATTGGATTTGAAAGTGAAAGCTAAGACCTCCTGTATACAACTGAGATACTGTTTATGTGTATTTCTATATTTTATTTTTACTTGTACACATACTTTTATATTTTATGCCTTATTTGACCCCGCCTCTTGCTACTTTTAGGGAAATTATTTGGACACAGTAGCTCACACATCACAATATACAGTATTATAATAACAAAAAAAAAAGTGAAAATAAATTCAAATTAAGTAGCAAGAGACTGTAAATGTAAAAAATAAAATAAAATAGAAATATAGTAATACAAATATATCTCAGCTGTATACAAGAGGTCGTAAGGAAAAACAGTGCAAATATGAAATCATGATTGACAGGACATAGGGTTCTCTGTTACATAAGGGTGAGTTTTTTTATTTAAATTTTGATTTATGTTTATGAAGGACATCACAATCACACGTTTTCTACATCTGTCCATAGAAAAAAAAAAAAAAAAGCTCCATACATAAAAACAGCCAAGACACATTAGTTACATACATATAAGAAATACAGTATATAGCATGATTTATAGTACAGTTGTAGGGAGTATTATCTGTTATATAAGGGTGAGTTGTTGTACAGTAGTAGGGAGTATTATCTAGTAACATAAGGGTGAGTTGTTGTACAGTTGTAGGGAGTATTATCTTTTAAATAAGGGTGAGTTGTTGTACAGTTGTAGGGAGTATTATCTGTTACATAAGGGTGTATTGTTGTACAGTTGTAGGGAGTATTATCTGCTACATAAGGGTGAGTTGTTGTACAGATATAGGGATTATTATGTTTTACATAAAGGTGAGTTGTTTTACAGTTGTAGGGAGTATTATGTTTTACATATGGGTGAGTTGTTGTGCAGTTGTAGGGAGTATTATCTGTTACATAAGGGTGAGTTGTAGTACAGTTGTAGGGAGTATTATAGTATGAATGTAAATATTTACACATAGCGAAATTACACACTATACATACTAAATTAGTTATAGACTTAAAAAACTGTAACCTTTTTTCTTCTTATTTTTTTGTATTGTACTATTATGTTTTACAATTTTTTTTTTTTTATTCACCCTCATACCACAAAAGCAAAACCTTTTTCATAACAATATAATATATAAGTTCCCTTGTGGATCAATACAGCTTAAGTCTATATGTAAAAAGTCTTCCATTTGTAACGTAAAATTGAGAGAAGTGTCATATTTTATTAACACGGATAGCGTTACGTAAAAGACTGGAGGCATATTTGGCGGGATAATTATGATTTTGCGACTCTCTTAGCGCTGCGTTTTATTTGCCTGGTAAATAGTACAGCGGCGTTTTTCAATCACTTCTCTCCTCCACAGTCAGTTAACGCGCTCGAGAATTTCAAAGTCGGTAAACAGCATGCAGTATTAATGATGTGAGGAGGCACAGAGCTGCTCAAATCCACCAGAGATGCTTCGATGAGTTGCTTCTTAAAAAAAAAAAAAAAAAAAAGTAGCTACAGAGACAGTGTACACAATGTGGCGCTGCGCAGAGGGCCACATGGGACCGGGCCGAGTGTAATCCCCAAAAGCTCTGGAGTGAAACAACACAGGACCACAATTGGTTCCTATTATTGTCTTAATGAATCACTTTTTAAACAAGCATGTTGTTGTGTCCTAAACTTCTTCACAGTGTTTACATGTTTTCGATATGCAGTATATGTTAGTATTCTTGTCTTATTTATATGTACACAGATGTATATTGAGAAGTACTGCAGATGCAAAGATGGGGAGTCATGAGTTCTGTTCTTTTCCCTTTCAGTCACCCATAAAGTCAAATATCAGCTCTGGTAATGCTTCAAAAATAATAAATAAATGTTACTGTAACTATACAGAAACTAAAACATGTGCCAAATGATGTTTTAGACCAGGGGTGTCAAACTCTAATTCACAGAGGCCAAAATTAAAAACTGGGACTAAGTCATGGGCCAAACTAAATATTTACTGACAAATTTCAACAACATCTGCATGTTTTATCTTTTTTCAAGATATGTAATGTTAAACCTTTTCTTATAAAATAAATGTTTAATAATAGTTTAGCTTAAACATTGAATCCAGAACAAGCAGAATATAAAATAATAACCAAATTTTAAATAAATAATGTCTATATTTGTAGCCGGTGGGTCAGCTCTAATACATATTTGATATGTGGGCCAAATATATTTATATCGTGGGCCAAATTTGGACCCTGGGCCTGAGTTTGACATGTCTGCTTTACAGAAAATGGTAGTCAACCCTATAAGTAAAAAATAAATCACAAAAACATTAACAGATTTGTCCCTAAAATAAACAAATACTATAACTCGCATGTACCTCGAGATGGGAATGTTGCTGTGTGAGTGTTTACATGTTTTATATATGTAGTATATGTCAGTATTCTTGTAATATTTATTGTGAAAATACTGTAAATACAAAGATAGGTAGTGATGAGTTCTATTTCCTCTTCTCTGAGTGACTAAAAAAAAGCCAGTGCCAAATATTAGTCTTGCAGTGGTTCGCAAAAATAGTGACTTGTGTTGAATAGTTGAATATTAAAATAATCTTTGATTTTTGTAATAAGTTAACTAGACTGTGCATACAGACTCTAAAACATGTGACAAATTACGTTTTATAACAAAAAATAAATAAAAACAGTAGAGTGCATTGTTTACCACCAGTGAATCGATACAAAATCATAAAGTATTTTTATAGCAAAAGAAAATTCATTGCAAAACTTTTGTCTAGTTGACCAAAAACTCACCAGTATTACAATACTTGCCATAGTATTACTTGGTATAATTTTTTTGTTTTGTTTTGGGTTTTTTAGCTATAGAACCTACCTGGAAGATGGAAGGATTGCACACAACTCAGAAAGTATAGATTTTAATGTACAATGTATAAATATTCTTAATTAGAAGTACTTTTAATTTAGCACATTTTTAGATTGTCTGCAGATATTGTTATATATTTAGATCAGTTCAAAGATAATGATGCCAAGTTTAAAAAAGCATGTTATTAAAAAATGGTATCGTAGAAGAGTTTCAGTTTATTTTCTTACAAAACTTGCCATAGTTGTTATCTAATCAAAACAAAAATCACAGGAGCACAGTTTGATACACGCTGGTCAAAACCTCACTCCATCCCCTTCGACTCAATATTACATCATTATATCATCTTGTATTATTCATGTCTTGTCCCATCTCCACTAAATAAAACCCAATGTCACTTATTTAAAGCAGATGTTTTGGAGTTCTTGAGTGGCACTATGTGAGCAGATAAAAGTCACCAGTGGAACTCCACACGGGCACCGGGGCTGGCGCGGTCTGGTCCATACCACAGATGGCAGCGGGCCCTTCCCTCTGACAAACCCCACGAGGCTGCAGCTTCATTTGAGAAACGACAGAAACACAGAATATAAGTTGCTCTCATGCACATCCTCCAAGTTTGTGCTCAGACTTTGGGAGATGAATGGAGCAGAGTTAATGGACTGGCCAAACATGATGACATTGGCTTCAGCATTAATTAACATAGCTGTAAAACACAGTGGTGTGATCGCAGCTGTTAAAGTCCAATAGACTTATATTAAAAGACTTCCAGCACAAATCCCACAGCGTCTTTGCGAATACAATTTTCTTAATGCACCTCACACTCTGCCAGTTCATCCGGTCGCTCCAGAAAGCAATCCTTTTTATCAGAGACGAGCAGGTCCTTCCCCTCGCTCCCATCCACACATCAGGAATCTCATAAAAATCCTCCGAGCTGAATTTGAATGTGATTTGCAGTGTCAAAACCCGGAATTATTAATCAAAGTATTATCGTTTCATTTTGTTCAGTGGCTCAGCTCGTACAAAAATACAATTTGAAAATACAAATGATACTGGTAATCATATTCATCAAGTCAAAACTGAAATCTGCAACTGAAATGAGGAATTTCTATTATTAAATGATGAAAGATTGTGCATCATGATTTTTAATCTATTTTACAAGGTTTCATTGTATTAACTTTGTTTGACTATGAAAAGCATGCACTATTAGCTTCATATCAGAATAAAACAGCTTCTGTTTAATAACTATTATGAAGTTCACCACAGTAAAAAGTGGCCAAAAATATTAATGCAGGCGCAGAGTCAGGTGGTGGCAAATTAGATTCTAGTCGCCTTCAGTTTTATGTGCGGTGTGTGCTTGAGTGACTGGTGCTGGACAGAGGGGCCAATGGCTCAAAACTGGCTTCCCTTAGTTTGACCCAGGGCAGCTGTGGCTACAGATGTACAGTATCTTATCTCCCCAGTTTATGGACTGAATCAAAAAAAGATTGGAAAGAGCTTTGAGTATTTTGAGAGTCTGTCGGGTCTCCATCTTATGGGTCTGAAACAAACATTTATCTACAGTGTATTGTCATCTTGGAGAGTTCACTAACCATCAGGCTCCAGCTGAAGCGTTCGCTGGTCACAGTTCTGGTGGTACAGAGACTGACCAATCACAGGGCTCCATGGTGGTGGTGGGCGAAGCCAGCACCAAACCAAAACAAACTGAATTACAAACTATTTTCTTTTCTGAGCTTTTATGTCATCTGGATTTAACAAAAGTTTGATTTCAGCTGGTCCTGGGCTGGTTCAGGCTGATCTGGGCTGATCTGGACTGGTCTGGACTGGTCTGGACTGGTCTGGGCTGTCCTGGGGTGTTTTGGGCGGGTCTGGTCTGGTTCTAGACTGGTCTGGGCTGGTTCTTGTCTGGTCCTGGGCCGGTTCAAGACGCTCTGATCTGGTCTTGGGCTGGTCCTAGGCTGATTCTGGTCTGGTCCTAGGCTGGTCTGGACTGATCTGGGCTAGTCCTGGGCTGGTTCTGGGCTGGTTCTGGGCTGAAACAAACATTTATCTACAGTGTATTGTCATTTAAGAGTTCACTCACTCTTGAAAGTTCATCAGGCTCCAGCTGAAGCGTTCTCTGGTCACAGTTCTCTTGGTACAGGGACTGACCAATCACAGGGCTCTATGGTGGTGTGGGCGAAGCAAATGGCTGAACCAAAACAAACAGAAAAACAAAGTATTTCTTTTTCTGTGCTTTTGTCTTGACTGGATTTAACAAAAGTTTGATTCCTCTGCTGTGAAGCTTCGACCAATCTGTGAAGTATTTGGCTGAACCTTCTGATCATTGGTCCTGATCACTTTCAGTTAAAACTCAGTTGAGAGAGTTACACATATAAATCAGGTGAGATCCAGGTTAGGAGGAGGTACCACTTCTAAGTTCGTATCGACGGTAACTAAAACTTTCTGGCAGGTAGCTCAGGTGCCGGCATGTCTGGGGAAGGAGATAAAATCCACTATTTGCATTTGAATCAATAAAGGACACTTGCATTTTTGGACTTAACATTTTGCGACAGGTTTGTAAGTGCAGATTATTTACAGCCCAGTCCTTACTCCATATCCAAAGGGCTCGCACGCTAACGCCCGTGTGTCCCCGCGCTCCTGTCCACGCGCCGTAGCGAGGTGCTGCCGACAAACAGGTGGAAGCTAATGAAGAGTGTCCAGGCTAACTGATGACCCGTCCTCTGCATCGGCATATCGTTCCAGGGCTTAATCTTTGTCATCAGAGAAAGACCAGAAGAAGAAAAAAAAAAAAAAAGGAAAGAAAAAAACATGAATGGATGGAGCTTGCAAGAGTCAACTTTCTCTCTCCTGTGGGTCAAGTAAACAGCGTTTGTGGCGGGGATGGGTGGGGGGTGGGGAGGAGGGGGGAGGGGGGGGGGGGGGGGGGGGGGTGCTCTGGGGCTGGTGTCTGAGCAGCCAGCCTGAAAATGGGCCTTGTCCAGCTCTGGCGTGTAGCGTGGCTCTGCGCAGCTGTTTGTCCTCTGTCATGGACGCGCCTGTAATCAGAAGAGCCACATGTTTATGGAGTGTGCGACCTCGAGGACACGCCGCCTTTTATCTGCCCAAGGAACGGCTTTGTTAGGCCTTAACCACGCACCGAGCGGGCAGGGCATCTGAGAGGATCTTCTGAGTCAATATTTTGTTTGATGATAATGTTATTCTAGTCCAAGCAGAAGTGTTTCTCGATGTTTGTTTAGTATGGCTAAAGCAGTGGTTTATTAGTAACCATTAGGCCTGACTGTACTGTAAATATAATTATTCATGAATTTAATTAAGAAAGTAAATGATGAGATTTTACTTTCGCTTTGATATGAATGAAACTGTTTCCAATACCACTATTTACAGTCAGATTAACATGGATCAGTCTTCAATTTTAACTCGCAGATTGCCCATAAAACCTAAACGTAGAGAGGTCAGATTGTGAACTTTTCTTTGGCATAAAATGTTTAAAAAAGTTAACTTGTTCAGACAAATTTAAGGCAGTGATTTACAAAGCCCTGTCAGATCTGAAGAAGCTACTTGGATCAATTTCAAAACATATTCACCCTTCAAGACTTTTGTCCAGTTGATAGAATTCAATGCAAGAGTAAACCTTTTCAAAACGTCCTAGGATTAGATCATTAAAGCATCATCATGTCACATTCCAGCCCAAAACTTGTAGTATTCTTTCACATCCAACCACATGCTTTTATGAGAATACACAAACTAATTTATGGCCATAAATACCGTCTTCTGAGTACAAGCACAAATAATGACTCTCTTGTGTATTTTCCATAAATCCCGATCTGCATTCGGGATCCTGGGACCAATTAGAGCGCTGATGTTAGGTGACTTGTTTAGCTGTGTGCGTGAGTTAGTCTTCTACTCGACTACAGCTCTGAGGCCTTAGTCGGGTATTGGATGGTCTTGGGCTGGTCCTGAGGTGGTCTGGGCTGTTTTGGGCTGGTTCTGGGCTGTTTTGGGCTGGTTCTGGGTTGGATCATGGTGGTCTGGATTGGTTCTGGTCTGGTCCTGTGCTGTTCCTGTGCTGGTCCTGGGCTGGCTCTGGTCTAGTTCTGGTCTGGTTCAGGCTGGTCTGGTCTAGTCAAGGGTTAGTTTGGGTTGGTCTGGTCTGGTCCAGGCTGGTTCAGGCTGGTCTGAGCTAGTCTGGGCTGGCCTGGGCTGGTCCTTGGCAGTTTCTGGTCTGGTCCTGGTCTGGTCCTGGTCTGGTCCTGGTCTGGTCCTGGCCTGGTCCTGGGCTGGTCCTGGGCTGGTTCTAGTCTGGTCTTGGGCTGGTCCTGGGTTGGTTCTGGTCTGGTACTGGGCTGGTCTAGGCTGGTCTGCGCTAGTCTGGGCTGGTCTGGGCTAATCCTGGTCTGGTCCTGGGCTGGTTCTGGGTTGGATCATGGTGGTCTGGATTGGTTCTGGTCTGGTCCTGTGCTGTTCCTGTGCTGGTCCTGGGCTGGTTCTGGTCTAGTTCTGCTCTGGTTCAGGTTGGTCTGGTCTGGTCCTGGGCTGGTTCTGGGCTGGTTCAGGCTGGTTCAGGCTGGTCTGACCTGGGCTTGTCCTGAGGTGTTTGGGGCTAGTCTGAGGCTGGTTCTAGTCTGGTCTTGGGCTGGTTCGGGCTGGTCTGTACTAGGCTGGGCCGGTCTGGGCTAGTCCTGGGCTGGTTCTGGGCTAGTCCAGGCTTGGCTGGCCTGTGCTGGTTTTGGTCTGGTCCTATGTTGGTTCTTTACTGGTTCTGGTCTGGTCCTGTGCTGGTCCTTTGCTGGTTCTGGTCTGGTCCTGTGCTGGTTCTGGTCTGGTCCTGTGCTGGTCCTTTGCTGGTTCTGGTCTGGTCCTGTGTTGATCCTTTGCTGGTTCTGGTCTGGTCCTGTGCTGGTTTTGGCCTGGTCCTGTGCTGGTTCTTTACTGGTTCTGGCCTGGTCCTGTGCTGGTTCTGGTCTGGTCCTGTGTTGATCCTTTGCTGGTTCTGGTCTGGTCCTGTGCTGGTCCTTTGCTGGTTCTGGTCTGGTCTGGTCTATGCTGGTCCTGATGTACAGGCCAAGGTGCAGGCTCCAGTGAACTTTGGCGTCAGAGGAATGAATGATGCAGGGGAACAAAGGGCCCATTGACAGAGCGGTGTGTGGGGCCCGGGGAGCCCTCCTCAGAGTCCAGTCAGCAGCAGGTTAAACACACACACTAAGCTCCAGGTCCATCACAGCACAGAGCAGGTGTACAGGGCCAAACACCAAAGCAGACGATTTCATTAGGAGACTGTTTAAAGTGGAGAGATTAGGATTATAAGTGTTTGATTGTGCTATGAGGGAGGTTAAGGAGGGCATGGTACTTTTACTTTAAGGTCTATAGTTGACGTAGGCCTAACTATTTGTCCGTGTATAAATGTGGTAGTTGGAAGGACCAGTAGCAGCACCCTCACTTCTGTCAGACAAATTTTAGATAAATAAAAAATAAAACAAGGTACACTTTCTCGTCCTCTGCATTTGACCCATCCTTCAATGCTGCTGTAACCTTTTGGTGACTCAGCTCGGGTTTTTGAGTTAGTCTTGGTCTTGACTTGGACTATCTTAGCTGGAGGATTTTAAAAAGAGTGCATGTTTTGGGTTGATGGGGGAAACCAGAGTGCTCCAAGTTCCCACGCAGTCACGAGTCACATGAAGAATAGTAATAAACCAAAATCCTTTGCTCAGTGCAGCTAAAGAAGCTTTTGTTACTTAAATATATTTTGGTAAAAACAACAATAATTTAACACTGCACACAAAAAAAGAAAAACATGTATTTGTTCAATAATGACCCTATAAAAAATCAGCTTGTAAACATCCCACATTACACTGTGACAAGATCTTAATTAGTGATAGGGCTTATTCTACCAGATAAACAGGCCCTGTGAGATGATGAAGGCTTACATTTGATTAAACTTAAAATTAAACAGACTAGTATTTCTACGTAAAGTCATTTTGAGGTTAGGGTCTCATCTAGGTTTCCTTAGTTTCAGTGCTCTTCATTCAGATGAATTCTTTTTGTAAAAATGTTTGAACAATAAAATAAAAAGATTCAGTCTGAGATCAGAATTTGAACAGTTCACCACAAGGAACCGCTCAAAAAAATTGTCAAAATTTGGTCAACTTATTTCATCAAAAGGCTGCATATCAAAACACAGAGAAAGCATAAAGCACAAAACATGGTAGTTTACAGTGAAAAAAATCCAGTGTGCACATTTATAAAAGGTTGGAATGATTGACCAGACCTTTACTCAGGCCTAGATCCTCAATAGGCTCTATTCACGCTTACGTCACAAACCAGAAGACGTCTGGAAACATGTGATGCCAACTTTCGGTGTAGTTCCCGACACTGGGCTCACCGACCGACTGAGATAAAACTCATTGAAGTAAATGTGATCAACTGTAAAATGAAGATTGCATACGTATGTGCTGTTTGGAATCAATGAATTTGGAGCCTCATCTCTTCTAATCACATGTACCCATGAGCTCGGAGTTGTGTGTCAGTGGAGAAATGATGAAAACTGAGGTATGGTTGTAATTGTTGATTAGCTGAAAATAATGGAATGCTACAGTGACATGTAGATGAAGAAAACTGGGCCATTTTCTAATTTTTCCTAGATTTTGTCAGACTTAATACCGTGAACAGAACCCAGCGGAAGTTGCAATCGTTTCCAAATGTCTTCCTGGTTTGTGACGTAACCGTGAATAGAGCGTATAAGGAATTACTGTTTTATTGTTGTCTCATTTTGAACAGTCTGTGTTTGCGATTTGAACATTTTAGTCAAGATTGAATGTCCTACGAAAATGGCATGACAAAAAAATAACAAAAATATCGCTCTGGGTACTCTAGAGGAGGCCAGTGCCCCCTCAAGCCCCCTTCTTGGCACCTCCCCTGTTAGTTGGCACAGTACAAACACCCTAAACCAGCATTTAAAACAGAGATTTGTTTGCTTCAAGTTACAATTCTTATATTCTACACTCTTTTGTCCACTTTCCTTGATTTGTGAAGTAAGTGTGAATACAACCTGCCCCAAAAGTGACTATTAAACAAATTGTTGAACTGTTCGATCATGAGTTTCAGTTTCAGACAAAACTCCGACATTGGTGACAATACTTTTACTATTACTTGTGTGTATTATGTACCTGGATGTATCCCAATAGAACACATACAGTATGAAGATTGATACGTCTTATCAGTGTAGTATTATCCATCCCATATCTTAATCCCAGTACTTTTATCAAGGTTAAAGAGTGACAATGTGACCCCGTTTAATCAATTAACAGTTGACACCCGTCTATGGCTCTGCGTATAATGAACACTGTTAAACGGCGTGAGGGGGCTCCAGTCTCTCCATCAGCGCGTGATTACTGGGGACGGCTATATCAAGCGCTCCTTTCATTTGGTTAACATGATCAAATTGACTCCTGTGTCGCCGGAGATGACACCGGAGGTAATTAATTTCTCCATTAGGGCCGGCCTGATGTGACAGCCATGCAAACAGAGCCACGGTAACAGGGAGGGGACCATAACTTCAACCAAACCCGGAGAGCTGGCATGCGCGGGGCTAATCACATTATCTGTCTAGGGGGAGCGCAATGTTCATTAAAATAATAACAACACGGAATCCATTGTCTGCTGGAAGATATGCACAATCGGCATCTTTAGCGGGGCCTATGCATTTACATATAGTAATGGAGTTCTTCGGATTCATTCGAAAATTAGTCGTTGTTGGGCAGGGCCGCTAGGGATTTGGTTTATAACAGGCTCCTACAGCTCTGCTCAAACAGTGAGATACAGAACTACACAACTGTACAACAACAACTAACGGGTAGTAGGGGTAGACGTCAAGGCTTGGTTGGCTCAAATATTTTTTAAACTGTATGAAGGAAAGATGGAGGATTGGAGATTGTTTGGATCTGGTAGCTCCCTCAGCAACTCGGGCTCCTTAAAGATCATGTCCGTCCCGCAGTCACCAGCCTTGAGAGTGATTTTTAAACTTGATAAGCAGATAAACGGTGTCCTAAAATCGACTTTTTATCAATTGTGGCTTTTATCCACAGTCAAGTCTGGACTGCTGCAACGCACTTTACACGGGCATCCCCAAAACACTCTATGGCCCCGCCCACCCTAGTACGTATTCAAGTCATTTCTGTTGCGGATGCAGTGTTCGTCAGCACTAATCCGATTGAAAACAGCTCCAGAGACAGAACGATTTGGTGTCGCCAACTCCCACAAATTCATAGTACAGATCTAATCTGGCACTGTGTGAACGCCTGAAAACGCTGATATGCTGACGTAGGTCTATGCACCTTGAAGTAATTCACCGCCAAAATGCTAAGAGGCTAGAATATATGTCCATTCATATATACGGACTATGTGTATGACTTGCAGAAGTATAATCTCTGAAAAGTTTAACATGAACCATCTCCAACGCGACAGAAACACAGAACAGACTCACCATCAGCAGAACACCCTCTGTCACAGAAAGAACACATATAATCCACTGAGTCCTTTAGTCTGACAGAAGCTGAACCGCATCAGCGCACAACAGCGAGCTGTTTTTTTGAGATCTTAATTTATGCAAATTAGACATGCGGCTTTAAGTTTTGTTTCTGTAAAACGTAAACAAATATGCTCAAAGCTGTGTGGATAAGGAAGGCTTGCGGACACAGAAACAACGTGTCTGGACACAGATCCAATACAGTGATGCAGTGACATGGTGATTCGTTTCAATGTAAATGTAGTTTATAACTTCTGCAATTAGTCCAGAATTCCGCGGCACGACTTTTAACAGAAACCAAAAAAACGAAAACATATCACACCAGTCCTTGTGTCTTTGTACTGGCTTCATATTTGAAATGATAAAAACTGATGTGTGGTTGTAATTGTTGATTAGCCGAACATAACAGAACGCTACAATGACATGGAAATGAAGAAAACTGAAAAAAAAAGTCTCATTTTTCCTAGATTTTGTCAGACTTACTTCCGCGAACAGATCCTGTCAAAAGTTGTCATCCCATGTTTCCAAACGTCTTCCTGGTTTGTGGCGTAAGCCTGTACAGAGCCTCTAAGACACACTAAATATTTCATCCTGGGTTTATCGAGGTATATTTTCAATATTTACTAAATGTACTGCCTATATGGTCCTATATGGTAATGATAATAGGCCTTAGTTTGGGTATGCCTGCTCTAGAGTTTGAGGGTTTCCGCTAAACCTACCCCAAAAGTAACTTGGATCTGGTAGCTCCCTCAGTGACTTGGAGATCAAGATCATGTCCGTCCCACAGTCACCAGCCTTGGTGTCACCCTGGACAGTGATTTTAAATTTGATAAGCAGATAAACGGTGTCCTAAAATTGAGTTTTTATCAATTGTGGCTTTTATCCAAAGTCAAACCTTTTTTCTTTTAATCTTTTTGAACAGGTCATGCACATTTTTATTTCGTCGCGTCTACTGCAACACACTTTACTTTTGTACTTTACATCTCACAAAACACACTTTTCCCATCTGCAGTTAGTCCAGAATTCCATGAAACGACTTTTAACAAGAACCAAAATAACTAGATAATACTCCCTACAACTGTACAACAACTCATCCTTATGTAACAAATAATACTCCCTACAACTGTACAACAACTCACCCTTATGTAACAGTAACAGTAATAGCTCAGTGGTGGAATGTAATAACGAAAAAGTAGTAAAGTACTGTACTTAAGTAAAAAAAAAAAAGGTATCTGTACTTTTTACTTTTATTTCACTAAATTTGAGAGCAGATACTTTCTACTCCACTACATTTTGAACAGGACTGAAAGTAAATGTTTGTTTGTTTGTTTGTTTGTTTTTATGATTGTCTGAGACCCGCTGAAAAGGCTGAAGGTATTTTGAACAGGTTCACAAAAAAAAAAAAATAAAAAAATAAAAAATACAAATAGAACAGTTACAATAAAACGATTCAATTGTTTCTGGTGAACAAAATTCCAGACAAATCAGAATCAACATCTGATACATTTGGACTTGTATTAGATCTCAGAATCTACATAATACTTTTACATTTTACTCTTTAAGTACATTTTTTAATGGGTACTTTATTACTTTTACTTAAGAAGTTTTTTTCATGTGATACTTTTACGTGAGCACTTTTGTGTTTTGGTATTCTGCACTTTTACCTAAGTTTCCAAATCAAGTATTTCTTCCACCACTGATTTTTATTACTACATTTCTGATTATTTGATTTGTATAATTACGCATTTTTGACACCAGTCTCTTGCTATTTTATTTAGAATTTATGATGAACATTTATATTTTTCCTCTTTTCCTGTGGATCAGTAAAGTTTGTCGAAGTCTAAGGTTTGTTTTTTGAGACTACATACAGTTTGTACAGTTTGTGCGGCGACACAAAAGACAAACAAAGGCTCTGTGATGATGAGATGTTTATTTCAAAGTGCATCAGAGTAAAGCAAAGCCCCACATAACAACACTGGAACTGGGTTAGAGCTAATCTCCTGTTTAGTGGATTATGCAGACTAGGCAAAGACAAGACAAAAGACTTGGGGCTTTGTACAATACACTTGATGGGTGTTAAAGGAGAGTTTATGTCGGATTTGGTTTTGAGCAGCTTTTAAGATCTTTTGCATGGGTTTTGTGTTTAAAAAGGTATATCAAAACACTCTTTACAGATAAAATCCATTTCTAAATCATGATATGTGGTCGCTGTGATAAGACTAACTGTACATTTATAAAGCTTCAAAAATAAAAACGTGAGGCAACTTTAAATCGCCAAAATCTTGATTTCATTTAGTTTTAGTTTAGTTTAGTTGTTTACTTAAAGGTGCACTGTGTAACTTTTAAGCTGAGGGTCTGTCACCTGCTTGTTTCTATGGATATGTCATTGCTCTGCCTGGAATGTTCCGCAGTATGACATTAAAAAGCTCTATTTTACATTTATTCAGTTACAGGTGGTTTTATAGCTCAAAAACAAAAACGAAAATAGACTGTCTCTCCACAGATCCGACCTGTAACTTGGTCTAGATTGGTCTCCATGAAGATAGAAAGGTTTAATGCCATACTGTGAAGCATTCCAGACAAAGCAATAACATCAAAAAGCAGAAAAGTTACACAATGCGCCTTTAAAAACAACGTAAATTAATGTTGCTTTTGTGTTTGGTAAGTTTTGGTCTTTGGTTTTGGTCAATACGTCTATTATCTTTTTAACTTTTTTATGCTCTAATATGAGTTTAAGAAAGATATTCAACTTTTTTTTATGAAAGTGGAATCTTTGGCAACAACTATTTGCCACATTTAATCCACACAAATTAACAAAAAGTGTTATTAGACACAGACATGGACACAGACGAACGTAATTGATCCACAAGGGACGATACTTAGACACAGTAGCTCACACAGAAAAAAAAAAAGAACAAAAAAATAGGGTTGGCCATTATATCGATTTATCAGTATCAGTATTGACCAATATCAATACATTTTTTAATATTATATTATATACTATTCTATATTTGATACTGATATTTTTTCAGCACTGGCCTGTCCTTTGTGTGCATCATTCTCAAAGAAGACTTCTATGGCTTTATTATTAAGTTTTATTTCAATTAAAAGTTACATTGAGGTCTTAAATTTGTGGGCCTTACTATAGAAAAGTGAAATATCAGTATCAGCAAATATCGGTTATCGACAGCAGCAGGTCAAATATAAAAAAATATAAATAAATCCACTATGACCCATCCCTACAAAAATATAAAGTATAAAATCATAACAGTAGAACAAATATCAAAAGGCTTATATCTTGTGTTAATGAATTTCTGAAAAAGTTCCAGTGCTCTGAGAAACAGTCATATAATTGTCTTATCAGTATCAAACTCAAATTCACAGAGGGCCAAAATTAAAATCAGGGAATAAATCGTGGACCAAACTCAATATTTTCTGAAAAATTTCAACAACTTCTGCATGTTTTCTCTTCTTTTGAGATATGTCATGTTAAACCTTTTCTCATTAAAATAAATGTTTAATAATAGTTTTGCTTAAACACTGAATCCAGAACAAGCATAATATAAAATAACAATATTTTAGATAAATAATGTCTTTATAGCCTGTCTGTAGCTTTTGAACTCCTTTTAAAGGTTTGGGTTTTATTTTTACAAGCCTGCAACCAGTCAAAAATAACAACTTGCTTCAATGAAAATCCAATCTTTCCACCATGAACAGTCAAAAATCATAAAGAAAACATTCATCCAAGCTCAGTTTGCTTAGACTGTGATTTACTCTGATGCAAATGAGTCCAGAACAGACACAAATACTTGGCATCTCTTCTTAGATACAAGTTCATCAAAGTAAGTAGTATTAGTAGTAGTATTAGTGGTGCATGAGTCATACTGGAGTCGGCGGGCCAGCTCTAATACATATTTGATCAAATTTGGACCCTGGGCCTGAGTGACATGTCTGGTCTAAAGCGTCTGTGAGTGTCCAAAAGCGCTAAATATAAGTCTGATGTATGATTATTACTATTATTATAACTAAACTCCCATTTAATTGAAATAATTTGATGACATAAACGTCCGTCTGTAGCTGACACATTTGAATAGACAGTTTGTGTTGACTGACGCACACCCTCCGGACACATATGGGGCCTTTAATGATAAAAACCGAAAGCGGTGTTCGTCTCTTTTCCCCCCCAACACCACCACCACCACCACCCCACCGCGACAGCCAGGGCCCTGCTCCCGGGGTGGGGCCTTTGTCCGCCACTCCCCCCGCGAGGATGCCATATGGGGAACAGAAGGATCAAGCAGCGGCCTCCTCCAGAGACAGGCCAAACACCGTCCACATATGCATAGAAGCGGTCATTTCAAGTCACCACTCTTTACCATAACAACAGATGAAACACGGAAGCCATTTTGTCCCCTCGCGGCTCCATTGTCCCCGGGCTCAGTGGAAGTTAGGGCCCGGGGTCTGGAGGAGGGGACAAAGGGAGAATCACTTACATGCTTCTAAATCCCATCAGAAAGTGAAAGGAGGCACTCGAGAAAGCAGCTTAAAGAGGACACATGAATATATATCTGTGGGAACTCCGACTGTGCGTTTGTGTGCTCTTGTGTTAGGGCATCAGGCTTAGTTTAACAAAACATACATATTTAAACACTTCAGGAGTTAAGGTGGGAATAACTCATCATAGAGGGATTTGCTAATGGTATTAAATATATTTAGTACCATATGCACTAGACATTACGTAAACTAACAAATAACTATATGTCCTGCATGATTGCATCAAAATAGAAAGTTAAAACCAAACATGCAATGTAAAAAACAGCTTTTTAAATCAAGTTTGATGGTGGAGGCCCTAAACAAGGTCAAATCAGAGTCAGGTTTGTGGAGCTGCAAGCCAACTGATAATAAAGGAAGTAAGGGAAGTGCAATAAAAACATCAAAAATAATAATACATTTAAAACATGACTACCATATTTTTAGACTATAAAGTGCACCGGATTCTAAGGTGCAATATCAATAATGTTGAATTCTCTCATCTATTTTCATACATAAGGTGCACTGGATTATAAGGTGCATTAAGTGAAACAAACAGACGACACTTGAGACTGATCCTTAACCCAGGTATCCACGATCCATTGGCAGATCGTGGTGTAATTCTCCCAGCGTTGCCTTCCTGTCTTGGTGAATGTGTATTATGAATGTAAATGTGGGGGGATAATTTTAGTTTTGTTTTTTATTTCCTACAAGGAGGACTCAAATATACATTGAGTAATAATATGTTTGATTCAGCTTTGCGCACATTTGTTTACGTTTTACAGAAATGAAACTTAAAACCACATGACTCATTTGCATAAAGTAGAAGTGCTGGAAAAAAAAGCGATTTTGACAGATTTTCGAGCGCGTGTACCACATGAAAATCAGTTTGAGGTCAATAAGCACAACCAGAAATAATACATAAGGTGCACCGGATAATACGGTGCAGTGTCAATTTTTGAGAGAATTAAAGGATTTTAAGTGTGCCTTATTGTCCAAAACAGTCATTTTTGGTTAAATGATTCGCAGTAGAGCTTTAAGATACACCACATATTCTTTGTTCCATGGGCCTGCCATGTTTGGACACTGTATAACAGGGGTGTCAAACTCAAATTCACAGAGGCCAAAATTAAAAACTGGGACTAAGTCGTGGGCCAAACTAACTATATTGAAAAATTTCAACGACATCTGCATGTTTTATCTTCTTTGGAGATATGTAATGTTAAACCTTTTCTTATTAAAATAAATGTTTAATAATAGTTTTGCTTAAACATTGAATCCAGAACAACACACAACAACATTTTAAATCAATAATGTCTCTATAGTTTATCTGTAACCAGCGGGCAGCTCTAATACATATTTGATTTGATCTCACGGGCCAAATATAATCATATCTCGGGCCAAATTTAGCCCCTGAGCCTGAGTTTGACATGTCTGCTGTGTAAAATGTATATTCAAGAATTAAAGCTTCAACTGGAAGTTCCTAACAGCACATATATGAAAATACCAATGAAAGAAAAATTGCTAGTTAATTAAAAGTATTTAGAATTCCTCTAGAACTATAGTGAATGGTGTCAGTACTGTAAAAGAAGACACAAAAAGACTGTTCTTGTTGTGGTCACATATATTTTTGAAGATGTAAAAATGTAGTCCAAAAATGTCAACTGTCCTTCGATGAGCATTGACAAAGGGAACACACAGCGGCGTTAAAATAGCCATAAATATCCCCAACAACTTTGCAGGTGTCAGTGTTCTCCTTGTTGTGAGTTTCTTCATTTTATGGCCAAGAGCAATGAGCCAGGGGGCCATTTTGTGCCGAGTGGCGAGTGGTTTTAGTGTGTACTCCAGAGCTGGTCAGCCGTCAGCGCAGACACTTAAGAGCAGCTATTGTCATAATGACTCACTGATGAGAAGACCGCAATGGAGCTGAACCCCACCGCTCCTCTGACTATGCCTGATTATGACTTTAACTGGACAAATGATTACTGCAAACAAGCCTGGAATCTCAAACAGGCCCCGCACCAGTCGATAGTGGGAGTGTGTGAGGGGATTTATTAACACGGAGGAAAAGGAAAACATGTGCTGGGTGATTTTTTGGTTACGTTTATTATTCACATTTTCAGAACAAATCTATTATTTATTATTTAAGTGATGTTGATCTCTGTGGTTGTACTGTACAGTGATGTGCTGTTGAATAAAGATGTGCCCAGTGGATACAGGAGACATAATGAGAGAATTAAAGGGTTCTGTGTGCTGTGAGTGTTTTACGTGGAGTGTCTCTAAAACCTTCTTTTGTCTGGTGAGATGTGACTGTGCTGCCTGTTTTGTTTTGCAATAAAAATACATGTAATTTAATAAATGCAAGGTATACGTTTATATAATATTATGAAAGATTTCATATTTTCACCAGACAAGGAGGTGACGGGCAGCCTGATTCATCAGACGTTTTCACTCCATGGAAACTGTCTGACCTCGCAGCATTAGGATTTGTTCGCTTGATAGTAGGCGAGTACTTTTTTTATTTAACCAATCGCTGCTATTTGGTTGTGATGTATGTAATGCGACACTAACGGGGTTAACTGGTATATTAAGCTTTTCCCAAATCCCGTAGGAAGAAGGGGAATAATGTCTTTCCCCTTGATAAAATTCACCAAAACATTCTCTTTGTTCCAGCTTTAAATCCTCGATCTCAGGAATAGTTGCCAACACAGAATATTTGGCTCATCGCTAATTGGCTGGTGCCCAGACTCGCACTTCTGGGATTTTTGCGAACCGCCTAGTGTATTCTGATTCCTGATCTAGTCGCTGAGCGGAGACACTAGGTGGCGCCTGCCTGGTTAGCTGACAGACTCTCTACCTGAAAATATAGTTTACCATTTTTATACACTAAAACTTTTGCGTGTTCTTTAATCTGCTCTAAAAATGTGACGTCTTTAAATCACGTAACTATGTAAATTTGTATATTTTGGTCAGTTCATCTGAGAACATGTTTGCTGGACATGTGATAATTGTAGAGTTGCACCAAGCCAGGTTTTTCTGTTCTATTTATCTTTAAGTATCTACTGATACCAAGGACTGAAAATATGATTTATTTCCTTTAAACACAAAGAGAGTATGGTTAAAAATAAATACATAAATAAATGTGTATTTTGGTTGAATGTTTTTCAGACGGGCATCAGGTTTAAACCACATTCTATTTCAAATTACAAATCACTGCAGGTTAAATATTATTATAGTACTGCCTAAAATGTAGATTAATTAAGACTATCCATGTCTGGACCACAAGTTAAACTCCCTTAGGTTAAGTAAAGGGATGACTTCCCTCCACTAAACCCCTCCACAGTCATGAGCCTCGGCTTCAGTCTCAGGCTGGAGTCACTCAGCTGCTCCCTGTAACCAAATGCTACAGTTTAAACCAGCGCTTCACGCTCTTATTTGACATGCTGCAATAAGATTAGATGGAACTCATTTCTAAGTGAGGGCAAATTACAGGCCTATTGGTACACACACACACACACGCACACACACATACAGACATACAGACATGCACACACACACGCTACAGATATACACACACGTACACTAAAACTTTCTAACTGAGGGCAAATTACAAGCCTATTGGCACACACAGTCTCACACACATACATGCACACACACACACATTCTCACACACACAAACGTACTACATCTTACAAAGGCCCCCCAGCACAGCACAGACCCCCCTCCCTCCCTCTCCATACAACAGCGCAGAGGGTTAGTGGGCCATGAACGCCGACATGAACAGAGAATGACCCCAGCTCCAAATCTGCAGCACCTTCAATGGGCAGAGAGGAAGTGCTGCTGTTCCAAAGGTCATCCGTGTCTGGGGTCGCACAAGCATGTGTCTACAAGGACTACAGAGACACAGGGGGGCTAAGCAGATTTATGGGGGATTTGTACAGCTGTTTGGGTTAAGAGGTAGTAGAAGAAGTAATGTGTTTAAAGGTGCTGTGTTAGGTTTTATATGGGTATGGTTAAAGTACAGTTTGGGGTATGCAGATCTTGCTTTGGGCTGAGTAGAACAGATTTTGTGTTTTTTAATTTGATTTTGTTGCAATGGCATCTCCAAGTCTCATTAATTTGACTTCCGAGGAGGAGAAGGGCCTAACATTATCTGACCACTGTCACCTGATGCTGCTCTTTTCTCTGGACTTTCTGTTTCCAGGTGAAAGTTTAAGCGTTTGTCACCTGAAGCTCACATGTTTCAGTCCTTTTAACATGACCCCACCTGAAAGATAAGAGCACAAACACATGAAACATGAGGTCAACTTTCACACACTACATTTAGTTTGTGGTAAAGGAGGTAGTGGAAAGTGAAGTGGCCTGAGTTCTTGACATATATCGGCTGAATTTTCAAAACTGAACTAGGTCATTTTAAACCATTTGCAGCAGTCTAAACCTCCTCAAACGTCTTAAATATTCACCAGGATGACTTTTAAAGTGCTTTTAATAAATATTTAAATAACTGTCTTAGTAATACTAACTATAATTAGCATGCTAACAGTGCACTTTCTGCTTTGAGGAAGATAAAACACTTTCTAACACTTTTACACTTCTGGGGCAAAACTAATTTTCCGTTGTTAGGTTATTATTATATTTCTCCATGTTGATGATTACAAACTTCCCTCCCTCCTTCACCTCCACCTCCTCTTCTTCATTGTCCGTCCTCGGTGTGGGCCCCGCGCTGTGACCAGAGGGAGGCCCCTGACACGGCGCCCCCTGTACACCCGTCTGTGGAGCTGCAGCACATCGGGATGACACCTCGTGAAAGGGCCGACCCACCTTTGGCTTCCGAGGGAGCACAACACGTGTCAGCGCCCCCCACAGGCCCTGTCAGGGGGTCAGAGGTCACGGCGCACACACCCGCGGCCTTCTCCGGGACCACCATAATGACTGCTAATTACACCGCCATCTGTGGGGTGGGCTGTGTTATGTAGACACCTGTTCATTAAGTGGGAGAAAGAAAGTTCCCCTCAGAAAGATTAGGCCGTACACTCACAACTTAAGTGTTCAAGTGGGGGAGCGAGGAGAGGTTCTTTATCTGGATTAAAAACTAAAAGGATACGAGTACGTGAACTTTGCTATGTTTTTTTTTAGTACGTATGGTTTTTCGGTCGTTGGTGCCTTAGCCGACAGCAGCGGGGAACTGAGGATTTTGGAAAGACAAATGAGTATAATAGCTGTGATTATAATGCTAAAGGGTAAAAGATATCTTTTCTTAAGAGGTGATCACAAGTTTTTTGAAAGTGTACATTAAAACATGTTGAAGCACATGATTTCAACAGCTTTAAAGTACATTTTACAGTAGTACTTTTTACTCTTACGTCACTACTTTTGAGAGCATGTATCTATACTTTCTACTCCATTACATTTTTTGACTGGACTGAAAAGTAAGTAGTAGTTTTCATGTGATTTGAGTGCTTGTTTTAACACATCATGATGACATCCTGATAAAAGATTTTGAGTTCAAGTTTCGGTTTTGAGCAAACTAAACATTTATGTAAAATTCTACAGAACAGTTCATAAATTGTTACTGCTCAGTTCTTTATCAATACCACTACATTTAACATTTTAGATGTTTTTTTACTTTTACTTAACGTGGGACTTAAAACCAAGAGATGATTTTGCATGATGTATAAAACATAAGGTAATTCTATGGTACAATGCTTAGGCCTGTATTTATGTTCACTGATGTTGTGCCTTTATGTCAACAGTTAACGCTTTAAAATAAATTGTATTATTGCATTCAGAAATATATTATATTGTGCATTGTTCAATCAGTTTGGTTACAATTTTAACCAAATTGACTGAACCATGCACATGATAAAAAAGCTCCAAATAGTCATAATCAGAAGTGTTGTAGTACATGAAGGCTTCACTTAAAGGGCTCATATTACTCTGTGTATATTATAATGGTTTTTCCTCATCACAAACATGCCTGGAGTTGTGTTTTTTTTTTCATTCACACATTTTACACACAAATCCTGCATATCTAGGCTGTGTTTTTAAACTCCATACAGCTTCACTAGAATCATTTGGATAATTTCAACCCTGGAATTACCGAACTCTTCTGATCTAAAGGTAAAAAGTAGCTGTTAACTTGAAAACTACCACTTCATGGTAAATGGTCACATTTTTCTATAGCGCTTTTCCACCTTCAAGGCACTTTACAACAAGGAACCACCTACCCATTCACACAACAGTGTACACAAACACTGTGGGCAAGGTGGGTTAAGTGTCTTGCCCAAGGACACAACAACAGCATTCATCTGTGGGAGCTGGAATCACACCAGCCAGTGTATCTGACCGCTCAACCTGTGATGTCTATGTGAAACCACCAACCTTCAGATCAGTGGGCGAATGCTCTACCAACAGAGCTACTGCCGCCCACAAGGTGACATCACAAGGTGGAACAGAGCATTATGAGCTTTGGAAATATAAACAGACTAAACAATAAGAGACACTCGAACACGTGTGAATGAAACAAAACACAACTCTGGGTACATTTTTGATGAGGTAAGAACATTATATCACGACTTAAAGCTCACAAGAGTCAGCTTTGCACGACCTTTAACATAAAAAATCAAAAACGCACATTCAACTAAACTAAAACGCAAAGCCGAATCTCACTTTACACACACTGTAACACACGCACATACCCCCTCCCCCCGAGCGACGCATTTTCCTAAATAAAATATCAATACATCTTTGGGAAGAGAGAAAAAAGAGACCCCTGGAGCACGTACAATCGAGCTGGGCCCGCGTCTGCTGCTAATGATCGAGTGAACTTTGTGTGATACCTCTCCAGCTTCAAAAGGCACCATCAAGGTTAACCAGGCCATCGGGCAGCATTAGGCGGAGGGTGTGTGGAGGAGAAGCCAATAAAAAGCTTTTAGATATCTGCTGAGGGGGAGCGCAGCCTGTCAATTGTGTGGCCCTAAGAGGAGATCTGCCATTACCACCTCACACAAGACTAATGAGAGCTATTCTGTTGCCAGCACCTTGAATTATATGTCAATAGTCATTCAGTTCCTCCGCGCTACCTGTTGTAATGGTTTCGCGTTAGTTTGATGCGGCTACGATGCGGAGAGGTCTTTTTTTTTTTTTTTTTTTTTGGAGAATATTTTGGCTCACCGGCGTCTAATTAACTGCTAATAAAATCATTTGAAGCCTTAAGGATGGGTCTGATATCGAGGGAGGTTTTTTAGTACGCGTTGCATATTTCAACGTTTTATCTGCAGGGTTTATGAGTCAGTTTACGTTACTGTGAGATGCTTTGAGAGCGAGCCAGCGCGGTGATCATAAACTATTGTGGGTAGGCTATAATACAGTAATTTATTAAAGAGTGGAAAATACATGGTTTTAATGCAGAGAGCTGTTTTCTGACGTTAGAGTTTGACTAGAGATGGTTGTACCGAATCAGGACGATATCGAGAAGCACTGTCCAGCTTTGTTATGTTTCTGAGTGACGTTATAGACTGTAAAAGAAGTTACGTCACCAATACTGTTGAGCTCCAGTCAAGTGAAGCTCATTGAGACCGGCAGTTAGAGGTTTGTTATTATGAATAGGAATTTAATGGGCAAAATAGAGATATAGAAATGTAGAGCGGGTTAATACGAACGTTTTAAAACCAAAATGAAGACGTTCAATGCAGCCGTTGCAGAGAAAGGGGCGACAGTTTTTCAGTGTAAAGTCAACTGAAGCCAGAGTCGATGGAGCCGGAAGCGCCTCCATGCTCACTTCCTGTTGACGGTCCAGATCTAAGACACGCCCCCTCATTCCGCGAGCGAGATCACTTAGTGCCCTCTTCTTCATTTTGAAATCAAACCAAATCAAATCAGCTGACAGGACCCGACAGTTTTCATAAAGGTCGGAATTTGTAGGAATTCTTCTGTATTTTTTAGGGGTGGGACTTAAGTTTTTAAAAAAATATTCATCTCAGTTAGTCGCATAACAATACTTGCCTTACTCATTTACTCATTTTCTTCCTGATATCAGTCATTTCTTCAAGTTTGTACTCTCTTGTTTGTACTCGGACAAGAGCTGCTCCCGCCAACTGCTCTGGTAGTTTCTTGCTGTGACATGTTTTGCATTTAAATGGTATCGTAGAGTTGAGGTGCTGTGATATGCAAACTCTTTTCTGCACAGTTTGCAGTAAATGACGCCTTTGTAAATACTTCCATTGGGTATTTTTTTTAAAATAGAAATTTACCGTCCAGCAGACCCAGAGTGCGTTCATGCTCTGTTGTTATAGTCGGAACTATGTGCGTCATTATAATTGGCGTATCACGACATGTTGCACTGACAAGTGTTCTGCGTTGTTTGGCATGATGTGTGTAAAATCCCTGAGTCGTCCAGGTAGAATCCATGGTAAAAGAAGAAATTCAAATTCAAAAGTAGAATACGTTTGGCAGCTCATCCAAGTTGCTTCTTCAGTTCTGGTCAGAAGATCTGTACCTCACTGTTCTCAAAGGACAGGGTCCGAGGCTTTTAGGTGCAGATGTACATCAGACTGAGGTCCAGTGCTGCTTTCTCGTCTGTGTTGGTACATCCTCTTGGTGAAGTGGCTGTTTCGTTTCTCTTGGCATGTAAACTGCGATAAAATGCGTTAATATTTTTAATACATTATTTTCTTTGTAATTAAGTAATCACAATTCATGCGTTGTCCCACCACTAATATTTTAACAGTACAAACGTTTTAGAATTTTTAAATTGTCAAAAAGCCTAAAAATGAGCTTTGTAGGAGTTAGAATAATTGCACTCAGACTTTGGTCAGCACATTTCTGATGTCACGTTATGCGGCGTAAGGCCAGTGTTCAGGAAGTAATGTGGAAGTAAAAATCTTTTTTGGAGCGACTCGCCAACAATGAGCTCAGGCCACTGAAAACAATACGCCGCCATCTTGGATTCATCCTCCAGATTTGATTATACTTCCACGATTTATATAAACAGAGTCTCACTAAAGTCGCACTTTTCAACCTTCAAGGTGCTCAAAGCTCTGTACATCAAGAAACTACTCACTCACATATTCACACACTGGAGGCAAGAGGGGTTAACTGTCTTGCCCAAGGACACAACAATAGTATTAATCTGTTTTAACTAGAAATGCACCGCGAGCCTGTGGGTCAATGGATGTTTTTGTTTTTTTTTGTTGTTGTTGTTTTTTATTTTTTTTGTTTTTTTTGTTTTGTTTGTTTTTTCTGTTATGTTGAGGGCAGGATTCAAACCACCAACCTTTAGATTTTGGATCCGACGAAGAACTTACTGTTACAACTGTCGCCCCATGAAGATTTTCAGTGAATTAAAAAGAGGAGAATTCAACCCATGATCAAAATAAAGACTTCGTTTCATAATCTAACCATGTCCTAAATTGCATTTGCTTTTCAACATTCATAATTGCCCCCAAAAAAGTGAAATCTGACTCACAAATAACCCGATCTTTTATGTGGCTCACACTTTTGACTCCGAACGTCGTCCTGATTTAGCAGACAGACATTTAGCTAATATTTAACCATGCTAAACAAATGTAACACGCTTAAGCAGTATTTGGGCACTCCGCCGTACCAGCGTCTAGTTAAGAGCTAATCAAATGTGTGCACTCTGAGCCTAAAGGATCATTCTGATTCTGCGAGAGGATTTCAATCTCTCTCCTAAGCAGACGCATTCATCTAATCTGCATCTCTCACATTCAGATTTATATAAACAGATGATTGCCTAGCGTCACATATTTCAACATTTTATCTGTGCAACTTATGACTCCATTTAGGCGCGTTCCTCTGAGAGTGAGCCAGCGCCGCAATCATAAACTGAGCACCAATTACGATGTTGACGGATTGATTTTGGAAGATAAATTTGAGAAGTAAAAGGTTGACATAGCTGCTGTGTCTCTTTCAGCGCGTGCGGCTTCCAATTAAATGAGGAGAGGCGGTTTTCTCCTCTTCTCGCTCTTCTTCCTTTCCTGTCTCCATCCCTCTTCTCCCTCTTCTCCTTCTGTCACTTCTCTCCCTGTTCTCCCTCCTCTCTCTTCTCTCTTCCTCTCTCCAGGATCAGTGTCTCCCTCTCCCCCTCTTCTCCTCTCCCTCCCTCCTCTCCCTCCTTCTCTCCCTCTCTCCAGGATCAGAGTGTTTCAGTCACCCCCTCACCGAGTGTCTCCCTCTCCTCTTCTCCTCCTTCGCTCCGTCTCTCCTCTCTCTCTCCAGGATCAGAGTGTCTCCCTTTCCTCTTCTCCCTCTCTCCCTCCTTCTCTCCCTCCCTCCAGGATCAGAGAGTCTCCCTCCCTCTCTGCCTCTCCTCTTCTCCTCCTCTCCTCTCCTCTCCTCTCCCTCTCTCCAGGATCAGTGTCTCCTTCTCTCCTTCCACTCTTCCTCCTTTCCTGTCCTCCTCTCTCTCTCCCTGTCTCCCTCCTTCTCTCCGTCTCTCCTCCCTCTCTCCAAGATCAGAGTGTCTCCCTCTCCTTTTCTTCCCATCTCCCTCCTCCCTCCCTCCAGGATCAGAGAGTCTCCCTCTCTCCAGGATCAGTGTGTCTCCTTCTCTCCTTCCGTCCCTCCTTCCTCTCTCCCTCCTCTCCTCTTCCCCCTCTCTCGCCCCGTCTTCCTCCTTCTCTCCGTCTCTCCTCCCTCTCTCCAGGATCAGAGTCTCCCTTTCCTCTTCTCCCCCTCTCCCTCCCTCCTTCTCTCTCTCCCTCCCTGCTCTCTCTCTCTCCAGGATCAGAGTGTTTTCCTCCCCTCTCTCTCCATCTCCCCTACGTCTCCCCCTTTCCTCTCCTCCTCTCTCTCCAGGATCAGAGTATATCACTCCCTCCCTCCTTCTCTTCACCCTCTCTCCAAGATCATAGTGTCTCCCTCTCCTCTCCTCCCTCCTCTCCTGCCTCTCTCCAGGATCCCTCTCTCCCCCTCTTCTCTTCTCTCTCTAACGCTCTCCTCTCTCTCCAGGATCAGAGTGTCTCCCTCTCCTCTTCTCTCCTTTCCCTTTCTCCCTCCCTCTCCTCTCTCCCCCCGTCTCTCCAGGATCAGAGTGTATTCGTCTCTTCTCCTTCTCTTCTCTCCTCTCCCTCCCTCCTCCCTCTCTCCAGGATCAGAGTGTCTCCCTGACAGATGAGCCACTAATGAGAGCAAATCTCGCTAAATCCTCAGAAACATGATGAATTGAATCACGTTGGCCCTGTTCATTTGTCGTCTTTTGCCGATGAGACAAAACACAAGATTTATCTAGTCAACAAATGAGGAGGAGGCCCGTCATTGTTCATGCTGGGGCTGCTCCGGGACTTCACATCACGCTAAATATGGGATGGTAGTGTGGACGCGAGAATTTAACAGCACACGAGAGCTGAAGGTAGGTGAAGTTTTTTATTTTAATGACTAATTATTATGTTTGTATTTGTGTCCATCCAAGCAGCTTCTTTCTAATGTATGTGAAACTTTCTTTTGCTGTATGGCAAAACAAAAACATCTGTCCAGAAACAAACAGGTCACCCTCAGAGTAATAACACAATTTTGGGTTGTCAAATGTATCAAAAATCACATCATAACTGATACTAAACCTAATATATGATACAAGATAGTTTAACAGGGAAATAATGTCATGTTTAGCTTCATCAAACTAGAATGAGAGCACATGGCAGTTAAATTAAAATTTTGTGTTGAAAATGACATTCAACTGTGTAAAAAAAGAGCCGTATCTTAGAAATGTTTCACACTATGGCATTATACATGTCAGATCTCTGGAAAGGCGAGTCACATTAAGGCTTCGTTTATATGATGACGGTCTGAGCAGAAGACGCAAAAGTGGTGCCTTGTCTTCAATTTTTATTCCACCTTTAGTTGAGTGTTTTCGGGAAGAAATCTACATGCATACGATGATGCAAAAGTGATGATGCGGCGTGGTGTATGTGACATAAACACGTACGTGACATGAGCAGATCTGACCAGAGTTTTGTGTCTTGGGCAGTGTAGATGGAAACTCTACGGTACTTTTCCACTCTGGAGGGGGGTTTCCAGGTTTTTACGTCTTTAAGTCCCACTTCTGAGAAAATATTTTGTAATTTTTACCCGCAAGTGTTCTCGTGTAAACAGGCCCTAAGAATGCAAGTTTTAAGTCAATAAAAACCCATGTCACTGAGGAAATACAAGATAGATGAATTAACGTCTAAAGCCATGCTGGGACATTCCAGACAAAATAATAATATCTCCACTGTGACAAGCAGGTGGCGGATCTTCCACTAGAAAAGTTACACAGCGCACGTTCAAAAAAAACAAAGAGGTAGTGAATGGTGCGTCTTTAGAGGACAGTGTAACTGGAAGCTTGAGTTTCACTGGACATTGTAACAGGATGCAAACATTATCTGACCACTGTCACCTGATGCTGCTGGACTCTCTGGACTTTCTGTTTCCAGGTGAAAGTTTAAGCGTTTGTCACCTGAAGCTCACATGTTTCAGTCGTATTAACATGACCCCATCTGAAAGACAAGACAGATGAAATGTGAGGTCAACTTTCACTGAGGACGTTTAGTTTAATGGTAAAAGAGCTTGTGGATTTACCGTACCGTTTTAGATTTCGAAGCTAACAACTAAAAGGACTTTTTTTTGGATGTAGGGCTGTGATCGACTAAAGAAATTCTTGAAAATATCCCCAGTTCATCAGTTAGTCGACTAAGAGGGTCACACCATGAACTAGCAAAAACATCTACAAACTCTATAAAGGATTTACTGAAATTAAAAATATATATTTACAATCCTCAGCTCCTCAGTGTTTCCCAGAGAGGAGAGTGTTGGCCTAAAATTCTCCCCCATAGTTTTAAAACAACTTCACACTTTGTTGCTAATTGTCTTATCATAAACATTTAAAAAGCAACTAAAGTGGGTAAAGAAAACTGCTTTAAGATTAAATATAGGCAATAAACATTTACTCCACAAATTTTATAAGATGAAATGATACAAATCAGATTTATATGTGCAACCAGAGTCTCATCAAAATCTACAGGAGCTACTTCTACTAAACAGCACATTTGATTGTAAAGAAAGATTACCTTCATGATTTGCTTTCAGGTCTCTTTTCTTTTGTGATTCTTATCTTTATCTTATCTTTATCATTCCAATAAAATAATATGTTGACTATGGCCCATAGATTGTTTATATAAATGGACATAACTAACACACAAGCCGCCGGGTTCCAAATAGGAAGTTTGCATGTGGCTCTTCCAGCTCCTACTGACCCTGACTCCCATTGACTTTCAATGATATATTGTGGCCCTTCTCTCACTGCTGCTGTGAGCCTCGACATTTTGGTCTTAAACAAACAAACAAACAAACAAAAAACAAATTATATTCATAATATAAAGCCTGGTTCCAAGCTTCATTTGAGTGCAGCTGAACTCTGTGTGTGACGTCACACTCGCTTGGTCCACTTTTAATACAATCTATGCTATGGCTGCATCAACCGATTAATCACGGCCCTGTTAGTAGGTGCTGCGAGATTGTGATTGGCAGTATCTTGGTGTCTTTTAACCCTTTAAGCAACCATGTGTTTAGACCAGACCTGGCCATTGCATGCATGGACTAAAGCTGCATTGGTTTTATTTAAGAGGGTTTTTATAAGGAAACTTAACTTTTTCATTGTTTATATAACATAAAGGTTTACTAGTCTTATCAGCTCTTCAAAACAATGCTATTTACTGCTTTTTGTAAAGAAATACAATTAATATTATGCAGAATTGAGTTAAGTGAGTATGGGCGCGTTTCCAGCTCCATCGTTTCCAATTGGCTTTACATTGAAAATCGTCGCCCCCGCTGCAGTGAGCCTCCTCATTTTCATCTTAAAATTGTGTTTTTATTTCACTATTTTATTTGTAAATAAATACCTGCTTTTAATATGTAAGTGGCTCCAAATTTGCTCCGATAAACTCAAGCCTCGATGAGCTTCATTTGACTGGAGCTGAACACTATAACGTCACACTCACACTTAGTCCACTTCTTTACACAGTCTTAAAATAGTGAGGTGTTTTTATTTCACTATTTTATCCATAAATAAATACCTGCTTTTAATATGGAACTGTCTCCAAATTCGTTCCGATAAACTCAAGCCTCGATGAGATTCATTTGACTGGAGTCGAATACTATGACGTCACCCTCAAACTTAGTCCACTTCTATACACAGTCTATAGTTTGAACTAATATTATACTAAACCTAACAAATGATTCCTTTTGACCTATTTATCTGGTAATCTCCGGGATATTTTTTTCCTGGCATGTTGTTTTAAAATCCTCCGACATCATACTGAGAGAATGACGCCATGTTCCTAATGCTATTTTGGCCGCGTTATCTGCAGAGGTGGACTTCTTCTTCACCTTTTTACCTCGTGTAAATATTTCACTGCGCCACTGTCAGATAAACCCGGCGCGTCTGGAATCTATAGCCTCTCCTCCCTCTGCACAAACAGTACATTTGGTAGTCTGGTTTTGACTCAAATTAACTGCTGTTCTGCGGACTCGTCTTATCTGGTCCCTCACATGTTTGAGCGTTCCCATCACTGTATTTTCCTCTCCTCGCCGCGTGTGGAAGTATAGCGGTGAAAGAACATATGTTATATCCTGAGGCCCCAATCTGCCTTCCTCCCTAATATTTATAAGACAAATTAAGGAGGCTATCTCTCTCATTATCACTCTCCAAACCCTCACCATATGTATCCCTATTATTAGCCCACCACCAGAAGATGTCCTATTTTCAGGATTTCAATTACCTAGGCTAACCTTAATTGGTTAGAAGCGCTGTTTAGTGGATGGATTCAAAGTCGGGCTTGGGAGAGAATCCGACAGATGGCGTACTCTTATGACTTGTATTAACACCTTCGTAGTTTAATGAACTGTTAATTGCTTTTCTAATACATAATGGGACCATTGGAATACAAGCTGTAATGCAAACAGATTAGTTTGTAGACAACAGAAAAACACACGTCCTGTTCAATGTCACCTTTAAGAACCTTGGGGAGCAGAAGCAAGATGGAGGACAGTTCGCCGCACTATATGCCACGTGTATGTCACATGTACAGATACAGGATCTCAAAGGTCCAGTATCACGCAAAACTGACTCTGGTGAGCTTCAGCCGTATTAGAATGTTGTTACCTTGTCGAAAACATACATGGAGTTGTGTTTTGTTTCATTCACACATGTTTGAACAGTCCTGCATTATTAGTCTGTCTACATTTCCAAAGCTTAAAATGCTCAGTTCTACTTTGTGATGTCATGAAGTTATGTTTTTCAATTTAACAGCTACCCTTTATCTTAAGTTCATTAGAGATGGGCAATTCCTTGTCTGAGGCCCCGTTTACACGTACACGGATATTTTAAAAATTGAGACATTTTCCTTCATTTGTACTCATCTTTTACATGTGAATTTGCCTCAGAAAAAGCAAGTCTTTCTAAAAACTCTGGCTAGAGTGGAGAGTGGAGAAAACTATGGTTTGGCATTTGCATGTAAAGTGAGATAAACAGAGTTTTAGGAGCTGAAGCGCCAAAAGTGTGACCAGTGTTTTTGTTTTGCTCTGACGATGATGATGAAACATTCAGAGCAGCAGTGGCATTTGTTCTGGTGCAAACACTTCTCATGTGTTTGCCTTTGCACACACAGCTGATGATGCTGTCCATGACCAGAGACAGATGAGCTCGGAGGTCAGCCATTTTACTACTTCTAATATCTGTGGAGAGGCGAGCCCGCTCAGTAATGCACGTTTTTCAAGGTATTTTTGAGTAATATTCACAACTGTAATGAAATAAATGCTACAGGTTTGAATCTAATCCAGGTACCGTCCATAGGCTTGGTGTAGTTATGACGGCGCTCGATGGTGTATATATTAGAGGTGTGCAAAAATATCGAAATATCAATATATCGTATCGTTTAATGTGATGATACAGTATTGATATCTTGAGCTGCTGTATCGATATATCACCAAGAGTATTTTTTGGTATATTTTACTAAATTATTTTGTGAAAGTGCTACACTTTTGTTGCTTGTTCAGTGAAAGGAAACTTGTTTATTCAACACATTAGATATTTTCACTATTTTGATGATTCAAATATTTGTTAAACCACTTCTTGTACAAAGTTAATATGAAACATTGAGACTTTTAGTATTACAGCCATGATTTAGAAATTATTTTTTATTGAACCATATCTAATTGATTTGAAATATATTGTACTGAATCGAAAGCTCACTGGATTGAGATATGTATCGTATCGTGGCCTCTGTATCGAAGTATGTATCGTATCGGCAACTTCTTAATGATACCCAGCCCTAGTATATATGCAGGTTGATGTAAACGAAAACTTTGCATGATGTTATTTTGGTAAACAGAGGGAGCGAAATATTTGTTTCTCAGCATACCCGGCTCTGTGTAAACGTGGCCTTAAATTATCAAAATGATTCTAGTGAAGTTGTATGGGGTTTAAAAGGTGCATTGTGTAACATTTTGGTTGGGGGTCCATCACCTGCTTGTTTCTATAGATAGGTCATTGCTCTGCTTAGAATGTTCCACAGTATGACATTAAATCAGCTCAACGTTACATTTATTCAATTGAAGGTGGGTTTATAGCTCAAAATACCTAGAAAAACAGGCATTCTGACTGTGAATGGGGTCACCTCTCCCCAGAACTGACCTGTAACTTGGTCTGGTTTGGTCTCCAAGGCGATAGAAAGGTTTAATACCATACTGTTAAACATTTCAGACAACATGATAACCTCTCCATGAAGAAAAGCATTCGACAGATCCTCCACCCTCCAGAAAAGTTACACAATGCACCTTCACACACTGGAGCACTTCCTGTATTACCACATGACATCACAAATTGGAACAGAGTGTTTTCAATTTGAGAGAAAAACCCTAAATATGCAGATTTGAGTGTTAAAAATGTGTGAATGAAACAAAACATAACTCTAAGTGTATTTGTGATGAGGAAACAACATTATAACCGAGATCAGAAAAGAGAGTAATATGGGCCCTTTAAAAAATAATGCACAATTCCCTAATAAAAGCAGATTTGCCTGTTCATTTACACCCGTACTTCATTTATCTGCTTTAACCGGCCTTGTAATACGCACTGTGCATTGTACTCCAGCAACCGTAAACGCACTCCTACCTCTGCGGCTTCCCTTTATTAAATTAAGCCATCTTTAAGGTCAATATACTTCTATAATGAGTTGTCTCTTTTGATCATCGGAGGTTAGCTTGTACCTCCAGCCACACTCCCTTTTAACTGACGCCACTGTTTGTCATATCCTGGCGTATATATAGTCAGCCCAAGTAATGGTGTGCATGCTTAAAATCCATTTCCATAACTAAGTGCAGTTTCCCCTCAGTTTGTTCCTGTTTAATGAGGTGAAGTCTTTGCGCGCCTCCCAATGTCACCAGAGGAGGCGATCAAGCGGCGGTGTCAGGATTCAATCAAATTAGCGCTACTGTGCTGTCATGTCCCATCAGGCCGTGTGTCATTTTCGACTGGATTTACAGGCAATTTGTTTGGGATTTTACTACTGTGCTTTTTGGATTACGTAAAGAGACAGTAGCAGATTTGGTTTTCTTTCTGGTAGAGCCGCGGCGGGGAGGAAGAGAAGTCCCGACTCTGCAATGACCAATTAGTTGAACTAGCTTAGGAACGTGGACAACTATAGAACTCAACATTCTTTCAGTGTGGACAAAATAGCAGATTTTTCTCACAAATAAGACGTAACCCACAGTTGTTTCCATGTTTTCCACAACATTTTCCAAATATGATTAAAGCAACAGTGTGTAACTTTCAGGATTTGATGGAAATAGAAAGTAAAACCACACCCGAGAACATTCTCCATGGAGATACATTTTATGCCTCACTATGGAAGATTATTAGCCTGATTCATCAGCTGGTTTCACTTCGTGGAAACTGTCTGACCTCACAGCATTAGGATTTGTTCTTGACAGTAGACGGCCCCTTTTTTTAATTTAACCAATCGCTGCTATTTGGTCATGACGTATGTAATGCACCAAATCCCATAGGAAGAAGGGAAATAACGTCTTTCTCCTTGATAAAATTCAAACATTCCAAACATTCTCTTTGTTCCGGCTTTAAATCCTCAATCTCGGGAATCATTGCCAACACAGAATGTATGTCTTCGTCTACATTACTTTGTTACTACTTTGTTTACTGTTGTGCTGTTCCACAAACGGGACCCAGACAGGCGCTTGATTTTGACGTCATGGCCTCACAACTCTTCGCTGATTGGCCGGTGTGTGGTCTACAAATTCCGGGGTTCTTGCAAACCGTTTAGTGTATTTCAATTCCTGACTTAGTAGCTGGAGAGAAATGAAATTGAGTACTAGGGCATTAATTCAAAATAAGTCTATAATAGTAATGAACAAACAATGCCTTATGTAAAATAGATTAGATTACACACTATTATAACTATTATACAGAAGACATACAGGCAAAAGTGATTTAGAACTAAGTATAAACCAAAACAGTCCAGTTTAACTTTTGAACAGTTGCCAGTTCAATCCTTTCCCATGTGCTTTGTGCCAAGTTGAAAACTTTACCCTCTTAAACATCCTGTATTACACAGAAAATTAGTTATTGTGAGATTTAAGCCAATTTAGGACATTGTTACCTCCTCAAAAACATACCTGGAGTTGTGTTTTGTTTCATTTACATGTGTTTGAGTAATCTTGCATTATTAAGATGTCCATATCTCTAATGCTCAAAACACCCTATTCCACTTTGTGATGTCACGAAGCGGTAATTTTCAATTTTCAAGTCTACCTTTTACCTTTTGTTTAGCAGAGATGGGAAATTCCAGATTTGAAATTATCCAAATAATTCTAGTGAAAGTGTATGGAGCACTTCCTGTATTATCACATGGCATCACAAGTTGGAACACAGTGTTTGAGAAAAAAAAAAAAAAAAACTAATAAATTTGTGGGTTAACATGTGTGAATGAAACAAAAACCCAAAACAAAACAAAACTCCAGGTATGTTTTTGATGAGAAAACAACATTACAACATAAATCATAAAATAGCACAATACGGGCCTTTTAACTCCCAGTGTGTCGCAACAAACTCACCCAATTACAATATAACAGATTCCCTCCCAACTCTGAACAAATAACTCCGAATATAATGGAAAAAGTAGAATCCGAGCCGACACTTCTCTACGTCGTGTGGGGAGCCGGCTGCATGTTTGGACTGAATTTTTGGAGTAATGCGTCTCATAATAACCTGTAAATGGCTGTGTTGGGGGGAGCTGTGTTAGCGGAGACGGAAAGGAAAATGACCAACATTGATTTATCCTAGCTGTTCTGTCTCCTGCCTGGTGCACTGGGGACACCTCGCTGCGTCCCATTCGCTCCCATTATCTCCCGGCGATCACCACAGACCAGCGCCTCTCCTACAGCCTCATAAATACTTCCCCTGGACCCCATACTGCTTTCACATCATCCCCCTAATGACAAGCCAAAGACAAGACAATGCATCCCGTTCTTCTTCCCCTCTCCGTCGTACACATTTCACAAGCGGGTGAAGCCAGCGCGTGTACCTACCTTCTGCGGTGGAGGGCCGGCAGTCTCGTGTCCCCCCTAGACTTTGCATTTAAAATGGTACATTAAAGCAACATGTCGTGAGCAGTGTACATGATTGATGTGGGTAATGACAGTGTTTTTCTAGTGTGAAAGTCATACACACGCCGCAGTCCGCATTTAAAGTGTCCAGACTCCAGTGGCAACAAACAAAACGCCAAACAGATCGGGTCAGAGAGGCTGGCCGGAAAATGTGCACTGCAAAAATCAACATCAAGCCATGTTCAAATGACTTATACTAAAGGGAAGATATGCGCTGTTTTCTGATCTGTGTTAAAATGTCGTTTCCTCGTCACAAACAGACCTGGAGTTGTGTTTTGTTTCATTCACACGTTTAATACGCAAATCCTGCATATTTAGGCTGTGTCCTTTTCTGACACTGAAAACACTCTACTGAAAATACTACCTTGTGATGTCATGTGGTGATACAGGAAGTGCTACATTGAATTTTTAGACTCCATACACCTTCACTAGAATCATTTAGATGACTTCAGCCTTGGAAATGAGCATATCTACTAAACTAAAGGTAAAAATGCAAATAAAATAAAAGGCAGGTAACACTTTATAATAACTACACTTTACTTAGCCTTAATAAAGCATGAACAAAGACTTAATTAATAGTGAACAAAGATTTAATTAATAATGATTCACATTTAGTAAATGCTTAATAAAGCATAATTTGTCTTCACTTTAGAAAAGCTCTCAAAAAGACTTAACTAACAGATAACAGCTGCCTGAATTATCATTGCATTGCAGTATTAGTAAATCATTCTCTCATAGTTTACTAATGATTAATAAATGCTCAAATGGTTAGTTCATGAGTAATTAAGTATGAAATAATTATGAGTAACTATTTACAGCACAGGCAAATTAAGTGCAAGTGCTAATTAAGGTAGTAATTAATTAGTTACTAAGCGTGAATTATTATTAATTAAGTCTTTGTTCATTATTAATTAAGCCTTTGTTCATGCTTTATTAAGGCTAAATAAGGTGTAGTTATTATAAAGTGTTACCAAAAGGAATAAATAAAAAAATAAAAAATAAAAAGTAAACTTGTAGTCAGCTTGAAAACTACCCCATGACATCACAAGGTGGAACAGAGCATGATGAGGGGAGCGTGCCTATGTTTCCACAGCCCTATGTTCCTGTTTTTTGTTGTTGTTGTTGTTGTTCAAAATTAGGCCCTGTGTTCCCACTTTTTTTTTATCTTCTTATCTTTTTCTATCTTTGCATCAGATTTTATCCCAGTTTTTCCCAATTTGGTCGTCACACCCGAAATATTCTCCAGCAGCAGTTGACTCCAGATGTAATGTAGAGGTCATGGTGCAAAGGATCCTAGGTTGAAATAACTCTGAATCATTCCTTTAAATGTGGTGTAAAAATATAAATAACTTGACTTAGAGTTTCATTTTGAGAAAAATCTTAGATATAAGAAAAGTCTTAGAGATGAGGGAACAGGGCTGTGGGAACATAAAGCCGACTTCATTTTAAGCTTTGGAGATGTACAGACTAATAATAAAGGATTAATCAAACATATGTGAATAAAACAAAACACAACTCCAGGTCTGAAAGAACAAAAATGTGGCTGTTTGGTGCAGGTGTTCCAATCAGTGGGAGCAGGCAGAGGGTGCTCTTTGAAAAAGGATCAAAACTTAAAACACTCCAAAGAAGTAATAATCGCACAAGGAAAAATATAGTTAAAAGGAATTTATTTAAATGGCCAAAGCCGACATGTTTCAGCCAACCTGGTCTTCATCAGGGCTTAGTTAGGGCAACGTCAGGTCTGTTTTTGATAAGATGTCAACATTCTAACATGGTTAAAAGTCCACAAGAAACCATTTTGTGTAACATAGGACCTTTTGTCTTGGAACATTTTGTTTGTTTGTTTGTTCTTTTTTTTTGAGTAGATTCAACTTGACAAGTAAAATGATCTACCAATGGGACTAGTGTGTTTTTCTTGGTTCAAGCAACATTAGATTTTGTTTCTTATTTTAAGTGGAAAGAGTTGTTGCTTTTCTTATCTTAAGTGTAGCAAGATTTATTTTCATATTTTAAGTACAAAAAGTCTTGTTCCCTTGGTACATAATATTACTTATCAAGTGAAATTTACTCAAATGATGATAAAACTTTCTTAATTTAAGTCATCTTAAAGGTGCATTGTGTAACTTTACAGTGGAGGATCCACCACATGCTTTTCTCCATATCAATGTTATTATTATGTTTGGAATGTTTCACCATATGGAATTAAATCTTTCTTTCTTCATGTAGACCAAATCAGACCAAGTTACAGGCTAGATCTGTGAAGAGGCGAGCCCAGTCACAGTCAGTATGCCTGTTTTTTTTTAAGTATTTTTGAATAAATATAAGGTAGATCTGTTTAATGTCATACTGTGGAACATTCTATGCAGAGCATTGACATATAAAAACAAGTAGTTGACGGACCTCTAACCAAAAAGTTACATACTGCACCTTTAACTTGATTTGAGTTTTTGCAGTGTTGACGTCCAAATATGCAGCCGCGGTCATTAGGATCAATTAGGGCAAGACAAAAACACGTAAACAGAATGTTCCAGAATGCAGACCTATTAACAGAGAAAGACACATTCATTAAGTGTTTAAGTGTAAAAAAAAAAAAAAATGGAGCGTCGTGATTGGCCGAGGTCAAAAGGTGGTCAGTCGTGTGATTGGTCGGCCTTGCAGCAAATAGTAAACAAACGCTTTTCCTGTAGCTGTGCACAATGGGAAGCCGGACATTCCAGACAAACTTAATGACCTCTGAAATTCTGGAAGACCTAGAAATAAAGGCTTTGTGTTACGTATGGCTGCTAATGGGGACACTGTGTATAAACTAACAGTATAAGCTAACAAGTCTCTGCGTTTAGCTGCTGTAGTATGACTGTTTGTACTAATGCGCTGTTTAACCCTTCACCTTCCAGCTTTGATCGCCACGGGAAATGATCTGATTAGTGTTCAACGGATTTGTATATGGATTAAAACAACAACAACAACAATATAAATACAAATATACAAAAATAGAAGTTCAGCTAAAGGTACCTGATTTTTTCCCTTGCATTTGAGCTAAATTTTGCCCAAGCACAGAAATACTCTTTAAGCAGCTCTTAAGGTCAAAATATGTCTGTAAATATGTATGTAAGCGTCTGATTGTCCGATAATCAGGGAGTGTTGTTAGATTTACTGTGATGGCAAAACTACATATAAATATTTATGTATAAAGACTAGGGCTGGATATCATCAAGAGGTTACCAATATGATACATACTGCGATTAGGGGTGTGCAAAATATTGAAATATCGATATATTGTGATGATACAATATCGATATCATGGGCTGTTGTATTGATATATCGCCAGGAGTATTTTTTGGTATATTTTACTAAATTATTTTGTTATAGTGCTATAGTTTTGTTTCTTGTTCAGAGGAAGGAAACTCGTTTATGCGACACATGTGACATTTTCACAGTTTTGATGATTAAAATGTGCATGTTTCTTATTCACTTTGCACAAGAAGTGATTTAACAAAGACTTTTAGTATCACAGTCATGATTTAGAAATTATTTTTTAATGAACTGTATCGAATTGATTTGAAATATATCATATTGAATCGAAAGCAAACTGTATCAAGATATGTATCATATCATGACCTATGTATCGAGATATGTATCGTACTGTGGCCTATGTATCGAGATATGTATTGTATCGTGGCCTATGTATCGAGATATGTATCGTACTGTGGCCTATGTATCGAGATATGTATTGTATCGTGGCCTATGTATCGAGATATGTACGGTATCGTGGTCTGTGTATCGAGATATGTATCGTGGCCTATGTATCAAGGTATGTAACGTAGGTATCGAGGTATGTATCATATCGTGGCGTATGTATTGAGGTATGTATCGTATCATGGCATATGTATCGAGGTATGTATCGTATCGTGGCGTATGTATCGAGGTATGTATCGTATCATGGCGTATGTATCGAGGTATGTATCGTATCGTGGCGTATGTATCGAGGTATGTATCGTATCATGGCGTATGTATCGAGGTATGTATCGTATCGTGGCGTATGTATCGAGGTATGTATCTTATCGGCAACTTCTTAATGATATCCAGCCCTAACCATGATACAGAGGCCACAATATGTTTATATTGATACAGTGCACATTCGATTCAACAATTCAGTACAATATATTTCAAATCGATTCGATACAGCTCAGTAAAAATAAAGGATTTTGGCCCCTTGATGATCATCTCCATTTAAAAAAAAAAAACATTAATGGTACATTTATCTTTCATTTAGTAAAGATTAGTCCATAGTTTATACGAGCTCAACAGATATGTACACTATAACTGCTCTAAATGCTCACAATATAACTACTAACACTGCTGTGAAACTACAAGTTTTTGTTAAATTGTGTGTAAAGTTAATATAAAATACACACACTTTCATTATCCAAACAAAGAATATGTCAAATGTGTTTTAAAAAAAAGTTTACTTCCTCTAAACTCTCATTAAATCATTTGGTAAAGTAAACAAAAAATACTGTTGTTGAAATATCAATACAGCAGCCCACGGTATCGATACTGTATCATACAATCAACCCATATGATATAAACATAAAGAAACACCTGAATATGAAATTAACATCATCACACTTTAAACATCATAAAAACATAGTGTATTGTGAATCGCATAATCTCGTCATTGTGTAACATCTGCCCAAACAGTAAAGACGCTCATTAAAATCATGAGTCCTTTCAGCGCGTACATCACTCCGTACGTGCATTAACCAGAGAACCATAGGCAGCGTCATTTAACAATAAATCAACATCTAAATCAAATGTGATCCTAAGTCGTACAGATTCATTTACCCAGCCCACACTGTGTTTGGCAGCGCATGTTTAGGCTGCCGAGTCAGCTGGCACAATCAATTGCCCACCCACAGCTCCCTGGCATTGTAAAGCTGCTCCATGCTCTATTAGCCCCCACTGTTCGCATGTATACATTAAAAGATAGCGACGCAAAAAAAGAAAAAAAGAAAAAATTCAAGACGCCACCACACCACACCACCCTTTGCTCCTGAATATTCACACCACGCGTCTCGCCCAACATCATTAGAAGCTGCTAGCGTGTGCCAATCACCGACTCTTCCATGTGGTACTGGAGTTGTCACGGCGACCAAGCGCATATTGTAAACCGTAATATATGACCCGGCGTGCTTCTTTGTGGGGTCTCTAGCCTACAAGCCGTGCACTGGGAAAGGGGACACGACTGGCTGAACATTGCTCTATCTGTGGCTAATAGAAATGCCATGTTTAGGCCTGTCATTCAGTGGAGAGGAGGGCAGAGGAGCAAATGAGGGTTTTAGCGAGCATGGCTAATGTTGTACCAGTGATATTAAGTATGGAGATAAGCGGGACTTATTTGGAGTGTGGGGCTTTAAAGTTATTCTCATTTTGTAAATCGTTTGGTTAAAGGGTTGGAGTCACTTTTTGTTCCTCTCTATTCATTTTATTGTGTCATTTTTAGAAGGTGCACTATGTCACTTTTTGGTTGGTTTCTGTGGATATGTCATTGCTTTGACTGGAATGTTCCACAGTATGACATTAAACAGCTCTACCTTACATTTATTAACTTACAGCTGGTTTTATAGCTCAAAAAACCTAGAAAAACAGGCATTCTGAATGTGAGCGGGATCGCCTCTCCATAGATTTGACCTGTAACAGCTCTACTTTACATTTATTAAATTACAGCTGGTTTTAATGTGCAAAAATATCTAGAAAAACAGGCATTCTGACAGTGAGGTAAAGGCGCACTATGTAACTTTTTGGTTGGAGGTTCGTCACTTCTTTGTTTCTATGGCTATGTCACTTCTCAGCCTGGAATGTTACTTTAAACAGCTTTACTTTATGTTTATTCAATTACAGCTGGTTTTATAGCTCAACAATACCTAAAAAAACAAGCATTCTGACTGTGAGCGAGGTCGCCTCTCCGCAGATCTGACCTGTAACTTGGGCTACGTTTATATGATGACAGTCTGAACAGAAGACGCAAAAGTGGCGTCGGGTCTTCACTTTTTATGCCGCGTTTAGGGAGGAAATCTGCGTGCATATGGTGACGCAAATGTGTGTGGAATTTGATTGGGTCTGCCTGCCAGGTTTCTGTGTACTGTGTGTACTGTAGGTGACGTAAACGCAAATGCGACGTGAGCAGATCTGACCAGAGTTTTGCGTCTTGGGCAGCGTAGACGGGAACGCTGCAGCAGAGCGTATTCAACTTTTCCACTCTGGAGGGTGGTTTCAGATTTTTACATTTTTAAGCCCCAAAAACGCCATTACCATCTAAACAAAAGGCACTTCCGATAGAATATTTTGTTGTTTTTACCCGTAAACATTCTTGTGTAAAGAGGCCCTTGGTCTGGTTTGGTCTCCATGATGATAGAAAGGTTTAATGCCGTACTGTGGTTTTATTGAGCATAACTAATGTCGTAACAGTGATATTAAGTATGGAGATAAGAAAGAGATCACCATTACCTGCTTATTTCTATAGATATGTCATTTCTCTGCCTGGAATGTTTCACAGTATGACTTTAAACAGCTCTGCTTTACTTTTATTCAATTACAGCTGGCTTTAATGCTCAAAACTACCTAGAAAAACAGGCATTCTGACTGTGAGCGGGGTCGCCTCTCCACAGATCTGGCCTGTAACTTACTCTCGTTTGGTCTCCATGAAGATAGAAACGTGTAGCCTCCTAAGACCTGGCGTCCAGTTGTTGCAAATCATTATTCAACTGTGACTTTATTGTCATAAAATGAATGTTTTAGATTTCATAAGTAGACATCATTTTTCTTAGAAACTACATCATGTAAAATATAATTCTTTGTTTTTTGCTCTAATCAGGTTCCAATCAGCCCAAATAACAAAGAGTGCAAGAGTTCAGGTCCTAGGACGTTAATGCCATATTGTGAAACTTTCCAGACAAAGCAATAACATCTCCATGGAGAAAAATATTTGACAGATCTTCCACCAGAAATGTTACACAATGCACCTTTAAGAACACAAATACTTAACAAAGACTAACTAAACAAATAGAGTTCCTTACGTTTAATTCTGCTCACAATTTCCTTCCACGACGCCAACATCTTCTAAAATGATCGTACAGTTTTTATCACACCCGCGCCGTGTTTAGCACTGCCATTCACGACGAGAAGCGAGAGTTGTTACCATGACTAGCTACCGACAAATGAGTATTTTAGCAGGCATAGCTAATGTGGACAAAGCGGCAGTGTTTAGTATGCTGTTAGGGATGACATTAGCGAAGAGACACAGGCCCGGGGATGCTGCTCAACCCCGAGGTCCTAGCACATGGGATGGAGTTTCTGGCTCATTTCCTACACCATAATCAAGGCTTATGTACCTTTGTGTGGAGAAGAAATGGCAGCTTCCTATAAAAAAAAAAAAAAAACTCCCCCCGTTCACGTTCGGCTGTCTGCGGAGATGTATGCGCGTTGCCGTGGCGATCGTCGGTGGTTCTGTCCCTAATGCGAGCCGGGCTAATTAGCGATGTAAATGGAATTGAGAAGTGACAAATAGGAGGCTTGTAATTCTCCGCTAAATTGTCTTGCCCTACCTCAGCGGAAAATTTATCGCAAGAGACAATGTCAACTTTTACGTGGGGCGGCCATTTGCATTTTCGGCGTTCATTACGAGGGAGGGCACGGGGAGCACAAGCCATGACACACGGAGGGAGTGTGTAGAAGTATAAATACATATAACGCCTTCAGTGTTGGGAAAAATACTTCGAAAACAGAATCCTGAATACCCGAATTAGACTTTACTGTATTTTCTAAGGTTTTTCCGATACACGGTCCAATCAGGGGACTTCATTCTAAATACTTGGAATACTTTTACGTCAAGCTGCAGTGTATTAAAGTGCGAAAACATGTTATATAAATAGGCCTGTCAAGATAACAAATTGAGTCTTAGAAGTTAATAATTCAACCTTTTACTGCTCAAATCTCATTATACAGCCAAAAAAATTACACAAAATTTTCTAGTAGCGCAAAGAAACTGTACACATGATAAATCCTGACTGCAAAATATACAGTTCCAGAGGTTATATATTGAACGATAAGTCGATATAGTTATAATTATCATGATAGGGTAACTGTACATATAATTACGAACTCAGGGTGTAACAACAACGGAAATATCGTGATATCGTATCGTCAAAAGACTCACAATAATATCGTACAAGTTCTTTGCTTAAATGCATGGTTTTATAGTAGGAACAGCTTCTAAACTTCGGGAACTACATATCCCATGATTCATTTCAGCGCAGACAACATGAAGAAATATGTTTCTGACTTGAATTGTTGGGATTAGGACGGAAATAATTCACACCAAAATCTTGTCAAGGTATTTTAAAAGCAAAAAAGTGTCCCATCTACATTTATATCTTCAAAATATCGCAATAAATATCGTACCGTGAGATGCATATCGTGATAATGTCATACTGTGAGATTTGGATATCGTTACATCCCTTTACAAACGATTTTATTTTTGTGTTATGCATTCATTTATATCTAAATTTAAAAGAACAAATCACACATGAACATGTTGCGATAGCTGTGTTTTCTCTTTTTTTCACTAATAAAGTGCAGTTCAAAGCCAAAATTACATGAAGTACCACCTTGTATTCCTCTTAATTTGGAAAAGAATGTGTATTTTCGGTACATAAATTCAGTTAGTTGCACGTTCTTCTAGCGTACATTGTCTCTCACAATTATATCGTGGGCTGTCACAATATATTGAATTATACGTTTTTTGCTTAAATAAGATAAGATAAGATAAAAATAAGATAATCCTTTATTGTTTCCCATGGGAGAAATTTGTTTTGGGACAGGGGGTAACATGCTTTATCAAAAAACAGGACAACACAACACATGCATGGTTTTATAATAGGAACAGCTTCTAAACTATATATCCCATGATTCATTTCAGCGCAGACAACACGAAGAAATATGTTTTTGTCTTGAATTCTTGGGATTATGACGGTAATAATTCACACCGAAATCTTGTCAAGATATTTTAAAAGCAAAAAAAGCATCCCATCTACATTTATATCTTCAAAATATCGCAATAAATATCGTACCGTGAGTCGCATATCGTGATAATGTCATATTGTGAGTCGCATATCGTGATAACATCGTACTGTGAGATGCACATTGTGATAATATCGTACCATGAAATTTGGATATCATTACATCTCTATTACAAACGATTTTATTTTTGTATTATGCATTCATTTATATCTAAATAAAAAATTAAAATAAAAAAAATCACACATGAACACGTTGAGATCGCTGTGTTTTCTCTTTTTTTCACTAATCACGTGCAGTTCAAAGCCAAAATTACACGAAGTACCACCTTGTATTCCTCTTCATTCGGAAAAGCATGTGTATTTTCGGTACATAAATTCAGTTAGTTGATGTTTTTGTTGTGTACATTGTCTTTGGATACAATTTTTAAGTTAGAAATAGGAAGAGTTTTGTAGTTTTTGGAGATAGAATGAAGATTGTATTGTTTTCACGTACAGTAATAATAACACTATAAATCAATTACAGTGACATGTCTACTGTTCTGTAACATTTTATACAATATCTAATTTTACAAACAATAATATATATAATACTTTTGCATCTCTTCTTTAAAACTAACATTAAGACTAACATTAGGGCCCTTATGACACCCGACTTAAAAATGTGCTTACTTTGCATTTTGTAATGTTTCTCTAATAGCCTTTTTTCTAGCACATCAACCACATAATAGCTCGACTTCACGTGATGTTCCGAAGGTTCCAGAGGTTCCAGAGGTTTCAGAGGTAGGATTTGTGAAGTTGAAATTGTTCTGTCTTTTGAATGGCTCCTTAATGTGAACAGATGGAGCCAGATCTTCTTTTTTTCTTTCTAATTTTTATGCATTTTTATCCTGATTAACGCTGAACAAACACAAAAATCACCATAGAAACAAAGCGAGCAAAGCGAGTGAGAGTGTGTGCACAGAAAACACATATTTGACATCATAATAACATTTTTATTATTATTATTATTATTATTGTAGTGCACATTTTAGTTCTATTATGCATGATTCAAAAGGGTAAACGCACTCCCACTGTCACTTTGAACGATTTTTGCCTTTTTTGTTATAAAAATGAGTTTGGCGTGTGTCGTACAAATAATATCCCCTTAACACCTGAATTTATATAGATGCATATCAAAAAGAAATGTTTTGTGTGTGTTTTTGCCTTCAAGTAGATGGTAAATTAAGTTGAGATTATTAATTTGATTATTGCAAAAATTAAATACATACAAATTTGGTATGTTGCAAATTTGTGACAACTAGAAACAAGTGCTCACCAAAGGTTCCTAGGAAGGTGCTGCATATACACTGACTGCACTGACTGAACTAATTGGGGGGATGCAGCTCCTGTCTCGGCTTATATCTCGATCCAGTCGGCGTTAAGGGGGTTAAAATAAGAACCAGACTTTTGAGCGGCTCTTTGAAATGAACAGATCCAAATTTTGCATATTTTTAACCAATATTTTTGGATTATCAGTAATTGGATGTTGCTCAATTCTATCGACACTGTAAGCTTAATATTACATTATTTTCTGGTGTATGTTATAAAGTTGTTTCCTAATTAAAGTCATACCTGCAGTTGTGTTTTGTTTCATTCACACATGCTTAACACACAAATCCTGCATATTTTTTTAGTTTTTCTCTCAAACAGAAAACACTGTGTCATGTCATGCGGTAATACAGGAAGTGCTCCATTGTGTTTTTAAACTCTATCCCAAGCTCCGGGGTTTCAAACTGGTCGCCCATTCAAGTCAAAGGGTCGAGCACAATGGCGCATGACTCTAGATTCGCCTTTAGCCCGGCGAGGTACTTCCGGTGGCTCTGGGCCGATTGAGCATGTGAAGTAATGCTCTTTTCTCCTGGTCGCTTCACTTTCACTTTCACTGATCACTTTCACTGATCACTTTGACAAATCAGAGCAAGAAGAGCTAGAGCGAAGATGAAGCTAACGATTATAAAGCGTTTTTTAAGACAACTGTAGATTTTTGAACTGAGAAAAAGTTTATGATCTAAAAACATTTTTGAAAGCTGTAGGTGCTCTATCAGCCGAACACGAGCAGTTTGTGATTACATTGCGCAATACCAGTCAGTTATTTTAATCGATCCACGCTCTATACCAGGGGTGGGCAAACTTTTTGACTCGTGGGCCACAAAGGATTCTAAAATTTGATGGAAGGGCCAGACCAGGAGTGGATGGATGGAGTTTTTTGGTAATCCACCTCATAAGAGAAAAAAAAATAACATGGGATATATAGAAAGCATATCCCATGTTACTGAAATATCCCATAATTGAAAATCAGTACAAAGCATCACAACAAAATATCTGTCTTTCAAATCCCACTGTTTTTACTATTTATTGAAATTACTTTTAAAACTCTTAAAATTATTAATATTATTCAAGTTCTGTGGGCCTGATTAAAAAGATTAAGGCCGTACTTTGCCCACCCCTGCTCTATACACATTCACTAGAATCATTTGGATAATTTCATCTCTGGAATTACCAGTCTCTCCTAAATGAAAGGTAAAAGGTAGCTGTTAACTTGAAAACTACCACTATATGACATCACAAGGTGGAAAGGAGCATTTTAAGCTTTGGAGATGTAGACAGACTGATAATAAAGGATCACTCAAACATGTGTGAATGAAACAAAACACAACTCTGAGTATGTTAACAGCATTATAACATGACTTAAAGCTCACAAGAGTCAATTTTGCGTAATATATAACCTTTAAATTAAAATAGTCTTGATCATAACGGCATCAAAATAGTGATTATAAACAAATTCACGACGTTTCACATTTGCATATTCTCTTACCTATTGTATAACACAGACCCCAGCTCTCCATTTAGTGCTTGTACTTCTGCATTGTCTTTTACTGTACAGCAGCTGATAAACCACTGACTCATCCGTGTTGATTGCCGCCATAAAGCATCTATTGTTTGTCCCAGTGCCCGTCTCCATTGTTTCGGCACTAGCCCCGTCCACCGCCACCCCTTTGCCGCCAGCGCCACCATAATCTGATGGGTTCCTCTTGACTGGTCACTCAGCGGTACCAGGGAGAAGGGAAGGACACAGCGGAGGTGAATGGAGTTGGCCCGTCCACCCACTTGTTTATGTGCGCGCGTGGCCGTGTAGGCGCGTGCGACGGAAAAATAAAAAATAAAAGCCACGGCAACGGCACCCTGCAACCTCTCCCGAGCGACAGAAACCTTGTTGTGATTTATGCAGCCTGAGATGAGTGCTGGTTACGCCGTAGCAAGACATCGATCTGACAAAGCAAACCAAACAATAAAGAGGAGAGGAAGATGATGTGCCCAGTGGAGTGGAGAAATGGAGAGTGTACCTATAAGAGCTAATTATCTGCGCACATAATTCTTCAGGTTAAGACAGGGGGGCTGGCGGGGAGTGGGGGGGCACAGCACAGCACAGCAGAGCCCGAGAGCTGTCAGGGAGAGAGGATACACAATGCAGGACCTTGGTCAAGAATAAATCCAAATAGAAATGTACATCCGAGCGCCCAGTCGATAAATGATGCGCCGAACGAGGCCTGGACTAATGTGGACAGTGGGGTTTTCTGTTTACTACGAGATGTGAATGGAAAGTAGAAGGTAAGGGAATAGAGATCGCTTCCAAATCTTTTATGTTTATAGTAGGTCTGATAATAAAGACGCTGCTTAAATATGAAAAACAGAATTAGGTCATTTAAAGACTGGGAAAAAAAATAAAAACTTTAGGTAAGTTAAACTGATTTAAATTAAGAACATTTTACTTTATGTGAGTCGATTAATCTTGACAAGTAAAATGATCTACCAATGGAATAAGTCGGTTTCTCTTTATTCAACCAACATTCAATTTTGATTCTTATTTCAAGTGCAAAAAGTTGTTGTTTTTCTTAAGTGTTAAGTGTTTCTAAGTGTACTAAGATATATTTTCATATTTTAAGTACAAAAAGTCTTATTCCACTGGCAGATAATTTTACATGTCAAGTAAAATGTATTCAAATCATGATAAAACTTTCTTAATTCAAGTCATCTTAAACTGACTAGATTTTGGTTTTTTGCGGTGAAGGGCCCATATTACACCATTTACACTATTTTTTTTAATCTATGCTATATGTTTCCTAATTAAAAACAAACCTGGAGTTACTAAAACTAAATGCATAAGGTAGCTTTTAACTTGAAAACTACCACTACATGCAGAGGCGGTGTTATCATTAGGCAAAAGTAGTCGGCTGCCTAGGGCCCCCAAACCTAGAGGGGCCCCCAAACAACTGCCCTCAGTGCCATTTCTGGCCGAGGTCAGTATGTCAATATGACATTAAATGAGAGTAGTTTACTTTTAAACTATGGATGTAAACAAAACTGTAATTGTACTAGCAAAAAAATTAAAACTACTTTCAGCTCTGGTTTTCTAGTAGGCGACCAAACTAATAAGACAAGTTTTCAGTCAATTTCACATAACAGAAATGGTATTTCTCACTGCAATGAGTTTATAGGTGCTTTTCATTACTTTCCAGCATGGAGTTTGCCATCACAGTGATGCTGAAAATAACTAGCATGCTAACAGTGGACTTCCTGGTTAAAACACTTTATAGGTCTGGCCCTGTATCCTATTTAAAAACATATAAAATACACATTCTTAGCATCCAAATTATTCACAGCAATGAGTTTATATCACAGTGACCAGCATGCTAGTGCACTTCCTGAGTCTCAGAGAATAACATTTTATAAGTAGATGCAGACACCACATAGCATGTAATTAAAAGATTAAAATTATTGCAGTTAGGGCTGGGTATCATTAAGAAGTTGCCGATACGATACATACATTGATGCACAGGTCACGATACGATACGTAACTCGATACAGTGCATTTTTGATTCGATACGATATATTTCAAATCAATTCTATAAAAAATAAAGGCAAAATCACAGCTCTGACACTAAAAGTCTTTATTAAACCACTTCTTGCGCAAAGTTCATATTTTAATCATCAAAACAGTGAAAATGTCAAAAGTTTCCTTCCTCTAAATAAGCAACAAAACTGTAGTGCTGTAACAAAACAATAACCAAAAACATGCTTTCAGATATATCAGTACAGCAGCCCACGATTTTAATACTGTATCATCACATTAAACAATACCATATATCAATATTTTGATATTTTTGCACACTTAAAATTTTAAAAAGACAGTTATATGGGCTCCTTGATGAGTCTCAAGATACAAAATACAAAATGATTGTGATGGGTCGTGCAGTATTTCATAAGTACTCATACACAGAATTAACTGGAGCTTTAGTGTCCTGAACAGATAGAGTTAATGTCGGGAAATACTTGTCTTATTACATTGTTTTATTTGGCAGTAATGCAGTGTAGTTGTACTGAAACGACCTGACGTGAACTGGACTCTGAGTACTTAAACACTGGAGTCTCTGCGTACACCACTACAGAGAACGCGCTGAGCCTGTGGTCACGAGTTATGTAATTGTTTGTGTTGGCCCTTATGGTTTATCAGTGCGTTCTCAATTCACAGTTCAAATATGGTCCCTAACCACATGTCACTTCTCTATAGGCCGTGAAAATAATAATGATAATATTTGCAATTATTATTTCCTATCTTGCAAAGCCATTCTCTGCTTCTGTAAGCAGCGATGGTTTAATTAGACACAAGCACACGAGCACACAGACACAGAGGCCGAGCGCCGAGCTGCCTCACATTAATAACACTGTATAAAAGCACATTCATAACACTATATAAAAGCACAGCAGACAGCCCCTGACACTTTTAGTAGTTTGGGAAACACGATGTAATCTGCGCCTGGTGCCAGGAGCGGCCTGTGCAGACACACAGGGAGAGAGAGCTGTGGACAACGCAAACACACCCCGACACTATCTGTGAGTTATACGCACAAAGACAACAATAACACACACATATATGATCTGAGAGATATACAAAGACAACAATAACACACACATATATGATCTGAGAGATATACAAAGACAACAATAACACACACATATATGATCTGAGAGATATACAAAGACAACAATAACACACACATATATGATCTGAGAGATATACAAAGACAACAATAACATCACACATATATGATCTGAGAGATATACAAAGACAACAATAACACACACATATATGATCTGAGAGTTATACAAAGACAACAATAACATACACATATATGATCTGAGAGTTATACAAAGACAACAAAACACACACATATATGATCTGAGAGTTATACAAAGACAACATAACACACACATATATGATCTGAGAGTATATACAAAGACAACAATAACACACACATATATGATCTGAGAGTTACACAAAGACAACAATAACACACACATATATGATCTGAGAGATATACAAAGACAACAATAACACACACATATATGATCTGAGAGATATACAAAGACAACAAAAACACACACATATATGATCTGAGAGTTACACAAAGACAACAATAACACACACATATATGATCTGAGAGTTATACAAAGACAACAATAACACACACATATATGATCTGAGAGTTACACAAAGACAACAATAACACACACATATATGATCTGAGAGTTACACAAAGACAACAATAACACACACATATATGATCTGAGAGATACACAAAGACAACAATAACACACACATATATGATCTGAGAGTTATACAACGACAACAATAACACACACATATATGATCTGAGAGTTACACAAAGACAACAATAACACACACATATATGATCTGAGATTACAAAGACAACAATAACACACACATATAGTTACACAAAGACAACAATAACACACACATATATGATCTGAGAGATATACAAAGACAACAATAACACACGCACAAACACACATGAGGTCTGTATTACACTCACTAAGACAATGGCACACACACACACACACACACACATATCTAAGAGTTATACTAAGACAACAGCACACACACACACACTAGTACTGTATGTGTTCCTTGTGATCTGTGAGGAGTTATAATCACTAAGACAACAGCCAGTGCCGTGTGCAACATGAGAGCCCAGGCCTCACTCCCAGACTCACTCATCTGTGCAGAGTTCTTCTTACAGGTCGACTGGAGGGGCATCACATCCAACTACTATACTGTTTCTTACCCTCACATATTACGGAGGTTCGTATATGACTCCTGAATCAAATGAAAAACTCCTCACCACATTATAAAATTATGAATGAAGGTCAATGATTAAACATGTGTGATTATATACTTCTCAGAGTTAGAATGTATGTCAGGCAACGTTTACACTGAAACGAATCACCGTATCACCGTATCGGAAACGATCTGCGTCCACAAGCCTTCCCTGTCCACACAGCTTTGAGCATATTTGTTTACGTTTTACAGAAACGAAACTTAAAACCGCATGGCTCATTTACATAAACTGAGCGCTCAAAATACAGCTTGCTATTGTGCTCTGATGTGGACTAAAGGACACGACTCAGTGGATTATATGTGTTCTTTCTGTGACAGAGGGGTGTTCTGCTGATGGTGAGTCTGTTCTGTGCTTCTGTCGCGTTGGAGATGGTTCATGTTAAACTTTTCTGAGATTATACGTCTGCAGGTCATACGCATAGACGTATATATGAATGGACATGTATTCTAGCTTCTTTTTGGAGTTTTGGCAGTGAATTACTTCCCAGCACATAGACCTGCGTCAGCGTATCAGCATTTTCAGGCGTCCACACAGTGCCGGATCAGATCAATACTCAAATAAATTCGTGGGAGCTCGCGGCACCAGATCATTCCATCTCTCGAGCCATTTTCCATCGGATTAGTGTGGACGAAAACGACTCAGATACATACTAGTGTGGATGAGGCCTCAGTTAGTACAGGAGATATACTTTTAATATCGGTGGCCATGGCAGCAAGCAGATGGCAGATCCTCCAACACCGAAGTTACATAGTGCACCTGTTATGACTAATTTTAGACCGAATCCTGAAGTTCCGCGTGCAGTTTGAGAGGTCACACGAGGCTGTAAGCACCTCAATCTGGACAAGGCCCCCTTTATCACCATCACATCCCTTGTTTCCCGCTCATTCCAAAAGGTAATTCCGCGCTATAAACATTACTGACATGTTCACAGCACTTCCTGGAGTCCGCACCGGCTTTCCACTGCTTTGTTTTATGTGGCTGCAGTTTGCGTTGGGCATTAAGGGACGGAGTTGGGTATGGGCTTCTGTTTAGCAGCACCCTCGGCACCCATCTAACCTTGGCACACTGCTGGGCACGCTCCAGCGGCCCCGAACATGCTGAGGTTGGAATCCAGAAATGCCTTTGTGCAATGCAGGCCACCAGAGGAGAGGGCTGGGGGGAGTCTGCTCACGTCTCCAACCGGATCACCCAAGACTCCTTTGAAAAGATAAGATTTGGACTATTTTTATAAAGTGTTTCATGTTTGTGTTTTTTTTTTCAGTGTAGTTGAAGTGACATTTGTTTTTACCTTAGTACAGATGTAGTCTATAAACACCTCTTAAATGTCCTATATTACGCAAAATTGTCCTGAGCCTTGTTGCAAAGCTGGGGTTAGAGCTATCAGAAACATAACAGGATTTTTTTTTTTTTTTTTTTGTTTCATTCACACATGTTTGAGTAAACTTTTATTATTAATCTGTCTACATCTCCAAAGCTCAGAATGCTCTGTTCTACCTTTTGATGTCATGAAGTGGTAGTTTTCAAGTTAACACCTACCTTTTACTTTTTGATCAGTAGAGATTGCCAATTCCTGAGCTGAAATGATCCATATGATTGTAGTGAAGGTGTATGGAGTTTAAAAACACAGTGGAGAACTTCCTGTATTACTGCATGACACCATAAAGTGGAAAAGAGTGTTTCCCTTTTGAAACTCAGCCTAAATACGCAGGGTTTGTGTGTTAAACGTGTGAATGAAACAAAACACTAGTCTAATTCATCAGACGATTTCACTTTGTGGAAACAGTCTGACCGCTCAGCATTAGAATTTGTTTTCTCGACTGTAGTTGGGTACTTTTTTTATTTAACCAATCGCTGCTATTTTACATATGTGATACACCAAATCCTGTAAGAATAACGTCTTTCCCCTTGATAAAATTCAACAAACATTTCTTTTTTCCAGCTTTAAATCCTCGATCTCGGGAATAGTTGCCAACACCGAATATATGGCTTTGTCTACATCCAACTCGACCTTTTTATTTATCAAAAGAGACCCAGACAGACGCTTGAGTTTGACGTCATGGCTTTACAGCTCTTGGCTGATTGGCTGGTGTGTGGTCTACAACAAACCGTCTAGTGTATTCTGATTCCTGACGAAGTCACTGGAGAGAAATGAAATTGAGCGGAGGCACTAGGTAGCATCAGCCTGGCTAACAAAACACATGTTCAGGTATGAAAATATCTTAATATGGACCTTTTAATGTAGAAATTACAAAGTTGTGTGTGTTATGCTCTAGAATCAGAAGGTACGCTGATAGCATGCTAGTTGTTGATAACATAACCATGATGACCAAAATCAAATCTGACCCTTGGAAGTTGTGAAACGCTCTCATAAACTCATCTTGTGAATAATTAGGACACTAAGGAATGCATAGAGTTTGTAAAAGATCTCTGCAAACTATTACAAATAAACTAGCTTTTTTTTCATGTTTTAAAGACAATAAAAATGGGACACAGCCCCAGTACACATGTCAAAAGAAGATTTACACCCTGAAATAAGTGGACATGATGTTTAAAGTCCATAAACAGTTAGTGTACATTTTGGAGAATTGGTTCGGGCAAATTCAGTTAGGGCAAGGTCAACCCGGCGCCATTGTTTTTCGTGTTTTCTTGTTTGTTTGTTTAATGTAAACCATGAATTCTAATTTTGGCAGCACAGAATGGCCACATTAACCAGGCATGGCAGTCTGGGAAGGGGTCCAGCTGGAAGCGTACATGGGATGCTGCTTGTCCCACCAGACCGAGCTGGATGCACTGGCAGAAGCTAAATAGTTTCTCAGTCTCCAAATGGTAAAAGAAACGCGGAAGTGGGGCTAATTCAGATTTAAATAGTGATTTTACTATTAGTTACTATGACGCCATGATTACACTGCTCCCTGTCAGTGCAGGACATCATGGATTATTTTAGAGCATTTTAGAGTTTAAGAAAATGTTGTGTTGTTCTTTTTTTTTTTTTTTTTTTTTTTTGCTTTACTCTTTAACTAGAGATATAACAATATCCAAATCTCTTGGTACGATATTATCACAATATGTATCTCATGGTACAATATTTGATATAATTGTAGATAGGACACTTTTTTCCTTTTAAAATACTCTGACAAAATTTTGGTGTGAATTATTACTGGCCTAATCTTAATAATTCAAGTAAAAAACATATTTCTTTATGTTGTCCGTGCTGAAATGAATCATGGAATATGTAGTTCCCAATGTTTATAAGATGGTGCTACTATAAAAAAATGCATTTAAACAAAGGTAAGTTTATTTACTTATAATTGTGAAACTTTTGACATTACAATATCATGATATTTCAGTTATTGTTACATCCCTTTCTTTAACACAAGAGAGAAAGATCTTTATAATATAATCTTTATGAAAAATGTTGCTTTAAATAGACTCTTTAAGCTTTAAGCCATGTTATAATGTTTTGTTTTATTCATACATGTTTGAGTAATCCTTTATCATTATTCTGTCTCCAAAGCTCAAAATGCTCTGTTCCACCGTGTGATGTTGTGAAGTGGTTGTTTTCAAATGAACAGCTCCTTTTATCTTTAGTTTAATTAAAGATTGGAAGTTCCAGAGCTGAAATAACCCAAATGATTCTCCTGAAGGTGTATGGAGTTTATAAATACAATGGAGTACTTCCTGTATGATCACATGACATCACAAAGTAGAACAGAACTCAACTTAAATATGCAGGACTTTTGCTGGGATGGATGTGGTCAAAAGGGAACATTACTTCACATGTCCAGAGGTTCATGCATTTTGGAATCAAATAACTGGGGTTGTTTCTAAGTTACTAAATAGAATCCTTTCCTTATGTCCACTTATCTGTTTGTTAAGTTACAGATCTGTTCAATTATCAACAAAAAGTCAATACAAAAGTGCCAGTTTTGTCTTTATAGTAGCAAAAAGAATTATTGTGGTTAATCGGAAACATCACAAACGAAATTGTTTCTCAATAAGAAATTGGATGCATGAATTTCGTGAAGTCTTGGTGATGGAACAGATTATTAATAGTGATAAGAAGATGAATCTAAATGTTAAAACTGAGCAGCTTTGGAATCATGTCTCTAATTTTTAATACACAAAGAACCACAGAAAAATGTCTATTTAACAAAAAATAAAAAATAAAAAATGCAGGGTTTGTGTGTTAAACATGTGTGAATGAAACAAAACATAACTCTAGGTATGTTTTTGATGAGGTAACGACATTATAACAGACCAGAAAACTGCACAACATGAGCCCTTTAAAGCTGCAGATTACATTGTCTGTTCTGATTAGTAACATCATGAATTAAAACAGTGTCTCATGTTTAAATATAGCGTTCCTAAAATGCTGCTTTTCTAGACATTGAGACGGTACAGAGCCCCAGGACTTTCAGATGTTTAATCCAGATTTTGGTTTGGGCTAGACCTAAATAGAGCATTACCCTTCTGTGCGTGGTTGAAAGGACAATCATGTCTGTGGCAGCAAGATGTTGTGTAGAATTTGCAAAGTTAGTTTGTTGTAGCATGCAGTAAGTTAGTTTGAGGATTGTTTCAATAAATAAAAATACACAATATTCATTATATCATAGGGTAACAGTTAAAGGCCCATATGACACTATGTTCTGATCTATGTTATAATGTTATTATCAAAGTAAAAATATCCAAAGTGATTGCAATTATATACAAATATAGATATATCCTAGATAAAAACAGTCTTTTTATAATATACAACTTGCTGGTAATGCCCTACGGTACTGAGATTTGGGGCAATACATATAAGACTAATACAAATCCAGTCTTTACCTTGCAAAAAAGGCAATAAGAGCAATCATATTATCATCTTATAACGAATCAACCAATGTGTTATTTATAAATCTTCAAACTCTGAAATGTTATGATTTATTCAACCTTTATACTCTGAAATTCATGTTCAAAATAAACAACAATCTCAAAATCTTTACAGAACATGTTCAAAATCCAAAATAGCCAATATGAGCTCAGAGGTACGGCCATGTTTATCAAAAAGAAAATCAGAACAAACATTATGAAATTGTGTAAATCTGTTAAAGGGGCTGGAGCTCTGGAACAACTGTACAGAAAACCTAAAAGTGTGCACCACTTTCTTTCACTTTATAAAGAAGTTTAAATGTTTAACTCTGGACAGATACATGAAATATGATTCTTAGTTTGTGCTGTAGGACTTTGTTGTACTGTTACTGATTTGTTTGTTTCCTCTTGCTGTATTTATGAAGAAGAACTGGTGTCAAGATGAAGCTCTGACAAAGGAATAAAGGGTAAAGGCAGAATAAGCTTAAGCTTCAGCCTGCACCTTTTCGGTCAGTGTATGTTAAATATAACTGTCTGTGAATTCATGTCAAAATATACCTGTGACCGAAATAAATAAATAAAAAATAATAATTTCCTTATTAAAAACACTAGTACATGGAGTTGTGTTTTGTTTCATTCACATAAGTTTAACACACAAACCCTGCAGATTTAGTACATCTGAGTTCTTCTCTCGAACAGAAAAGTGTGTTATTTAAACTCTGTACGCCTTCACACTACAAAAAACAAAATCTAGTCAAGTTAAGATGCCTTGAATTAAGAAAGTTTTATCATGATTTGAGTAAATTTCACTTAAGCAGTAAATGATCTGCCAGTGGAATAAGACTTTTTGTATTTAAAATATGAAAATACATCTTGCTACACTTAAAATCAGAAGAAAATCAACACATTTTTGCAAAAAACTGAACGTCGCTTGAATTAAGAAAAAGACACTTATTCTATTGGTTGATCATTTTACTCGTCAAGTTGAATCTACTCAAATAAAGTCAAATTTTCTTAATTTAAGTCATTTTAACTTACCTAGATATTGTTTTTTCCAGTGCACTAGAATCATTTGGATAATTTCATCTTTTTAATTTCCTCTCTCTACTGAACAAAAGGTCAAAAGTACTAGTAGTAACTTGAAAACTACCACTACATGACATCACAAGGGAGCACAGAGTATTTTGAGCTTCGGAGATGTAGACAAACTAAGAAACCAGAATCACTCTTGAATATATGTGAATGAAACAAAACACAACTCCGAAAAAATGTGTGTAATATAGAACATTTAAATTATGTAATCATTTCAAACTGTGACTAATCCTATACTAAAGTCATTTATTTGTGTACTGTATACTTACTTTCAACCACAAAAAGTCTCTAAAATAATAATAATAAATGAAATAGTTTGCCAATTTTACAGTAGATTGTGAAGCGATTCTAAAATTACCTGTGAAATCTATGACTTTCCTTTTAGACAAACTGCACTATTCTCGTACTTTGATTTGCGGTCTTGAAGTTTTTATCTCACCCCTGCCAGACACAAGATCACGTAGCTCATTTTAGCTGGAATTTGGCTGACATGATAAGTTGTAGCGTGTGTTAAGAGTGTTAGTGTGTCAGGTGCCTCCCTGGTGTTGACTCTTTCAGGCTGGCTGCTGCTGGGTCTGGACCTCACGTCAATAAAGGGTGAGTTGTACAGTTGTAGGGAGTATTATCTGTTACATAAGAGTGAGGTGGTATGAATCTAGTCCTGTGTCTGTCACTGTTGAAGTAGGCTATAGGAGCATTAAAGGCTTTCCATAATGACCTTGTCCTGGTGGAGTATTGTTTGATCTGTATTCTCGAGTGGGTTCGCAGATATTTGACTTTGTTCGTGTTCTGTTCAAGGTCCCATTTGAAGCAGTGGTTGAGGTGAAGCATGGCGCTGGGGTTATTAGGATGAACACCACAGTCTCATTCCCGGCGTGATGTACAAGTGAGCCGCTAATCTGGCCTCGTGCCCTCATTGGCCTGTTCTGTGTAGTGGCGTCTTTCTCTCACACTTTCATCAGAATCCCATTTCCCCCAAAGCCTGCGAGCCCCTCCCAAACTCCAGCCTCTCTGCTCCATTCTGGCCGCTCTATGATGGATGGCCGCACCTCAGGTCCTCTCAGCCTGTCCATCAAGAGCTGCGATTAAAACACTTGGAATGACCAACATTTTTCTCTCTCTCCCTCAAAGCCCCTGTCCCCCGTGCCCCCCTCCTCTCAGGGGCCAGCACCACAGCGGCCCCGTGCCCCTCACCTTCCAGGCCCTCCCTCAACACCACTCTCCCACTTCTACTGCCCTCACAACCCCACAATCCATCTTGGAGAGCAAAAACATCATTTATTCTGTACTTCCCCGATAATTTACTTTTTCTCTCCTCTTTCGTAGCTCTTTTCTTTCTCCCCTCCTTTCTACAGGAATTCTCCATTTCCCTATAAAATGAAAATTCATCTGGAATTACATCTTATGTCATCATTATGTTTATTAAGCGTGGATGATGTATATGAGAGCTGCGGCGTGCCGCTGAGTGCTTAATGATGCATAAGATTAAGCCGAGCCTCTCAGCTGTGCTGAGACTCCCCTCTGCTTCCCAGGCTGCAGACACACGCTGGGGAACAGGCTCCAAACGGCCATCAGGTGAAAGCTCCAGCTCTTTGTGTGTCAGCAAACAGGCGGAGCAGCCGCTACTGCTGATAAGAGGAGCCACCAACTTCACTCCAACACAAGTTTGTATCAGTCGTTAGGCTGAATATCTGCAGCTCTGTCCTCGCCCTTTATCAGAGTCACGTCATAAGAGAAAGCGCCACTCTTATCTCCTGTTGTTCACAGAAAAGATACTAAACATGCGCCTGTCTCACTCTGCCTCTAGTACTGCACAACTCCTCCAGACGCAGCACACAGCACACAACACACAACACACAACACACACACACACACACACACACACACACACACACACACACACACACACACACACACACAGCACACACACACACACAGCACACAGCACACAGCACACAGCACACAGCACACACACACACACACACACACACACACACACACACACACACACAGCACACACACACAGCACACAGCACACAGCACACACACACACACACACACACACACACACACACAGCACACAGCACACACACACAGCAACACACAGCACACAGCACACAGCACACAGCACACACACACACACACACACACACACACACACACAGCACACAGCACACAGCACACAGCACACACACACAGCACACACAACACACAGCACACACACACACACACAGCACACACACACACACACACACACACACACAGCACACAGCACACACACACAGCACACACACACACACACACACACAGCACACAGCACACACACACAGCACACAGCACACACACACACACACACACACAGCACACAGCACACAGCACACACAGCACACACACACAACACACACACACAGCACACAACACACAGCACACAACACACAACACACAACACACAACACACAACACACAACACACAGCACACAACACACAACACACAACACAGGCAGCAGAGTCTATGACAAAAACATTATCCTTCTGCTGCTAAACAATCCAATAAAGCTCTCCACAGGGAGGAAGTTAACCTCTCCTCCACACGCTCTCACCACGTGACAAGTGCCACAGTAAATTCAAATCATTAGTCTTCTCGCTTCGCCATCACACGCCGAGGAAAAAAAGCTGCTTCTATTAGTAATGGAGACCTCGTCAGAGACCTTCCTCTCAGAGCCCTGCCTTCCCAATTCCCAAAGGAAAAATCCCCAGCAAAAAACTAATTCTACTTTTAATAATCTGTCATCAGGACCAGAGGCAGTCATAAATTATGTGGGGAGCATGTGCGGGAGCGGGCCACGAGAGGGAACTCAAGGGGAGAAATCAAAGCCCCAGTTTGACAAAGTTTGCCCAAGATAAATAATAACTTACAAACAGGATTAGTTGTAAAGTCACGGTCGGGTGGGCTACCTGCCAGTTCCCCGCGCGGTCTATGTAGGATGAGGAATTTACAGACGCACCTGCCATTAGCGCCTCCCCCCATTCTCTCCGCGCGCTGTGTCCTCCCTGACAGAACACTGTGGTGGGTGAAAGCTAACACTGTTTCATCATGATTGTTTCCTGGGGACTGGCTGGGTGCAGAGGTGCGGACAGGAGCCAGTGAGGTGGTTAAGACGCACTATTAGAAGAGCATGGCAGCGGGGGAAATGGCCTCTTCTTCCAGCCTTAAGTAAATAAACAGCGTTATCCAATCAGCTCGCGCATGCACACCTCGGCGGAGCGGAGGAAGCCTGGCTGGGTCTCACTCGGCTGGGCTAATAAGAAACAATTGATCGGGATGGTTTGTTCTGGACAACTTCCCGTGGGCCTCTTAAATGTACGACTGTGAGGTATGTTATGTTATAAACTTCAATTGGATTAGAGGCAATAGAAATGTGATAGAGGTACATAAGGATCAGGGGCTGAGACCAATGGCTGCAGGTGCAAAGTGGCTCTCTGTTTGTTCTGGGCTGAATTTCAACGTTAAAACGATCAAAACAAAGAAAAAACAACTTCATATTACCAGCTTCCTCCAATTATTTTGTTTCTAAGAATTGGTTCTGCACATTTGACCCAATTTTCAAGGTCAAAGTGGGCGACTGAAGTGCAACGTCCTTTATCTTTCTCCCATAACGTTCTACACATATGAAGAATCACTGGAGGATTCACATATTGTTTACGTGTGAGGAGGATGGTGAATTCTGGGAGGAAGAACAAACAAATTTCACGCTGTTTAGAAAGAAATCTAGGATCTTTTTCTTTTCTGTTTGCCCTTTAAACATAACACTCAAGGATCATTATTGTGTATTTGTATATTTATATATCTAAATTGCAATATTGACCTAAAATTACTAAAGAAACTAGTTTGCTGATGTTCAGGTTGAAAACTATGGAGCTGATTCCCGCCTGTCACTTTACAGTACATCAGTATAAACATCATAACAATAGTCCCACACTGACGATCACACCTATGGATAGCTGGAGATTCTTATAGAAAACAGTTGATTTTTTATTTTTTTTTTGTATTTGTTCCAAAATTGATGTATATCCAGCATTTAAACACTTAATTATTCTACTAAGTTTAACCTCATCTGTGTTTTGTTTATTATTATTAGTGTGCTGAATCCTACTTGTATCATTGTTGAAGCGACGTGGGTATAGAGGAGAAGAGGAAAAACTGAATTTTTGGACCAATAGCATCTTGAATGCAGGAGAATAAAGATAAATGAAACACACATGAATGACTCTTCAAGTGGGTAAATATGAATGGAGAACAATTATAATATGGTTAAAGGCTCTTAAAAGTCCATACTGCAACAAAACAAAGAACAAAAGAAGACAAAAACTAAGCCCTTCTGCCGCCCCCCGTCTCCACACGCACAACCCAAACTTCACCAGTCTCTCCAGTTCAGGGCCATCAGAATGTCCATGCAGCATGTTTTTGGCCTCATCTTAAAGGTGCACTGTTTAACTTGTCTAGTGGAGGGTCCGTCACCTTCTTGTCTATATAGAGATCCGTGTAGTAGAATGTTCCACAGTATGGCCACCAATTTATGAATTTTTTGGACTATAAGGCACACTTAAAATCAGATTGTCAGAGCATTACAGCTATAGTAGTCAAGTGCCTCATGGAGTAAATTAGTCTGACAGAAGCTGATGCATCAGGGCAAATTGCACATGTGGTTTTAACTTTAGTTTCTGTAAAACGTAAACAAATGTGCGCAAAACTGCATTAATGTATATTTGACTAATCCTCGTAGGAAATAAAAATCCACACTTAAATGATCTACTGACATTCACAGTCATAACACACATTCAGAAAGAGGGAGGCAACGCTGGGCGAATTACGTCACGATGTGCCAATGGATCGTGGGATCAGTCTCAAGTGTCGTCCCTTTGTTTTGCTTAATGTGCCTTACAATTTGGTGCATCTTATGTATAAAAATAGACAAGAGAATATAACATTATTGATATGGCACCTGATCATCTGAAAAATATGATAGATTTGTGGAGAGGCTCACAGTAAGAATGTATGTTTTTTAAGCTATTTTTGAACAATAAAAACACCTGTAGTTGAATAAATGCAAGACAGATTCGTTTAATGCCACACTGTGAACAATTTAAACCAAAGCATTAACATCTCCATGGAGACAGACATGTTGCAGACCATCTCCAGAAAAGTTACACAATGCACCTTTAAGTACGTTCGCATATGTTCATGGTTATTCAAGAAGAAAGCCAATGCATATATAAATGAACTTGCAGACTCAACCTCTTTGCAAAATTACATGATCAAATATAAAAATGTTGCTGTAGTTGGAATCCTGCGAAAAAATCTAAATCTTATCCATAACCACAACTGATTGGACAGTCAAGGATCAAGTTTGTCCATCAACAAAACCCCACTATTTCACAGCGGCTGACCTCCCCGTGTCCAGGCTAAGCGAGCATCTTATTGTTGATGACTAAATCAATAGAGATTTGACACAGAGCACTGGAACGCCGTCGTCCAATCAGATCAGTTCCTCCCCTCCTGGTCCGGTCCACCTGCCTTACATCACCGGGGTATTCATCACCTCACAGGGCCCCGTCAGACACCGGGGATGGGCCCTTAGCCATGCTCTGATGGAGGGGCCCGATTATGATGCATGTCGATCACTGCGGCAAATATTGACATGAAAAGTGTGTGAGAACAGCCCCTCGGCTCATAGCTCCCTGGTCCCATACGGCCTGCTTTACTCGCCGTGACAACACATCCGATCGCAACATAAAACCCACGGCAACGGAGCGGCCAACCAGCGTGGAGACAGACAGGTGCAGGCCCCTCCCACTCCGTCTGCGGGTAGAGGAGGTGACTAGTTTGCGAGATCAATTTGAAGACGTCTGCTGACTTGAAGATCCTGTTTTTGTCTTAAAGGTGCACTGTGTATCTTTCAGGTGGAGGATCTGGTACCTTCTTGTATTCGTTAAAATTGCATAGTTTTGCTTTGAAATATTCCACAGTATGGCATTAAACATCCATCTTGCATTTATTCAATTACAGCTGATTTGATTTCTCCAAAATTCTTTGAAAAACTTGAAAATCCTCCTCAAATTTGACCCATAACTTTGCTTGCTGGCACCACATGATTTTTCTACATGGAGATACAGTATGTAGATAAGCTAGTGTGGAATTTACTTATACAATAAGTGAATCCTCCAGCTATACTCTATACATGTATAACGTTACTGAGAGAACGATCAAGGGCATTTTATTTCAACCTTGAAGATTGGGTCAAATGCATAAGACCAATTGTTCTACGTCAGTGTTTCCCTTTTTTTTCTTTTTTTTTCTGGGGACCCATATTTTGAAAGTCACAAACCTTTGCAAAGTCAATGGACATTATTCGTAAATCACAAAATAAAAGTGAATTTTACTGAATTTTAATGATGATATTTTATTGTTGACTGAGTAAACAATGAAAAACAGTCATTGAACCAGCAATAAAAGGATCCATAAGTCATCTATTTGGTCATTAAATATAGCCCATTTCATTTTCTTTTCAACATTCAACTGAACCAGCAACATTGGAACAAAATAGTCAATAAAATAATTACAAAAAGATTAGAAATTATACAAAACATGTTTTAACATTTCAACATGTGTCAGAACTAGGGATGAAACAGTAACTGAAATATTGTGGCGTTGTATCGTCAAAAATCTCACAATATATTAGGTTCTTTTCTCAGACCAAGAGTTTGTTTTTCATACCTGACCGTTTTGACTGCTCACTAGTGATCTTCGTCACAGCAACATCATGTGACCACTCTGAGGAAGACTGTCGAAGCTGTCAGGTATGAAAAACAAACTCTTGGTCTGAGAAAAGAACCTAATATATTGTGAGATTTTTGACGATACAACGCCACAAAAAAACCCTAATAACATAAAATATCTGAAGACCAAATGAACCTGGTTGGATAATTAGTCTCATAATATTATCATGGGCATCACAATATATCAAATTACAAGTGTCTTTGCTTAAATTCATAGACAGAACTACATAGACCATGGTCCTTGGCTCTGTTTTAGTCCAATCTACATGATAAAACAACTGTTATTAAGCACTTTTAAATGTTAATTATTTGGATTATGATGGAAAAGTAGCATTTTCACAACTTTGTTAATTTCTGCAAAATATTGCAATAAATATCGTACCGTGAGATGCATATTGTGAAAATATTGTATCGAGAGATTTGGATATCGTTACATCCCTAGTCAGAAGTGTATATTGCAGACCTACATGCAGATCATGACAAGGCGACCCCCAAAAAATCTCATGACTCAGTCTTTGCGAAACAATATTCTACAGGATCAGTACAGTACAATAAACCAATATACTTGTAATTGTTGTCTTGATAGATCTAAAAATGGACATGAAAAGTGTGTCGGTTCATATCTCTGTGGTCCCATACGGCCTACTTTAGTCGCCGTGACAACATAAAACCCACGGCAATGGAGCGACGAACCTGCAAGGAGATGGACAGGTCCAGGCCCCTCCCACTCTGTGAAGACGGGAGTTATGTGGTTTGCTAGATCAGTTTGAAGACATCAACGAGCAGAGGAAGTGTTCCAGACTCTGCAACATGCTGCTTTTGTCTGCCATGTCACACGAACAGCCTTGAAGAACCTTGTGGAAAACTCTTAAAACTCTTAAAGGTGCATTGTGTAACCTTTCTGGTGGAGGGTCCATTAAATATTGTTTTGTCTGGAAGGTTTCACAGTGTGGTATTAAATCTTTCTATCTTCTGGAGATGTAACTAGGCCACTGTAGGATGCTGTTAAAAAAATGTTTGCTTTTTTTTTTTCTTTGTCTTGGTAATGGCAAATATTGACATAATTGAATAAATGCAGGATGGGTGTTTAATGCCATACTGTGGAACATTCCAAAGCAAAACTATGCAGTTTTAATGAAGACAACACCACCTGAAAGTTACACAGTGCGCCTTTAAGACATTTAAGTTCTTTTGTCTTTTATGTCTTTCTTTTTGAGACAGAGAATGGCACATAACTGTTTTTGTCCCATTGACTTTCTAACAGTACAGATTATTATCCAATTTTTCCCCAAAATATGAAATGGAATCTTCAAGGTCACTGTCCTTGAGAGTGTATATTAAGATTTTTCTCTTTTAACAAATGCATTGTCACAAGAGTTTGAACCTTTTACCTAAGTCTTTGGTAAATTTATAAAACTGTCACTTTTACAACCTTCTATGGACGCAGCTTTAGATTTCTATTCTCATTTGTTATTGGTATTTCCCATGTAGCTTTATTCAGTTAGAATCACAATATTTACCATGAGAACCATTGAACTTTGATGATACGCATGTACTATATATTCATTTACATGTTTATTTCAGTTTTACAGTATTTACACATTCAAACCTACAGTAAAATGAATTGAACACCCGAGGGCTACTGAGCACCTTCTCCATCACTCGCTCACTCCCCTCATTCAATTTGAATAAAGTTGGTCTCAATGAGTAATCTCTTACCAAGTGAAACAACAAAAGTGGATTTGCGCTAACTCCCAAATACCACCTTAATCACCCCTGTGCGTTTGGTTGAGCACCACATAAAGAACGCACTTGAAGCGTGTCCCATCGCCAAAACCCGCCGAGGAAAAATGCATACACGCGGTAGTGGGATTTCAACCCCCTTTCGCAAAGTCAAGTGCTCAATTTTCTCCCCATTCTCTGGCTCTACGGCACAAGCTCCATCATAGCGGGACAGTAATATGTATCAAGGACAGCTCACTCACTCTCAATTGCGGCCGGTGTAACTGGGACTAAAACTGGGGTTCTCAATTCAAATGTGAGACTGAGTAGACCAGCCGGACCTCTCCAAGATGTCTGCCGTCTGACGGATTACCCCTCGCGCTAAGGACAAAGGGAATGAAGATGACTGCTCTGCCAAAGCTGGCTACAGATGAAACATGCACGGGCGGATGAGCATGCGCCACCTCACTCATTTGTCTATGTGTTCAAGTTTGCGCTCGGCTCGTGACAACAGGCTCCCTATTGACATATTGCCCAGCTGGGGCTAAAAATATCTTGTTTCAGGCTGCTGTTGTTGACATTTGAAGCAATGTGGTACAAGTTTTACAATGGGAGGCATATGCGACACATCATTCAAAGATCTGAATTCACTTTTCTGTTTCAATCACACAAACGTAGAAAAGAGCATATTTGTGGACACAGTCTGCAGATTCTCAATGTCAATTTTGTGACAATTTATAATCATTTCAACACATGAATAAGATCCAAGATGTTGGAGAATAATTGTCATCCCTGAGTTATAAAATAGAATATTTAATATTGTACTTGAGGCACTTACACTTACAGTAACACTTTTGCATTTGTCAGCCTGAACCTTGCATGTTTTTGAAAATTCTAAAATCTAGTGCAACTTCAGGCTAAACGTAAGCTTCCAACGGCCCATCGCAACAGTGAATCAGATAATTGGGGGAAAATTAGCTGAGAACAACATCAAAATGTTTCACTTCTACATCAACAGTTATGATGCAAATTCATGTTGAAGTTCTCTGACTGGATTGTATAAATCAGTCGTTCTCAACCTTTTTCAGTCGCAACCCCATAATGTCAACTTTTGGTATCGGTAACCCTTAAAGGCGTCCCGCAAAATGATATGAAGGCAATTTTTTGTCTAATGTTTGATTTTATTTCCAGGGCATAGAAAAAAATGGTACACCAACAAGTAGAACTCTACATATACTACACTTTATCTAAGACTATTACATACATTTTCAGTTTATTGTCTTATCATCTTGAGACTCCCTGATGACCCCCAGCTTCAGAAACACTGGTATAACTGACTGTCAAGTAACACATGGGCAGAATCAATACCTGGTCCAGTGACATCATCTGGACAACTCTATTCACAGGTCCATATTACACTATTTTCTGATCTATGTATAATCTTTTTTCTTCATCAAAAACATACCTGGAGTTTTGTTTTGTTTCATTCACACAAATCCTACATATTTAGGCTGAGTTCTTCTCTCAGACAGAAAATACTCCACTGTGTTTTTAAACTCCGTATAGCTTCACTAGAATGATTTGGATCATTTCAGCCCTGGAACTGCAAGTCTCTACTGAAATGAAGGTAAAATGTAGCTGTTAACTTGAAATGTACCACTACATGAGGTGGACCAGAGCATTTTGAGCTTCTGGACATGTAGACACACTGATAATAAAGGGTTCCTCAAACATGTGTGAATGAAACTCTGGGATTGTTTTTGACACGTTAAAAACATTATACATTTTGTTTAATATCGTTTTAGGTCTGGTGTTTTTTTCTTCCTCTGGGTTTATGTTACTTTCCAATTCCATGAATGTATGAAGTATTTATTTGCTACATGCAAAAAATCCGAGGGGCTCAAATTCTGTGAAAACGTAGAATGTGAGGGTTTAGTACAAAGATTCGCACATGTTTTTCTATGAATCATAAAACAATAGTGATCCTCATCCCCGGTGGAGAAATCCTTTGTTTTCACTACATTCTGTTTGACATTGGAGGCCTTCCCGGTGCATAAAGGCATATAATTTTGCACGCCAGCTCTTTTCTCACACTGAGTACATGATGTGCCATCCGCGCAGATTAACCTAGATGTTCTTGAGGCCGGGTTCACTTGTATCAGCTGCACACTCGTATATTACAATGCAGCTGAGGTGGCAGTGGCAGTAACTCATTCTTTTCTTTTCTATACCACCTCTGCATATTCCACCAAGCCCCCGCTGCTCCACACTAAGAAGGTCACCTCTTTCATCAGCTATTCTATTTGCATTCCAAATCGTACGTACATGAAAAATGTGCCAGTGAGTTTTCCGCGCCGAGCCCCCCCTTTTCAGATTAGATAGAATTTGCCATACCAACCTTATGCACGCTAACCTTTGCAGATGGCCTCACTATTGTGGAGAAATGGATTGCCTAATAAACCATATCATCTCACATATTTCCCGCTTGGCTGACCAAATAGAGGCTGTGTTTTTTGAGCAAATTCCCTTTGTCAAATTTGTCAGTGTTCATGCCGCCGTTTAAGGTTTGGGTCAGAGAGAGGAGGAGGCGGGGTCCGGGTTGTATCAGGTTTAAAGTGCCCACCAATTTGGAGCGTTTTCCGAAGATGAGACGATTTTTCCACAAGATTTATTTCGCCGCTAAGGAGATTTCTGCGCATTTGTTTGTTGCATGTCTGATCGTCCCCAGCCGTACATTTTTCACCGCGGGGACAGTGCTCGGCTAACAAAGATGGACAATTGTGGATTTTGGTTTTAAGCACTTTGAATCGAGCGGTGATTTATATGTAGTCCTTAAATGGTCCTGTTGTGTTTGAAAGTACCTGATGTAAGAGCATAGAGTCATATGGATAACAAATGATTTACTATGTCCACATTAAAGGTGCATTGTGTAACTTTTTGGTTTCTTTCTATGGATATGTCATTACTCTTCCTGGAATGTTCCACAGTATGACTTTAAACAGCTCTACCTTACATTTATTCAATTACAGGTGGTTTTATTGCTCAAGATTCTGACTGTGAGCGGGGTCGCCTCTTCGCAGATCTGACCTGTAACTTGGCTCTGGTTTGGTCTCCGTGCAGATAGAAAGGATAACTATCATACTGTGAAACATTCCAGACAAAGCAATCACATGTCCATGGAGAAAATCATTTGACAGACCTTCCACCAGAAAAGTTACACAATGCACCTTTCATTTTTTCCTGCTTAAGCAAGACAAAACTTCTCTAGAACAATAAAAACTTCTCAAGTACAATATTGTCACTATATTGTATGGAGACTCGTGATGTAGAAATTCACAAACAGTTTCAGACAAGTTAACCCTCTCAGGCTCAAATTAATATTTAGTATCAGGAAAAATCTGATATTTGGGGAAAATGATCATATGGGGTAGTAATATACAATCCTGACTTTTTTATCCTTTTTAAACAACAAAAGTACTTTGGTACTTCTGACAGGCCGTTTGTGTGTAGTCATTCTTGCACAGTCTGCATCACCCACGTTTATCAGCATGGATGGGAAAAAAGGCTCCTGAGTAAAAAAAGCTCATAAAATATGGATGTGGAGTAAGTAGGTAATTGGCATTTAGCTGTTGCAAATCTGCAACTGCATCTGAACACCTGCCTGGAGAGGGTTAAAATTACACCTAAATGATCATTACAGTTTATTTGAGTTGTTTTTAGTTCATAATACAATTACATGACTGTTGATTTGAAGTTGTTTTTAAAATATACTGAAATTGCCTATATTGAATAGTCATAATTACACAATTGTGGAAGTGATATTTCCATCATTCTATAAGTGTTCCATAAAAATGCATAAAAGAGATAAGTGTTGAAATATGAGCCTTGTGTCACTATCAAAAATGCTTAATATACACAACTGAGTGTGGAGTGAATGAAGAATGAACTGTAAAGTGCTTTGGGTGCCTTGAAAGGTGCTATATAAATGCAATAATTAATTCATTAATAATAATGTAAGTACTCTCACACTGTTGCACAACTGAACTTGGGTTTCCAGAGCCTTAGAGAACATACTTATTCACTCAGTGCATGGACAGGACATGGACACTAGCACTGATTCATGATCGGCTGCAGGTTCTGGGGTTTAGGTGGTGAGGATACAGACCAAAGACTTGAACATACTGTCCCTTTAAAGGCCTTGCATCTGAGTTTGAACCATGAGTGAAGAAATATCTTTTAGACATAACTTTTAGCCCCACCCACCCTTCTGGCACTGTGATGTAGAATCATGACAGAGAACACAACTTGTATAATCAAGCTGGGGTCTCCACATGGTTCTCATCCAATAATATATATGATTGGATAAAAGTGACTATAAAGATAAAACGTCCACTTCTGGCAATTTGTTCCTTACGATTATCAATAAAATGTCTTTTCCTGAACAATAAAAAAAGGCTCTTTAAATGCCGCTAAAAGGACAATGTATCCTTTTTTCTAAAATGGTGAGATCCCCCCAAAAAACAACTCCAAGGCGATGTTCTTCCTTTGCCCGGTATGTTCCATCATATAGCAGAGACAGGAGACAAGCAGGTAATGTGTCCGGGCCATGTTACAGACCTGTCACATTTGTGGAGAGGCAATCCCACTTACAGTGACAACACATGTTTACGATATATTTGTCATTCCGGGCAAAGCAATAACATCTCCATGGCGATAAGGACGAACTGGACCCCGCACTGAAAAACTTACACAGTACACATTCATTTGAAGTGAAAACATCTACACTACATTGACTGTCATTGTGAGAAGGCCCTGCATGACTGTAAGCAGGTAGTACATATATTCAAATTACACTGGCTATTTTCTACCACTTTCAGTCTGATTCTGTTTAAAAGATTGCCCAATTTTTCTTAAGCACACCTCAAATCTCCACATTCTGTTCCAATCCCCCACGCTTATCCCTGCCATTCATTTCCATCATTACCGCCATCATCCCCCTTCACCTATAATTACCACGGGGAGTGTGTGGAAACAATGCTATACCGCTAAACCTCGCGCGCCTTTCTCCCCGAATCTAATTTCACAGCGGAGCCCTAATTCATCGCTCCCAGAAAAACCTCTTTCATCAAAGTTTGCATATGAGCAGCCAAGTGGGGCGCGGGCTCTTAACGGCATGCTTTGGCTCCTTTGGTGAGTTGGCCAACCAATCCATCTTGTTGAGTGTGCTCGGAGCTGCGGAGTGGGCAAGAGCTGCTCCCGTCACTGGGCTCTGGTGGGAGATGGATTGGGGCTGCGTCCGCCACCTCCCGTCCGGTACCAGCCCAGTAACGCAATCTGGACCCTGGGCGAGCGGAGAGGCACGAGCGGGGTGTCCGTGGTGGTGGTGGTGGTGGTCTATGAAGTTGTCAATATGGGAGTTTATGAGAAGGGGTTTAGTGAAAGGAAATGATGGGAAATGTCAAAGCGCATTCATTTGTTTTTCAAAATAAAACCAAAAATAAGAAAACTAAAAAACAACTAGGTCCGTGTACAATTCGTTCCTTTGATTTCAATTACAAACAAAAAAAAAAAACAATAAAATGGGAACACAGTTTATTATGTCATTATTCTGTTTTAGTGTCAAACAAAAAACAGATTTCGACCTCTATTTTATTATTTGTCTCCAAAAACCAAATGAAAAAATGGATAATGATTAGCTTTGTCACTTTTCTTTTTAAATGAATAATGGTTTCCGAAACTTAAACTGAGATGGTGGACTTTTGCATCGCATACAGACTGAACCACGACTAAAATAGAACTAAACCAGGTCTAAACCAGGACTAAACCAGTACTGAGTGCCGGGACGGGCCTGGGCCCAGAGGTGCGCCTGTGTAGACTGTCAGGTGATCAGGACTGAGACCGGAACCAGACCAGGAACTAGACCAGGATTAAGACCGGGACCAGACTAGGACTGAGACCAGGACTGAGACCAGGACTAAGACTGGGACCAAACTAGGACTAAGACCGGTTTAGTCTTGTTTTTGTCCTGATTCAGTCCTGGTTCAGACCGTATCCTTTTTTTTTTTCATTATTCATTTAAACACAAAATTGAAAACTGAAAAAACTAATCGTTATCTGTTTTTTTCATTTTGGTTTTGGAGACAAATTATGAAGAAAACTGTTTTTTTGGTTTTATATTGAACAGAGAAAAATCCCACACACTGTCTTACGTTCAAATTGTGAGATTTATTAGGACAAACCGTGCAATGTTTCGGCCTTCGTCAGGCAAATGTTCTTGGGCTGCTCCCTCTCCTCCAACACACCCGTCTCAAGTAATTGATGTGTGAAGTTTTCATTCTTTTATATTGTTGGTTTTATAGTGAAAAATGAATGAACGAATGATGCACGGAGTCTTATAAATGGGTTTGGTGTTGTACCTGACTTTTGCTGTCTTCAAAATGTGGGAAGCAGGACTAGTTCATGTTTAAAGGTCCAATATTACACAAAACTGACTCTTAAGCCATGTTATAATGATGTTACTTCATCACAAACATATCTGGAGTTGTGTTTTGTTTCATTCACACATGTTTGAGTAATACTTTATTATCAGTCTGTCTTCATCTCTAAAGCTCAAAATGCTCTGTTCCATCTTGTGAGCTACTTTTTACTTTTTGCTCAGTGGAGATTGGCATTTCCAGCGCTGAATTATTATGACATCACAAGGTGGAACAGAGTGTTTTCTGTCTGAGAGAAGAACTCAGCCTAAATATGCAGGGTTCATGTGTTAAACATGCGTAAATGAAATGTTTTTGATGTAACGATATCCAAATCTCTTGGTACGATATTATCACGATATGCATCTCACAGTACAATATTTATTGCGATACTGTTGGAAGAGGCTAATATAATTGTAGATATGAAAACTTTTTTCTTTTAAAATACCTTGACAAGATTTTGGTGTGAATCATTACCGTCATAATCAAAAATTCAAGTAAAAAACATATTTCTTCATGTTGTTTGCGCTGAAATGAATCATGGTATATGTAGTTCCCGATGTTTATAAGCTGTTGCTACTATAAAACCATGTATTTAAGCAAAAGAACTTGTGATTTTATATATCGTGACAGTCCACAATATTTTTGTGAGACTTTTGACGATACGATATCATGATATTTTCAATTATTGTTACATCCCTAGAGTTAACATTATAACATAGATCAGAAAACAAAGTAATATGGGCCCTATACTTGTTAGAAGTGGTTCAAAGTTAAATATGAAACTTCCTCACTTACCTTATACACTCCAAGTATTCTACTTATTCACCACAATGAATTTATGAGCACTATACGCAACTTTCAGAGACCAGAGTTGAGTCTTTCTGTCACAGTAATATTAACATGACTATAGCGCACTTCCTGATATTCTCTGAAGACAAAATGAAATGCAGACAGCACACAGTGTTCTCATTAGGGCTGCTTATCATTAAGAAGTTGCCGATATGTTACATACCTCAATATACAGGCCATGATACAATACAGTGCACTTTTCAGTATTTTAAATCAATTTGATATGGTTCAGTAAAAATAAAGGCTAAATCATGGCTGTGATACTAAAGTGTTTGTTAAACCACTTCTTGTACAAAGTTCATATGAAACAATCGGTGAAAATGTCAAATGTGTCGCATAAATGAGTTTCCTTTCACTAAACAAGCAACAAAACTGTCATGCTGCAACAAAATGATTGAGTAAAACATACCCAAAAATACTCTTGGCGATATATCAATACACCAGCTTCCAATAATGATACTGTATCATCACATTAAACGATAAAATATATCTATATTTCTATATTTTTGCACACCCCTAGTTCTCATGTATATCAAGAGCTGCTTGTACAATATATTTGTACTGGACTGTTTAGCAATAACAACCACTTCACAAACTAAACCAGTTCGAATAACACTATTTTAGGTTGTTCTGAAGAAATGCTATATTTAAAGGTTCTATATTGCACAAAATTGATTCTTTTGAGATTTAAACCATGTTAGAATGTTGTTACCTCGTTTTGTTGTGTTCACAAATATTTGAGTATCCCTTTTTATTGAAATTGACCAAAGGAATCTCCAGAGGGTGTATGGAGTTTAAAAACACAGTGGAGCACTTCCTGTATTACCACAGGACAACACAAAGTGGAAGAAAATAACTCTAAGAAGAAACCTAAATATGCAGGATTTGTGTGTTTAACACGTGTGAATGAAACAAAACACAACTCCAGGTCTGTTTGTGATGAAGAAACAATATAAAATAGATCAGAAAATATCGTAACATTGGCCCTTTAAAACAGCTCCATTGTCTTTTCTGCACAAAGAGCTGAAATCCTTGTTAATCTCTGTATTTCAAAGTTCTCTGATTGAATTACGGACAAATGACAAACTTACTAACTGATGACAAACAACAAAAACATGCAAACCAATCCGGCACGATGGATGGGCTCTGACTTGCTTGGCCACCTCCGGTACCGGCCCACTGGCACAATCTGGACAGCAGCCCGATCCGAGTGCCACGTTCTGGGCCTGGTGCTGCTCGCGGAGGGGGCGGAGCGGGGGCGGAGGGGGGTTGGAGGGGATGGAGTATGTGGCGCGGTGCTGCTTCTCACTCAGTCATGTAGAGTCCAGATCCTCGTCACCACGGGAGACGGAGCCGGACCGCCTGTCGGAGTGAACTAATGCGGCCATTTTGTCTCCGCAACATGTCAAGACAATGTGGTCCTCAGCAGAAAGAAAAGTTGGGGAGAGATTGGTTGTAGAAAAGGCGGCGCTGTTGGCTTTGAGACGGAGGAAGGAGGAGGATTCAGAATGAGAATTTTCTTGGCATAGATTCAAACGATTCAAATAGTAATAAAAATAATAATAATTACACTTACTGAATACGTAGTGATTTAAGGCTTCACTTGAAATCGCTCTTGAAATGACTAAAAAAGGAGTGAGCAAACTACGGCCCGGGGACCATATGCGGCCCTTTAAACTTTTTAGTCCAGCTCGACGAACTTGAATAATAATAACAGTAATTTTTTGTGTTTTAATGCTTTGTAATGATTATGTTTTCTATATACCCCGTTTTTATCCTGTATTTTTTTTCTCTTATAAGGTGGATTACCAAAAAACTCCATCCATCTGCTCCTGGTCCGGCCCTCCAGTCAAATTTTAGAACCCGTTGTGCCCCACGAGTCAAAACGTTTGCCCACTCCTGGACTAGAACCATTATTTTTGAATTTAGGTTCTAACTTATAACTTAAGACAAACACTTAAAACAGGGTCAAGTGTGTACAAGATTTATTTTTGACACTGATAAATTGCAGGTGTGAGTGTGGTCACTAGTGCAGCTCCTCGTTTTCAGATGGTTGACAGGTGGATTAGGGACATCAGGTCAATCAGGGACACAGTCTGTATCAAAAATAAATATGGCAGTTACGAGGAAAAGAATAAAGCAGTACAGTTTCACAAGGGAACATGGCAGATTTTTGCAGGATTAATAAACGCTCACTGTTAATCTGAGGTGAGAAAAACTACATTTTCTCCCAAGTGTCATAATAATAATGCATCAGTTTTATATAGCAGATTTCTGGACAATCAAAGACACTTTACAGAGGATTATTCATTCACAAATCACAATAGTGGCTACAATAGTAATTTATTATTGTAGCCACAGCTGCCCTGGGACAAATTGATGGAAGAGAGGCTGCCAATCTGGTCACCACCATGACTCACGCACAGTCCACTTTCATATTTGGCAATGTGGGTGAAGTGCCTTGCCTAAGGACACAATGACTCTCATTTTTGTAACTCGTGCCCCATTGTGGCACCTGATTTTCCCACTGATCTCCCATCCGAGTACTATCCAGGCCCGGCCTTACAGAGCTTCTGAGGCTGACAGGATCAGGCGTTGACAAGCCGGTATGACCACATGTAGTAGTTTGCATTTACCTTATACACTCCAAGTATTCGACTTATTCACCACAATGCATTTATAAGTACTTTTTGCAACTTTCAGAGACCAGAGCAGAGTGTTGCTGCCACAGTAATGCTAACAACAGTTAACATGACAATAGCACACATCCTGATATTCTCTGAAGATGAAACTTTAACAGTTTAAAATTATACGCAGTCAGCACACAGTGTTCTCATTAGGGCTGGGTATCATTACAAAGTTGCCAAAACAATACATATCTCAATACATAGGCCACGATACGATACATATCTCGATACAGTGCACTTTTTGGTATTTCAAATCAATTCAATATGGTTCAATAAAATATAATGGCTAAATCTTGATCACAGTCACAGCGACACACGTTTTTGTGACTCGTGTCCCCCTGTGACACCTGATTTTTTAAGTTATCTCCCATCCAAGTACTAACAGCTCTGGCCCTACTGAGCTTCTGAGATTTGAGGGGATCAGGTTTGGAAAAGCTGGTACGACCACATGTAATAGTTTACAAGTGAACAGCTCCTTTTACCTTTAGTTCAGTAGAGACTGGCACATCCAAGGCTGAACATTTCCAAATGATTCTAGTGAAGATGTATACTGTAGAGCACAGGTGTCAAACATAAGGCCCGGGGGCCAGATCCAGCCCTCCAAGACCTTTAATGTGGCCCTTGGCTGATTTTCTACTCAAATATTTTAATTATATCTTCTATTAAAATATTGGTAATTTTCTGCGGTGCTTATCATAGCAGCGTCTCCAGTGCCTCTGTGCGTGGACACCACCAGAGCAGCACAAATGAAGACTTGTCTCTTTCCAAACGCTCTTTGTTGCAAACGCATTTTGACCTCATCAGCAAAATGTCAAAAATGAGAAAAGTGGACACCAAGTGCAGGATTGTCCAAGAAAAATTGACTTATTCCTATTTGCATACAAGTTAATGTTAAAACATTGTGTTGAAATTGCATTTTTCTTAAAGTTTCAGGTTGTTCATAATATTATAATATTTTGTTAAAAAAAAAAAAAAAAAAGAAAAAAAAGAGTTCATCAATTAAAAAAGTTTTCTGCAATAGATTTGCGTTTCTCTGCACAAATATTTGAACTTATTGCTGTTTTGGGGGTATATATGACATGAGTTTTCTGATCCGGCCCCTTTGGGATCAAAGTCGGCTGGATACGGCCCCCAGACCAAAATGAGTTTGACACCCCTGCTGTAGAGTTTAAAAACACAGTGGAGCACTTCCTGTATTACATGACATCACAAGGTGGAACAAGGTTTTCTGTTTGTGGGAAGAACTTAACATAAATATTCAGGGTTTGTGTGTTTTTGATGAGGAAACAGCATTATAACATAAACCAGAAGAAACTAGAGCATCTACTCTCGGTTCCCCTGATCAAAACACAGAGCAGGATGTGAAGATGGGCCCTCAGGTGCTTCACAGTCGGTCAGTCACTAGTGAACATTTTAGCGATGACAGATGGGTCAAATGCATGAAATTTACCACGATTAAGTCTGTTTTACATCATCTTAGCCATGTATCTTCTCCCGTAAGCAGCCGTCCTTCAGCGCTGAGCAGGAGGAGTGGGCGTGATCCGTCCTAATCGTTCATCATGAGTGCCTTTAAAAGTGAAGTGAAAGCTGCTTTTATTAATCACAAAGAGCTCCAGTCAAGGCTCCGCACTCCGTCGCTTGCATCCAATTTACAGCAGCAATAATTCATGCTATGCTAAACATTTCTTGTAAAATGTCACTTTGTGTTTGTAATTAATTTCTAAATTAATACGCAAAAATCTCCTGAGTTATGGGGATCAGTCTGTTCAAAACCTTGGCGGCTTGTGACAAAGGATCACGCGGAGAGGTGGAGGCCAGAGGGGCTTAAGGGGAGGAGGGGGAGCTGACAAAAGCTTCAAAAACAGGAAACTATTTATCTTAAGTCTACATTGTGAATAGATCTGTGTAATACATGAGGTGAAGAATGCACTTTCAATTTTTTTATACATTTTGAAAATCTAAATTAATACGCTTATAGTGTCTCAAAGCATGACTTTTAGGGATGTAATAATAACCGAAATATAGATATCGTATCGTCAGAAGTCTCACAATAATATCGTGGACTGTCACAATATATCGAATCACAACTTTCTTTGCTTAAATGCATGGTTTTATAGTAGCAACAACTTCTGAACATCAGAAACTACATATCCCATGATGCATTTCTGTGCTGACAACATGAAGATATATATTTTTTACTTGAATTCTTGGGAATATGATGGAAATAATGCACACCAAAATCTTGTCAAGATATTTTAAAAGCAAAAAATTGTCTATAAATCTACAATTATATGAGCCTCTTCAAAGTATTGCAATAAACATTTTATCGTGAGATGCATATCGTGATAATATTGTACAGTGAGATTTGGATACATCTCTAATGAATTTTGTTATAATTTAGTATCTTTGCTATTTACACTTATGTTAATTACTGTGTATTACAAAAACTGAGATGAAATTGTTTCCAAAAAGAATCAGTTACAGACCGCAGCTATTTAGATAAGACAAGACAAGAGTCCTGCAAACAGTCTTTTCTGCAAATACAAGCAATCTGTCCATTTACGAACTTGTATGAACATTATGCTAAATTAGTTTAAGTCCATGTATGTCCACTCTTTTATAGTACGTACCTTCCCCGTGTGCACCTATCTACAGGGAAGCTCCTTTGCGAGACATGCTTGCGTCTGCTGTGTGGACCTTCACTATTCTGATATGAGATAAAGGGCTTCTTTCAACTCTTTACCTGGTCTGGAATCACTTCTTTCTCGATGACAGTGCCTATGACAGGTTAGGCTACCCGTTTTACTAAAAAGAAGTACAAGGGTCCACTTATGGGCATTTTCTTTAATCATTTCATTTTATCCACCATCTGATAAAAGGGAATTATCAAACTGGACATGATTGTGTGTGGAAAAAGCTGTGATCTATTTATTTTCAGTCAAACCCACAAATAAAAAATAATGCAAAAATACAGAAAACTTTAGTAGGACTTTTATATTAATTCTGTCTGAACTGTTTTACCTAATTAAAAAGCCTCTAAATCATGGGATCCTCTTACAGAGACTAGAGGACTGGGTGGGCATCTCTGGTACTGTACTAAACTGGTTCAAGTCCTATCTAGAAGACAGGAAGTATTTTGTTGAAATTGGAAACTGTGTCTCAGATCACATGGCCCTGACCTGTGGGGTGCCTCAGGGGTCAATCCTGGGCCCCCTGTTGTTCAATCTCTACATGCTGCCATTAGGCCAGTTAATAAGCAGCAATAATGTGTCCTACCACAATTATGCAGATGACACTCAGATCTACGTCTCTCTGGCAGCAGGAGACTATGGACCAGTGGAGTCACTTGGTCACTGCATCCAACAGATCAGTGTGTGGATGCAAAACAACTTTCTCCAGCTAAACTCTGACAAGACTGAAGTCATAGTGTTTGGTCCACAGAAACAAAGGGACAGTGTCAGCAGTCACCTCCAGTCTCTCTCTAAAACCTTCAAATCAGGCAAGAAATCTAGGGGTAATAATGGACTCAGACTTGAACTTTAACAGCCACATCAAATCAATAACATCTGCAGCCTTTTACCATCTAAAAAACCTAGTAAAAATCAAAGGTTTACTGTCTAAAGCAGACTTGGAGAAACTTAGGGTTCCATGCGTTTGTCTCCAGTAGGTTAGACTACTGTAATGGTCTGCTCACTGGTCTCTCTCCAAACGAGCTGTGAGACGCTGCAGAACATCCAGAACGCTGCAGCTCGGGTCCTTACTCGAACTAGGAAGTACGAGCACATAAGTCCTGTGCTCAGGTCTCTGCACTGGCTCCTGTGCCTCAGAGAATAGACTTTAAAGCAGCTCTGCTTGTGTACAAGTCTCTCCATGGCCGAGCACCAAAGTACATCTGTGACATGTTAGTGTCATATGAACCATCTCGCACTCTGAGGAGCTCAGGGACCGGCCTCCTGCTGGTGCCCAGAGTCACGACTAAACAAGGGGAGTCAGCGTTTCAGGTTCATGCAGCTAAAACCTGGAACAGTCTTCCTGAACATGTGAGACAGACTCTTCTGTGACGCTGTTTAAATCCAGGCTCAAAACATTTCTGTTTAACTGTGCATATAACTGAAAGGTTTTCATTCCGCACTCTTCTCTCCAATTTATGTCTCTCTTTTTTAATTTTAATCTTCATGATTATTTATGTTTTGATTTGTTTTTATTATGATTTTAATGTATTTCTTATTCTGTAAAGCACTTTGAATTACTTTGTGTACGAATTGTGCTGTACAAATAAACTTGCCTTAACTTGCCTTAAATGTCATTTTTAGTTCAGAATTGACACGGGGATTGTCAAAATGCACATATTCAATCTAGTGTCAACTGTCCAGAGAAGAGCTTTACTTTAGATTTAGACCTTATTGCTCCACAAGGGAAATGACTTGGACACAGTAGCTCACACATCACATTATATTACAAAACGAAGAGTAAAAAATATAAAAATGGTAATAAAACTTCTAAATAAGTTGCCAAATATTGAAATCTGATGTTTCTCTTTGCACAGCTTGTTCCCAGTTATAATGTGGGTAAATCAGAGAGAGGCCAAAAGTACAGAGCCTCAGGTCACGGTCAAGGTAAAAGTTTATTTATTTAGCACATTTCAGAAAAGATGGTACTGCCCAAAAGTGCTTGACAATATAGAAAACAAAATGCAATATGTGAATACACAGGTACACATGTGAATAAAACACATGTAAACACAATAAAACATGGATAAAACTATAGAAAATCTACTTGAATATAGCTTCACAAAGAGTCCAGCCATTTGTGTGTGCTCCAAAGGGTTCAGACACACAATCATTAGGCCCGTTTTAGTCCCGCATTTTAATTATACAGTACGATTGAGTTATACACGGTGTTATTAAATCCACAGAGTGACAGTGAGGAAAGCTGTTCTCTTCTGAGCACATGAGTGAGGACAGGTGAACTTATTACTGCATGAATATTCTATGACCAACTAGACAAGCTATGGCTGTACTTTGAATTATTAATTATATCTTGAGTTGCATTTGTCAGCTCAAACACAAATAATTAGAAACTGCAGTTCGGGGTTACTAAACAGCAGAAATATTTGTGTAAAAAAGACAATAATGGATGAATGGTATTTGTCAAATTCGGAAAATGTTTTTAAAGCAATTTTAGTTCAGTCTTCTATTAAAAACTTTATTACTTCAACTGTTTAAAGTTGACTTTAACTTTACAAAACTCACCATTATGTAGAAGATAATACTCCCTACAACTGTACAACAACTCACCATTATGTAGCAGATAATACTCCTTACAACTGTACAACTACTCTCCCTTATGTAACAGATAATACTCCCTACAACCATACAACAACTCATCCTTATGTAAACTAATACTCCATACAACTGTACAGCAACTCACCCTTATGTAACAGATAATACTCCCTACAACTGTACATTCACCCTTATGTAATATAATACTCCCTACAACCGTACAAAACTCACCATTATATAACAGATAATACTCCCTACAACTGTACAACTTGCCCTTATGTGATATAATACTCCCTACAACTGCATAAAACACCATTACATAACAGATAATACTCCTTACAACTGTACAAAACACCATTATAGAACAGATATACTCCCTACAACTGTACAACTTCCCCTTATGTAACACATAATACTCCCTACAACTGTACAACAACTCACCCTTATGTAACAGATAATACTCCCTACAACTGTACAACAACTCACCCTTATGTAATATAATACTCCCTACAACTGTACAACAACTCACCCTTATGTAACAGATAATACTCCCTACAACTGTACAACAACTCCCTTATGTAATATAATACTCCCTACAACTGTACAACAACTCACCCTTATGTAATATAATACTCCCTACAACTGTACAACAACTCACCCTTATGTAATATAATACTCCCTACAACTGTACAACAACTCACCCATTATAATTAGTAGTTTCCACTCTTATATATAGATTTAGGTAAGTATAAACTAAAATAGTAAAATAAAGGGTGTGTCCGTGCGGCACACAGACAGAGAGCAGACAGAGCAGAGATTATCAGTGAATCTGTCGCACACTGAAAAGCCTGTGCTCCACTTTTGTTCCTGATATTAGCTCTGTCACTCAGACCACAGCTCAGGACATGTCCCTGTATAACACTGGACCCTGATGGACCTGATGGAGAGAGGAGGGGAGGCAGGGTCGGGTTACCTGCCATACGAGACCCTGGAGTTGCCCGTCTAATGCAGGATACGCACCTCCGATCAAAGGAAGAGAGAGACGGAGAGGAGGAAGAGTGGGAGAGAGGGAAAGAATAAAAGGAAAAGCCAAAAGAAAGAGAAGAGCGGGAGAGGAGGAGCAGAGATGGTGGACGTCAGATTTGAGGGGGAATACACCTGTCACATGAGAACAACAAGTGTCAATATTGTTTTTTTACAATGAATTTTGACTCTAAAGTTTGGTTTCCTGACCAAGACTAGCTCAAGTTCTGGAGATGGGTCCCTGACAGTGACACTCCACGGCTCCTGACAGGTTGACCCCCAGTGAAGGACAGATCAAATGCAGAGGACACTTTTCTCTTTGGGGACACCTCACCTTATGTGACCAAATCATGGCTCAAGACCTAGAGATGGAGCAAAGTTTGGGTGAATTTATTATTTATACATTTCCATATGGACAAGAAACTGGACACTGATACTTATGACATTCAAATAACAATTTTGAGTTGACTGCGATTAAAGACAGGATTATACTCTTGTTTCCTCATCAAAAACATGTCTGAATAGGTTTTATGTAATTCATGCATATTTGACTAATCTAGCGATCTCTCCAGCACCCTTTTCAAACTTTTCTTACCCTTATATTATTAATAATATTATTATTAGCTGTAGCCCACACAGAGATTTTCCATGAATAAAAGCAGGATACAAAATAATAACTTCACAAAACTGATGCAATGTGTCATAATTTCATTTAATTAGGACAGGATGAGGAGAGTTTAATTAGGATTGTAATGTGATAGCATTTTGAAAGGGGAGTGACTTAGCACAGTGAGCAATTGGTCTCAGTGTCTAAAAGAAAACTGAAACTTATTTAACATTTTAATGCATTGTTTCAGAAAAAAAAAAAAAAAAAACGTAACATGTTATGTTATGTGGTAACAATGAATACTCCACAGAACTTTAATACTCTCTCTTAGACTATGTTTATGTTTTATGTTTATTATGATGGTCTGACCAGAAGACGCAAAAACTGGTGCCGCGTCTTCACTTTTTATCTATTTGTATTTAAAAGTGTGTGGAATTTGATTGGGTATGCATGCCGGTGGCTAGGTGGTGATGCGAGGTGATGATGTAGGTGACGTAAACGCGTACGAGACGTGAGCAGATCTGACCAGAGTTTTGCGTCTTGGGCAGTGTAGACGGAAACGCTACGGTGGAGTGTATTCAACTTTTCCACTCTGGAGGGTGGTTGCAGATTTTTGCGTTTTCAAGCCTCAAAAACACCATCACCGTCCTAAACAAAAGGCCCTTCTGATCAAATATTTTGTTGTTTTTACCCGCAAGCGTTCTTGTGTAAACAGGCCCTTAAATATTGCAACTATAACCAAATGTAAAATATAAATACATTACAAAAATCTCCATACATTCTATTACCAATTCTAACCAGCTCTGAAGACTTAAACTGTACGACCACAGACTCAGATCCACCTGTCTCTCCCACTCTACAAACTCATACGTTCCACCATCTCCCCATCGATTTTCAACTTTGCCTTTAGTTTGATGTAGATTATGAAATTGTCGAACATTTCCCCACTTTAGCCGCCAGTGTCCTCCATCTCATCCTGATTGCCACATCCATAACCCTCCGCGCCATATTTCATCCCCCCGTACGGACTGTTGTTGTAATCGATATTCGGACCCCCCCCTTCCCCCCGACCCGGTGTTATTACAAAGGGGGGGCATGTCTGTGCCGCTTCCCCTGCCGCTCCACAGTTCAGACTTCCAATTAACCTGAGCGGATCTCCACGCCACTCACCAGGACAGGGGCCCCGCTGTATCGACACGCGGAGGGCCCCCCGCGCGAAAAGAATGATGTTGTTAGGATGATGTAGTGGTGGTGGAGCACAGTGGGGGGTGGAGGGAGAGGAAGGGAGGTGTATGTCCCTCCTCTTCTCCTGGACACTAAAAGGTCGCTAATGCTGTTATGGAACTGTACTTTGGCTTTTTGGAAATTCTTTAAGGTTACTGAAATTGTGCTAGTCAAAAAAGTCATTTTTCCAGCTAAATGGGAGAAAATTTTAAAAAGATTTGGATGCTTTTTGTTAATTAAATATTATATAATGTTTTAGTTGAATTACAGTTTGAAGTTAGAGTACCTAAGATCATTTCAAAATAATAATAATAACTGGATCAAGTTTAAGACAATACATTTCTTCAAATAATAATTTCAGGATTATAGGTGGACTCACAAAATGCAGTTTCAGTATTTGTTTTATTTGATTTTATGTCCTTCTTTGGGTTAATTATCCTTTAGAATTACTTTTATTTATGCTGCATTAAGACCACAGCATCAGGGGGGTTTGAGCATCAACACCTGGGGTTAAAAAAGTTTTTAAAAATGTAACTTTGGGCAGAATTCGCCACACTTCAACAAGTTTCAAGTGTCTGTTCTCAAATGCCAATGAGTAATATAGGAGTTTGACCTTGTTTAAAGCTACTTTCAGACTGCAGGGCTTAATGCTCGATTCAGATTTTTGTGAAATCCGATTTTTTTTGCGAGGTCGTTCACATTTCCATTTAAATGTGACTTGTTTGTCATCTCCAGTGTGAACTTTAAACGCCCTATAAGTGTCCCGCATGTGCACTGGAGGACACGACAACGTCACACTCAGTGCTCAGTGTTTACGGAAGTCGCCTAAATATGGCGGGAGCTGGAGATTTTAAAGTTGCTGTCGTACCAGAGCCAGAACATGTACAGCTTATTTGTTTTAAGGAGGAGATTTAGAAGGAGAAGGACGAAGTTTTTGGCCATGGTGTTTTGTGCGGCAGTGGCAGCGACGTCCGTAGAAAGGAAAGTGCGGGTGCAGAATCACAGTCAAGAGTGGCGGGATTGCGATGTGCTTCACTGCTTCACTGATACAAAGTTTAGACACAATTTTCGTATTACAAGAAGAACATTTGTGTACATTTGAGCGTGTAGGTGGGATGAATGCGACCTGGCCGTTCAGACTGAAGTCGCATGTCAAAAGATCGGATATGTATTGGTTTTAGGAGCACATATTCAAGTGGCCTGGTTCGCATTTGAAAAAATTTGCTCTGTGTCGTTAAAAGATCAGATTCAGGTTCCATAGGGGCAAAAAAAAATGAATGTGGGTCACTTCAGGCTGCAGTTGGAACGTAGCCTAATTTTAGACCATGTTTAGCCATATTTAGCCTTTATATTGTCCGGATTTAGATCTGGTGGTACTTGGCGTGAAAAGCTTGACAAACATTGGCTTAAACCAGAGAGTGCTATAATAAATATGAAAGTATATCAACATTAATTTAATCATTAATGAACAAGTTAAAGGTGATTATTACTGCCAACAGCTTCATGACCCATGCAAGTAGCTGTGGCAGTAGTTGTGTTGTTTTAAAAGTCATAAATAAGAAAACAAAGGGCTCATCCATATGAAGAGCTCATTAACACATGTGTAACTGCTCCTGTAGTTTGCCTCAACTGGGAGTGTGCTCACTGTTCTCTGTGGGGGTCAAGAAGTTACCTATATGTGAGCAACAACACAAAAATGTACTATCAAATAATGGGCCTTTAAAAACACATGTCAGTGTTATTTACAAGAGTCTGAGAGCCCTGAAATTGCCAATCTCTACTGAACTAAAGGTAAAAGGCAGCTGTTCACTTGTCAAACATGTGTGAATGAAAACAGAACGCTACTCCAGGTGTGATTTTGATGAGGAAACATCACAAACATAAGGAAACAATATTATTCTAACACAGCTTAAAGCTCACAGCTTTTATAATATACCATTTTAAAACTTATGTAAGCATGTTTTTCAAGGTCTGTAAATTACACAATCTGTTGAAAATAGTCACTGAAAAAAAAGAAAAATCTGTCCACAAAATAGAAACTACTCAGTGAGACTGTACATGACCATTGTCCATTATAATACAAGACAAAACAAAGCCACAAAATGTCATCCACACATAATTACAGCAGTCTCCACATCTGCTCATGAGTCTATTAGTCAAACGTGAATGAAAGACACAGCCCCTCCCTCCATTAGGCCGACAGTAATCATTCACTTTTCACTGTCTCCATCTGCAAATGAGAGACTGGATTTTCAGTAGAATCACCCTTTTCCACAATCGTTTTTCACTGCCCATTACTACTATTGTTTTTAAGTCCCATATTACACAAAACAAACTCTTGTGAGCTTTAAGCCATGTTAAAATGTTGTTGCATCATCACAAACATATCCAGAGTTGTGTTTTGTTTCATTCATGTGTGAATGAAACAAAACATCGGGTATGTTATAAAATCAAACTGGACAAACTGCTCTCCATCATGGACACTTCAGACTATAGATGGACAGATAATACTCCCTACAACTGTACAACAACTCCCTCAATGCACCAGACTATAGAGGGACAGAGGAGCTCATTCTCCAGCAGGCTCCTACAGCTCCGCTCAGACAATGAGAGATACAGGACTACACTCAAACTATACTCCGTAAAACTGTATAACAACTCACCTTTATGTAACAGATAATACTCCCTACAACTGTGCAACACCTCACCCTTATGTAATAAAATCCTCCCTACAACTGTGTAACAACTCACCCATCCATCCATCCATCCATTTTCTTCCGCTTATCCGGGGCCGGGTCATGGGGGCAGCAGTCTAAACAGGGTCTCCAGGGCTTCCTTCACCCCAGACACTTCCTCCAGCTCCTCTGGGGGGACCCCGAGGCATTCCCAGGCCAGCCAAGAGACATAGTCCCTTCAGCGTGTCTTGGATCTACCCCAAAAACTCACTCTTGTGCAATATAATACTCCCTACAACTGTGCAACAACTCACCCTTGTGCAATATAATACTCCCTACAACTGTACAACAACTCACCCTTATATAACAGATAATACTCCCTACAACTGTACAACAACTCACCCTTATATAACAGATAATACTCCCTACAACTGTACAACAAAACACCCTTATGTAACAAATAATACTCCCTACAACTGTACAGCAACTCACCTTATGAAACAGATAATACTCCATACAACTGTGCAACAACTGAATCTTATGCAATATAATACTCCCTACAATTGTATGACAACTCAGCCTGGTGTAATATAATACTCCCTACAACTGTACAACAACTTATTCTTATGTAACAGATACGACCTCTTTTATATAACTGTGACGTACTATTCCTATATTAGTTTTTTACTTACTTGTACATACATTGATATAATTATGTCTTATTTTGCACCAGTCTCTTGCTATTTTTGCTACTTATTTAGAAGTTTTATTACCATTTTTATATGTTTTTCTCTTATTTTTATTATTACATATTGTGATGTGTGAGCTACTGTGTCCAAGTAATTTCTCTTGTGGATCAATAAAGTCTAAGTCTAAGTTTAAGATCAGAAAATGGTGTAATATGGGACATTTAACATCTGCTGCCGTGATGTGACTGACGTGTATTCATCGTTCCATGTTGTCCGCTCACTGTTACAGCACATGCTTCTTCGTGACATGGCCGACCAACTCTCAGGATCACCATCAAAACATAATCCCCAAAGTTGTCATCTACCTGTTTATTTATCAACCCCTTCTTTCTTTTTTTTTTTTTTTTTTTTCATACGAATCCCGCCGGAGAACAGATGTGCTCTAACTGCCAGAAAGGTACGCTACATCAATCCATTTATTTTTGTCAAGGCAGAGACGACATACAAATTGAGACTGTACCTTAAGTTACAATAGCAGCCAAGTGTAGCCCTGACGCGGATTTTTCAGCAGTGATGGAGGGGTGCGTTTAGGGGCTCAGGGCCAGAGTGGGAAAACGCGTTACTCTGACAAGGCCGCGTAAACGAATGCTTTCTACCTCTTCCATCTCTCTCTTCTCCCCCCCCTCGTAGTGTGTTTACGCGTGGTTTTCTAGCGTAGCGTAGCGGCTATGGCGAGTGCTACTCCCGCTGATGCCATTGGCGACTTGGATATTGATTATTGTGAAAGAGAAAAAATCAGCTGAGAGAGCAGGATCATTAAGACGGATGGGGTGGTGGTCAATGCCGCAAAGAGTCCAGAACCTCGGAGAAGGATGGGAGGTGGGAGGGAGTTGTCAGTGTTTTGAAAAAGCCTACAATTGATGGGTACAATGTTACTATATAAGACAATTATAATAAAGGTTTTATGTTACGCAAAATTGACTTTTGTGATTCTTTAAGATGCATTATAATAGTTTTACCTCATCTAATATTGTACATACCTGGAAATGTGTTATATTTCATTCACAGATGTTTGAGTAATCCTGCATGATTAGTCTGTCTACATCTCGAAAGCTCAAAATACTCTTCAAACAGAAAGTTACCCTTACTGGAAAATGTAAAAGTGGGCAAGGTATAAACCCGAGGCACTCCGACTGAAAATATTAAAAGTCCTATACTGCATGAAGGGACGCCAGCGCTTTTCGACCAGCAAGATGGTCTTCGTCAGGGCAAAGTGGGTAACTTAAGGGCAGTGTTGGGAAGGTTACTTTTAAAATGTAATCCCCTACAGATTACAGATTACACACCCCAAAATGTAGTTTGTAACGTAATCCATTAAATTACTTAAAGTGAGTAACGTAATCTGATTACTTTGGATTACTTGATATTGTCATGTTTTTTTAAACGACATGAATGTAGCAACCACATCCTGAAAATTCTTGTTTGTTGTCTTCAAATTGTCTGAGCCCAAGTCTCCATGAATAAGCAACTGTTTGCTGTAGAGAAACAAAGACCACGATATCTTAACATAAGAGGTTTTGTCTGTTAAAAGACAGAAACAAGATCAGTCTTTCCTTCACCATATTAAAAAATATTATTGACAGAGAATTATTTTTATTATTTTTTATATGAGATCACCTTAAATTATGTCAACCTACTGTTAGGTGTCATGTTGTTTAGACCTGGTTTAGTCCTGGTTTAGTCCTGATTTTTAGACCTGGTTTACTCCTGATTTTAGACCAGGTCTAGATCAGGTCTTTAGTTCTGGTTTAGTCCTAGTTTAAACCTGGTTCAGTCCTGCTTTAGTCCTAGTTTAGTTTAGTCGTTTAGTCTGGTTTAGTCCTAGTTTAGTCCTGGTTTAGTCCTGGGTTAGTTCTGTTAGTTTAGTCCTGGTTTAGTCCTGGTTTAGTCCTAGTTTAGTCCTGGTTTAGTCCTGGTTAGTGGTTTAGTCCTAGTTTAGTCCTGGTTTAGTCCTAGTTTAGTCCTGGTTTAGTCCTGGTTTAGTCCTGGTTTAGTCCTAGTTTAGTCCTGGTTTAGTGCTGCTTTAGTCCTAGTTTAGTCCTGGTTTAGTCCTGGGTTAGTTCTGGTTTAGTCCTGGTGTTAGTTCTGGTTTAGAGGCGCACAGGAGGAAGCGCGGTTTACGCGAGAAAACACAGTCCACACGCGGCGCACGAGACGGCGGTGTCCGCGCTGTAACTACGGAAGGAGACGTGGTCCGCGGGTTCTCAGGTTGATGACGATGATGAAGGTGTGTGTTTGTGTGTGTTTGTGTGTGTGTCCCCTCATGTGGCAGGTCACTATAGGACAGTAGTGCAGATATTATGAGTCTATGCCGGTTGTTTTCACCAGTGCCAGTAGCTCCGGTTTCACATTTAAGTTGTAGGCGATTTTATATTTGTTTTTGTTTTTTATATATATATCTCACATCGGGAGAAGAATTTCCAAGACACAAATGCGATTTTACCAATGCACTGCTGCTTCCACTGTGTGACTGACACCGCCAACTTTCAACATGACGTTTACATCGCTCTTATTGTGCGCGCGTTCTGTTTGGGTTTCCGGCAGTGAGTGGAAATTACCGAAATAAATAAATGGGATGTAGCACAAAATGTGAAAACAGGAAAATAAGGCCTTGTAATCCACTTATTTCAGCAAAGTAACTGTAATCCAATCCATTGAAGCAGTAACTGTAACGGAATACAGTTACTCATAATTTGTACTCTGATTACGTAACGGCGGTACATGTAATCCGTTACTCCCCAACACTGCTTAAGGGTAACTTTCTGTTTAAAGACTACTGTTTTAACCCATGTAGAGCACCTGTACTACTATTTTTTATTCTTTTAAGACCCAGTGAAGCACTCTACCTCTTTTTTTTTTTTCTGACGCTCAAAATACTCTGTTCCACCTTGTGATGTCATGTAGCTGTAGTGTTCAAGTTAACAGCTCCTTTTACCTTAAGTTCAGTAGAGATTAGCAATTCCAGGGCTGAAATCATCCAAACGATTCTAGTGAAGGTGTATGGAGTTTATGATCAAATCAGCAATGTCTTTTACTGATAACAGCTGTAATGCTCATTTATTTTTAATCACAAAAGTTATTCATGTTGTAAAATTAAGACAATTACCCAATCAGAAAGCAGAATGAAAACTTGCACGACTGTCATTTGTGTTGACAGTTTCAATGCAGAAATCCAGTGTGTTTAAATCAGAAATGCATCTCTCTGATCTGAATGGTCACTCCCTAAACTCCAGCACTTACAACCGATCATGAATCAGTGAATTCTGGAGGTTCTGAGCTTTCACGTGTCCATAAATTAAAAATGAGAAAAACCTGTATATGTGCTGTCTGCAGGTTCAGGCATCTACATCACTGTTTCCCACAGAGCCTTGTCACGATCTGCACGTATAGTTTGAAATGTTAAGACATGTTTTCTATCATTTCTAGTCTTTTTGTAATTGTTTTATTGACTATTTGGTTCCAGTATTGCTGGTTCAATTGAATGTTGAAAAGAAAAAGAAATGGGCTACATTTATAATGTCCAAATAGGCGACGTATGGATCCTTTTATTGCTGCCTCAATGACTGTTTTTCATTGTTTAAAACTTGAGTAATACTAATGGTTCAAAGAGACACAATCACTCAGTCAACAATAAAATATCCTCATTAATGTTCAGTCAAATCCACCTTTATTTTGTGATTTAAAAATAATGTCTATTGACTTGGGTTGAAAAGTTTGTGATTTTAAAATTATGGGTCCCCAGAAAAAAAAAAAAAAAGTTTAAGCAAAACACTGATCTGGCTTCTTTATTGTGTCTTCAAATGCAGCTTGGGGATAGGTAGGCACACAATCCATCAATTATGAGCTTAGAGGCTGTTGACTTCTGACAGCGGGTCGGACAAATGGGCAAGTGTCTTGCTCAAGGACACAACGACAGCATGCATGGGTGTGTTCTGGAATGAAACCGTCAGCCTTATGGTCTTAAGATTTAGAGACAAACTATTGATCCATGAGTGAAATTCTTTTGACACAGTAGAGTTCTCAAAATACAACTGGAAAAAGCATTCATTGCAAAAAGAAAATGACTAAACATCTGACTGTGAAAAAGGGTCATCCCGTGATCATAAATGCAAATTTGGTGATTCAAAATGTTTATTATAAATGCTGTAACACTGTTTTTAAATGGTGAAATTTGAATGATAAAATAGCCTAATAAAAAAACATATGGGTTCGGTCAAGTGGTAACGGAGGGAAACGGGCAGATTTTTTACATTCAAATGTCTCTTATTCAGAAACTAGAGGGACTATAGAAATAAGTAAAGTATCAGAATGTAGGAAAGAGTTACACTCCAACAGGGTCAAGTTAAACCTGTGATATTCTTTCAAGTTGTTGACAAAACATTTAAAAACTCATGTCTGTAACGGAGGGAATGAAATATGCAGCACTTTTTGAGCAATAAATCCAAACAGTGATGACTAGCAGTTCTCACTTACATATCCTTAACAAACTGGTTTGAATATTTGCTTCATATAGTTTTCTACCATATGGTACAAGATTAGGTTGAAAAACAAAGAAAGGTCATGGTAACGGAGGGAAAAGTAACGGAGGGAAAATTGTGCAAACAAGTAGAAGGTGCATGATTTTGCATAATTTGTCACTTTTTTCTTCCGAATACTTTAATATTACTTCAAAATGAAAGGAAACTATTTTTATAAAATATGTCAGTCCTTCCAAGCAAATTTTTGTCATTTTAAATCCTTTTTTGTTTTGTTTTTTTTGAAAAATCATGTGCCTTCATCAACAGTTCAAAGATGGAATAACACAAGATATGATGAAATACATCCATTTATTTACATGATTTGCAGGTCTTTGAAATTTGGGAAATAATTTTTGTTCCATGTTTCATACATGGTCTGTTTAAAACGTATGGAACTTTAGAACCAAAAATGGTACAGAAAAAAGGTCAACAGTTTCATAAACTAGAGTACATATGTATCTGTTCAATACATTTTTATATCAAATGCATTAACTTGAATTTTTGGCCTTGCTGTTTACTTCTGCTTGACCGGGTCCATATTCTTCTTATAATTCCTCATTTTATATTCAATCTTACAAATAAATACATTCACGCACTGCAGCTTTAATCTCGCCGACCTTTCACCTTTGAACAATAACCTCTGTCCTTTGACTAACGACCTTTAGCATTTAGGAAACCAAAAAATCCATCACCCGCCTTAATAATATGCAAAACGAGTGAATCAAAAAACATGGAATTCACAGTAACGTAATGCTATCCTCCATTAACTGGCGGAGATCCTTGCGTGTCTGGCCGCTCATTTAACACAATAATATTAGTAAACTTTACTCATAATCGCGATCAATTTTTCTTGCTTAGCGCAGCCCGGGCTCTTGAGGTTGTCAGTGAATATTTAATGTGCCCCTGTACCTTTAAAACTTTTCATTTATTATGTTTGGTCATCCCATTAGTGTCCATTTATTCTCATTAGGGTGATCGAGGCCCGGTCCTGCAGAAACGAGAGCGGGGACATAAAACAGCGCGACACATTTTCACATTAGACGCAGCTTCAGTGGTGCGTCAGATTAATGTTCCTACCAGAAACATGCAGGCAGGTGGGGTATCAATATCTGCATGTTTGTTTATTTTGTGAGAGGTGACTAATTATGTGACAGTGTGAAATAAAGCGTCATTGTAGTGTCAGAAATACTGGATTTTTTTGTTTTGGTTTTGCTAGAAATGCATTCATGTTTTCTATTTTCTGATATATTACAAGATTATGTTCAATTATGGACAATGAGGGTGAAGTGTATTGCACAAGGACACAACAGCAGTAATGTGCTCAGACAAGGGTTGAACTGGCAATCTTCAAGTTAGTGGGTACATTTTCAAACCACTGCCACTCCTGCTAGCAGTCTGATATTTTTTTTAGAGTTTTTTGTTTGTTAAAATTTCACGTTTCATTTCATGTTATGTGGGTTGTGAAGAAAGTATTAAAAGTGCATTATGTAACTTTTCTGCTGTGGGATCTGCTACCTGCTTGTCTCCGTAGAGATGGAGACAAACTGGGAGATGTTCAAATTTTATGACACTTGTATAACAATTACAGCTGTTTTTATTGCTGAACACCTTTTGAAATGTGCATTCATACTGTGAGCTGGCTTGCCTCTCCACAGACTCAACCTGTAGCTTCATTTAGTAGCGTCACCTGCAAAGAAATGATATCTTTATGGAGAGAAGAAAGGGGTGGACACTCCACCAAAGTAACTAAAGTCCACTTTTTTACAGTCAGTCTCTGTCTCGAAGGTGCTTGGACTCAGTCTTGTGTCTGTATCGAAGATGCTTGGACTCGGTCTTGCGTCTGTCTTGAAGGAGCTTGGACCCAGTCTCCATCGCGAAGGTGTTTGGACTCGGTCTTGTGTCTGTCTCGAAGGTGCTTGGACTCGGTCTTGCCTCTGTCTCAAAGACTCTTGGACTCGGTCTTGCCTCTGTCTCAAAGACTCTTGGTCTCGGTCTTGCCTCTGTCTCAAAGACTCTTGGACTCGGTCTTGCCTCTGTCTCAAAGACTCTTGGTCTCGGTCTTGCCTCTGTCTCAAAGACTCTTGGACTCGGTCTTGTCTCTGTCTCAAAGACTCTTGGACTCGGTCTTGTCTCTGTCTCAAAGACTTTGGACTCGGTCTTGCCTCTGTCTCAAAGACTCTTGGACTCGGTCTTGCCTCTGTCTCAAAGACTCTTGGACTCGGTCTTGCCTCTGTCTCAAAGACTCTTGGACTCGGTCTTGCCTCTGTCTCAAAGACTCTTGGTCTCGGTCTTGCCTCTGTCTCAAAGACTCTTGGACTTGGTCTTGTCTCGAGGCCTGACACATGTCGAGTGTCGATCATATTTCATTACGGCCGGTAAATGTGCAGAGGCTGCTCAATATCACTGCAAAATCAGTCAGAAAATGTAACTGTAAATGTTATAAACTTGAAAAAAAAAAAAACTTGATTAACTTTTAAGTTCTTTTCTGTAAAGTTCAAGTGGAAGCAGGATTAAAGAAGGGGTTCTCAAACTGTGGGTGAGGGTCCAAAAAAAGGGGCACAGAATGTTTAAGTGCAGTACAGTTTGCTTGGTTTATTTTAAGCTTAAATGAACATTAATCAGATCAAACGGAGATAGATTTATAAAAACATTGATATATATGTGCCAAAATAACTGTAAAATACAAATAAATGTAAGAAATGACAAAGATGGTCTTGATTTGGTCTTGATGGGCTGTGGTCTCGGTCTTGTCTCGGTCACGACTCTCAGAAGTTTTGGTCTTGTCTTGGTCTCGGGACTCTGTGGTCTAGGACTGGTCTTGGTCTTCTTTAGTGCGGTCTTGACTGCAACACTAACATAAAGCATAAAAAAGTATGTTATCATGATTTATCCAGAATTAACTTATCTGTTCTACTATGCAACTAAAGCTAAAAAGTCTTGCTTATGTTATGATTTGCACAAATCTTTCCTGTGGAGTTAGACCCACTGTCCTGCTCGGAGTGACCCACACAAGGCCTCTGAGCTGGGGGAGCGGAGCTGCAGATTCCCCCTGTATCCTCCAGCGTGATTAATGCTTTTCTTAATGTATTCATGTCTGTAATACGAGTCCCTCTCCACTAACCTTGCAGAAAAATGCTAATGGAACGGCAGAGTGGAGGAAAGAGAGAGGGCCGGGCTGGAGCCTTGGGAAGTGGGTGTGCATATTTCTCTATTGCTACACCAACAACCTCCAACTGCAGATCAGACTTGTTTTAGTCGCACCGAGAAACATAATGAGGGACAAGTTTAACAATGAAAACTACGACAGTGTAATGTGAAAGAAGCGACTATCGGCAAAACCAACTGATTTCTCGTTTTAAAAAGGTAAGTCAGTTTGTGCTGTTTATCGTTTATGATCACAATGTTAACTTTTTCAGTGCTTCGTTGCATCATTTTCTGTCCATGATAGTCTTTACAAATTGTACCTTCCAGCTGACAAGTTTGTTTTGACAGATTGTGTGCAGTCACATGTGGACAGGTTTTAAGATAACCAACAGTCAAAAAATAAATACACAAATAAATAAAGATAATACACACGCACACACTGTTCCAATACTTAACAAAGGCATGTAGTCTGGAATCAGGTCTTCTTTCCCGCATGGAAAACGTTTCAAAGGTGGTCATGACTGTTTTTGAAGTATGTCGAGCTTTTCTACACTGAACCTCATCTGGACTAAAGAGGGACAAACTTCTCTCCTGGAGTTGACAGGCAGAGAAACACATGGTCTGTGTGTTTTAAAACAAAGGTTAAAGTACAATAAGCTTTACTTTATTAATCCCTTGTGAGGAAAATTCACTTTTTGCGGGCTTGTTGACATGAGAACGCCTGCGGGTAAAAGCGACAAAATATTTTATCGAAAGTGCCTTTAGTTTAGACAGTGACAGCGTTTTTAGGGGTTAAAAACGCAAAAATCTGAAACCACCATTCAGAGTGGAAAAGCTGAATATGCTCCATCGTAGTGTTTCCGTCAACACTGCCCAAGATGCAAAACTCTGGTCAGATCTTCTCAGGTCATGTACGCGTTTACGTCACATACATACAGTACACAGAAACAAACATGTCAGATCATTTCCATGTCAGATCAACACCTTCGAGCTGTTCTGTCAGCTCTAATAAACTCACAGAAGGCATCCCAACAAATGTACAGAATATGCAGAGATTCTATTAGTGAACAGAGACGGATCTGCAATCACCTCTGTCAAATTCTGGATGCACCAGTTCGTCACAGGCGAGCCAGACGGTTATGGATGAGACATGGGAAACCAGTGGATGATGGGACAACTTTGTGGAAGGAGTAGCTGATCCTTATGTCCACTTACGTCCTATGCACGCAAATTTCCTTACAAAAACGCTTGTTTAAACAGGGAATAAATAGATAAATAGAATAAAAAGACGCAGCGCCACTTTTGAGTCTTCTATTCAGACTGTCATCATATAAACGCAGCCTGCATCTTTCACCCAGTGAGTCTGAGGCAACCTGTCAGAGGCAGCGAGCTCCTGCTGGACAGCGCTCTCCTACTCCGTGATCTCCCTGATGTGGCTGGAGGATTTTACCTGTGGTGCCGACATGCAAACATGGAAAACATACAAACTTAGCACAGAAAGGCCCAGGAGTCAAACCTGGAACCATCTTTCTGTGAAGTCTTGGAATAGTAGAATAAAAATTGAAGGAGAAAACACAGGACTGAGAAACTTCACAGATCTACCCATCAGTGCGTGAGGTACTAAACTGCTGTTAAACTGAGATAATCTTGTTGGAGAAATGATTTGGTGTGAGACAGATCCTAGACTCCACTGCGTTTGACCAGAAGGTGGAAGGAGTTCGTAGGCCAGGCCACCTCCAGCACCACTCAAGCCCGCAGTCTGCTCCTGGGCTGCAGAACTGGGGGAAACAAGCATGTAGGTGTAGCCGATACAGTATTTTAACTATCAAGGAGACACTGGCAGAACATGCAAACTCCACACAAACACCCCGCATGCTCAAATCAAACCTGGGACCTGCTAAATGAGAGTTTCATGAAAATACACGATGTTCTGATCCATTTTCCCCATTCAACCTCTTAGTAATCCAAACGGCTGTGTGGAGGCTTGTCTGAAAAGTTGCCCCTGAATAATTTCCTCTGAAGTTTACTTGGCGGAGTGTGCGCTGATTGCCGTGGCAGTCTGTTCATCAGGCTCTCTCCCCCTCTTCTATTTTATCATCATAAATAATGTTGATTAATTAGCAAGTCAAAATCACTGGGGATAATCCGAGCCGAATACATCACTGTCAGGGATCTGTTGAATATTACATTTACACCAAGAGCAGTTTAATTACAAGTCCTACAACTCCTAACATATTCATTAGAAAGGAGATCGTAACGCAGCAGACAAAGCAAAGGAACTTTTGGACTCGGAGAAATGTGTAAATGTAACTTTTAGTGTATCTATTTTTATAGCTGAACACCTTTTGAAATGCGCATTCGTATTGCGAGCTGGTTTGCCTCTCCACAGACTCGACGTGTAACTTAACTTGATAGTGTCAACAGCTCATCTCCTCAAAGTTACATACGTTTAATGCTGTACTATGGAACATTTTTATGCTTAATGTTTTTAACCCTTCAAGACCTAACAGCAATTTTAGTCATTTTAATGTGTTCTCGCCTGGATTTTTTTTCTTAATTTTGCTGTTAAAACTGCCCCTTTTACCCTCTAATGAAGTGTTATACATCCTTTTTTTCAGTACAACCTGTTATTTCACAGTCTGCTGCTGTAGTTGTGTCATATGACTGTAATAAAAGCTATAGGGCTAGAAATGTAAATGAAAAAAATTAAAAAAAGGAAAAAAAATTCACACTCTTTCATACAAAACACACAGCAAACATGTATAAATAACTTTTTGGATATAAAAATGTTTAATTTAGGGCCTCAGCTACAGAAGTGCAAAATCTCAAAACAGAAAGTTACCCTTACTGGAAAATGTAAAAATGGGCAAGGTACAAACTCGAGGCACTCCGACTGAATGTATTAAAAATCCTTTATTGCTTGAGGTGATGCCAACACTTTTCAACCAGGAAGATGCAAAGCGGCCACCACAAAGACTCCTGTTTTAACCCTCGTAACACCTGTACTGCTGTTTTTTTACTGTTTTAAGACCCAGTGAAGCGCTCCACCTCTTTTTCTTCATCTGGTGCAAAATCTCAAGTCTATAAGTAAACTAAAAGTATGCTTACTGCCCCCAAAATTAAAAAAATAAAAGTGTCCCATTTACTTTCCTGGTGCCAGTCAACAGCTGGTGTCAGGTCCAGGGCACAGAGTCACATCACCTCCTGCATTTTCATGGTGTTTCATTATTACATTTTGACTGAACTAAACCTTTCAAATAAAAATAGTAAGGGATGTGCAATTACTCAGACCAAGATGCATAATTTGCCGTTTATTTGTGGAACAACTGCACTTAAACCAGCTTTTTCAGTTGGGACAAACACAGACGCTCAGAGCAGTTGACGATTTTGACTCACTACATTCTGGCAAAATTTGGGCCAATCAAAATGGATGAAGCGCGTCATGTGCCAAAGAACAATGTTCCTATAGGCGAGTTTCATTGTTGACAAAAGCGCACGTTGCATGCTGGGAATTATTTTGGTCGGCGGCAAGAAACACTAATTCAACATGACGGACGGAGCGAGAAAGCACGTAAAGGGTATTGATCCCGGTTATTTATCCACTCTAACGGCAGAGGACCCAAGACCATTTGACCAGAAATTGGTCATAAGCATCGACGGAGCCAAATCACCCTTTTCAACCTTGACAAAAGGTGGACCAAACCAAATTTCTGGTCAGAATCGCCAACTACCTGAACAAATATTCACTTTGGCGATATCCACAATGACTTGGTGGAAACTCCTGGGCCATTCACAGCAGAAAAGATGAAAACCTCCAAGAGTCTCAATGTGTTGTTGAACTTGTTGGAGTCCACAGTTTGCTAGCCGTTTAATTCGCCGTTAGCGATTCTTTTCACTCAGAATATGAAAAAGACATTTTCCTTCTTCCGTGCTTCTATTTGTGCATCCGATAATGCAGCAGGAATTTACCATTATCGGGGAGAAATACGCGAAGTTACGCATTGTGTTTGACGCTATCGTGTTTCTTGCCTCCGACCAAAATATTTCCCAGCATGCAACTCAGGCTTTTAATAACAATGACGTCAGCTGAAACTCGCCTATTGGACACTTGTTTTCACTACATGTGTGCCGGATATATGCACGGAAAACCACAACTCTCAACATTTCAAGGGAATAAAAGTAAGTTTCTGTCTTTTATGGTTAAAAAGTTATGAGCTGTTATGTAAAACATTTCATCTGTCTCGAAGGGTTTTAAGAAGACTCCCACACACTGTCTCACTCTTGATTCACTGTTATTAGTGCATCGTTTTGGTCCTTCCTCATTTTAGGCAAAGCAATTATATCTTCATGGAGAATAGCAGGTGGTGGATCCTTCACCAAAGATTTATTCAGAATTAAGTTATTTGTTTTGTTCTATCATGGAACTAAAGCTAAAATTCAAACAAGTCTTGCTATGTTATGATTTGGATCCCTTTATGAATATGTGGAGCTAGGCCCACTGTCCTGCTCGGAGTGACCCACACGAGGCCTCTGAGTTGAGGGAACAGAGCTGCAGATTCCCCCTGTATCCTCCAGCGTGATTAATGGTGGTTAATATTCATTAGAACGAAGATCATAACGCAGGAGACAAAGCAATGAAACTTTTGGACTTGGAGAAATGTATAAATGTAACTTTTTGTGTCCTTGACTTGACTTGGTTATTATGAGATATTTTTTTGTACAGTGGTTTTCATATCTCACCTGCACAGGGAGGTTGCGGTTCATGGTCTACGCACTTAACCTTAAATTAAATATCTGCCCCGTGAGGAGGAGGAGGAAGAGGAGGAGGAGGAGGAGGGGCACGAAGTGAAGTCTGTCCCATTTGTAAATACACAAAGCTGTTTGCAAGAGTCACATTATTTGCAGTAAACACAGCAATGATTTTAGAGCCGTTTTGCGATCGCTGTGATCAGGGCTAATGTCAAAATCATGGTCTAAACATGCTTTGGTCTTTAAAGGTGCACTATGTAACTCGTGGAGGATGTGCAATAGCTGGAGATGGAGATGTTCATTTTTGCAAGTAGTGTTCCACAACATAAGCTATTGTTCAAAATAAAAATAAAAAAAACTTTGAAAAACGTGCATTCTTATGGTGTGAGCGGGCTTGCTTCTCCACAGATCTGACCTGTAACTTGGTCTGGTGTCATCACCTGCTTGTCTACATTGAGATAAATAAGTTGATTAGCGTTCTGTGGATACATGATGCAACTTAAAGCTTTTTATTTTGCACAATATTAAAGTATAATTCATCTACAAATAAAGGTAAACTGTTTTTATTTAATTTTTAAGTTTTTTGGTCAGTCCTACCTACAATTTCAAACCTAATTTCAAACACTGTTAATATGAAAAAGACATTACAATAACAGACATGTATCATCCCATTGGTCAGTTGCTGAAGGGCCTCCCAGCAAGAAAGTCTCAGGTTCGATTCCCAAACCATGTGAGATTATTTCTGTGACTAAGGTGTTTTCTTCCAGTTGTTTTTTTCTGTTTTCCACTGTGTAACTTTTCTTGGGCAAGGTACACAACATGCTAGTTTTCTTGTAGATGTACTTAACTATTCAACCTGGAACATGGAGACAAGCAGGTCAAAGTACAGATCAGTTCAGCGAAGAGGCGGGCTCACTATTTCTGAACAATAAAATCACCTCTAATGAAACAAAAGCTGAATAAACTTTTAATGCTATACTGTGGAACATATCAAGCAAATACAAACAAAGCAATAATATCTTCCTAAAGACAAAAAAGGTGGTGTGCTCTCCACCAGAAAAAATACACTATATGACACTACTACAGTATATGACAAGACAAACTTCCACTTATTAGATAGACATAGCTACAAAATGATTTATGCTGTTAAGAATTGACTGATTGACTATTTTATTTCAAGTATATACAGAGCACACAGAAATGTCTACAGTTTTTAGTTTACATCAGAAGTGGGACCAAGTCGTTGTTTTGCAAGTCTCAAGTAAGTCTCAAGTAAGTCTCAAGTCTCTGACCTCAAGTCCTAGTCATGTCCCAAGTCAAACACAGGCAAGTCCATGTCGAGTCTCGAGTCACTGGCCCAGTGAAGCCAAGTTGTCTGCTCTGAGGTTCAAGTCATTTCAAGTCTTTAAACCAAAGTCCCAAATATAGCTTAGATTTTTGCAATTTATATGAATTTTAAACTAAACTATACTTCAAAAGTCATGTTATATTTATATATGAGTATTTATATAAGAGTTGTAGAAATGCTAATTTTTCTTTTTTAAATTTCTTGACAACATCTTAGAAAGAATTCAGGTTTAAGAGTGCTTAATAACAGTTCTTGTGTCATGTAGTCTGCACTGAAATGGAAGGATCAGGTTCTCTGTAGTTCCCTCTGTTTTACTGTATTGTACTATATTGTACTGTATATTACTGTAGTACATTTGAGGATACTATATCACAGTACTTGAGTTCCATTCAAAGTAACAAACAGAGAAGTGGCAGGGAAATGTTCTAGTTTGTTCCTTTAAAATTAAGCTCTGCATGTATCAACTGTAAAGGCAAAGCATCAAGTCTTCTCAAGTCACAGGGCCCGAGTCAAGTCCCAAGTCACTGATCTTCAAGTCCAAGTCGAGTCCCAGGTCTTAGTCTATTTTATCAAGTTAAATCTCAAATCCCAAAAATAGTGCCTCAAGTCTGACACATTGCAAGTCCCCACCTCTGGTTTACATGCATGTATCATAACAAATATTACTTACAAAAGAAAAGAAAATACACTGTTTGCTTGAAAGGGAGTGAGAAGAAGTAAAAATACTCATTTACTCTCACCCCCATTCAATATTTACACTAAATGTGGTATTCCGTCATACCATTCCAACATACAGTATATATCACTTTGTTTTTTACTGTCTAATAATTATAGAGATACTACCTTTTGCTTAAATGCTGTTACTTACATATATAGTACAGATACACACATATATGATAAATACACAACAACATTTCTCACTTCTCTGCCTTAAATTTCATCAACACTACTTCTTTATATTCTGCTTTGAATCGATGAAAGGAAGAGCGTTGCTTGAGTTTTGTCCCTAAACCTAAACAGTGACTTTAAATCTCCTATTTTACACTATTCATGCAAAAAACAAGAAAAATTGCGAGTCGGTACAAAATGTATCATGTCATAATGAAATTCCTCCAATCTGCAGATATCGACAGCACTATGAACCACACTAAAATTAATAGGATTTCCACTGTGTGAACATTAAGCATATATCCAGTGAAACCCCTCACACTTTTATATCCTCCCCCTTTACTTCATTGTAGCTTCTTAGCATCATTATCGCATTCTCTCACCTATTAGGCCCAGTGTACTGTCAAATGACTTAAGGGCCAAATCTAAGAAACCACATTATAATCTACCTCTGAAATCTACCATTATCTTGAAGCCTCATGTCTCAGTGCTTTCCTCCAATTCTTTATGAGGCTAACCAGGCCCGGGACCAGCAGAGCCCATCCCATCAGCGCTATCCGGGCATCTTCTGAACCTCCTGTAGCGGAACATGCTAATACAGGACAATCACTCGCTCATTGACTTCTATTATGGAACCTACAAGACACAAATGCCCCGTTGAAACATGTGCCCAGGTCGCTTTGGATTCAGAATATACACTCCCTCAATACTTTATGAAGATGTAAGTCTGGTCACTGGTGAAACTGCTCGAGTTCAGATGGGTGTGATTGACAGGCGGGTTAGCCAATCAGGGAAGCGCATAGTTAGTCTGTATCAAAACAAATATGGCTACTTATGAAGAGAAAATTAAGGGGGAAAAATGACAAAGGGCTGAAAAACATACATTTCTGCAGAATCAGTGAGCAAAGCAACAGTTATTAAGTGATGTCACATCCACCAGCTGATTCAAATCAATGAACATATTTAAATCTCTTCTTTTTTTAGTGACAGCATATCTCATGATAAAAAGAGATTGCAGTCATTTAACGTTAACAAGGTTCTAAGTATGGATCTATGGTTATATTAAGTAACAAAAGAATCTGTCACATCGAGGCCTGCATGAAAAATAAACATATTGTTTACACATAGTTGGGCATGTTGAGAATCAAATATTTCCCTCCCTCCGTTTTCCAAAATAACATCATGCACATAGCATCATTTTCCAAAGAGTTTTCATTTACATCAACCTGCATGAATACGCCATTGAGCGCCATAATTACTACGCCCAGCTGATGGGCGGCACCTGGATTAGATTCAAACATGTAGCATTTATTTCATTACAGTTGTAAGTATTTCTCAAAAATACTTTGAAAACATGCATTACTGAGCAGACTTGCCTCTACACAGATCTGTTAAAGAAGTGGCAAAATCACTGACCTCTGAGCCTCATTCATCTCTAGTCATGGATATGATACATCAGCTGTGTTTGCAAATGCAAACATATGAAAAAGACCAGAAGAAATGCGACTTTTGCTCTGAATGCTCCATCATCATCATCAGAGCAAAAGGTAAACATCGGCCGCGCTTCTGGCACGTCAGTTGCTTAAAATTCCGTTTATTTCACTTTCCACACAAACACCAAACCGGAGTTTTCCAGAATCTCCACTCTAGCCGGAGTTTGTGGGGACAAACAAAGGGAAATGTCTCAGTTTTTAAAAAATATTTGTGTACGTGTAAAGGGGCCCTAAGTAAAAGTTTGCATATGGAAAATAAATGGGGAATGCATATTTGAGAAAAAAAAATACAAAAAAAACACACAAAAAAAGACTTTCTTGTATCTTCGTCCCCTGGGCAAAAATAATAGTAATAGTAATAAATGCTAAGCTTGTTGAAAGGACTGAGAGGAGGCAGATTAATCTTGATTTGAGTGGTTTTGACTGTAGTTACTCTATCAAGAGTTACTGTAAGTATAGATCTACAGTTATAAGTGTGACAAAAAGAGTATGAGGGAGACTGATGAAAAAAGATTAACTCTAAGCCTCGTTAATCTGTGGTGAGAGAAATGTGATCCTATTGGTAAATTATAGGTAATGAGCTTTTTCATTTTACATACGTCACTGTAAAAAAATAAAAAATACAAAATACAGTACCTGATTGCATGATCATGTTTGGTTTTGGCTTAAGTTGCGAGTTGGGACAGGGGAACCAGACTGGTATCCCTCTGTATTAAATAAAAAAACAAAAAACAGAGACATCATTTTAGATTTGCCAGACATGCACTCACTACATTTACATGAAAACTAGATATTCCAATTTAAACCGATTTTTGAAATGAACACAAACCTGGAAACTACGATGGATGTCGTGGTTCGAATCTCCCAGATCCCAATAACACATTTGGAGAAGTCTGTACATACTCAGATCACCAAGGAGAGGCATTCAAATGCACCAGGTAAGAAACAGCCATGAAAATATTAGTTTTTATGTGTGTGTTTTCGGTGTACTCACTCGTTTTATGTCAGTAGAGATGACAAACTGCAGATGAACTTGTGTTGTTTCATTGTTCTGTTTGGCTTTGTTAAAGGGACAGTCCGGAATTTTGGACATAGGACCTCATTTCCTAGTGAGCCAGAGTGTTGGAGACATGTGGAGACACTTTTTAAAATATTCCTTCCAGTCCTTGTATTTGCAGAGGTCACTGGTGCTAGGCTAGCGCATGTCAATGGCCATAGTTATCCTGCCACTAAAAACTTTTACCCACTCCACAAAACACCCGAAGCAAATCTATTATTACACCAGACTGTCGATGTAAATGTCTGTGTTTATAGAATAATTTTAGAAGTAAAAACAACCTTTTTATGTCGTTATGGATTTATGTCTGAGCAGCAGCAGCGAATTGTAAGCTTGGCAGTGGCAAAGTGATATGACCTAGCACCTGTCTTACTGGCAAAGTAAAATTCCACTGCTGCTGAGAAAATAGTCCCTCAACATGCAGCAACTCATGTGATGCAAGGTTAGTTTATTTCAGATATTATTCTATCAATACAGAATTCTATCTGGCATAATAATAGTTTTGCTTCGAGTGCTTTGTGGAGTGGATAAGACTGTTTTTAGTGGCAGGCTAACTATGGCCATTGACATGCACTAGCCTAGCACCAGCGACCTCTGCAAATACAAGGACTGGATGGAATATTTTAAAAAGCATCTCCACACGTCTCCAACACTCTGGCTCACTAAGAAATGAGGCCCTATGTCCAAAATTCCGGACTGTCTATTTAAAGGGAAAGTAAAAAACAACCGGAAAATCAGACGTCGCTTTTCTACAATATGTCTGCCAAAAGTGTGGTTATATGAAAGCTGTTTTTATTAGCGATTATAGCTGCGAAGTTTTAAGTTTAATGGTAAATTACAAGACAAACCTGAACGCCTTTTAGCCCAACCTTTCGTTTTCAGTTCTTCGGCTTGTAGACTGGGACAAGTGTTTTTCAGATTTTTTGGAAAAGTAGAAACTGAATTATATTTACATGCAAATCCTCATATGAAACCTGTACCGAGTGCCTTCTTCAGAACTTTTAACATCAACTCCAAAGCTCTGGAACTTGGACAATGAAGATGGATGCCTCACACTGCGGTTAATAATATATTGATGGTGCTGTCAGGAGCATTAATAATAAGAGTTTCTTCTATATTGATACATTAGTCCAGGTAATTGATGAAAAACCTGTAAAAGTCCTTAATTTCGTTCCCTCCTCGCATGCTATTTATCTACCATCTGCTCACTCAGGGCTCCCCAGGGGACACCGGTGATCAGGTGCTGAGGAGAGTCCACACTGGAGACGCTGCACTCTTAAGTAACAAAGGAATCTGTCACGTCGAGGCCTGCATGAAAAATTAGGTAAAAGTTAGCATATGGAAAATAAATGGGGAATGCATATTTGAGAAAATCTGAAAAAAACATTCTTTTATCTTCGTCCCCTGGGCAAAAATAATGTAATAAATGCTAAGCTTGTTGAAAGGACTGGGAGGTGGGAGATTAATCTTGATTTGAGTGGTTTTGACTGTATTTACTCAATTAAGAATACCTGTATGTAATCTATAATGTTCAACGGATTTTTTTATGATTTTTTTTTTTTTTTAAAGGTTTCTGCATTGTTGTTTTTGAAATAAATCTACCAGTGTAAAAGTGTTTTAAGAGCTTTTTGTCTTTGTAACTGTAATTATTATAGTACATTATTACAGTATCGATATCGTGGGCTGCTGCATTGATATATCGCCGAGAGTATTTTTTGGTATATTTTGCTAAATTATTTTGTTACAGCGCTACAGTTTTGTTGCTTGTTCAGAGGAAGGAAACTCATTTATGCGACACATTTGACATTTTAACTGTTTTGATGAATAAAATGTTTGTTTCATATGAACTTTGCACAAGAAGTGGTTTAAAAAAACTTTTAGTATCACAGCCATGATCATATTGAATCGATTTGAAATATATCGTATCGAATCAAAAGTGCACTGTATCGAGATATGTATCGTATCATGGCCTATGTATCGAGATATGTATCGTATCGTGGCCTATGTATCGAGGTATGTATCATATCGCCAACTTCTTAATGATACCCAGCCCTAGTAAATAATATAATATAGGCAAAAGAAAGTATGATCCTATTTCAAAAAGAACTCATAAACAGTTTTAAGTTATAAATTGTTTTAAAAAACATTCGAGAAATCAAGACCGTTGATGCATTTTGCCCACAATTTTATCTTACAAATTAAAATATCAACATCCATTCTGTCTCATTATTTATAGGACTTCAGACCATTCTCAGTAAGATTTTTCCTCCACATTATATTACACATTATAAGTGAGTTAAAACAAAACAACTGGTCTTACTTCGCTTTTTGAAGCCAGCGTTTCGCCGTCAGCCAGACAGCTTCTTCAGACCTGAAGCAGCTGTTATATATTAGGGCTTTATATTCTATTCTATTATATAGACTCAAAATTGACTCTTGTGAGGTTTAAATGCGGTTACCTCCTCAAAAACATACCAGGAGTTGTGTTTTGTTTCATTCATACATTTGAGTAATCCTTTATTATTGTGTACATCTCCAAAGCTCAAAATACTCTGTCCTACCTTGTGATGTCATGAAGTGGTAGTTTTCAAGTTAACAGCTGCCTTTTACTTTTAGTTCAGTAGAGATTGGAAATTTGGAAAAAAAAAAAAAAAAAAGAAGTCCTGCAGTTGGTCTCGTCTCAGACTCAACGGCGTATGGACTTGGCCTTGTCTCGATCATGAAGGCGCTTGGACTCAGCCTTGTCGTGATTTTGAAAGCACTTGGACTCGGTCTTGCCTCGGTCTTTAAGGTGCTTGGTCTCAGTATCGTCACGGTCTTGAAGGCACTTCAACTCGGTCTTGTCGGTCTTGCTTTCGGTCTCAGCTTGGACGGTCTTGTCTCGGTCTTTAACTTGACTCGTCTTGAAGGCACTTCAACTCGGTCTTGTCCCGGTCTTGAAGACACTTGGACTCGGTCTTGTCTCGGTCTTTAAGGCGCTTGGACTCGGTCTTGTCTCGGTCTCAAGGTCTGACGCTCCACGAGTGATAAAATGGAGATAGATTTGTAAAAAACCTTGATATATGTGTCAAAATAACTGTAAAATGCAAAGAAATGAAAAAAGGAAAAGTCTTAAAGATGGGATGGTCTTGATCTGGTCTTGATGGCCCGTGGTCTCGGTTTGGTCTTGACCTTTAAAAGTCTTGACTTGTCTCGGTCTTGACTCTCAGATGTCTTGGTCTTGTCCTGGTCTCAGACTGGTCTTGGTCTTGATTTTGCGGTCTTGACTACAACACTAATGAGTAAACAACATTATAACATAGATCAAAAAATAGCGTAATATGTGTCTTTTTAAATATCATGCTACAAAATAAAAAATCAAATCCATATATGTATTTTGTTAATGTATATTCTATTATATATATATTCTTGAGTAAATAAACAACACATCTATGACCTCAACCGACCCTAACCGCCATCTTGTCACTCCCCTACCCCGTTTATCACGACACGCCGCCACGGCCCCGCCTCATATTCCGCACACGCCGTATATTTAAATGCTAGCTAGCCGCGCGCCCACAGCTAGCATACAGTAGAAGGACAGACTGGCGTTTAATCTTGGGTAATCATGACAAGCGTTGATGGGAAATGGAGTGTGGCTACTCTCCTTGACCAGTCTGAGGTGGCCAGCCGTCCGAAACGTGCCGGACCAGATTCAATTTATTGCTATTGGGCCAAAGGTAACAAATACATGCAGTATAACAGAGGAGAGAGACGATTTTATGCTCATCACGCCGACCAACCACACGGAATAGATTGATACAGCCAGCTATAGCTTTATATTAGCGGCGTATACCTTAAAGGGGCACTGTGTAACTTTTTGTTTGGGGGTCTGTTTTCCTCACGACCTTTTGTATACGTTTAGCTGCCTGGAATGTTCCATAGTATGACTTTAAACAGCTCTACATTACATTTATTCAATTACAGGATGTTTTATAGCTCAACAGTACCGAGAAAAACACATTCTGACTGTGAGCGGGATCGTCTCTCCACAGATCTGACTTGTATCTTGGTCCCATTTGGTTAGGGTGACCAGATTTTCAGATTTTTTTTTCTCGGTTTGGGTTGGTTGGTAATAATAAGATTGTGAAATGAATGCATAATTAAGGACCTGGCCCATACAAATTCATAACTGACATGTGAATCAGTAGTCACATTTCTTTCTGTTTTGGTCATTTTTAAGCAGTTTGTCTGTATTTTACCTAAACAAATGACAATTTATGTCTCTCTTTACTATTGGCAGGGATCAGATTGGTCAAAAATAGAGCCACCTGGGACATTTCTTGTATAAAACTGAGACAAGTCACTGGTTTTGGATAAATCCATTGGGACAGGGGACACAGGGCTCAAAACCGGGACAGTCCCAGGTAAACAGGGCCGTCATTTTCAAAACTGGGGCAAACCTGTGTTGTGATAGTTGGTATAAATAAAACTGTGACTGTGTAAATAGATGTTAATGCTGTGAATATGTGTAAGTAATGAGAGTATATGTCAGACCTGTACATACTAATATTAATGTGAGATGAGTGTATTTTACTGTGTATGAGTGAGAGATGTATGTGGAAGTGGGTGTTGTAGGCTTTTGTCATGTTTGATGTGGGTGGTTTCGGTCCAGCAGGGGACTGAGGATGGAAATGAGCTTTGGCTACAATCCCGCATATTTGCTAATAAAATTTTTGTCTCTTACATTATCTTGTCTTTTAATATGCATTGCCCCTTTAATAAATAAGTAAATAAATACAATTACAAAAGAGCGTGTAACATTGTCCATTCTCGACGCACTTGTGAGTCAGTTATAATCTGGGGAACTTCTGTTGTATGGTCATTTTCAAGCACCATTTTCTGTATTTTAGTTAAACAAATGACAATTTATGCCTCTCTTTACTGTTGGCAGGAATCTAATTGGTCAAAAACAGGGACACCAGGGACATGTCTTGCATAAAATTGGGACAAATCAATGGTTTTGGATAAATCTGCTGGGACAGGGGACACAGGGCTCAAAACTGGGACTGTCCCAGGTAAAAAGGGATGTCATTTTCAAAATTCAAAACCGTGACACACCCGGATTGGTATGGTTGGTATAAATAAAACTGTGAAGCGCAATCAGTTGTAATCTGGGGAACTTCTGTTGGTGCATTTTTTAAATTTTTTATTTATTTATTTTTTTTGCCTTATGGTCATTTTCAAGCACTGTTTTCTGTATTTTAGTTAAACAAATGACAATTTATGCTTCTCTTTACTGTTTGCAGGAATCAAATTGGTCAAAAATAGGGACACCAGGGACACTTCTTGTATAAAACTGGGACAAATAACTGGTTTTGGATAAATCCACTGGGACAGGGGACACGGGGCTCAAATCTGGGACTGTCCTGGGTAAATAGGGACGTCATTTAAAAATTCAAAACCTTGACACACACAGGTTGGGATGGTTGGTATAAATAAAACTGTGAAGAGCAGTCAGTTGTAATCTGGGGAACTTTCTGTTGGAGTATTTTTTTTTTCTTTTTGTTATGGTCATTTTCCAAGCACTGTTTTCTGTATTTTAGTTAAACAAACAACAATTTATGCTTCTCTTTACTGTTGGCTGAGATCAGATTGGTCTAAAATATGGACACCTGGAACATTTCGTGTATAAAACTCAATGGTTTTGGATCAATCCGCTGGGACAGGGGACACAGAGCTCAAATCTGGGACTGTCCCGGGTAAATAGGGATGTCATTTTCAAAATTCAAAACTGTGACACACCCAGATTGGGATGGTTGGCAGAAATAAAACTGTGAAAAGAGCACGTAACATTGTCCATTCTCGACTCAATTGTGGGTTAGTTATAATCTGGAATCTGGAGAACTTGTGTTGGTGCTTTTTTTTTTTTTTTTTTTCCTCACGCTCATTTTCAAGCACCATTTTCTGAATTTTAGTAAAACTTTTTTACTGTTGGTAGGGATCAGATGGTCCAAAATAGGGACATTTGGGACATTTCTTGTATAAAACTGGGACAAATCACTGCTTTTAACATGTCCATGAAGAAAGGCATTTGACGGACCCTCCACCGGAATAGTTAGGTAATTCAACATTAACACTGAGAGCTAAACAGGAAGTAGAAAGCTGATAAGATAATGTTATCGGTAGGTGTTGTTTACGGCGTTTTATCAAGGAGTTAACGGCGGTAAAAATCAACTGCCGCGTCTGAGTTAGCTAAAAAAAAAAATACAACGAAAAAAAAAAGAGAAAAGATTGAGGTTGGGGTCGACTCAAGTGGAAATATCTTCATCTCATCAGCGGGGTCGGGCGGAGGTTCCCCGGGAGTCCACGGAGAGCCCGGTATGGGGTCGGGGGAGGTCATGTAGAACAGTGCGGTGTGACAGCCAATCAGGGGCCACCTCTCTGGACACATAAAACAAAAGGAAAACAACAGAAGAGGGAGATGGAGGGAATGAGAGCGCTGCATTCTGACAGAGAGGAATTATGGGTGATTTTATATTTTTGTAAGGGCGGAGTTGATTTATTTATAGTAACAGAGTATTGTATATTCTTAAAAGTGTGTTTCATCTATTTTAAATGTTATTAATGTGTAGCCTAATAAATTGTGTTTTGCTGCTTTTTTTCTGAGGAGAATTTATTAAAATGAAAATGAAATAAAATGAAAATGTATTAAAATCATTAAAATGTGCACCACTTTTTGCATTTAATGTAAAAAGAAAATACAGAAAATATGCTATTGTACGTTGGTAAAAAATAAAATATATATAAAAGTTCAGTTGGTAGAGTTAGTAGAGAATTGGTAGAAAATATTATTAATTATGGCTTGACTTTGTGACTCAAATTTGATTAAAAATGCAGGAGAGCATAAAAATAAAATACAAATACAATGTCTATTTTGTAACTTTTCAATGAGAAAATACACTGGAATGTTCTCCATAGAGATACTTATGTTATATGCACTGTGTAACATTTTATCCAAAAGCAATTCAGTTTCCATGGCAACAAGCAGGTGGAGGCCCTTTTCCAGGCCATGTTTAAGTTTGTGGAGCTGCAGCCCACTCACAGTAAGAACACTTTCTACTTTCTAGTGTTTTTTATGTGCAAGAAAAAACATCCGTAATGAAAATATATGCTTTGATTTTAGCCTGTCTTTTGTCTATAAAGTTATGCAGTGGAAATTTAAAGGTGCACCATGTAACATTTCTGTTGAAGATCCCACCACCTGCTAGTCTTCCACTGTCAAGAATGTTCTACAGTAAGTCTTTAAACTTTTCTACATTCACAGAGATAAAAAGATGACAGTCAGATCTGTGGAGAGATAAGCAGCTTTATATATGTCATTCATGTGCATTTGAGTAATCTAGTGATCTCTCCTGGGTCTTATTCAAACCTTCTTTACAAATAGCTGTACGATTTGGAGAAAAGCATGATACAAAACAATAAACAACCATAGCTCAGCTGGTAAGAGCATTTGTACACTGATCTGAAGGTTGGTGGTTCAAATCCTGCTCTCGACATAAACATCATTGCTTGAGCGGTCAAATCCACTGACCCACAGATTTGGCTGGTGCGATTCCAGCTCCGAAAGATGAATGCTGTTGTTGTGTCCTTGGGCAAGACAGTTAACCTACCTCATCATTCACACACCAGTGTCTGCGTACACTGGTGTATGAATGTGTGTGTGAATGGGTGAGTGGTTCCTTGTTGTAAACGGTCTGAGTGCCTTGAAGGTGGAAAGGCGCTGTATGAAAATGTGACCACCAACCATGGGTTAGTTTGTCTGTCATATGTTGCTTTGTCTCCCTGGTAGCTGTTGCCATAGATCCTTAAATAAAAAAAAATAAAAAATCAATCCATGCAATATTTACACAATCATGGATGTACAATTTACAAGCCAGATATGCTTTGATTGACAGGTCTTCAAGTCAACAAAGAAATAAAAATCCAGACTAACCTAAGTATATCAGATTAGTAAAGTAGTTAGCTGTGGGTGTGATTCCCAATCAATTTAAAACATGCACAACAGACTCATCACCAGTGAGTTACCATGCCCCAACAATGAGTTAAGCATGACTTACATTTTGGGTTCCTTAACATTGTAAAATTTAAATATTCTGTTTCAACGAAGGTTAAAAACTGTATGTCATTTTTCCATTTATTTACTATGTGTCACAGTGGGGTGTCAGCAGTTCTAGAGGAAACTGTTGTCGTGTCCTTTTTCTACATTGCCAAGGATAAATTTTGAGTTTGTGTTGAGCGATTGATGGTTGGAGAGGCCGATGGCGCAGACTGGCGGCCTCACTTCCAAGGGCCTAGGTCTGGTCTCAGCTTTGGTGGGTGGATCTATTCTTTAGTGGATAACAGTGATGTAGAAGTTAGCAGATTTCCCTTTGCTTGTTGGCGATGAGATATTTGTGAGGTAATGTCCAGACATTTTTCCATGGAATATTGTCAGTAGAGTCCAGCTGCTAACAGCGCACGAGTAGGGCTCCGTTTGGGATATACACTTGTCATGATAGTCGCTCTTTTTCTGCGGTGATTCATTATAAGGCAAGTTTAACTGAAGATGAAGTCAAGTAAGTTCTTTTTGAAAAGTTTTTCAAAGTTTGGTGCAGCGTCTTCACTCACGCCTGCTCAAGCCGCCATCTTCGGATGCTGGCCCTGTCCTGCAGCTTTTCCAGTTTAGGCTCCTGGCACCACTAATGACATCACTCTGTTGCAGCCAATGAAATAGCGGCAGGAGTAACCTTGCCGTCATATCAGTGAATACATCTCAGAATAAACAAAATGTGAAGAAAAATGTGTTAAATTAATACTACTGAGTTTGGAAAAATACCGGAATAAGTTTATATTATTGTTTATTAAAAGAGAATGGCAAATATTGGTTGTGACATGTTCCCACCGTCCCTATGCAAACCTGCGCCCTTGCTCACTTCTGTCAGTCTGTCCCAGGGCAGCTGTGACTACAACAGTAACTTACCTCCACCGAGTTCAGAGTGAATAAATACTGCTCTGTAAAGCACCTCGGGGTGGCCAAAAAGCGCTATAGAAATCAAATGTTTTTGTTTATGCAATTAATAACTTACTTATTAATTTGATCATTAAAAATACACTTCCCACTCGACCACGTGCTGCTCCACTTTACACCGAAATCACTTTGGAGAGAAAACAAAACACGTCTATATATACACATACATACAACGTGTTTCCTTAAAGTGTTCCATAATAGATTTTTAATGTTCATTTGTCTATGCCCGCCAGCTCGGGATCTTTGACATTTGAAGTAATTGTGGCGGGGAGAGACGTCGTCAGCGGGGGGAGGAGGAGGAGGGTGGATGGGGGGGGGGGGGGGGGGGGGGGGGGTCTGTGAACGGGGCAGAGGGACTATTTGTGTAAATGACTGTGTCTGGGCCTGTTTATTTGTGTGACACCGGCCCCCCCACCCCCCCAGGCTGTGCCGCAGGCCAGCTATTAGCCTCTCTGGCCATAAACGCCGCGGAGAGAGAGAGAGAAAAACACAGAGAGAGAGAAAGAGAGAGGGATGAAAAGCCCAATGATCGCCCAAAAGTTAGCCCCTAATGTGACAAGTTATCAGACAAAAGCCCCCCCCCCGCCGAGGATGATGGGAAAATGCGCCCAAGGGAGGGAGGGAGGGGTAGGGGAGGAGGAGGAGGAGGGAGGGGGGTATTCTGAATTGCCCGATAATATGATGGAAGGAGGCGAGTGTATTGTAATCACCATTATGTGCGTCTGGGGTGTCAAAGATCAGCGGTGCTATTGAGTCCTGAGTGCCAGTCCATATGTGTTAGCATGTCGGCATATTGCACAAAGCTGTACAGGACCTGACAGCCAATGGATTTATGTTTCTTTTCCATTTTTTCTTCTCATTTGTTTGCCAAAAAAAAATAAAAAATCCCAAAATGAAGCAAAAATGTCATCATTATTCCATGTATTTGCTTGTTTAAAGTTTAAAAATTCAAAATAAGTAGCAAAAATAGCAACAGACTGATGCCAAATAAAGCTTAATTATATGTATTTGTACACATAAAAATAAAATATAGTAATTTAGTAATACAAATATTTGTGTGGTAATGGACAATGTTTTGTAAATGTATATGTATGGCAGTCCCCTCTTATTTTTTCATTTATTCCCAAGATGCATTGCTGTTTATAGTTGAAAGTTGTATATGTATACTTGTGTACTATATATTTGTGTATATTTGTATACTACATATTTGTGTATATTTGTGTCCAATATATTTGTGTATATTTATGTCCTATGTATTCGTGTATATTTGTTTCCTATATATTTGTGTATATTTGTGTACTATATATTTGTATACTATGCATTTGTGTATATTTGTGTACGACATATTTGTGTATATTTGTGTACTATGTATTCGTGTATATTTGTTTCCTATATATTTGTGTATATTTGTGTCCTATATGTTTGTGTATATTTGTGTACTTTATATTTGTGTATATTTGTGTCCTATGTATTTGTGTACTATATATTTGTGTATATTTGTGTATACCTACAAGAATACAGGTGTTGCTGGAGTAGTATTACTGTATTGCTGTATAATACAATAATATAAGTTCATGGCCGATACCGATATCGATCGTTTAGAATCCAGTTAAACCAGTGGTCCATAAACAATGCCGATATTCTTGTGCCAATATGTAGAGCCAATTTTGATCATTTTCCCCAAATACTGTGATGTAAATTTACTACAAACTCACTAACAGCACATTCTTTACCACAAATCCTATAGGCAGGGACAGACTGGGACCAAAAAACGGCCCTGGACTTTTGGAGATTGAGGACCGGGTGGGGGGACTTTTCCAGAACGCACAAATTCCCAGTCCGCTCCTGCCTATAGGAGGTCTGTGTAGTCACGTTTTCAGCAGCTCTTTTTTGATACCACTTTCAAATAAAGCTTGAAGCATATTTTTAATTCAGCAACTGAATATCGGCCTGTGCTGAAATGTAGGGCCGACTGCCAATGCACTAACTAAGTGCAAATATCGGTCTAATATATCGACCAACTGATATGTCGGTCTATCTCTACTGTATAAACTTAAAGGTGCATTGTGTAACTTTTCTGGTGTAGGGTCTGTCAAACTCTTTTCACTATGGATATCTTATTGCTTTGTCTTCTATCTTCATCGAGATCGAACCAGAGCAAGTTACAGGTCAGATCTGTGGATAGGCAAGCCCACTCACAGTCAGAATAACAAATGTTTTTCTAGGATATTTTTGAGCTGGGAAAACCACCTTGTAATTAGAAGAAATGTAAGGTAGAGCTGTTTAAAGTCATACTGTGGAACATTTCAGGCATGAGCAATGACATATCCATGGAAACAGAAGAAAAAACCCTCCACAAGAAAAGTCACGCAATGCATCTTTAATATTAGATTTAAGGTTAATGGGCACAGGGACCATCTGTAGATCTTGAGCTTGTCTTGTCCCGTTACTATTTTCGCTGGAGGATTTTTTTGGATGTTTTGAAAAGAAATCCATCCAGGGAGAAATGTGCAAACTCCATAAAGGAAAGCCCAGACTGATTTTTCCAAGACTCCCTCCCTATTCCCTAATTCCCTCAGAAACTATTGTAATTTACAGTTTAGAAGTGTGAATTATTACAGTGAGCCACAATGGGAATTTGATTGTAAATTTAAAACAAAGTGTTACAGTGTTTTGTAATCACTATTACGCCGTGGTATAAGCCAATTTATGGATTTATGTCTTTGTTTATTTGCCGAAAAGAGGGAAACATGTATCATTATCATTGGCCCATTATGTGTAGCTGTTAGCCCATTAAATGCTTTTACTTATTTATTTATTAATGTTTTTATTTTGTTTAAATTACGCTGATCACCCAAAAGTTAGCCCTTAATGTGACAAGTTATTAGACTAAAGGGCCCCCTGCTGAGAATGGGGAAATGGGCCCAAGGGTGGGGGGTCTTTCATAACATAATGTAAGAAAAAAAAAAAAAAAAAAGTTATTAGTGTATTAAGTGTATTTATTTATTTATTTGGAATTATTACAATTTTTTTTATTTATTTATTTGTGTATTTGTTTATTTATTTATATTTTTATGTATTTATTTCAGTGTATTTGTTAATTTATTTTTATTTATTTATTTTATTTATTTGTTTATACACCAAAAAATAAATAAATAAAGCTGCATTTATTTTTTTAAACATATTTTTTATGTATTTTTTTATGTATTTATTTATTTATAATTTATATATTATATATATATATATATATATATATATATATATATATATATATATATATATTATATTATTTTTTTTTTTTTTTTTTTTCATTTGTTTATCTTATTTACTTAAAGAGCGAAAACGACGGCAATTACCCTAAACTTATCCTCTTAATGTGACAAGTTATCAGACAAAAAAGGCCCCCCGCCGAGGATGATGGGAAAACGCGCCCGAGGGAGGGATGGATGGAGGGATGGAAGGAGGGGGGACTGAGGGGGGGTGCTATCCTGAATTACCCCACAACACGACGCGAAGAGGCAACTGTATTGTAATCGCTATTATGTGTGTGCGCGGTGTCAAAGATCAGCGGCGCTATTGAGTCCTAAGTGCGGGCCCGTATGTGTTGGCATATTGCACAAAGCTGTCTATAGCCTGTTAGCCCGAGGGGGGACACTCTGCAGAGAGGTGGTGTTGGTGGTGGTGGGTGGGGGGGGCACACACTCGGGGACGTCCAGCCAGCAGACCTCTATTTAATTAAATGACACTAAAGCGCTGCGGGCCTGTGGCTATGGGCCTGGAGACGAGAGGGAGACCGGGGCGGCAGCAAAGACGTGAAAGACGCTAAATAAAAACAACAGGGATGGACGGAGGAAGAAAAGTAGATGTGTGGATATGTGTCAGGACAGTGTAAACAAAGAAAGACTCACTGATAGGGAGCAGTTAAGGACAACGGAGGCCTGCAAGGGTCATTTTAAACCGTTGTTGTGTTGTGTATGCTGTATTTATTTTTGAAGAAGTTAGGTGTTAAGTATCACATTTCAGGTCTCAATACATTACTAAATATCGTTTATTGTTTTTGAGTGCATATTTTTTGCACAATACCAAAAATGTATGTATTCAGTTTTAAAGGATGGATAAAACAAGAAACTACACAGAAAAAAAAATGTTTACAAGTAACTGAATGATCTCTCAAAATAAATAAATGAAAAAGGGATTGTCTTGTTTGTGTATCACTGTACTTTCTTGACTCTTCGGCACAATACCAAAAATTTCAGTGACCAACAGTGTTGAGAGTAACGCGTTATAAAAGTAACAAATCACTGTACTGCATTGCTTTTTGCTGTAACTCAGTAATGTAAGGCATTACAGGGAAAAAAAGGTAATATTGTACTCGGTACAAATGTCAGTAATGTGCGTCAGCAATGATTGAAGTGGCGAGTTTTTCTTCATACAAATTCATTAAAATCACTGTGGTATTAGCAGCGGTGAAACGCCGGAGACGCGCTCGTGTAGACCCGGGTCAGTTCTGGTTTAGTCCTAGTTCAGTCCATGTACGGCACAAAAGTTCAGCATCTTCGCAGTTATTTTGGCAAGAGTAACTTAAAAGTAATGCAATAGTAATGTTATGCCTTCCATTTTAAATGCAGTAATACTGTAATGTAATGAATTACTTTGAAATGACAGTGACAAGTCATAAATAATGCATTACAGTTTTAAAGTAACTTGTCCAACAGTGGTGATCAATCCTGTGATTTTATCGGTGCGTGCGCAACTAAAGGGCATACACTGTGTGATTTATGGCCAGTTTTTCACTCATGCGACTGTTTTTGGGATCAGGATTTCTGGATTAATTGTGTGTCGAGCTTCGTGTCGTAAACATGGGGTAATAAGAACCGATTAATACCTCATGACCAGCTCCCTATCGGCAATCGTAGGTCACAAGAATATCGAACCTGTTTGAAATCCAGTCGCCTCTCTTGAAGGTTTCGCACTGTTGAAGTAGTTTCAAGAGCTGTGCACTTTAAACCCTGCGATTTGGTCGTACAATTTGAGCTGGGGCTGAGTGAAACGATTGAAAATATCACACAGTGTATGTCCGGCATTAGGGTCTGATGCCCACTTGTCTTCAAAGATGTTATTGTTTTGTCTGGGATGTTCAGCAATATCTCCATGGAGAGAAGCAGGTGATGTCAAGTTATAGGTCGGGTTGTTGCGTTGTTTTTTGGCTTTAAAAACACATGCAATATAATAAATTTGTCTTCTATAATGTCACATAGAAGAGATATGTGAGCTTAATGTCATACTATGGAAAATTCAAAGCTAACATCTCAACTTTCAGGATGGTCGACCTTAAAAAAAAAAAAAACTAAAATATATACCACAAGCTAAAACAAAATGCTGCAGATAAAGCAAACTGTCTCTTTTAACCTCACGGCCCCGATTGATTAGAGCAAAGTCAATATATTGAATATTTGCTTAAATCCCCAAATGGACTACAGATTTATCAGAGCGATGTCTATAGGCAACAGAAAGCTATTTATTATCAGTCATGGACTTGTTTTTTGTTTTTCTGTAAATTTTAATAATTACTCTTACAATTAGAGGTCCTAATCATCCTAAATATGCAGGGTTTGTGTGTTTGTTGTTGTGTGAATGAAATAAAACACAACTCTGGGTCTGTTTGTGATGAGGAAACAACATAATAGTGTAATATTTGTCCTTTAAAAAGCATTACAGTCGTGGAAAGAGTTCACTGACCCAATATCTTGTTAAATGTTGAGATATTTTTATGTGAAATACAAAACAATACTAAATACAACATACATAGAAACATACCCCTTCCTGTTTGATGCCCCTGGTCTCCATGGTGACAGAGGCCTGCTTTAAGAATGCCTGTCATCTCCGCTGCAGTGTGTGGACAGAGGACAGCCCACAGTGGACAGGATTGTGGACAGGGAGACTGGGGAGGGGGGTCTATTATTGGATCTGAGCTCAAAGGTCTGGACCGGAGACAGGGACAGGGAGGAGACACGGGGAGGAAATGACTTTTACACTGCTTAAATAGACTACGAGCAATGGTGGGGATTATCTTTCATTATCTCTTGTGAAACGAAATGGGAGTGTTTTCTGTCGACAAAATGTGCATAAAAGACCAAAGTTTTCAATCCCATGTGCAAATAAGTGTTTATAAGTGTTTCAAAATTACACTTAAACGTCCAAAATTGACTCTTGTGAGCTTTGAGCCATGTTAGAATGTTGTTACTTCATCAAAAACTTGGAGTTGCGTTTTGTTTCATTCATCTGTGTTTCAGTAATCCTAGCTACTGTTTACCTTCAGTTCAGTGAAAATGGGAAATTCCAGCGCTGAAAATGATCCAAATAATTCTAGAGAAGCTGTACGGAGTTTAAAAAACACAGTGGAGCACTCAAGATTTTTTTTTTTCTCCATGTATTTGTGTAAAGTTTGTCAAAGCAGCTCTGTGTACTTTCTGCATCTGATCATGAAGCCTTTTATTTTTTGGTCCAATAATCAGGAAGTACATAGTTAGCATGCTAGTTGTTGTGTCTTTTATTTATTTTTACTTTTTTTTTTTATTATTGTTATTCTGTGTTTTTTGCTCTTATTTTAATTTACTGGGTTTATTGTTTTAAGACTTATGCACTGCAAATTTCTCTGATCTGGTGAAGATTTTAAAACGTATATCAGGTTATTCATCTTGTTTTCAGATTTATTATCTACTTACTAGTTCTGTGACTGCTTCATTCTAGTCTAGAGGTAGTTTATTTTAAGATAAGTCATCAAGTAAAATGATCTGTCCCTGCAGCAAGATCATTTCACTATTTTTAAGTCATTTTCTGATAGATTTAAATGTTTATATCTTACGATTTTTTGCAGTGTATGATTACATTTGAGCGTTTATTTTTTCATTTTATTATAATTGTTGTTATTACTTTGTGTTTGTACAGCACTGTGGAAATGGTTTGTTAATGAAATGTGCTATAGAAATAAAGTTGATTGGACAGTGGGGACAAAAGTCTAGCCTGACTCATCAGCCGGTTTCACTTCGTGGAAACCATCTGACCACGCAGCATTAGAATTCATTCTCTCAACAGTAGGTGGGTACTTTTTTTATTTAACCAATCGCTGCTATGCGATGTGTATGTAATGCGCCAAATTCCGTAGGAAGAAGGCCAGTTATGTCTTTCCCCTTGATAAAATTCACCAAACATTCTCTTTGTTCCCGCTTTAAATCCTCGATCTCAGGAACTGTTGCCAACACAGAATGTCTGGCTTCGTCTACATCCATCTCAACCATTTTGTTTACTGTTGTGCTGTACCAAAAAAGGGACCCAGACAGATTCTTAAGTTTGATGTCATGGCTTCACAGCTCTTCGCTGATTGGCTCGTGAGCGGTCTACAACTTCCGACTAGTGTATTCTGATTCCTGACCTAGTCGTTGGAGAGAAATTAAATTGAGTGGAGGCACTTGGTGGACTTTGGACTTTGGACCACTGCAAACTGTTTAAAATGAAGAATTTCTGTTTTTCATGTATTTAAGTCAGTAGAAACCAGGTACAGTGCATTAAAAAGACTTATGCTATTTTCTGATTTATGTTATAATGTTATCTCCTCTAAAACATAGACTTGTGTTTTCTTTCATTCACACATGTTTAACATGCTCCACTGAAGAAAAAGGGAGGAATATTCAAGTGGTGGTCAGATGCAGGTAAGGAAAATGTTACTAAAGACTGATCCTAAAATAGTGGTAGTGCTTTCTCCCATTGAGTAAGTGAGATTTTTGGATACATACATCCATACACCTTCACCAGAAGCATTTGGATGGTTTCAGGCCTGGATTTTCCCGTCTCTACTGAAAGAAGATCTCGACAGACTAAGAGAGTAACTAAGGGTTACTCAAACATGTGTGAATGAAACAACCCCAACTCCTGGTCTGTTTTTGAGGAGGTAACAACATTATAACATGGCTTAAAGCTCACAAGAATACATTTTGCATAATGTAGGACCTTCACATCTGAAAACACCTCAGTATTGCATGGAAAAAATTACAAATGTTGACAAAAATTTCTGAATGAACTGTTGTATGTCAGTAGAAGATTATGTCAGGTACATAAAGATCACATAGAGAGTGAAATAGAAGCCAGCGTTGCATTAGCACTGTCCTGGACTCAGAATCACCAAACTCAAACTCAAATAAACCCGAAACGAAATAACAGTAAACTAAAATAAAGCGAAACTAAAAGAGGAGCGGGGGCTGTGGCGTGTGTCTGTGCTCTCAGACAGATGCTCGGGCAGATGGTGAGAATTAACCGAAGATGGAGACGAAGAAATGAGAACGGCTCAAACGGGCCCACGGAGGACTCACTAGGAACTGTGTGAATGTGTGTGTGTGTGTTTAAGTGTGTGTGTGAGAAGATAGAGAGGGGGAAGTGTGAAAGAAAGCAGGAGAGAAGTGAGAGTGAGAGAAAAAGAGAAAGCGAGGCGAGAGAAAGGGTAAGTGATGGGAGACCATAGACTGTATAAAGAAGTGGACTAAAAGAATTTGGCATCAGCATAGTGTTCAGCTCCAGTCAAATGAAGCTCATTGAGGCCCCAATTATAGAGGTTAATTTGGAGCTGAGTTTCATATTACCATACCAACTTTATTTATAAAGCACTTTAAAAACTTTACAGCTGACCAAAGTGCTGTAGACAGGCTGGCACCACCTAGTGCCTCCGTTCAATTTCATTTCTGTTCAGCATCTAGATCAGGAATCAAAATACACTAGACAGTTTGTAAAAACCCCAGAAGTGCAAGTTCGAGCACCAGCCAATCAACAAAGAATGATATATTCAGTGTTGTCAACAATTCCAGAGATAGAGGATTTACAGATGCAACAAAGAGAATGTTTGCTGAATTTTATCAAGGGGAAATTATTGTCCTTCTTCCTACGGGATTTAGGAAGAGCTTAATATAGCAGTTAACCCTGTTAGCGGTGCATTACATACGTCACAACCAAATAGCAGCGATTGGTTAAATGAAAAAAAGTACCCGCCTACCATCGAGCAAATGAAATCTAATGCTGTGAAAGTGTCAAGTGAAACGAAGTCAAACCGGCTGATGAATCAGGCTAAGTGCTGTACACTAACACAGAACAGAAAAGGACAATCGCAGTACAACACTATACACCAGGGGTCTCCAAACTTTTTCCTCCAGTGAGCTACTTTTACAAAATGAAACTGCCAAATAGCTTCTAGTTTTAGCAGTAACAAGAAACTGTGCATACATAAGAGCAACAGCGAGCCTTAGTTGAGGTACAGTTAGGCTGCGTTCAGACTGCAGCCTGAAGTGACCCAAATCCAATTTTTTGGCCCCTATGTGACCTGTAACTGATCTTTTAATGACAGTCTGACCGACACAGAGCCGATTTTTTCAAATGCAACCCAGGACACTTGGATATGTGCTCCTGAAACCGATACATATCCAATCTTTTGACATGCGACTTCAGTCTGAACGGTCAAAGCGCATGAATCCGACCCACACGTTATCAACAAGCCACAAACATCACTATTCTGCGCTGAAGTAGGCGAAAATTGTTAATGAACTCCGTGTCACTGAAGCGAAGCACATCACCACTCACCACTCTTGGCTACGTCTCCACATCCACACGTTCCTTTCAACAGACGTCGCTGCCGCTGCCCCACAAAACACCACAACCAAAAACCTCGTCCTTCTCCTTCTCAATCTCCTCCTTAAAACAAGTAAGTTGTTCATTTTCTGGCTCCGGTACGAGATAAACTTTAAAATCTCCAGGTGCTCAATGCTCACATCCATGTCTGGACAACTTCCGTAAACACAGAGCACGCTCGCTGTGGATGACGTCATCGTGTCCTCCAGTGTGCATGCGGGACACTTTCGGGCCATTTACCGTTCATACTGGAGTCACATACAAGTCGCATTTAATTGGAAATGTGAACCACCTAAAAACGACCAAAGAACGACCAAAAACATCGGATTTCACAAAAGAATTGGAATTGAGCATTAAAGGTTGTATAGAGGATTTTCCAAGGGACGAGAAATCCAGCGATTTGTCCTTTTTCAAATGTTGTGCATGCGTGAAACCACCCCCCCTCCCCCACAGCTCCTACGTAGAAACGCCTCCTCCCGCCTCCTCCTTACGCCAGAAACAGGTTTGTTTACAGCCGGTGCGCTGCACATGACTTGTAAACAACTAACTACAGTGTTGGTTAGGCAAGACGGAGAAGTGAGGAGCGGGTGTGCGGACATTTCGTGCTCGGACGAGAAGTGAGGAGCAGGAGAAGAGCGGAGCAGGGAGCAGGGAGAGGCGAGAGGAGAGGGGAGCGGTGCGCGGAGATTCCGTGCCCGGAGAAGTGAGGAGCAGGGGGAAGAGCGGAACGGGCAGCGGGGACAGGAGTAGGAAAGGGGAGCAGAGAAGTTTGCGCGGAGATTCAGTGTGAATGAACTAGCTACAACACGCAGCAGCAAGTGGACTCTTTCTTTGCCTTGAAAATTAGTTTTCAGACATAGGATATCGCTTTCGTGTCCTGAAAAACGTTTGTCTCGCTCTTGGAAATAAAGTACGTTTTCATAATAAGCAGAAGTGACCTGTCCAGGAGTAATTTGGCGACCACTGCGTCAGTCTTTAGACCCTGCGTCTGCTTCAGTTGCACCATCGCTGGAATGAATCTACAAGAATCACCTTAGTTTGGCTTCGCTGCTTTTCCCCTTGTCTTCTTCTTTCAGCAATCTCAAAAATGGACTTTCTTTTGGGGCTAACTGCTCCTGGATTCTTGTCGCCATTGCAACAAACTTTGTGCTAACTGCGAGGAAGATATAGGTCAAAAAAAGCTGCTAAGAACTGTTGCGTTGGTGGAGTAAACAGCGTCTGTGCGGCTTGCGTCTGTGGACTGCGTGACAGGCGTACGTAAACCACGTACCGGCGGCGTGCAGGCAAGTCAGTTACGCTAGAAACGTAGGGAGTTTGATTGACAGCCTGTCAGCTCACAGATAACGAGGCAGTGTCGTTATCTATTGGCAAATGTTTAGCCCCACCACGTCCAGAGTTGATGAATTTTTATTCTCTTTTTTTTGGTCATCATAACTACAAGGCTGCTGCACCTCTATAATGCTATCACTGACAATTTGAAACAAAAAAAATCCTCCATACAACCTTTAAGCCCTGCAGTCTGAACATAGCCTTAGATGCCTATAAAACATCAACCATTATCCATTTATTAGTGCACAAAGTTGGGCATCAAAATGATACATGTACAATGGTAAAAGGCATTTAATCCATAAAATTTTACTTATTCAGCACAATACGTGTAATTCAGAAATCGCTTGGTGAGCTACTTGGAAGGGGGTGGAGAGCGACTACTGCTACTGCAATACACAATACAAACACAATATAACTACTAAAAACATGGAAAACATTAAGATACTCAACAACAACAAATTCACCTGTTAAAAGCCAGTGAAAAAGGTGCATTTTAAGCAAACCAAAATAGGTAGAGATTTTGCCTGTCTAATCTCTAATGGCAACTGGTTCTACGGTCATGGGGCGGCAACAGAAAACACACGGTCCCCACAAAGCTCAAGTTTAGTCTCTGGGACGGTGAGCTAGAGCTGGTGTGCTGACCTGAGAGTGTAAGACGAGGCATGAGGGTGGATCAGGTCAGCGAGGTAGGAGGGCACTATACTGTACAAACACTTAAACTAAAACTCTAAAACACAAGAGCCAATGGAGAGAGTGTAAAATAGGTGAGATTCTCTCGTGTTTCCGGCTCCTATATGAGGAGTAGGAATTGATTTACAGACACAATATTGAAATAAAAACACCAGGCTCATGTAGAGTGGGTTCATATGAACATTTTAAAACGGAAATGAGGAGCCTGACAGAAGAAGTTACAGAGAGAGGAGCGACGTTTTTTTAATACAAAGTGAGTTGAAGCCAGAAACGATGGAGACAAGATCACAACCATTATCACTTCCTATTTGAAACACTACAGCAGGTTGGCAATATCCATTTATAAATACAGTCGAATGGGAGAGACAGATTGAAAGATAAAAAGGGGGTGAGAGAAAGAGGAGAGAGAAAAGGGGGAAAAGAGAGAGTGGAGATATAGAGATAGAGAGAGAGAGAGAGACATCGAGAGACAAAGTGGAGGGGGGGGGGGGGGATGAAGGGGGAGAGAGAAACATAGAGAGAGAAAGAGAAGGAGAGAAAGAAATAAAAAGTTGATGAAAGGAGAGACAGAGAGAGAGAGAGACAGTGAGAGAAAGGGAGAGAGAGGAAGGTGATGAAGAGAGAGAGAGAAAGAAAGAAAAAGTTGATGAAAGGAGAGAGAGAAACACAGCAAGAGAAAGAGGGGGAGAGAGAGAAGGATGAGGAAGAGAGACATAGAGAGAGAAAGAGGAGGGGAGAAAGGAAGAAAAAGTTGATGAAAGGAGAGAGAGAGAAAGCGAGAGAAAGAGGAAGGGAGAGAGAGAGAGAAAGATGACGAAGAGAGAAAGAGAGACATAGAGAGAGAAAGAGGAGGGGAGAAAGAGATTTTTAAAAAAGTTGATAAAGGGAGAGAGAGAGAGATCGCAAGAGAAAGAGGAAGTAAGAGAGAAAGAAAGATGATGAACGGAGAGAGACATAAAGAGAGACGGAGGAGGGGAGACAGAGAGAAAAGCTGATGAAAGGAGAGATGGAGACAGAGAGAGAAAGAGGAGAGGAGACAGAGGGAAAGATGATGAAGGGCAAGAGAGAGACATAGAGAGAAAGAGGACAGGAGAGAAAGAAAGAAAGAAAGAAAGAAAGAGGAGAGAGATAGAGGAGGGGAGACAGAGAGAGAGGGAAAGATGATGAAGGGAGAGAGACACAGAGAGAGGAAGAGGAGGGGAGAAAAAAAGAAAAAGTTGATGAAATGTGAGAGAAAGAGACAGTGAGAGAAAGAGGAAGGGAGCGTGAGAGGGTGAGAGAGAGAGACTTAGAGAGAGATAGAAAGAGAAAGATGATGAAGGGAGAGAGAAGGTCATAGAGAGAGAAAGAGGAGGGGAGAAAGAGAGAAAAAAGTTGATGAAAGCAGAGAGAAAAAAGAGATAGCGAGAGAAGGAGGAAGGGAGAGAGAGAAAGATGATGAAAGGTGAGAGAGAGAGAGACATAGAGAGGGAGAGAGAAAGATGATGAAGGGAGAGAGAGACATAGAGAGGGAAAGAGGAGGGGAGAAAAAAAGAAAGTTAATGAAAGGAGAGAGAAACAGTGAGAGAAAGAGGAAGGGAGAGAGAGAAAGAAAAAGTTGATGAAAGGAGAGAGAAAGAGACAGCGAGAGAAGGAGGAAGGGAGAGAGAGAAAGATGATGAAAGGAGAGAGAGAGAGACATAGAGAGGGAGAGAGAAAGATGATGAAGGGAGAGAGAGACATAGAGAGGGAAAGAGGAGGGGAGAAAAAAAGAAAGTTAATGAAAGGAGAGAGAAACAGTGAGAGAAGGAGGAAGGGGTAGAGAGAGAAAGATGATGAAGGGAGAGAGAAAGCCATAGAGAGGGGGAGAGAGAGAAAGATGATGAACAGAGAAAGAGAGAGAGACATACAGAGAGATAGAGGAGGAGAGAAAGAAAGAAAAAGTTGAGGAAAGGAGAGAGAGAGAGAGAGACAGAGAGAGAGAGAAAGATGATGAAGGGAAAGAGAAGAGAGAGAAACAGAGAGTATAAGAGCAAGGGAGAGAGAAGAGAAAGGGAGACATAAAAAAAGAAAGATGGAGAGAGAGACATAAAGAGAAATGACGGGAAAGAGAGAAGAGAGGGAGAGATAGAAAGAGAAAGACGAGGAGAGAGAGAGAGAGAGAAAAGGAGAAAGGAGGAGAGCTCGGTCCAGGCGCTCACCCCCTCAGCTGGGAGGACTAAAGAGGATGGGTGGAGGGCGGCTCTCGGAGATGGAGCTCGCGATAATAATCACAGGCGTGAAATTACAACGCTGATATTTGTAGCACCCATGGGTGTGGTGTGGGTGGGGCCAGAGCTCGCCCGGTCCACACATCACCACAGGCCTGAGATATGTTTCAGTAAGAGGCAGACAAGCAAACACATCTGCAAATACTAATAATATTACAATGAGAAATGGGGAAATCTACAATGGATTAATCGATTTTATTTATGCAGTTGCGCCCTTGGGTCCTTCAGAAGTTGGTCAAGAGTATTTAGTTCATGGAGATCAGAGCACCCATAAGAAACACTGCACCCAAGGGCCCAAGGATGAAGGCGGTAGAGCAGTTTCCATTAGTTTGCTTTAAATATTCCACAATACAGAATTAAACTTAACTTAAATCTGTCATATATTTGGTCATTATAAGTGTTTATTTGCTCTTCAGAAACACAGTCAAAAGCATGAATTGTTACATTAAGAGAGGGCTCGCCTGTCCACAGATCTGACCTGTAACTTTGTGTAATGGCATCACCTGCTTGTCACCATGGATATGTACATTTAATGCCAGTGGTGTAGTGGGGATTTTTTTCAGAATCACCTACAGAACGTAAATCACAGACTACAACACATGAACCAGGACTGAACTAGTACTAAACCAGGACTAAACCAGAACTGAACCAGGACTGAACCAGAACTGAACCAGGACTAAACCAGGACTGAACCAGGACTGAACTAGTACTAAACCAGGAGTAAACCAGGACTGAACCAAGACTGAACCAGGATTAAACCAGGAGTAAACCAGGACTGAACCAAGACTGAACCAGGACTAAAACAGGACTGAACCAAGACTGAACCAGGATTAAACCAGGACTAAACCAGGACTGAACCAAGACTGAACCAGGACTAAACCAGGACTGAACCAGGTCTAAACCAGGACTAAAACAAGACTAAACCAGGTCTAAACCAGGACTGAACCAAGACTGAACCAGGACTAAACCAAGACTGAACCAGGACTAAACCAGGACTGAACCAGGTCTAAACCAGGACTAAAACAAGACTAAACCAGGACTAAACTACGACTAAACCAAGACTGAACCAGGACTAAACCACGACTAAACCACGACTAAACCAAGACTGAACAAGGACTAAACCATGACTAAACCACGACTAAACCAAGACTGAACAAGGACTAAACCACGACTAAACCAAGACTGAACCAGGACTAAACCAGGACTAAATCAGGTCTAAACCAGGTGTAATTCATGACTAAACCAGAACGGAACCAGGACTGAACCAGGTCTAAACCAGGACTAAAACAAGACTAAACCAGGTCTAAACCGGGACTGAACAGGGACTACACCCACACCCACTACACCCCTGTTTAATGCCCTACTGTGGAATATTCCAGACAAAGCAATAACATTTGTTGACAAGTAAGTGCCAGACTCTAGTAGAAAAACTACAAACTGCACCTTTAAATCTAATAATTTCATTAAGATCTCATATCAGATTAACTGATACTAGATACGTTTGTTTAATGCCACACTTTGGAACATTCCAGACACACTTGTTCTTGCATATCGGTGTGGACTTCGTGACAGGCAGTTGGACAGTGACACCACACGTCCACTGTGCTCTGGTGAAAGCAGCTCATTTTCATGTCCATCATCTGCCCGGGCCTCTGAAGACCCCAGCGCCCTCTCTTCTTTTCCCTTCCTCCTCCTCCTCTTCCTCACCGCTGTGGGACCAAAGTGAAAAGTCGGAGTGTTGTCAGGCCCAGTTGAGAATGGCCACTGAGTGATCCCAATTGCTCTGTTTTCAGTTCCTGTACCCCCCTCTTTCTCTTTCTCTCGCTCTTTCTCTATCTCCACTTCTCTCTCACCCCTTCATATCGGCCTCACTGGAGCCCACTGACAGTCCGGACAGAGGAAAGTGCAGAGGATTGTCATATGAAGGTTCATGACATGGCAGTGTGGTACAGAGACTTTTTATGCATTTATCAGAAAGTTGGAACCCAAAATTACGACAAAATGGCCTTAATTTTAGAAAAGCAGCTGTATTCTCAATGGTACCAGGACTTTTTCACCAGTCAAAAGTGGGATATGTGGTTTTAAATACTTCATTGTCATGGCAAAGGTTCTTTTTTATATCCCATGACAATGTTCAGTCCTATTTGCCCTGTTTGGCTTTATTAGACACGAAATTAAAACACAAGGTCTAAACTAGGACTGAACCAGGACTAAAACATTAAACCAGGTCTAAACCAGAACTGAACCAGGTCTAAACCAGGACTAAAACACTAAACCAGAACTGAACCAGGTCTAAACCAGAACTGAACCAGGTCTAAACCAGGACTGAACCAGGTCTAAACCAGGACTAAACCAGGTCTAAACCAGGACTAAAACACTAAACCAGAACTGAACCAAGGTCTAAACCAGAACTGAACCAGGTCTAAACCAGGACTGAACCAGGTCTAAACCAGAACTGAACCAGGTCTAAACCAGGACTAAAAACTAAACCAGAGCTGAACCAGGTCTAAACAAGAACTGAACCAGGACTAAATCTGGACTAAACCAGGTGTAATTCAGGACTAAACAAGAACTGAACCAGGACTGAACCAGGACTACGCCCACACCCACTACACCCCTGTTCAATGTCATACTGTGGAATATTCCAGACAAAGCAATAACATTTGTTAAATTAAATAATTATTAATAATTATTATTAATTTGTTAAATGAAAGCACAAACTGTAGCTGTTAATGTCATGTTTTGTGTGAGAAAGGTGGTTTGTTCCAGCCAGGCTGGTCCCACCTAGTGCCTCTGCTCAAGTTCATTTCTCTCCAGCGACTAGGTCAGGAATCAGAATAAACTAAACGGTTTGCAACAGTGAAAGTGCGGAACACAGAGAATGTTTGGTGAATTTAATCCCTACGGGATTTGGGAAAAGCTTAATATACCAGTTACATATGTCACGACCAAAGAGCAGCGATTGGTCAAACAAAAAAGTACCCACCTACCATCGAGCGAATGAATTCTAATGCTGTGAGGTCAGACAGTTTCCACAAAGTGAAACCGGCTGATGAATCAGGTTTGGACAGAGGACCCTTGGCAGAGACTTATTAAATTTAAGCTTATTTTTATACCTTGTCTTTGCCTTTCTGTTTGGTCCACTTCAGAGTTCATGACATGGCAGTGTGGTATGGAGACTTTTTATGCATTTATCAGAAATTAGGCTGTTTTCTTACTAATATTGTCAAGTTGGAACCCAAAAGTACTACAAAATGCCCTTTAATTTTAGAAAAATAACTGTATTCTGAGTACTATCAAGACTTTTCACCAGTCAGAAGTCAGGATATTTTGTTTTAAATTGTTAATTGTCTTATTTGTCTTTATTTTTTTCTTATTGTTGGCTTTATTAGACAGGAAATTAAAACACAAACTATATCTGTTTAGTCATGTTTTGCATGAGAAAGGTGGTTTGCTTCAATTCAAATCAAATAAATAAAGAAAGAAAAAAATTAAGTTAAATACAAATAAAATAAAAATAAATGTATTATATATAAATACATCTGAATAAAGATTAGTGATTAAAGGTGCACTTATTCACCTGCTTGTTTCTATGGATATGTCATTGCTCTGCCTGAAATGTTCCACAGTGTGACATTAAACAGCTCTACTATACATTTATTCAGTTTATAGCTCAAAAACACCTCATAAAAACAGCCATTTAGATTTTTTTGCCACATTATTAGAACTCCAAAAGTGATCAAACAGAATTTATATGGACAGATTTAAAAAAAAAATTTTTTTTTATTATGTACCAGTCCGCAGAACTTCAGTCCAAAACATGACACATTTATCCACGAAAAACACAAGATAACAAAAAAACGCTACTATTTTCCTCCTATGACCTCATCCTTTTGCATGTATCATTCGAAAAACTGAGCTCATTCTATTGGCAACACTTCACTAACATCACTTCAGATTCTCTTTACTCCCTTTTCTACTACTTTATTCTTCTGTTATGGATTCCTAACAGTAATGAGAAAGTACCGCAGTGTAGCAGAGTGGTTATCATCTGACACTGGCCGGTTTCACTGAGGTATAATGAGTGAGGGACAGCTCCAGTCAACGCCAACGGGGCAAAGTGAAGGTCGTCGGAATGTCACGGAGAGTTTGAGCGCCGGTCTGGAAGTTCTGTGAGGGGAGGAGAGGAGCGAGAGGTGGAGGGGGAGAGGAAAAAGGAGGGGACGGGTGGGGGGGCGTGTTGACAGATAGGAAGGAGGAGGAGGGAGGTAAAGTTAGAAAGTTATTGGATTTGTCCCATAAAAGAGAATTCAGTAGATAAAATTGTATTAAAATGGGAGTGAGTACAAGCTATGGAATTCCACTTTTGTTTTGATTCTGAGTGAATAGAATGACTAAATAGTTTTTGTACAGTTGAAATATGGCGTACATAAAAAAATAAAAATAAAAAAATCACTTCAAATTCACACAATGTATACTTGGTCAGAAATGGGACAATTACTAGATTTTCATAACAACACTAAGCCAATTGTAACGTTGATCTTATTTTCTAGATTTTCGTCCAATTTAAGTTAACTTAAAGCCCAACCGTGTAACTTTTTTTGATTTTGTTTGTTTTTAATAGCACTGGTAAACATAAACATTAAAAAAAAACAAAAAAAAAAACAGGCATCCTCACTTTAATCTGGCTTGCATCTCCACAATCGTAACTCTTATTTGACTTGGAGAAGGGCTTTCTTTTGCTTGTCTCCATGGGAATTTGATTACTTTGGATAAAATGTTCCACAGTATATGGTTTGAAACCCTTTCTATCTCCATGGAGAATGTCCCCAAGTGTGGTCTGAACTTTCTGTTTCCATTAAAGACCCATTTGTCCCATGCTTTTGGGCTGAATATGTCACACTCCAGTACAGATATATTGCATAAGCATTTGTTGAGGTCAGAATAAGTCAGCTGCGTACTGCCTACATCTTATTATAAAGTGTTTTGTTATCCGATAATCAGGAAGTGCGAGTTAGCATGCTAGATTTATGTTATTAGGATCTTTTTTCAAACCAAAGCTTTGTTTTCATACCTGACAGTTTCGACTGCTCACTAGTAGCTCATTATCAGAAGACTAAATGAACCTCATCGGACGAGCACGCTAGATGTTGTTAGTTTTACTGTTAACCTCCGCTCTGGTCTCTTAAAGTTGTGAAAAGTGCTTATAAACTCATCACTATGAATAATTAGGATGCTCTGAGTGCTCTGAGGAACTAGTTCTGTTTTTCACACTTTTAAGACAGTAAAAATCAGGTACAGCACTTTTAACTAGCCTCATTTCATCGGGGCCTAATAATATTAATAAAGTAAACAAGATTTATTTTTCACATACAGTGCAAATATAGGGTGTCCCAAAAAATCTGATGTGATTTCACAAGCCAATAATTTTTGAAATTCTTGTTAAAATAACCTCAAATTTTCATGGAATGCGTGGAGACAGATCAAGATTTTATATTTGTTCTGTTTTCAGGTTGAGTCATTCCGTTCACTCCCAAAGAGAAGTCATTTTGCATCTTGGAATCTGCTCGCACACAGTCACCCAAGACTGTGCAGCCTTCTATGCAAAAACTTCATCAACTGGCAAACAAATTTGGACTTGGTGCCAAAAATATAAAGAGGAAGGCTTGCAGGGCTAAAGAACTTGGTAGACCATCATCAACATCAGAAGAGAAGGTCAAGCAAGTTCCTGAAAAAGCTTTTGCAAAGCCCCAAGAAGACAAGTTAAGGAAAACAAGTCTGGAAACCCAGATTCCTCCAATGACGGTTTGGTATAGCAAATCCTTTAGCCCTGCATAAGCAATCTTCTTCTTTAAATTTTTGGTACCAAGTCCAAGTTAGTGACGTTTTTCTAAATTTTCCAAAAAGGCTGCATATTCTTGGGTGACTGTGTGTGAGCAAATTCCAAGACGCAAAATGACTTCTCTTCAGTAGTGAACAACATGGACCTAGATAACCTGAAACCAGAACAAAAACTAGAAAAGCACTCAGAGAGCGCAGACCTCCGCCAAGGACTACCCCCATTTTTTATATAAATTGCGATAAAATCAGTCTTCTGGATCAGATCCGGATCAGCCTTTGGAATATGAAAGAGGATCCCATTGTCCATCCCTGAGTCAAATTTCATGGGGTTTGGTCAATAATTAACCGAGATATTGAGAAACAAAATTTTTGGCCCCATTTACCACAATGTTAACTAAAATTTTCAAAGTGATCCAGAATCCAGGATTTCTTCCGGATCAAACCCAAAATGAAATCAGTTCTTCCTTTTAACATTTCCAACAAATCCTGAAAATTTCATCAAAATCGGTCCATAACTTTTTGAGTTATGTTGCTAACAGACAAACAAACAAACAAACAAACAAACAAACAAACAGACAAATGCCGGCAAAAACATAACCTCCTTGGCGGAGGTAATAAAACATTAAATCTAAAATCTTGATATGTTTCTATACATTCTGTGACAATTTGAGGTTATTTCAACAAGAATTGCCAAAATTACTGGCTTTCGAAATGATGTAAATTTTTTGGGACACCCTGTATATAGCACCAAAATAGTAAGAGTTAGTTTGGGTGCCATTTTTTAGTGAAGAGCACTCCACCGTACAAAACTTACCAAAACATCCAAGAATAAAACATAAATCACAGAAAACATATGCGCAACTGCCATCCAAGAGGGCGCTATGGCAACCGAAATCACCTCATGTGTAAAAAATAAAGCCGTATTACGTCGCTTACGCACAAATATCCCACAATATGTTTCTCTACAGCGCATAATACATCTGCTGCCTGTTAGCTTCCCCATAGAGACGCAATGGTAAAGACAGGAATATATCTCAGATGCTGGCCCCCATCCCCACGGACTCCCCGCTCGGAAATTGCAGTTTTTACATTCCGCCATTGTTCTCCCAAAAGGAATACAGATAACAAATGAAATATTCAAGCCCTATTGTCTGATTTATTCTTTTTATTATGTACAAATTTGGGAAGGAAAAGGGGAAGGCAGCACCCAAGGGACCCTGACAGCCTATCAAACCGTCGCCGGGGTAAACAGGTTAGGATCAGAGCGGCGTTCACATGTGCTATAAACACAAATCGAAAATTACTGGAGAAAAACGTCCCAGTGGTGTATGTACGGAGAGGAGGAGAGGGGCATGTCTGTGAGCGCGATTCTGGAAATGTTGGTGCCGTGTGTGAAATGTGATTCGTTAAAGACGGGGTATTACTGCGGTGGGGTAATAATTGCAAACACGTAACATATTTAGGTCACCATGTTGGCTTTTGTTTTGCTGTATTCATTGAAAACAACGTATTAAATTGCATTTAATACGTTTAGTTTAGTTTTTGAGTCCTCGTTCTATTTGCTCTCAATGTTAAGTCACTCCCCCTTCAGAGCTCTATCATCATTACAATCAGCATGCATCCCGCTGATAAAACTACTGAAACACATCGCGTCGGGTTTGTGAAGTTGTAATGTATTGTTTTGTATTGTTTCATGCTTTTGTCAGCTAACTGTAAAGAAGGTTCAAATAGAAAGAGATCGCTAAATTACTCAAAAACGCATGAATGACATATATGACCCCACTCACCTCTCCACAGATCTGACCTGTAAATGTCATCTATTTGTCTCTGAATATAGAGAAGTGTAAAGACTTACTGTAGAACATTCATGGACAAAGTCATAGACTCTTCACAGAGACTTGCAGGTGGTGGACCTTCATCAGAAATGTTACACAATGCACCTTTAAATCCCCACTGCATAACTTTAGAGCCTAAAGACAGACTTAAATAAAAGTATATATTTTTATTAAGGATGGTTCACATACAATTTGTTCTTTTGAATTTCAATCAGGAATGAAAATCAATAAAATGAGAAAACAGTTAATTTCATTAATCTGTGTTAGTGTCAAAAAAAAAAAAAAAAAACAGATTTCCAATATTTAATTTAAAGGTTATTTCAAATAATACCAATCAAAAAACAGTTTTGATATTTTATTCTCTCTGGTTTATTTGCCCCAGATGTTCTGCCGCTTAGAGTGCCACGTGTGAATTCAGAATCTACTGAACAAAGGAGAGTTTATCGCTGCTACCTGTTTCTCATCATGGAGTTCAACAATTACTTTGTAAAACACAAAAGTATGTTTGTCCAAAAAATGAACCCATTACAGCTTTTTCCACTCTGCATCGGTAACAAATCCTTTGTGTCTTACACTGTATTTTCCACAAAATCTTCAAATACTCATTTCTGAGAACATTCTAATTCCATTTTGCTTCAGTGTGGCGAAAATGTCCACATGTGTCTTGCCTGCTCCAAACACTCTGTGATGTATTTAGTATGATGGCAGCCATGGCCTATAACATCCACTGACACAGACTGATGCATCCAAAAACTTACAAATACTCACTAGGCAGCATAGCAGAATCAAAACTGAAATAGGCACAATGACTGATGATGATGATGATGTTTTTAAATAAACTTTAAATTAAATTTTGGAAATAGAACTTTTTTGTTTGACACTAAAACAGAATAATAAAATAACAAATAGTTTTCCCATGTTATTGTTTTTTTAATGGTACGAATGATACACGGACCATGGACATTTTTCATGCACATAAAAAACACTAGAAAGACTTGTGTTCTTACTGTGAGTGGGCTTGCAGCTCCACAAACTTAAACCTGGCCTGGAAGAGGGCCTCCACCTGCTCGTTGCCATGGAAACTGAATTGTCTTTGGGTTCCAAAATGCATAAAACATAAGTATCTCTATGGAGAACATTCTGTTTTGAACATTATTTTCTCATTGAAAAGTTACAAAATAGATTATTTCCTGTAATTTTTAATCAAATTTGTAGTCACAAAGTCAAGTCATAATGAATAGATATTTTCTTATTGAAATATGATTTATAACTGATATTCTTTCATACACTTTACTTCTATAAGTAAATGTACATTTACTTCGTACAAAGATGAGTCATTCCAAACACCAGAAATCCCTCAGATATTTGTTCTACTACTACATACTTTTCATGACCATTTCCAGACCATCATATTGTGTTCCATTCACATCCAAATTGCTCTTTCCTTTCAGAATTGTCCGTAAAATAAAGAGACTTCACCCACATTATCCGCACAAAAGACTAAATTAGCATGTGATTTCAGACACACATGTGCTAGCTAGCCGCCATTTGTTTGCGTCCCTCCAAACGCCAGAGTCACAGATGCCCATTTACGGCGACCCTGGCCCCAAAATGAGCTCCATCACATATTAGTAATTGACCATTAATGAAGTAGCCATAATAGCCCACTGAGGAATTGGCACCCGGGGGACTATATAGCATTAGCATTAGCATAGTCCCAGAGCTACAAGAGCCTTTTCAATGGCCAATCAATAAAGAGCATTAGTTGGTGATGGCCTCCCAGGGACCCCGAGGTGTCTGCTGTGTGTGTATTCAGGGGCCGGACAAAGGGCCCCGCGGTGATCCTGTGCATAATGAATGTGAGAGCACAAACATAAGCTCAAGAGTCTGTCTGTCAATGAGCTGTTTGTCATATGGAACAATACAGGGTTTAACATGGAGAGGTGTGAGGGGGTGAGGACGGACGAGCCAGGGCCCGGGGCAAGGGTTTATACAGATTTATTTACTGCAAAATTGTGAGACATATTCATTCCAGATTTAGAGGATAAACATTTGACAAGAAAATGCAGTTTTCAGAATTGCGTGTCCTGTAGAATGAAATTTATGGCCTTTAGATTTTAAGTTTAAAGCTCCACCGTGGAATATTTTACCCCCAAAATAGACTACATTTAAAGCAGGTTTTTATTATTATCATCATTACTTTTATTATTATCAGAGGCGGTGCTACCATTAGGCAACAGTAAGCAGCCGTCTAGGGCCCCCAAACCTGGAGGGGCCCCTAATTTTCTCTCAATATGACTTAAATGAGAGTAGTTAACTTAAAAAAAAAAAAAAAAAAAAAAAAAACACCATTAAAATAGTGTCTGACTGTCAAATGTATTTTAACTGTCAAAGCATTCCCACTTGATTATTTAGTAGACTGCCTAAATAATAAGTTTCTAATCTACCCTATTTCAAATAGAGACATGCGTGTCTCAAGAAGAATGGGGGAAAACAGACAATAAATATTAAAAAAAAAAAAAAAAAAAAAGCAGAACATTATAATGAGGGCCCCAAAGTCAAGTTCGCCTAGGGCCCCCAAATTGCTAACTCCACCACAGCAGTAGTGTAAGTCCTTATTGTGAGTGGGCTTGCATCTCTATAAACCTGACTCTTATTTGATGACCCTTCCTGTTTGTCTCCATACAAATGTGAATTTGGCTATAATATTCCACAGTATGGCATAACACGTATCTATGTCCATGGAGTATGTCAAGAAGTATGTTTTTTTTATATCCATAGAATCATGCAGGTGACACACCATCTCCACAAACTTTATGTAACTTTTTAGTGGAGGGTTCACCAACTGCTTGTCTCCATAGAGTTGTTATCGCATTGCCTGTATTAGAATGTTCCACAGTATGGCATTAGACATACCTGTGTTTATGGAGACAAGCAGATTACACTGCAGGTATAGATTGTTTGTTTATTAAAAAAAAAAATGAAAAATCACTTTCAGTACAAACAAAGGTGCCATCCCAATAAAAATCATTAATTCTTGTTATCATTATGTCATGTTATCATCATACAGAATCATGTTATTAACATTAACGCTGTTAATCACTTACAGAACATAAATCATAGACCACAACACATGAACCAGGACTGAACCAAGGACTAAACTAGGACTAAACCAAGACTAAACTAGGACTAAACCAGGTCTAAATCAGGACTAATCTTAGACTTGAGACTTAAGAGAGAGAGAACTCCGAGGCCATGGATCAGGGTGTCCGCAAAATGCATTCGGTCAACGGCTGCACTTAGCTCCGTGGGGTGTGGAGCTCTGCACTGGTCCTTTCGCCTGTGGTCACCCGACGGTCTATACGGGCCTGTCCCGACACTCAGTCCTGTTTCAGTCCTGTTTTAGTCCTGGTCCCTCATGTCTCAGGTCACTATAGGACAGTAGTGCAGATATCATGCGCCTATGCAGGTTGTTTTCATCATTGCCAATAGCTCATGTTTCACATTTAAGTTGTAGCTATTTTATATTTGTTTATTGGTTTTTGTTTTTATATATCTCACATCGTGGACAGGTGGATGGTGTACCCCCACGTACCACACCCACTACACCCTTGATTGTGACCCATTTTAGTTTGGTTTAAACTACCCACAGCCTCAGACAACAGAAAACTCACACAAGCTGAAAATATGTCAATAAAAGAAGTAAGCGCTTTTTTCTTATCCCAAGAACGTTGTTGATTTCAAATTGTATTTTTATAGATGTTCCTAATAAACCCCAAATTTTTTAATATTCCATTTACACCACAACTACTTTGTTAAAACTTGGTGAAAGGCCCTGGTTTCTCAGTTCAATTAACCAACAAAATCATAACTTAAAATTGGTCAAATGCAAGGACACATGTCTCTATAATAGTTTCATTTTTCCACTCGCAAATCACCGTTCAGCTTTCACTTCAATGCCAGTTTTTGTTTTATTCTCCTATCCTTGAATTCACCCTTCACTTTGCTCGTAGTCAAACAGTCCTGTAGCTTTACATATATTAAAACCGATTTCAAAAAACCTCTCTTGTAGTTTGGAATCCAAGTCAACATTTTAAGCGCCTGTATAAAACCAAGGACATCACAAATATCAGCTGACATTTACTGTACGTATTCTATTAGCCCGCTCTGAATGCGGCCCCTACCTGCGCATACCCTTAATTTTCTCATTTGCGTTATACGGCCCCAATGAAACGGATATCATTACATAGAATAGCACTATCATACAAATACCGCAACCGAGTGTCCTTGAAAGCAACGTAATAAATGATTCATCGTGGAGAAACCAAATGGCAATGTGAATTTATGGCACTGATACCCCCCTCATCATCGCCGCAAAGTACTCGGTAAAATTTCATTGTAACTTGGGTAGAAATAAATAAATTTGGCCCCCCGACCTTGAGTGGTAGTCACCCCTCCTCCTCCTCTTCTCGTGTTCCTCTCGTAGTTATGTCTTTCCTGGTGTGTAAGCTAAAGATAGAAGGTGGAGATGGTTCTATTGTGATTTGTGCTTCTTTGGGGGGTCCGTGGAGACGAGGGGTCCCAGAAGAGAGAGGGAGGAAGACATGAAATGAAGAAGAGGTGTACAGGTGCGAAGGAGAAATCGTGAATGAATAAAATGAAATGAATTTTGGGGTTAAAGAAGAGCAATGCGTATATAAAATGTAGTTACAACACAGATTTGTTTCATGGACGAGCCCCCTAATGTGTTAGTGGCGCAGTTGGTTGAGTGTTTACCCACCAGCCAGAGGAACACGGGTTCGAAAGATCTATCCTTGGTCAATTAGACATTTTACCCACCTTAGAAAAGAGTTGAAAAACTGTACAACTCACCCTTATGTAATATAATACTCCCTACAACTGTACAACTCACCCTCATGTAATATAATACTCCCTAAAACTGTACAACAACTCACCCTTATGTAATATAATACTCCATACAGCTGTACATTTCACCATTATGTAAAACTTAATCTTATGTAATATAATACTCTGTAACAACTTATGAACTACTCCTACAACTCACATGTAATACATACAACTCACCCCATACAACGATAATACTCCCTACAACTGTACAATAACTCACCCTTATGTAATATAATACTCCATACAACTGCACATCTCAACCTTATGTAATATAATACTCCCTACAACTCTACAACAACTCACCATTATGTAAACGATAATACTCCCTACAACAACTCACTCTTATGCAACAGATAATACTTCTTACAACTGCATAACAACTCACCCTTATGTAATATAATACTCCCTACAACTGTACAACAACTCAATCTTATTCAATATAATACTCCCTACAATTGTACAACTCAATCTAATGTAATATAATGCTCCTTACAACTGTACAACAACTCGCCCTTATGTAACAAATAATACTCCCTACAACTGTACAAGAACTCACCCTTATGTAACAGATAATACTCCCTACAACTGTACAACAACTCACCCTTATGTAACAGATAATACTCCCTACAACTGTACAAGCAACTCACCCTTATGTAACAGATAATACTCCCTACAACTGTACAACAACTCACCCTTATGTAACAGATAATACTCCCTACAACTGTACAACAACTCACCCTTATGTAACAGATAATACTCCCTACAACTGTACAACAACTCACCCTTATGTAACAGATAATACTCCCTACAACTGTACAACAACTCACCCTTATGTAACAGATAATACTCCCTACAACTGTACAACAACACCCTTATGTAACAGATAATACTCCCTACAACTGTACAACAACTCACCCTTATGTAACAGATAATACTCCCTACAACTGTACAACAACTCACCCTTATGTAAACAGATAATACTCCCTACAACTGTACAACAACTCATCCTTATGCAACAGAGAACCCTATGTCCTGTCCATCATCATATCATCTTTATTTCTATATTTTATTTTATTTATTTTTTATGTATAATTATGCCTTATTGAATCCAGTCTCTTGCTATTTTTTGCTACTTATTTAGAATTGATTATCATACATATATTTTTTGTTCTTTGTTATTATATTTACTGTGATGTGTGAGCTACTGTGTCCAAGTCATTTCCCTTGTGGGTCAATAAAGTTTGTCTGAGTCTAAGTAATAGAGAGCGCTCATATATGGATGTTAGCAGTGTCTAACAGATACCCAGCCTGTGTGAAGTGTTGTCAGCGGCCGATATCTCCTCTGCTAATCTTCCCCGCCATAAAATTAGAATAGCAAATACCTGAGTGACAGAGATGCATGTCCTCTCTCTCCCGTGCCCCCCATAAAAACTCCGCGAACTTCAATTTAAATTTACTGCGCTGCAAAAGGAGAAGTGATATGCATTCAAAAATTTTAATAACCTATTACGTTATGACTTCAATTTCCTTTTATGAATATTTTCCTTGGGGAGAGCAGCCATCAGCGGAGAGAGACAGAAAGTTAAAAAAGATAAATAGTCCCATTAATCTATAACATTTCGCTGCCATAATTCCCCAGAATGAGAAGTTATTTTTGCTCAGATCGTCACATAATTAGCTCCTTACAGTCGACTCACGGGCCAGAAAATCGCTACAGAACAATGCGAGCTCTGTCATGTGGCGGAGACTAAAAATCATCATTTGTCTTAATAGGTTTCCGCGGTGACAAGCCGTATTTGAAGTTGATTAGGTTTCAGTGGCTTTATTAATAACAATTGGTACATTAGAGCGACTGGTGGAGGGGCTGAATCGAGCACGTGGCAGTGGTCAGTCAGGACTCAGGGGAAAGGTATAGTAACAGATACAGTTATTGTACTTGTTATACTGCGTACAAGTGGTACATGTTCACAAATGGAGATTATTACTAAAGGCTTTCTCAGTCTGTTGAAAGTATAAAAAGTTTAGACTACTAATACTAAATAGATGAATGTTCAAACTGTCAGAAAGAAGTGTCTCTTGCACTTATATAGTCCCTAAATTTTGTCTGGGTTGAGAAGTATTCCATTTCAGAACCCAGCACTACTTTCTGTATTTTTGTACTTTTCTTTTCAACTTTTTTTTACTACAAACTGCAACTTAACTGATCTTAAGTCCCTATATTGGAGGTGCCAAAGGGAAGAGCACCCTGCAGACACTAAACAATACACACTGGAGGCACCAAACTATGCCAGTGTGGACGCAATGCAGGATACTGAAGTGGAGATATAGAAGGTACTAGAGGATATCGAATCTGAGACACCACAGGTACCAGACATACAGAGGGAGAGACATGGACATGGACACTAGATGCGTCAAGAGGTGAATGTTTAAAACGAGAATATTTATCTGTGGAAACTACTATTTTACTTACTATAGAACATACAGAGCACAACATATCCCAAAAGAGATAAATGCAAACAGGAACATATATCTGTGAAATCTATGAGCACAAGAAAGTAATTCCATAATGCAATATATCACAAAGGGTAAGAATTAGGGCTGCAAGACTAATCTCAAGTGAACTGAAATTGCAATTTGAATATTCATAATTAACAAATTGAAAAGATTGCAATTGTGCAAGTAACAAATTTCTCTGCAAACAAAAATATCCTGTCTTACTATGCAAGTAAATTCAGACCTCTGTTAATGCTCCTGGACGTCTTTAAAATGTGAACTTTGAACAGAATCCTGTTATCTCAACATAAATTGCAAATTGAACTGTAATTACAATGCTTGTCAGAAAAAGCTTGAGTGTCTGATAATGTCGTCTCTTTATGTTTTATATTATCACTTATCATGGCCTTGATTACACTAAAAAATACATTAGAAAATATTTCAACTTTACCACATGAAATATTGTATGTTATACTTTGGTAAAGTTTTTGTTTTTTGTGTGTTACATTCTCTTTATAATTTCTTGATATTGATTGATTGAATTATAAAGTTGACTGTGAAATAATTAGTAAGTAAGTAATGATAAAAATAGATAAATAAATAGACAAATGTTTGAACTGCCAGACAGGTACCAGATAATACAGGGGGACAGACACTACAGGTACCATGAGATATTGAAGGTGGAAGTTGAAGGTCTAAAGTTTTGTCTAAAGTCTTAAGATGAAGGTCCAAAGTTCTGTACGATTTATGAAAATCTATAAATAAAATTAGGGGGGAAAAAAGAATATACTGAGGTGGAGACAACGGAGGTACCAAACTACTATATCAAATAGATAAGATTTTTTTTTAATTGTTAACGTAAGAGGTTTGTATCTCGGACATTTTCCAACTATGGCCATGTGTAAAAAAAATAAATAAATAAAATCTTTCTCAACTTTCTCCAAAGATAACTAAAGGCAACATTTGAACAACAGGATACTGAGAAAGAGACACCGCAGATACCACAGAGGACCAAAAAGACACAGCAGGTAAGAGACAATACCAGTGTGCAAGGTTCAGAACTAGACAAGAGAGACTTCCGTTTCCAATGGTTACCAAAGTAGAGACACCACAGGTACTAAAAAACTGATTATGATTTGATAACTGTACAACAACTCACCCTTATGTAACAGATAATACTCCTTACAACTGTACAACTACTCTCCCTTATGTAACGAAAGATACTCCCTACAACTGCACAACAATTCAACCTTGTGTAACAGATAATACTCCCTACAACCATACAACAACTCATCCTTATGTAAACTAATACTCCATACAACTGTACAGCAACTCACCCTTATTTAACAGATAATACTCCCTACAAGTGCACAACAACTCACCCTTATGTAACAGATAATACTCCCTACAACTGCACAACAACTCACACTTATGTAACAGATAACACTCCCTACAAGTGTACAGCAACTTACCTTTATGTAACAGATAATACTCCCTACAATTGTACAACTCACACTTATGTAACACTCCCTTCAACTGTACAACAACTCACCCTTATGTAAACTAATACTCGATAAAACTGTACAACAGCTCACTCTTATGTAACAGATAATACTCCCTACAACTGTACAACAATTCATCCTTTTTTGTTACTTATTTAGAATTTATTATTACCATTTCTAGATATTTTTTTCTTTTTGTTATTATAATATATTGTAATGTGTGAGCTTCTGTGTCCAAATCATTTCTCTTGTCGGTCAATAAAGTTTGTCTAAATCTAAGTTGTCTCAGACTTGTGTTTTGTTTGAGTATCCAATAATTGTGCGATAAATAGAGCAGAAACCAAAAATTCCTCTCTAAATACATAAACAGACTGGTGTGTTATAGCATTTATTTTTAACACTCATCATATTAAGAAAGCACCGTGTATTTTTAAACGCACAAACACCACTATAGCGTACAGCCTGTCCCAGTCCCGGGCCTTACTGTACCATCCATCCCCAGCCTCCATTAGCAGCTCCCTCGCTCAGAGCCTAACAGGTTTTGCGGCACCAAACTATTACCCCAAGTCATCACAAGTGCACTTCGGCGAGGCTGGATGTGCCAGTGCAGCGGGCCATAATGGCTTTAATCTGCCTGTTGTTTGTCTCATGGGCATTAAACACCATCTTGATATGAGCCAGACTACAGTGCACCCATCGGGGGGCCCTCATAATATTTAATAGGTCATCAAAGAGAATGGGGGGTAGACCGCTGACATTCGCCTGGATAGTTAGAAGAAAACCCCAGGAGTTGTCAGATGACTCATTACTAGAGCACACTCCACTTGGTTGCATCATCGTTCAAAAAACTGTCTGATGAAAAAAAAAAAAAATTATAATAATGAAATAAAATAATTCTAGGGCGATCCGTGCCGCAATAGCCCCATTAAACTGGCATGAGATTTTGATTTCCGAAAATACAGGCTAATCAGTTAATAAAGTCTATTAGCACCACTGTGAATGAGATTGTGGCAGCCATTATGGAGAAAATGATATGGATTGGAAGGGAGTCAAGGCGGTTTAAATGGAGGGCCAAAAATACAAAGGAAGATGGATGACAGCTTGTGATATTTAAGCGTCTCAGCATCACTAGCCAGTACTGTTCAAAGACTGTAACTGCAGCTAATAGTTTTTTCATAAAGAGAAAAATATGGGTAAATTGTTGGATCTGTGTGTGTGTGTTACGTGTTGTTCCAAAGCATTTTAAAGGTTCTATATTACACAAAATGGACTCTTATGAGATTTAAGACATGTTATAATGTGAATACCTCATCAAAAACACACCCGGAGTTGTGTTTTGTTTCATTCATAAATGTGATGTCAAGAAGTGGAATAAAAAATGAAGACGCGATGCCACTTTTGCATCTTCTGTTCCGACCGTCATCATATAAACGTGGCCTACAAACACAATGGAGCACTTCCAGTATAACTACATGACATCACAATGTGGAACGGATTGTTTTTGAGTGAAGAACTCTGTTGCTGTTACGAAACAAGTTAGCTCCATCAGAACAAAAAATAAAAAGATAAAACATAAAAAAATAATCTTTAAGGCTGTATATATATATATATATATATATATATAGGAAATAGGCAGTATGGGCACGATTTGGCTCCACTGACTCTAGATCTAATTGACTTTACATTGAAAAATTGGCACCTCTCTCTCTGGAACTGCTGCAGTGAGCCTCATTATTTTGGTCTTAAAATTTTTGTATTCAACCACTCTACATGATCCTGGTGTTTTTATTTAGCTTTTTAACCCTCTCCAGGCAGGCGTTGCAGATTTGCAACAGCTAAATTCCAATTACCTACTTACTCCACATCCATATTATATGAGCTTTTTTTACTCAGGAGCCTTTTTTCCCATCCATGCTGATAAACGTGGGCGATGCAGACTGTGCAAGAATGGACTATACGCAAACGGCCTGCCAGAAGTGCAAAATACTTTTTTTGTTTACAAAGGATAAAAAAGTCTGAATTGTATATTACTAACCCATATTATAATTTTCCCCAAATATCAGATTTTTCCTGATACTAAAAATGTATTTGAGCCTGAGAGGGATAATAAATTCCTTATAAGTTCTATTCACTCTTACATCACAAACCAGGGAAACGTTTGGGAAGATGCGATCACAACTTCCCAGGCCCAATTTTCTTCATCTATGGGCCTGTTTACACGAGAACGGTTACGGGTAAAAACGACAGATTATCATAAGTGGATTTCGTTTAGACGGTGACGGCGTTTTGGGGCTTAAAAACGCAAAAATCTGAAACCACCCTCCAGAGTGGAAAAGTTGAATACTCTCCACTGTAGTGTTTCCGTCTACACTGTCCAAGACGCAAAACTCTGGTCAGATCTGCTCACGTCACGTACGTGTTTACATCGCATACACACAGTACACAGAAACAAATGTCCTAACAAATGTACAGAATATGCAGAGATACTATTAGTGAACAGAGAAGGATCTGCAATCACCTCTTTCAAATTCTGGATGCACCAGTTCGTCGCAGGTGAGCCAGACGCTATGGCCAAGACCTGGGAGAACCAGTCGATGGTGGGAAAACTTTGTGGAAGGAGGAGCTGATGAAAATGCGTGGTGTGAAAACTTCTGTATGTCCAAAGATGCCCTTGTTGCTTTAAGTGAATACTGCCTGGCATGCATACACAATTAAATTCCACACACTTTTGAGTCACAATATGCATGCAGATTTCCTTCTGAAAATGCTCGTCTAAACGCGGAATAAAAACTGAAGACGCAACGCCACTTTTGCATCTTCAATCAACAATTACAACCATACCTCGGTTTTTATAATTTCCCAACTGACGCATAACTCCAAGAGCACTGGGTACATGCGATTAGAAGAGATGAGAGCGTCAAATTCAAGATGATTCCAAACAGAACATACATATGCAGTCTTCATTTTACAGCTGATCACATTTACTTTCATAGTCGGTCGGTGATCCCAGTGTCGGTAACTACACCAGAAGTTGTAATCGCATCTTTCGAAACATCTTCTTGGTTTGTGACGTAAAGAAAGTGGAGCCTTTATGAAACTCAGATCAAAATTCATCCCTGTAACTGCATGCCTCAGTGAGCTTCATTTGACTGGAGCCAAACTACAGCCTATGAGTACTAAACAAGATAGTTCCACAGACAAGGACACGGTAAAATAAATGTACTTCATAATTTGGTCTGCCAAGCGTTTTCACTCAGTCCGAATGTCGAGGGCCACTTTTTTTTACGAAGATGATTTCATCGGTCCATTATATCTTCTCTTATTTCCTCCCCAAAATAGCCTGACATTTCAAAAACCCACGATTTCTGCTGTCAAAAATCTGTCCCCTCAACTTTTAGACAACTCCCAGCGCCCTCTTCTCTTCTCCCTCCTCCTCTTCCTCCTCCTCCTCTTCCTCCAAACACAACAAAAACACTGGTGCTCTTCCATGCCCCTCTCACATTGATTCCCATCCCGAGGGCCCCAACCAATTTCTCTTGTTTTGCGCGTGCCTTTTCTGTGAAGCTTGAACCTGCAGTGGCCATCTCAGACATCCATCCAAGGGCCCGCCTGACTATGACTGATCTGAGCAACAAACGATCAATTTGTATCTCTCTCTCCTCCCCTCTTCATCTTTCTCTGTCTCTCTCCGCCGTTGCCCCCCCCTTCTGGTCTTCACCCCGTACCCGCCGTTGTTTTGTTGATGTGCAGAATATGATGAAAAAGTGACTGTGTGGGTCACTTTGACACTGGGAGTAACAATGCAATCGCTACTTGACCTTGGGAGGGGGCCTAATTCATATGTTCATCTATCTATATTCTTGACAGGTATAACATTTTATTCGAGCGCGTTGGAGGTCCACAAATCATTCACAGAAAACAGACAATGATAATTCTTTACCCACCGAGTTCGATCCATTTTGATCTTTGACTTACAGAAGGGATGTTGGCGAAACGTGAGTTACGATGGAAAAGAATGTGTTTGGAATTGTTGAATCTCTGAATATAGCTAATTAGAAATGTTTGGAAGTGGAACCTGATATCATCTCGGCTTTATTATTTGGTTGATTTATTGACTATTTTTAAAAAATGTATTATTTAATTGTTTATACAGGGGACATCCTTAAGAACAGGCGCTCATTTGCAAGCTCGCCCTGTTAACATAAAGAAATACAAGATAAGACAAGATACAAAGATGCACAAGGATTAAACAAAAGCTCTTCTACTTGTCAGGAGCAAAACAGTAGAAGGTCTAGAACATCTTTCCAATCTCCCAGTCTAATCTGCATTTGTGGGCGAGTCTGATAGTTCATACATTTAACATTAACGATTAGGGGTGTAATGATATCCAAGTGTCATAATATGATATTGTCACGGTATGAACCTCACAGTACGATATTTATTGCGATGTCATGGGAAAGCTCACGATATGGTGTGGAGGCTCACGATTAGGGATGTAACAATATCCAAATTCCTCGGTACGATATTTTCACGATATACATCTCACTGTACGATATTTATTGTCTTAAAATGCCTTGACAAAACTTAATCTAAAGAACTAAGACTTAAAAGTGCTTAAAACTGTTATTTCTTCATGTAGTCTGCACAGAAATGGAGCAAAGGATCATGGTCTGTGTAGTTTTCTCTCTGTCTTTTTTGAGCTCTTGCTGCACTATAACTCTTAATTTAAGCAAAGAGACTTGTAATTCGATATATTGTGATGGTCCATGATATTATTGTGAGAACTTTGTGATTACAATATCACCATATTTTGGTTATTGTTACAACCGTAGTAATGATAAATAAAACAAGTTTAGAGACGTTTACCACATAAGGCAGTATAAATAAACAAAACCCAGTGTTGTTCTCTGCAAACTGCTAAAAATGGCCAGTCAACGTTCTGATACAGAATATTGATAATACTACATGATAACGACTGAGATTATAAAGTGCAGAGAAACGTAAATGAGAAGCTTTTAAGTGTAGAGGAACTACTGTATGTAAATGACTCTATAATCAAATATGGACATAATCAATGACTGCACAAAATACGTCCTACTACAGTATGAAAGGGAAAACATATCTATAAAAAAAACTGATAATTATAAAAAAAAAAAAAAAGAAGGATTTCATTTGACTAACACAATATGGAGGGAGGAGTTTAATGCCATATTCTAGAACATTCCAAGCAAAACAAAGATATGAAGACAAGCAGATGAGAAAGGTTACACACTTTTAAATCCTAAATGTTTGTTTTTTTTTTTTTTTTTTAGATGAAGACGAGGTAGAGCACTTCACTGGGTCATAAAACGTCAAAAGCAGCAGTGCAAGTGTTCTATGAGGGTTAACTTGAAATATTAACAAAACGTAGCCCTTACTAAAAAATGTAAAAGTGGGCAAAGTACAAACCCGAGGCACACCGACTGAATATATTAAAAGTCCTTTATTGCATGGAGGGACACCCTGCGTTTGTACCTTACCCACTTTTACATTTTTTAGTAAGATCTTCATTTTGTTTTTTAAAATCAAGACATGTGTTAATATTTGATTTTTGACCCAAAGGCCTAATATTTTCTTATTAGGGTTACAGCTCTAAATCAGTTTGTACTGTTTTACACTTTTACAACATCATGGGACAATAAAGGTAATAAAAGATCATTGTACTTTTGAATTGTCTTAAACATTGCAAATCATATTTCGAATAACATTTTTTTTCTGTTTTGTTTTTAGTTTTTTTCACACTGGATACTGAATTCCAAAGAGTTTTCAAAAGAACTTTATTTGACTGTATTAAAAAGCAGACCAAAAAATGCATCAATTGTCACACTTAATTTGCCTTTCCCCTCAAGACCAAATCTATTTCAATCCAGCCCATATCTCACGAGTTTATTTTCTGTCTTTAATTGAATTCTCTATTTGAATCTTTCACCATTATCCCACATTTAGCACAATCCCAAACTCCTCTCCGGTCTCTGCTGTACTCACTCCTCACGCTCTTCATTCATTAAACTATAATTGGACATAATTCTCTTTGCAGTGAAAAAACCCAACCTCAGATTCCTCCAAGGCATCCGCGGTGATCATGACGCCATGTTTGGGAGCGCGCCGTTAATCGTTCTTGTAATTCCGTGGCGAGCAGACGGCTGGGTGGCCCGTGTCTGTGAGGGAGGGGAAAAAAAGCAACAAAAAAAAAAAGAAACATTCGTCACCAGGAACAATAGAAGACGTAATTTATTTGGGTACGGACACCTTTGCCGCACATATGCTCTCTTTTGTAAACGGAGTCAATAGCCTATGTGGGGTGCAGCGGCGTCGCGTTCGCTTGCACGTGGGGGGGTTGTACTTCGAGCTATTCAGAGACAATTTGTAAGGCCGGCTGTTAAATCTGAAAAGCTCGCGGAACAGCTGGAGCCGACCCAATGATTGATAAACGTGTAGAAAAAGAGAGAGAGAGAAACGGAGAACTTTCGACGACGCGCCCCCCACACCTGCCCCTCCACGCCGCACCGCCCCCCCACACCTGCCCCTCCACAGCAGTTCCCCCGTCACAACCGCCCTCTTCACCACCGGCCCCACAACCGTTCACCACACAACCGGCCCCCACAGCCATACCCCATGTAACCAGCTCCTTCACAACCAGTTCCCACCACCGTTCCCCACACAACCGTCTCTTTCACAACTGTTTCCCACAACCATTCCCCATGCAACCGGCCCCTTTACAACCGGCCCCCTCACAGCCGGCCCCCACAACCATTCTCCAAACAACTGGCCCCTTCACAACCAGCTCCTACAACCATTCCCCACACAACTGGCTCCCACAACCGTTCCCCACACAACTGGCCCCACAACCATTTTCCACACAACCGGGTCCCACAACCGTTCCCCACACAACCGGCCCCCTCACAGCCGGCCCCCACAACCATTCTCCAAACTGGCCCCTTCACAACCAGCTCCTACAACCATTCCCCACACAACTGGCCCCCACAACCATTCCCCACACAACCGGGTCCCACAACCATTCCCCACACAACTGGCTCCCACAACCATTCCCCACACAACCAGGTCCCACAACCGTTCCCCACACAACTGGGTCCCACAACCATTCCCCACACAACCGGGTCCCACAACCATTCCCCACACAACCGGGTACCACAACCATTCCCCACACAACCGGCCCCCACAACCATTCCCCATGAAACAGGCTCCTTCACAACCGGTTCCCACAACCGTTCCCCACACAACTGGCCCCTTCACAACCAGCCCCCACAACCATTCCTCATACAACCGGCTCCTTCACAACCGGCAATCACAACCGTTCACCACACAACCAGCCCCTCACAAACGGCTTCCACAACCGCTCCCCAAACAATCAGTCCCTACAACCATTCCCCAAACAACCGGCTCCTTCACAACCGGCCCCACAACCATTCCCCGCACCCGTTCGCCACACAACCGGCCCCCACAATAGCTCCCCAAATAATCAGCCCCTACAACCATTCCCCACACAACCGGCCCCCACAACCTCTCCCCAAACAATCGGCCCCTACAACCAGTCTCCACACAAACGGCCCCCAAAGCCGTTCCTCACACAAACGGCCCAAAACACAACCAGCCCCTTCATAATCGTTCCCCACACAACCAGCCCCTTCACAACCGCCCCCCACAACCATTCCCCACAACTGACTCATACAAGTGACCCCCACAACCAACCCCATCTTAGTAGCACTAGTAAAGACAACAGTCCCCCCACAGCTGACCCCCATAACTGATATGTCATTGCTCTGCCTATAGCTCAAAATATCTTTTAAAAATAGATTTTTTAAAAAACCAATACAGACTGAGGGGGGTTGTCTCTCCCCAGATCTGACCTGTAACTTGGCCTGGTTTGGTCTCGGTGAAGATTCTGACATGTCATTTCATTTATTTATGTATGTATTTATTTCAGGATGTATGCGTGTATCTAGCACACTTAATGTACATTTCATATACATATTTATAGTGTTTTCATATCACGTAACATGATTTGGAGGGTTGTTAGCCTTTCTCTAATTCCCTGGCTCTTTGGGAATCTGCAAATCTGCTAAACTATAAATGGAATATTTCTGGATACATTCTTTAATAAATGAAAACTGAAAATCAAAATCAGGTTTATTTTTGGTCAAGTTACAATTTGATAGAAGACTCAGCAAATTCAAAATACTAATATTTTTTACTTAGCCTATCTGGGTTTAATTTTTTGTTATATCCATATTAGATTTCATGGAGAAAAGCATTTGAGGGACTCTATTCTGGAAAAGTTACAGAATGCACCTATACGACACAACCGCCACTACAACTGTCCCCCACAACCGATCCCGTCCTACTACAGCGACCAAGAATGAAGACAAAAGCCCTTACAGACGCGAGGGCCAAGCGTGGGGTGTAGGGGAAGTGTGCCGTGGAGCTCAGCTGGGGGAGCAGAGGTGCCAGGAGGGAGGTCAGGACCCAGACTAATTAGCATTTTATGACAAAACGGCGCTTTTGTGGTCGTTATATAATTGATTTACCTTTCACGGGGAGATCATTATGAAGTGGCTCTGGGAGACTGGGATTAGACAGAGGGCTAAAGGGATCAGTTTCACTTGTACATGTGCTGAGGGAGATGCTAGCAGGGGTAAAAATAGGCGATCACAGCAGACAGCGTCAATGCTAATCTTACATGTTGGGTTATTAGCGTTGTTGTGATGGATGTGTGGCTAATAGGCTGGGTTTATGTTGTAGAATTGAGTTATTGGATTATAATTAAAACTTTAGATTCAAGATATGGGCCTGTTTATGAGCGGTGCAGTTTCATACGAGAGAAATTTGCAGTTTCGAACCTCATTTTTATTAGTGATTTAGTACAAAAACTCACTATACTGTATGAATTTTGTATGTTAAAAAGCAGTTAAAGATCCACAATTGAATAATATGTCCACTTTCAGACACTGTGGTGAAAAATATATATATTTAAAAGACATATTAAATGCAGGTATCTGATTGTAACCTAAAAGTATAGTTCATTTTAACTGTCAAATGTATTCCTTACTTTGTTAATGCATTCCTATAGCATACAAATTACTCACAGCTTTGAGTTTATAAGTGCTTTTTTAAGAACTTTCAGTGTCACGCCAATGCTGACAAGCACTAGCATGCAAACAGTGCACCAGCCATACTTCACGGAGAATAAAAGTGCTTTAAAATTTAAATTATTCACAGAGCGGTCAGATTTTTTGAAGAGCCGCTCATATATCATATATCTGTGGGGCTAAACAAATGTACTTTATTATATGAAAAGAAATCAGGTTTAAACTTTATATTTAAAAAAAATTCTCATATGGATATAACAAAAAATGAAACCCAGATAGGCCAAGTAAAAAATATTTGCATTTTGAATTTGCTGAGTTTTCTATCAAATTGTAACTTGACCAAAAATAAACCTGAATTTTGATTTTCAGTTTTCATTTATTAAAGAATGTATCCAATTATATTCCATTTATAGTTTGGTGCAGATTCGCAAAGAGCTAAGGAATCAGAAAATGGTGAAGTTGACTGAGCTAACAACCCTCCAACGTGATATAAACTATAAATATGTATATGAAATGTACATTAAGTGTGCTAGATACACGCATACATCTTGAAATGAATACATAAATAAATAAATGAAATGACATGTCAGAATCGCCACAGAAAATCTATACTCTTGTAACTCGGTGGACGTTCCCATTGGTGTGAGGAGAAGGTGGAGGAGGAGGAAGGGGGGCTGCCCTGACGATGAGGACCACTGGAAATAGGGCTAAGTGTGGGGTCATGCATTCCTCTTCCAACATACCTGCCCCACTGATCCATGAAGACCTTTATGGACGAAGCCGTGCCAATCAAAAGCATTAACTGTGCATAAGAACCACTCTGGAATCCACTGTGTTACGGCAACATTTTATACTTTCACATTTATGTAAAGAAAAATTTGGATGACGAGACCCAAAATTACAACTTTTAAATGAACAGTTGGTATATAGGTTAGAGATCGAGCTGTATGTTTTGTTTTGTTTGTTTGTTTTTATGGCCAATGCCGAAACCAGTTATTCGATTATTTCAATATTAATTTTTGTAACTTTTTGGTTGGGGGTCCATCACCTACTTGTTTCTATAGATGTGTCATTGCTTTGTCTGGAATGTTCCACAGTATGACATTAAACAGCTCTAACTTACATTTATTCAACTACTTATGGTTTTACTGCTCAAAAATACCTAGAAAAATAGACATTCTGATTGTGAGAGGGATTGCCTGTCCACAGATCTGACCTGTAACTTGGTCTGGTTTGGTTTCCATGAAGATAGAAAGGTTTAATGCCATACTGTGAAACATTCCAGACAAAAGCAATAACGTCTCTGTGGACAAAAACATTTGACGGACCCTCCATCAGAAAATGTACACAATGCACCTTTAAGGCCAAATGATTTGCTAAAAAGTGCAAATATATATCTCTAATATTGGTAACACAAATTACAATAAAATATCAACATTATTTCTATAACATGTTCTCTTCTATGAGCATTTAATCAACAAATGTAACTGTAACTGAGACAGATATAAGGCAGAGGTCTCAGAAGCTCCCTGAAGAGAACTGAAGAAGCTGCTTGGATGAGCGGTGTCGTGGTTTACTGAGCTGTTTACAAAATGTCTTCACTCTAAAACTTTTGCCCACTTCACACAATTGAACTGTTCTTTTGCTTTGTAATTAAGATGATAAAAAATAACCCTAAATCAAAAACAGAGAAATTCATAGGCTACTATAGGACTGGTTCAGTGTGGTAACTTTGTTCGGTCTGGTGGGATTTTGAAGATTTGAAATATGGACTTCCACAATTTATTATGATTTTTTATTTTTTTTTAATGTAGATGTGTATTCATTGTTATAATATTAAAAAAAAATTAAAAATTACGAATAAAAAACATCAAGGACTCAAACGCAAAGACACAAACTTAAACAGTTGCACACACAAAAAATTATATATGCCACTGTCCGATCACAAATATATTTCTGTTTAATATACTTGATGGATTAGCCCTTAAAGGTGCACCTTCTAGTCAAAAGTTCACACCCGCTTGTCTCTATGCATTTATAATTGCTTTGCCTGGAATGTTCCACAGTATGGAATTAAGTGTATTGTTTTTGCATTTACTCACTTGTCGGATTTTATTGTTTATTGTTGTACTGTATTATATTATTTTATTGTAAATGAGATTCACCACTCCACAGATCTGACCTGTAACTTGGGCTGGTTGCGTCACCAGCTTGTCGACATGGAGACTGATGTTTAAAACTGTACTGCGGAACATTTCAGGCAAAGCAGCCACACCTCCACAGAGACAAGGAATTGCATGTATAAGAGCTAATTTAAAGCAATAAAAATACAATTAAATTACATTAATAACACAACAATAACAAATCAATATTCAATCAAAAAGATGTTTATGGTTGAGCAGTGGCATATTTTTGGTAAGTTTTTGTTTTTAAGTCTTTGCTTTTGAGTTCTTTGTCCTCATTATTTTTATTTTTATTTCATGGTATTATCAAAATTAAGCATTTAATTAACAAAAATGTAAAAAATTTTGAAAGTCTTTACCACCCCTTTCGAATCTTCAAACTCCCACCAGCTTACCCTGCATCAGTCGCTCATGAGCCAACATAAACGCTGTGGTGTCGTATTGATCCTGAACATATCACTATATTTACCGGCTGTGTGGGGTTAACAAAGAGGCGTTCAAGGGTCCGCTGCTTCCTTGTCATAAACTTGAGTCTAGTTTGTGACCCATGCCGGACCAGGTCACTGATTCATTTTAGGACCAGCTTTGTCACAGTCACACGGAGCTATAATCGCCAGAGCGGTGGCCAGGAAGCACCCAACCAAGGCCTCCACAGCACCGGGACCGACCGACGAAGGGTCCAAGGGGATGCGCCCAGATCCAATAGTTAATGTGATGTTACTGATTGTGTTTGCGCAAATGTCAATATTGTTTTTTCATGTTGAATTTATCATGTGTTTACTGTGTACAGAGTAGATCGCAATTGTTTTTAGATTACTGAACGTGACGATGGCCTAGTCACAGATTGTGTCTAGAAAAAATACTGTCAGATATCGAGATGCAACATATTCATTTGCTCCAACATGTTTTATTTCAATCATATTTTGGCCAAGATTACAATTTCCACATGTTTTGACTATATTTAAAGGGCCCATATGACGCTATTTTCTGATCTACTAGTTGGGCTGAGTATCATTAAGAAGTTGCCGATGCGATACATACCTCGATACATAGGCCACGATATGATACATATTTCGATACAGTGCACCTTTGATTCGATATAATCTTTTTCAAATCAATTCAATATGGTTCAATAAAAAATATTGGCTAAATGTACATGGCTGTGATACTAAAAGTCTTTGTTAAACCACTTCTTGTGCAAAGTTCATATGAAACGCAAACATTTTAATCGTCAAAACAGTGAAAATGTCAAATGTGTCGCATAAACGAGTTTTCTTTGACTAAACAAACAACGAAACTGTAGCACTGTAATGTAATGTAAAAGAATAATCCATCTCTCTGTAAAGCGTCTTTGTGACATATGTCTGTGAAAATATAAATAAAGACTTACTTACACTGTAACAAAATGATTGAGTAAAATATGCCAAAAAAAAATACTCTTGGCGATATATTGATACAGCAGCTCACAATATCAATACTGTATCATCACATTAAACGATACGATGCATCAATATTTTTGGACACCTCTGTCTACTAGTATGTTATCATTTCTTCATTACAAACATACCTGGAGTTGTGTTTTGTTTCATTCACACATTTAACATACAAACCTGCATATTTAGGCTACGTTCTTCTCTCAAACAAAAACACCGTTCCACCTTGTGATGTCATGTGGAAGTGCATGGAAGTGTCTCTAAACTCTTTGCACGTTGAATTACTTTGTGTACGAATTGTGCTATACAAATAAACTTGCCTTGCCTTGCCTACACATTTACTAATTATTTGGATGATTTCAGCTTTGGAATTGCCCATGTCTACAAAGCTAAAGGTAGTTGTTAACATGAAAACATGACATCACAAAGTGGAACAGAGCTTTTGGAGCTGTAGACAGACATAATGCAGGATTACTCAAACGTGTGAATGAAGCAAAACACAACTCCGGGTATGTTTTTTAAGGAGGTAACAATATTCTAACCCGCCTTAAAGCTCATAAGAGTCAATTTTGTGTAATATACAGTAGGACCTTTAAAATCAGCACACATTTGTTTAACTGATTGGTTATTAAGTCTTATTCACTGATGTTTTCTCTCCAAATAAAGTACACTATGACATCACATGCCTCGACTTTCCTTATAAGGTCATTTACACTTTAAACTATCCTCACTGTTAAAAACAATTACCCCCTCTGATTACACGTGCTCCTGTGTGGAGCTCACTGCAGCCTGCACACATCCATCCTTGACCTATTTAATGGCTGGGTTTGTTGAGGACACGGCGCACAAATTGAAAAGTTTTCAGTCGCTAAGTGAAATGTATGACTCTGCCTCCACTCTCGGATAGAAAAAAACCCACATTGTTCTATTTTAATTCCCGTTCCAGACAACCCCGCGTACGACAAAGTGAATTCTAACCTCATCTATTGCCGGGTAGATTCAAGCTGCCAAAACCTACGATGAATGAGTGAATATTGATGAAGACCAAAGATGAATTTACACCATTTTTTTGCGTTATTGTCAAGTGGAGGTGGGGGAGACAGCAGGCGCCCCACAGGTCCCCGGGGAGTGCGCTAGCCCCCTTCATATTCTCAATATTCCCAGTGAAGTTCAGAAAAAGATATCAATCTCACTTTGAGTCTACGCGCCGTCATTTGTTTGTGAGAGCTGCTGCGCGCTGCTTAGATGACTGTGCCAATTCTTCAAATCCCACTTACAGTATACAAGGCGCGCATCTGCCACTTTGCCCGGGCCTGCGAGTGAGTATGTGTGTGCGCGGTGGGAGGAGGAGGTGGAGGAGTCGGCTAGGGGAGAGGGAAGCCAGCTCTTGATTGAGGAAGCTGTGTCGCGGCGCGGAGTTAGGAATAAAAAATCTGGTCGGTGCGCTTGTTTGGGCAGGAGCTGAGTGGAGATGGGGTAAAGGGGGTAGTTTTTCAAAGTCCTGTTGCCTGCTCGGAGAACGTGCAGGTGTGTGGATGGAACAGTGAGGCGGATAAGTCAATCAAGGCAAACCCGCCCTATGTGCTTCTAACAGAGATAAGCTGTACTCACTTTTACATCAAATTGTACTTTTCACACACAGTACTTTTACTTCTGCTTGAGTATTAGCTTTTAAAGTGTAACAAGATAGAAAGGGGCACAAAGTTATCTGGACAGCTTTTGAAATCAAGATGTTTTTTCTCTGTTTGGGAGCAGGACTTACTGAACTCAGAGCAGTAGAAGTGCCTCAAACCAGTATTGAAAACAGCTTCTGGATGGGAGATGAAACTCTTGATTTCAAAAACAGTCTTGATGACCTCTGAAACCTTTTCTGCCCTGGAACCCTATTGAATGGATGAGGGCTCACACTGTCTTGTTTATAGTGGAACTGTACTCTTAAGCGTCGAAAAACGTGCTGGACGCTTCTAGTTGGACGTCTTTGCATTTGAGTTCAGACGCCTCCGAGGAGCATCAGAGAAAAATACTCGACACCTGTTCGGGGGCGTCCGTGGCGGTCAGCGAGTGTCTTATTGTCCCGGTCTCTTTGTGAAGATGATAAAGCAGGAGAGAGAGCGGCTTTAGCGTATTTATAACATGAATCCTTCAGCGGAGGCGATCGCAGTACATATATATATATATATATTTATACTCCTCTAATGACACTGCGTAGATTTTCTTGTTATGGTGTTTGTGCCTTCCAGATCTTTCTCTTTCTTCTCCTTCTTCCCGATAATAACGTCTCTACGCCACCGGAGAGTGATCCCTGATAGGCTGACGCATTGCCTGAAGTGCTGCAAAAACGTAGGACGGCCCAGATGCATGTCTACATAGAATTCGCACATAAACTGGACTCCCTGACCGTGCAAGTCTGAACGCAGTTTTGCTTGAGTAAATGTGGCAACAGTGGCTCAGCGGTTAGAGCAGTCGTCTTTAGGCAAGACACTTCATCCATGTTGCCTAGTGATATTGGTGTGCGTGTGTGTGTGTGTGTGTGTGTGTGTTGGCTGGAGGGAACGACGGCGTATATTGGCAGCCTCACCCTAGGGCAGCTGTGGCTACAATAGTAACAGCATGGGTGAATAAATTTACTAAGCTGTGGTGCATAATAGTGAAGATTTCTATTTGCACTTGATGGTATTGATTGTGACTAAATAGAATTGTACTGATTTGAAATGTTTTAAAGTAACTACCAGTGTTGATATATTGTCTGGAAAAGGGAAAAGGAGGCAGATAACATAAGATGACTCTTCTTTCAGCTCCTTTTCATTCATTTCTTGTGTGTTTAATGTTGTGACACTGTTAATGTCTTTTTATACTTTATGAATGAAATAAATAAACAAATCAATAAATCGAAAGTACTGCTCTGTAAATGTAAACGCTTTGAGTGTCTTGAAATGCACAATATAAATCCAATGCATTTATTACTATTATTATTAAATGTTTTGGTTATTCTGCACACTATCTCAGTTCAATGCACCTTGGTAACCCACAACAAATAAGAAAAACAAGCAGACTGTGAAAGCGGAAATATCCAGGATGTTCCGAATAGTAAGTTGGATAATAGTGAGCTTTGTATTGCAGATTTTCTAGCGGCATCACCTGTGTCTCGTGCCCACAGGTTAGCCCTTGTATGGGACTGTGTATTTACCCCCTTGCCCCCCTCCTGCAGCCTGCGCCGTCTCGGTCCGGCCTGGCCCAGTCTGCTTTGGTCAGCCAATGGTCCATGCAGGCCTCTCCTCCTCTGTGGGCCCCTGCTTTACCCACACTATTGATGGCCGCTGATGTTCTGGAGAGAGTCCAGCTGACCTCGGTGGAGAGCGAGATGCATCATTGTCCAGAGAGGAACCTCAGGAGAGCGCACAGGAGCTAAGCACAACCTGACATGGTCCAACCTCACATCTGTCAACACGCGCCAGCCTCATTAGCATACACCTGATAGCAACACGGTCCCAACAGGAAGCACATGGACGAGAGGATACGGCCATTTAGACTGTCTGATGATCAGGGCTGAAAGGTGGGATGTTCTGGTGTATTCTGGTTTGGGACACGTTTGTATTTTGCTTTTTCTATTTTAAAATCACGCATAACAATTTTTTAATGTTTTTCCTGCTTTTTGAAAACTTCATTATGAGAAGTTTAATGTTTTGTGTTTTTTAGCAACTGCAGAAAATTAAGTGTGCTGAAATGGAAATTATGTTAGCAGATTATTTTTTCATTTTACGATTTTTTTATTTTTAATTTTTTTTCAGAAAAGTGTGCCGCTATCTTCTCTTGTTTCAAGTATTGTGGCACACGCATCTCTGTGATCTGGATTATCACAGATTTAAGGCTGGTTAGGTTATTTACCGTATTTTTCGGACTATAAGGTGCACCTGACTATAAGGCGCAATATCAATAATGTTGAATTCTCTCGTCTATTTTCATCCATAAGATGCACCGGGTTATAAGGTGCATTAAGCAAAACAAACGGACGACACTTGAGACTGATCCCTTAGTCCAGGTATCCACGATCCATTGGCAGATCGTGGCGTAATTTGCCCACCGTTGCCTCCCTGTCTCAGTGAATGTGGATTATGAATGTGAATGTGGGATGGATCATTTAAGTTTGTTTTTTTATTTCCTTCAAGGAGAACTCAAATATACATTGATAATAATGCGTTTAATGGAGGTTTGCGCACATTTGTTTATGTTTTACAGAAACTAAACTTAAAACCACATGGCTAATTTGCATAAACTATAATCTCACTCCTTGTGCACTGTGGTCAGCTTTTGTCAGACTAAAGAACACGACTAAGTGGAATATATGTAAAAACTGGTTCAAGATCAGTAAGCACAACCACAATTACTACATAAGGCGCACTGGATTATAAGGCATACTATCAATTTGTGAGAAAATTAAGGGATTTTAAGTGCGCCTTATAGTCCAAAAAATAAAGCACTTATATTAAAGTTCCTATAATATACAAAATTCACTCTTGAGAAGTATACGCCATTTTAGAATGTTGTAACCTCATCAAAAGCCAAAATACCTGGAGTTGTGTTTTGATTCATTCACACATTTTAGCGCAATCCTGCATTCTGTTTACATCCCCAAAGCTCAAAATGCTCTGTTCCACTTTGTGATGTCATGAAATGGTAGTTTTCAAGTTAACAGCTACCTTTTAACTTTTGTTCAGTGGAGATAGGTCATTTTAGGGCAGAAATTATCGAAATGATTCTATTGATGGTGTATGGAGTTTAAAAACACAGTGGAGCAGGGTGGCATAGGCTTCTGGAAAGAGCACTGGAGCATCTTAGAGCTAATCGTGGTTGAAATCAGGCCTGGGAGAGATCGCTAAATTACTGAAACATGCATGGATGACATCTCAAACCTCTTTGGGGATGTTTTTGATGATGGAACAAGGTTATAATTTTATTTTGCAAAGTGCCGCCTCTTTAAAGCTCCAGTATAGACCATGAATCTTGTGGTATTACGTCCTGTACTGTAATAAACTCTTTAACAAGACACCCAAAGTGAGAGTGAAGGAAGATCTATGGGAGGGGCCGAGTCGCTTGGCAGATTGAATTAATTACGCCATATTAAAATGTTTGTTTACAGAAGTGAGCAGCTACAAGAGGTCCCATGTTAATTAATTTAAGGCGTACTTCCCCGGCTTCAGCCATGTGTCACGAGTCGAACGTGCAGAAGAAGAAACTGCTCACTCTCATTGGATATCGCTCAGAGGCTCGGAGGTGTGAGAGAGCACAGGAGACGCACAAATCACAGCCACTGTTAACATCACGGTGCATTAGGGTCTGTATAATTATCAGAGGTGGGATAGGAAGGAGTTATATTTGCCAGAGCAACTTTTTTGAGGGTACTTTTAATTGTATTTGAGTTGCAGAAGTTTGAAGTAGTCAGAAGACTTAGGTGTTGTGAGTAATAAAAATCTGGTATAAATTGATACTAAAACCAGAATCAAAACTAAATATTAATTTGTACAAGTATTGATACTTTGCATAAATTTCATAAATAGGACAGCATTTTCCATAACAGTTTAAGAATGAAGGATGAAGTGTTATCAGAACTAGTAAAGATCACATAGTGACATAAAGAAAGTACAATTATTTCTTATCAATATAGTTTATTGTCCAAAAATACTGGTTTGTGGTGTCAAAATTGGTATTGAGTCTATTTGGTAGTATTGAAATCTAGTTTGAAATTTTTGAATTGTGAAAACACTAGTTTGTGTTCTCACATATCCTGGTTTGGTCTTGGTTTGGTCCTGTTTTCGTCTTGCTGTAGACTTGATTTGGTCGTGTCCTAGTCCTGGTCTAGTCAAGTTTCGTCCCAATTTTAATGTGGTAAATGTGAACACTAGCCGGGCTGGCGCCGCCTAGTGCCTCCATTCAATTTCATTTCTCTCCAGCAACTAGGTCAGGAATCGGAATACGCTAGATGGTTTGCAAGAACTCTGGAAGTTGTAAACCGCGCACTGGCCAATCAGCGAAGAGCTGTGACGCCATGATGTCAAACTCAAGCATCTGTCTGGGTCCCTTTTGTGGTCCAGCACAACAGTAAACAAAGGGGTCGAGATGGATGTAGACAAAGCCAGACATTCTGTGTTTGCAACGATTTCCGAGATCGAGGATTTAAAGCCGGAACAAAGAGAATGTTTGGTGAATTGTATCAACAGAAAAAACGTTATTGCCCTTCTTCCTACGGGATTTGGGAAAAGCTTAATATATCAATTAGCCCTGTTAGCGGCGCAATACATACATCACGACCAAATAGCAGTGATTGGTTATATTTAAAAAAGTACCCACATACCGTCGAGGAAAGGAATCCTAATGCTGCAAGGTCAGACGGTTTCCACGAAATGAAACCAGCTGATGAATCAGGCTATGTGAACACAAGCTTGGGACAAAATCTTAATGCTGCTTATAATATAGGAAGTAAGTAAAATATTTTTACTTCAAAGAGTTATCTGGTCTAGAAATTTGTCAAATAACTTGAAAAATATCGCTCCATGACATCACAAGGTGCAACAGAGCATTTTGAGTTTTGGAGATGTGACAGTAATAATAAAGGGTTACTCAAACATGTGTGAATGAAACAAAACACAACTCCAGGTAAATTTCTGAGGAGGTAACAGTATTATAACACGGCTTAAAGCTCACAAGAGTTATGTTTGTGTAATGTAGCACCTCTAAATCTAAATAGTTGAAAGTTTTCCTGTTCTTTCTTCACCCTGAGCTGTACTTTCCTCTCTCAGCGTGTCTATAATGGACAGGAGTGCTCAGGTAATGCGCCTCTTAAACCTCAGCCTCTCTCCGCTTCACTGTGTCATATTATAATCCTTGTAGCTCCTTTTTGACAAGACAAGAAGCATGACAGGCCCCCGAATCCAGCTCACACGCACACGCTGAAAGATGTAAGGAGCAAATGTTAGTTGGCACTTGTGAGGAATGGACCAATAAATCTTACATTGCACCAGTCCTGCCCCTTTAATAGCTTCTGGGTTGTGGCTGTGAGAGAACAAAAAGAGACCCGGGCCTCCTGGGCGTCATGAGCTACTGCAATGAATAATGTTTGCTCTGACAGATAGTCGGCAGAGTGTGTTTGTGACACCCAATATACTGGACTGGTCCTCCAACTGTGTCTCACTCTAAAACCCCACTCTACAGCCCACTCCACAGCTCACTCTACAGCCCACTCCACAGCTCACTCTACAACTCACTCTACAGCCCACTCCACAGCTCACTCTACAGCCCACTCCACAGCTCACTCTACAGCCCACTCCAAAACACACTCTACAACTCACTCCACAACACACTCCACAGCTCACTCTACAGCCCACTCCAAAACACACTCTACAACTCACTCCACAACACACTACACAGCCCACTCTACAGCCCACGCCACAGCTCACTCTACAACTCACTCCAAAACACACTCTACAGCTCACTCCACAACACACTACACAGCCCACTACACAGCTCACTCTGCATCTCACTCTACAACACACTACACAGTCCACTCTACAGCCCACTCCAAAACACACTCCACAGCTCACTCTACATCTCACTCTACAACACACTACACAGTCCACTCTACAGCCCACTCCGTAACACACTCTACAGCTCACTCTACATCTCACTCTACAACACACTACACAGTCCACTCTACAGCCCACTCCGTAACACACTCTACAGCTCACTCTACAACTCACTCTACAACACACTACACAGTCCACTCTACAGCTCACTCCACAGCTCACTAAAGAGCTCACTCCATAGCTTGCTTCAAAATACACTCCACAACACACTCTACAGCTCGCTCCACAACTCACTTCACAAGTTACTCCACAACACACTACACAGCCCACTCTACAGCTCACTCCACAGCTCACTCCATAGCTTGCTTCAAAACACACTCAACTCACTCTACAGCTCACTCCACAGCTCACTCCATAGCTTGCTTCAAAACACACTCAACTCACTCTACAGCTCACTCCACAACTCACTCCACCGCTTACTCTAAAGTCCTCTCTAAAACACACTCCAAAACACACTCCACTGCTCACTCCACAACTCACTCCACAACACACTACACAGCTCACTCCACAGCCCACTCCACAGCGCACTTCAAACCGCAATCCACGGCCCACTCCAAAACTCACTCCAAACCACAATCCACAACTCACTACACAACACACTCTACAGCTCACATTACAACTCACTCTACAGCCCACTCCACAGCTTACACCAAACCACACTCCACGGCCCACTCCACAACATACTACACAGCCCACTCCACAGCTCACTCCACAACTCACTTCACAACACACTTCACAACACACTCCGCCGCTCACTGCACCGCTTACTCTAAAGCCCACTCTAAAACACACTCCGCAACTCACTCTACAACTCACTCGACAACACACTGTACAGCCCACTCCACTGCTCACTCCAAACCACCACCTTTACATCTCACTCCAAAGCACAACTCACTCCAAAACACACTTCACAACTCACTCCACAACACATTCCACAACTCACTTCACAACTCACTGCACAGCTCACTGCTAAACCTCACTTCACAGCTCACTCTACAACTCACTTTACATCTCACTCCAAAACACAACTCACTCCAAAACTCTCTTCACAACCCACTCCAAAACACACTCCTCAACATACTCCACAGCCTACACTGCAACCCACCACAACGTGACAAGCTTTAGACTAAGTTGTGGACTGGGTCTGGGTCTGGAACACAGAGGAGAAGAAAGAAGGAAAGAGCAAAATGAACAAAATAAATTATGTGTCTGTTATTATCCTGATGAGAATATTCAGATGATGATATGGAAGTAAATGGTAATGGTAAATGGTCACATTTTTCTATAGCGCTTTTCCACCTTCAAGGCACTCAAAGTCTGTGCTAAAACATGCCGGTAAATGTTTTGATTGAGGTTCAAGTATATTGAGTAACCAACATAAAACAAGTGCAGAAATATCACAGTAGACCCTTCTTTGAAAGACTGCACAGCATGATTTTGTTATTTTTGAAAGCCATTTTGTCTATAGTTATATAGGCAAATTTGTTGTCAGTGGGGGTCCCATTTCCAGATTTACAAACACGGTGAAAAACATGCACACCGCCACTGTGCAAATGTTCTGTAGTGTACATAGTGTCTGTGCTCCATGTGAACAGTCACGCAAAACAACACATTTAGGAATGCACCGATCCGATACTGCGATCAGATATTGGTGCCGATATTGAAAAATTAGCTGTATCTGTATTCAAATATTAGTTGGTTGGACATATAAACAAATGTACTGGCCATAGTCGACCAGAAATTCTCAAAATGTTTGAATTTTTATTTATACAAAGTTGTTTTGTGGTTACTTCCAGATTAATAACACATTTGGATCAATTTTGTCTTTCTTTATTTTTATTTTAATGAAATAAATTCTGTTTCCTGTCTCTGCACTGGTATCGGTTGATATGGGTATCGACTTATACTTAAAGCTATAGTATTGGAATTGGTATCGGAACTGAAAAAGCTGGATTTGTGCATAATTGTAATAACAATTTTCTGATTTTGATGAATTCCTCACAAACGTTAAGGAGCGAACGAAAGTAAAACAAAAGCAAAACCTACACTGATGTATTTGTCTTACAGAGATCTTCAAAGACACTGGTGATGGAGAAGAGGAGACGCTGAAGAGGCTGATCCAAACTCATCAGCCTGACGCTTTTAAAAACAGATTAACAAAGTAGAGCTTAAATAAAAGTCTATAAAACAAAAACACTCATTCTCTGTGGATGGCTACATTAGACTAGCCCTGCTCCAAATGGATTAAAATTATTTGGCAAGATTTCACTTCCCAGATTTCCAAAACACGTGCCTGTAAATCCCTTTAAATTATCTACAGTGGCTAGTTTTGCATTTCTAAAAAATAAAAAAAAATAAAAAAAAAGTAGGACAGTGGGATTTTTGTAGTTTATGGAAAGATGACGGGAGAGAAGAGAGAGAGAAACAGGGAGAGATTTCCAAAACACTTGCCTGTAAATCCCTTTAAATTATCTACAGTGGCTAGTTTTTGCATTTCTAAAAAAAAAAAAGAAAAAAGAAAAAAACAGAATAGAGAATGGAGGACAGATTTTTGTAGTTTATGTAAATTCGCCTCTGCTGGGACCGGGGCTGCCTCCTCAAGGGGCATCAGTGCACAGGTAAGCTGCTTTGGAGGGGCTCATGTAAATCCTATAGTCCAAAAAGTCAATTACGGGGCCATGTCAAGCGTGCGTTAACCAAAAACTCTTGATGTTTTATTGAAGAGAGGCCTTTTAATTCTGCGGCGGACGAGCTCGGGTCCCTTTCATTCGGGAGAGGAGGAGGAGGGAGGGAGAGGAGGAGAGGAGAGGAGGAAAAGGAGGAGGGAGGAGGGGGGTCAGTGTCATGTTTCAGAGGCGTAGATGGCGAGAGGGAGACGGGGAGATAAAGGGAGAGAAGGAGAGGGAACGGTAGAAAAGCTGAGAGGGAGAAAGGGAAAAGAGACTGGGGGTTGAGAGGAGAGAGAAAGGGGGAGGAAGATGGGAAGACGGAGAGATAGAGGGAGATGAAGAAAGGGGGAAAACAGAGAGATTGAGAGAGAGAGGGGGACATAAAGAAAGGAGGAGAGAGGTAGATGGAGAAACGGAGAAAGAGAGGGAGGAAGAGGACGAAAGAGAGGGGGAGAAAAAAAAGGAAGAGAGAGTGAAAGAGGGGAGATGAGGGAGAGATGAAAAAAAGGGGAGATATAATGGGAGAAAAAGGGAGATGAAGAAAGGGAGAGAGTGAGAACACAATACAAAGAGAGGGGAGAGAGAGAGGGGGGGAAGAGGGCGAAAGCGAGAGGGGGAAGAGAGGGAGAGAAAAGGAAGAGAGAGTGAAAGAGAGGAGGTGAGGCAAAGAGAAGAAGGAAGGAGAAAGGGAGAGATGATGAAAGGGGAGATATAATGGGAGAGAAAGAGAGAGAGATGAAGAAGGGGGGAGAGAGAGGGAGAGAGCGAGAACAAGGGAGAAAGAGAGAGGGGAAGAGGGTGAAAGGGGGAGGGAAAAGGAAGAGAGAGTGAAAGAAAGGAGGTCAGGCAAAAAGAGAGAGGAAGAAGGAGAAAGGGAGAGATGATGAAAGGGGAGATATAATGGGACAGAAAGAGAGAGAGAGAGAGAGAGAGGAAGATAAAGAAAGGCAGGGAGAGAGGAAGAAGGAGGGAGGGAGAGATGAAAAAAGGGGAGAGAGAGGGAGATGGAGAAAGAACGAGAACAAGGGAGGAAGAGAGGGAGAGAGAGGAAGAGGGTGAAAGCAAGTGGGGGAAAGGGAGGGAGAGAGATAAAGAAAGGTAGAGAAAGAGAGAGGAGGAGAGGCAAAGAGAGATGGAGAAACGGAGAGAGCGAGAATAAGGGAGAAAGAGGGGGGAGAGAGAGGAAGAGGGCGAAAGTGAGAGGGGGAAAGGGAGTGAGAGAAAAAAAGAAAGGTAGAGAAAGAGAGGAGGAGAGGCGAAGAAAGAGGAAGAAGGAGAAAAGGAGGGAGATGAAGAAAGGGGAAAGAAGAGAGAGACGGAAATGAGGAAAGGCTGAGAGAGAGGGAGATGGAGAAAGGGAGAGAGAGGAGAGAGAAAGCAATAGGGGGAAATAGAGGGAGAGTAAAGAAAGAGAGAATGAAAGAGAGGAGGTGAGGCAAAGAGAGAGGAAGAAGGAGAAAGGGAGGGAGGTGAAGAAAGGGGGAGAGAGAAGGAGATGAGAAAGGCGGAGAGGAAGAAGGCGAAAGCAGGAGGGAGAGAGAAAAGAAGGTAGGCAAAGAGAGAGGAAGAAGGAGAGATGAAGAAAGGGGAGAGAGATAACATGAGCGAGAGAGAGAGAAAGAAAGGGAGAGAGGGAGGACGAGGAAGAAAGGGACAGAGGGAAGGGGAGAGGGAGCGGGCGGGCGGACGGGTGGACGGACGGGGAGTTGGGGGGTGCACTAATGCCCAAAAACAACTCTCAGGTGGTCCTCTCCAGTCGAGTGCCCACACCATTACCCCTCCACACTGACAGGGCCGCGCTCTCGGACCACACAGGCTCAGTCCACACACACACACACGCACACACGCACACACACACACACACACACACACACACTGCTTCATTCTACTGCTGGAGCCTCACATGTGTCTATTAGAAGCATAAAGACTGTTCCCTTGGTGTTTCGCATTGAGGAGTTGTTGTGAAGAATGTTGTGTCCTTATTCTACTTTTTACAGTGGGAATGGTGCGGGGGGCTTTAAAGGGCAGGTAATGTGTGAAATGGACATTTATACGTTTTTAACCATGTTGTAACAGTGTCCCCCCTTTCGACTGATTGATTCCTGCGAGTTTGAGCGATCCCGTGTATTACATTTGAGGCTAGAGTGCTCAGAAAATAGCCGTTTTCATCTACCCCCTAGCTCCACCTACAGCTCTATATTATTTAAAAGGAAAAAAAAAAACTCAAACATAACGCATTCCAGGCACTCCAAACAAGTAGAAAAAGTTAACACATCGCACGAGGAAAAAGGCCTTTATTTGAATGGCCAAAACCGACATGTTTCGACCTTAACTGAAAAAAAATAAACTTTGGCTGTGTTTGAATGTCCACCATTGTCCCTAACCCGTCATTCACTCCATAGTCCTTTCACTTTCACTCTTTCTCATTTACAGAGAGATTCGGACTTGATTCTGGCATCTGTGTAAATAAAACCTGATTTCTGTCTTAAATAATGATGAGATCAGAGTGGCACACAAGTGTTCATGGACTAATAATAATCATTCAAGATTTTGTCAAGCTGGGTTTAACGTAAACGAACTGGAGTATTTGCTTTTTGTCAGAGATATGGAAATGATCGATCTTTAAAAAGCTTGATTTAAGGTCTAATGCTCGCACCTTTACACCATTGTTTCACAAAGACTGGGTCACGATCCTCAGAGATTTTTTGGGGTTGCCTTGTCACGATCTGCATGTAGATCTGCAATACACAGTTCTGACACTGATACGTGTGTTGCTCTCTCCTCCTGGACTGGAACACAGTACAAAAACGCAGACAGGCCCACCTATCTCATTAGAAAAGGTGAAATATTAAGACATGTTTTGTAAAATTTCTAATCTTTTTGTAATTATTTTATTGACTATTTTGTTCCAATATTGCTGGTTTAATTGAATGTTGAAAATAAAAAGAAATGGGCTACATTTAATGTCCAAATAGGCGACTTATGGATCCTTTTATTGCTGCTTCAATCACTGTTTTTCATTGTTTAAACCTCACTAACTATTCAGAGACATGATCACTCAGTCAACAATAAAATATCCTCATTAATGTTCAGTAATGCTCAAATCTTCCATTATTTTGTGATTTGCGAATAATATCTATTGACTTGGGTCACGAAGGTTTGTGACTTTTAAAATATGGGTCCCAAGAAACACAACCTTTACACCATAATGCTTTATTTAAGAGTGTTTTATTCAGATTCAAAATAAAGAGTGCAATAAACCAGCTCTTCTATCTGCTTGTGTCCAGTTAAAGACCTGTCGCTGTCCACTGTTGTTTTCCCGACACTTGCAGTGCATTGTGGTCTACACTGACCGATCTAGTGACCACTGGTGCTCACTAATTTTCAAGGTGCATTGTGGGAAATTTTGAATAGACTACATTTTCACTCGCAGGACATTCGGACACCAAAAAAATGGTGTGAGCCCTAAATAGTTATCCTGATTCATCAGCCGGTTTCACTTTGTGGAAACTGTCTGACCTCACAGCATTAGGATTCATTTGCTCGACGGTAGACTTTTTTATCACTGCTATTCAGCTTTAAATCTTCGATATCGGGAATCGTTGCAGAATGTCTGGCTTCGTCTACATCCATCTCGACCTCTTTGTTTACTTGTGTTGTACCACAAAGGGACCCAGACAGACGCTTGAGTTTGACGTCATGGCTTCACAGCTCTTCTCTGATTGGCCGGTGCGCAGTCTACAATTTCCGGGGTTCTTGCAAACCGTCTAGTGTATTCTGATTTCTGACCAAGTCACTGGAGAGAAATTAAATTGAATGGAGGCACTAGGTGGCACCAGCCTGGCTACTAAATAGTGCCTTAAGTGCAGAATAGTGTGAACATTTGGACACAGCTGTCGATTTTACATGAAGGGTTCAAAAATGTCACCTGAAGAGGCAGGGTTGATCATTTCTGCAGTTTTGAACAGAAAGTCAATGGTTCTGATTCTGTTTTTGAGTCCTTTTAGATCAAAAATATAAAATAATGATGTGCATGTATTTAGAATGTGTATCATTTTTGTATTGAAAAAAAGCGAGTTTGTAAATCAGTGTTAATCTCCTCCAAACTAAACGAACGCATTTTGGGAGGGAATAGTTTCTCATTGCACTTTCTTACACTAACTCCAAGTGTAACTCAGAATTAACTAGACACATATCTATGGAGCTGTGAGGGCCCATTTGTTCTCATGTGTCAGATAATAAAAACAATGTGCATGCTCAGTGTGAGGGGTGAGCACGTCTCCTCAGAGCAGCTGTTATTAGCACAGAGGAGGCTTCAGCGCTGGAGTGTCACGTCGTCTCTGACTCCTTCTCTCTTTTCTCTCTCCGCACGCTCATTTGCCCCGATCTGAAGTGGAGGGGAAGAAAGAAGGGGGGCTGTGCAGTCATTTCCTGTCTGATGATCACGGGAAACGGGCAAACTAACAGGGCAACATCACAGGGGCAGGTGGGGGGCGGGTTGTGGCAGGGTGGGGCAGGTTGGACTCTGTGGGATGGGGTGGGTGGTGATGGTGCCTGTGCGTTTGGACCAAGCGTGCAGCAAAACTACACACAAAAACTAAAACATAAACAACTCAACTCAAACAGAAACTCACACAAACTACACACAAAACAAACAACAGACAAAAAAGTACAAACTAACTAAACGCAAACATTCAAACTACACGCAAACAACTCAAAAACTAAATAAACTATGTACAAACTTGTACAAAACAAACACACATATTCATATAAACCAGCGGTCCTCAATTTTTTCTCTTGTAAAGATTGATAATAGTTGTAAAAAAAAATTTCAGGGACTGGTGGAGGAAGGCAAGGCAAGTAATAACAGCTCAAAATGCATAAAACTCGAAACCATAATTTGAAAAAAGTCTAAACACTCATGTCTGCTATTTATGTAAATTTGTATGATATTTGGTGGTAGACAAAAAAAGAAGAAGTAAAAAGTAAAGCTAGTTTTTTTGTTTTTTTTTTTTGGGTGGGCCCCAACCACTGGGCTAATATAAACAAAATAAAACAAGGGCTGGTAGTGTTGAGACACTGTATTTTTCAAACTATAAGTTGGACATTTTTTTGATGCGATGCCACTTATATCTTAAAATTTTCACACTGACCACCACGAGAGGCTCTAGGCTTGCGTACTCCTGTCCTGTCACTTCACACTTTACTGCGCATGTCGGCTGCAGAATAAAGAGAAAGAGCCTCTGTCCTGTCTGCATCATATCAGTCGATCGCACCATTACTTCTGTATTACTGACAATTTAAAATTTAAGACAACTGAAACCATCCTGTCGAGATTCAGAAAAGCCGGAATAATTCTAACTGGAACTGATTCTGAGTTTGACGACAGCTACACAGAAGAGGAAGTGGCGCTCCGTTTACCTCTGGAGGTCGTGGAGTTGCTCAGAAGTGACACCGAGGATGAAGACTTCAATGGATTTAATGATTTGGAGTGAGATGGAGAGTTTGGTAAACTTGTTCTGTTCTGTTGTTTATGTTATAGTTATCTGAAGAACTGTTCATATGTGATGTTAACAGCCTGTTGTTCTCTGTTCTGTTTTTGCTATAACTTGCCTTTCAAGATGAAATGTCAGTTCCTAGTATCTGATTTTATAAAATAAATTTCCCAAAAAAGTGTGACTTATAGTCCGGTGTGACTTATATGTTTTTGTCTTCTTCATTAGGCATTTTTTGGCTGATGTGACTTATACTCCGGAGCGACTTATAGTCCGAAAAATACAGTACACAAAACTACACACACACCTCTTAAAAACCAAATAAATTACACACAAATTACACACTCATTAAAAAAAAAAAAAATAAAAATAAAAAATACTCCAACTTCCTATGAAACAGTCAGACTAGGGCTGATGATGCAGACGCTTTCAATGTGGTTACACCAAGAATGTGGGACAAAACTATACACAAATGACTCAAAAACGAAATAAACTACACACAAACTAAACAAACTACTCACAAAATAAACTACACACTCATAAACTACCAAAACTATTTCCTCCAACTTTCAGCCTAAGAAACAGTCAAACCGTTTCTATGTGGTTAGCCCAAGAGCATGGTACTACACAAAACTACTCCAAAACTAAAAAACTACACCAAACTATACATAAAGTAAAAAACACACACAAAACAAAGTCCACGCTCATATGAACTACAACAACAACAACAAAATCCTTGAACTTTCCACCTATGGAACCGAGACGGACCCAACTTTCCTCTAACAAATGGTCAAACAAGGTCAAACTAAACAAACTACCCACAAAATAAACTACGCACTCATATAAACTACCAAAAAAATCTTCCAACTTTCCCCCTAAGAAAGTTGGAGTGAAACAAGGTCTGGTGGTGCGACCAATTTCTATGTGGTTAGCCCAAGAGTGTGGCACTGGTACTCCAATCCTAAATAAACTACACACAAACTATACATGAACTAAACAAACTACACACAAAGCAAACTTTTGAACTTTTCTCCTAAGAAACGGTCAAATGGTTTCTATGTGGTTAGGCCAAGAGTGTGGCACTTACACAAAACTACTGAAAAAATAAATAAACTACACACAAAACAAACTACACACTCAAATAAACTACAAAAAAAAAAAAGAAATCCTTGAACCAAGACGGACCAAGAATGTGGGGCTTATACTTTCCTCCAACTTTCCTCTAACAAATGGTCAAACAAGGTCAAACTAAACAAACTACTTACGAAATAAACTACGCACTCATATAAACTACCCAAAAAAACTTCCTCCAACTTTCTCCCTAAGAAACAGTCAAACGAGGCCTGGTGGTGCGTTCAGTTTCTAAGAGTGTGGCACTTACACAAAACTACTCCAAAACTAAATAAACTACGTGCAAACTATACACAAAGTAAACAAACTACACACAAAGCAAACTACACGCTCATATGAACTACAACAACAACAACAAAATCCTCCTACGGAACCAAGACGGACCAAAAATGTGGGACTTATACTTTCCCCCAACTTTCCTCTAACAAATGGTTAAACGAGGTCAAACTAAACAAACTACTCATAAAATAAACTACACACTACCAAACTACTATACTCCCAAAGTTCTACCAAACTACTACTACTATAAACTACTACTACTTTCCTCCTACAGAACCAAGAAGAACCAAGAATGTGGGATTTATACTTTCCCCAACTTTCCTCTAACGAACAATCAAACGAGGTCAAACTAAACAAACTACTCACAATATAAACTACACAGTCATATAAACTACCAAAAAAAATTCCTCTAACTTTCCACCTAAGAAACGGTCCAATAAGGCCTGGTGGTGTGATCAGTTTCTATGTGGTTAGCCCAAGAGTGCACACAAAACTACTCTAAAACAAAATAAACTACACGCAAACTATACATGAACTAAACAAATTACACACTTATATAAACGTCCTCGAACTTTCCTCCTGAGGAACCAAGAAGGACCAAGAATTGTAAAGGACCAAGACTTATACTTTCCCCCAACTTTCCTCTCTAAGAAACGGTCAAACGAGGCCTGTTGGTGCCGATGTTTTCCGTGTGGTTAGCCCAGGCTTCCGGCGCACACACACAAATGGAAATGTGCTCCGTCCCTCTCTCTTTTTCTCTCTCTCTCCCGCTCTCCTCCTCCCATCTGTCAAGACAATACATCTGAATCTTTAATCCATGAGCAGCCATTGAGTACGAGCGAATTGGCGATTACAGATGTTTTAGTGTGTTTTGTGTGTCTGTCTCTGTTTGGGCCCTTCAGCTACCTGCTCTATCTCTCCCCCTACTCCCTCGCCCCTCGCTCGCCCTCTCTCTCTTTCTCTCTCTCTCTCTCTCTCTCTCCGCCCTGTGCCATCGTGCCACCATATGACACTGGCATCATTTTCTACACCTACTGGCCTGTAAAATTACTGTGTGTATTTAACGTCTACAATCTTATCTTTTGTTAACTTTTGGATAATGTGCCAGTTTTGTGCCATGTAAGGTGAGCCTCGTTAATATTACGTTTATCTCTATATTCCAGCGTCTTTTCCTCAATGCTGACACGCGAAATAACTCAATAACTGGGGCAAAAACTACGTGCGTAAAAGTTTTATCCGGATTTCCAAAGTCTCAAAAACACTGCAAAACATCACTTGTATATTAGCTGCTATTTAGTGCCTGGAAATCCTTAAAGGGACAGTCTGGAATTTTGGACATAGGACCTCATTTCCTAGTGAACCAGAGTGTTGGAGACGTGTGGAGACGCTTTTTTAAATATTCCATCCAGTCCTTGTATTTGCAGAGGTCACTGGTGCTAGGCTAGTGCATGTCAATGGCCATAGTTATCCTGCCACTAAAAACAGTCTTACCCACTCCACAAAACAGCCAAAACAAAACAATTATTAGGACAGACTATTAATGTAAATGTTTTTGTTGATAGAATAATGTTTGAATCGCCTAATCATTGCATGTTGAGGAACTATTTTCTCAGCAGCAACGGAATTTTACTTTGCCGGTAAGATATGTGCTAGGTGATATCAGAGCCTATTTACACGAGAATGCTTGCGGGTGAAACTGACAAAATATTTTAAGTGCCTTTTGTTTAGACAGTGATGGAGTTTTTGGGCTTAAAAACACAAAAATCTGAAACCACCCTGCAGAGTGGGAAAGTTGAATACGCTCCGTAGTAGCTTTTCTGTCTACACTGCCCAAGACGCAAAACTCTGGTTAGATCTGCTCACGTCACGTACACATTTACGTCACATACATCACTACCTAGGCGCCTGGCATGTATACCCAGTCAAATTCCACACACTTTTGCGTCACCGTCTTCACGCAGATTTCCTCCCTCGTCTGAAGTGAAGTGAAGACGCGACGGCCACTTTTGTGTCTTTTGTTCAGACCGTCATCATATAAACGTTGCCTCAGTCCACCGCTGCCAAGCTTTCTATCAGGAAGTACAACTCGCTGCTGCTCAGACATAAATCCTTCAAATGCAAGGATGGCTTTACTTCTAAAATTATCTTATCTATACAGACATTTACATCAATAATCTGGCGTAACAATAGATTTTCTTCGGGTGTTTTGTGGAGTGGGTAAGCCTGTTTTTAGTGGCAGGCTAACTATGGCCATTGACATGCACTAGCCTAGCACCAGCAAACTCTGCAAATACAAGGACTGGATGAAATATTTAAAACAATGTCTCCACACGTCTCCAACACTCTGGCTCACTAGGAAATGAGGTCCTATGTCCAAAATTCCGGAGTGTCTTTTTAAGGTTTTCTATCTTCATGGAGACCAAACCAGACCAAGTTACAGGTCAGATCTGTAAAGAGATTTTTTTTTTTTTTTTTTAGATATTTTTGAGCTAAATGTAAGATAGAGCTGTTTAAAGTCATACTGTGGAACATTCCGGGCAGAGCAATGACATATCCAAAGAAACAAGCAGGTGATGGACCGCCACCAAAAACTTGAATAGCGCACCTTTAACTTCCTACATCTTTTATGCTTTTACTCTTTTCTTCTTTGATTTTTCACCTTTTTTCTTTTTTTAACTCTTTATCACTGCCTAGTTCATTGCTCTCTCTCTTCCTCCCTGCTCCCTCCCTCTCTCCCCCACACTCCCTCCCTCCGCCCAACAAACAAGCGGCACAGCTCTCGACACAGCGCGTTCTGTGCCATCATGCCACCATATGACACTGCCATCATTTGGTAATTAAACCCTCGCTGGCTTTAAATATGAAAAGCTGGCACGAGCTGATGATGATGATACTGGCTGTCGCTCAGACTGGGCCCGCGCGCCACACACGGGCACCAGCATATTGTGCACTTCTGCTCCGCTATGGACAGACGCACCATCACAAATACACACAAATCACACATGCAAACTGTTTTTAGTCAACTACACAAGCGCTCACAAATTACGCCCAAATTCACCACAAATAAAGTATGAACTAAATTCACACAACCTCTCACAAACTGTACACAAACTCAACAAAACAAAACACATGCTTTTACTTTTTTAACATTTTTTTTGACATACATTCATTCAACATACTATTTTGTGTGTCATTAGTATTATCATTAGTCCGAGTTTGTATGACCATAAATGAAAAAATAAATAAATAAATAAAAAAACTGGCATCTTTAAAAAATAAAGATAAGAACTTAGAAAAAAAAGTGATTGTATTTCTATTCGAGGGGGTAGCATATGGAACAATCTGAGTGATGATTTAAAGAAGAAAGTCTAACACAGTAGAAGCCTTTAAAAAAAAAGAGTATAAAGAATTATGTTTTTTAAAGATATAGAGCTCCGGAATGAAAGAATTATGCATTCAGTTTTGTTTGTTTTAATTTATATTTTGTCTCTTATATACAATAAGTTGTAAGTGAAATTGTAAATGGAAACTTTTTGTTCATACGCCATTTTCTTTCTTGGAATTCTGTTATTGTTTAATAGGGTTACAAGGCGTTACAAGTACTTTTTACTTCAGGGTTGTAGTCCATGTTTTGTTTTGTAGTGCTGCAAAATGACTGAATAAACTACTACTACTACTACTACTACTACTACTACTACTACTACTACTACTACTACTACTACTACTACTACTACTACTACTACTACTATTACTACTACTACTACATCAAAACCTACTACTTATTATGCAAAATAATACTATATAATAATCATTAAAAATATACATGTGCTTTATTTATTTATTAGTTGATTTAACATGGACCATGTAAATTAATAAACATTTCTGTAAATGTTCCAAAATTTGTTTAAATGGTTATTTTCATCATCACCATCACCACTGGACAGTGTTTAAAAGTTGCCCTGAAACTAAAGATAATTTTAAAATGCATACAATATAAACAGAAATACAGATATTAAGATATTAAAGATTTTTAAAATAAACATTTTTTAAAAACATAATAGGGCAAACATGGCACAAATACATTACCTGGAATGCTGACAGGTTTGGTTATTAAAACTCTACTTCCTGAGGTGTACTTGTGCCATATGTGGCCACCTCCCTGATGATCACAAGTACAGAGTGTCACTTTCGGTGTCACTCTCACTGTGATAGGTTTCATTCACATATGTTTCAGTAATCCTTTATTATTAGTCTGTCTACATCTCCAAAGCTCAAAAAACCTCCACAGCTCTGTTCCAAAGAGGTAACGAAGAGGTAGTTTTCAAGATAACAGCTCCTTTTACCTTCTATTCTAGAAGAGATTGGCATTTACAGGGTTGATGGTCCAAATAATTCAAGTGAAGGTGTATGGAATTTAAAAACACAGTGAACACACTCGTCAAATCACACATCAAAAACAAAATCTACTACTACTGCTACTCGTAAACTCAAGAAAATACACATAACATGGCACAAACTTTGATTAAAATACACACTAACTAAACACAAACAGACTCACTCACATGTACCATGCACAAAGGAATTAACTAAACTATTACCAAACTCACACTCACACAAACGAAATACAATGCACATTAACTACTCAAAAAACAAAATACAATCAACTTACTTACAACACAAACAACACACCATCTAAACAAACTACAGAACAACCACAGACTATACTGGGAATTGGTGGTAATGGGACTCAGCATCAAATTCTCCCCTATAATTGGCAGCCTCAATGAGCTTCATTTGACTGGAGCCAAAAGCTATGAGTGACGTCAAAACCTTTAGTCCACTTCTTTATGCAGTCACAAACTAAACAAAACAAAGTAGAAACAAACTACTCACAAACTACACATAAAACAGACCCTACAACTTTTAACCAGAGGACCGGTCAAACACAAAAGTAAAGCATCTCCAGCTCAGGCGGATTTGTTTCTCATCCATAAACGTGTGACCTTGGGCAGAGCTGGGTGTTGGCTGTGAGAGGAGCTTGTTTTTGCCAGATCTGAACTGGAGTTTATGATCCAACATGACATAATGTATTAATAATAAACATGCCTCTATTTTCCACTCATGAAATTCAACATGATTTACGCCTTCCAACTGTACCACAGCACTGTATTCTGATTAATAGAGACAGGTTAAATTACTAAGTCTTGCAAAGATGATCTAAAACATGACTTACTGTTTTTTTTATTTTTTTTATTTATAACAGATTAACAAACTTTTTATCTTGTTTAGTTTACTCAGATAGAGTGTTACTTTTGTTTTCTCATTTTGTTAAGTTAACCTACTTCAAAATGCAAAATGTGTGAAGCAATGTCTTAGTTCATGGTCTCTGTTTTGCATAGGCTCTATTCACACTTACGTCACAAACCAAGAAGACATTTGGAAACATGTGATGACAACTTCCAGTGGGACCTGCTCACAGTAGTAAGTAGTAGTAGTAAATGAGAAAATGGCCCAGTTTTCTTCATCTGCATGTCACTGTAGATTCAAGATGATTCCAAACAGTCACATGCAGTCTTGCTTACTGTTGATCGCATTTACTTCAGTGGGTTTTATCACAGTCGGTCGGTGAGCCCAGTGTCGGGAACTGCAATGGAAGTAGTCATTGCATGTTTCCAAACATCTTCTTGGTTTGTGACGTAATTGGGAATAGAGCCTATTGTGTTTGTTCAAGGTCCTATATTATACAAAATTGACTTTTGTGAGATTTTAGTCACTTTAGAATGGTGTTACCTCTTCAAAAACATACCTTAGGGTTCCCACGGTCATGGAAATCCTGGAAAAGTAATGGAATGTAATTTTCCAGGCATGAAAAAGTCAAGGAAGTTTGAAAGTTTTGGAAAAGTCATGCATTTTTAGTATCTCTTTCACGCAACTACAGCGTTCTGTTAAGTTATCATTAGACTATTATGATTATTTCCAAATGTATGTGCCTTTTGTTTAAAAAAGATGCCAATAAATGCACTGACAGTATTTTGAATGTTAAACTAAAACACCAAACCATAAGGTGAGTGGAAAGGATTTCATATTTAGCCCTAAAAGTATTTTCAATTCTATACATGTAAGGTGTAGTAAAGTCACAGCAAATTCACTTTAGGTCATGAAAAAGTTATAGAAATGTTTGGTAGTTTTTAAAAAGAGTGGGAATCCTGATACCTGGAGTTGTGTTTTGTTTCATTCACGCATGTTTGAGTAATCTTACATTAATATATGTCTGCATTTCCAAAGCTCAAAAAGTTCTGTTCCATTTTGTGATGTCATGTAGTGGTTGTTTTCAAGGTAACAGCTACTTTTTTACCCTTTAGTTGAGTGGAGATTGGCAATTCAGGATCTGAAATTATCCAAATGATTCTAGTGAAGGTGTATGGAGTTTAATAACACAGTGGAGCACTTGCTGTATTACCACACAAGATCACAAATGGTGTTTTCTGTTTTAGAGAAGAACTCAGCCAAAATATGCAGGATTTGTGTGTTAAACATGTGTAAATGAAACAAAACACAACTCCAGGTCTGTTTGTGATGAAGAAACAACATTATAACATAGGGTAGATCAGAAAATAGCAAAATATTGGCCTTTTACCGTAGACTTCCAACAACATTTGCATGAGCCTAATTATCCTGTGCTACTTTGATAAATGACAACACATCCAGTGGCCTGCCCGGAAGAACAGAGCAGGCCAAAATAGACTCAGCGAAAGATAGAGAGAACGGGGGAAAGAGAGAAAGAGGGGATGAGGATGGGGGTTGGTGGGTCATGGGAGGAGGGGAGCGGCCCGGGACACTCGGAGGGACAGGGGAGGTGTACTTAATGTTCACTCCATGAGCAAGTAGGGCACTATTTTTACTGAGGGCCTGGATGGAAGGGCAGGTGAAAAGTTAGCGTTGGCGTAGCAGCAGGGGAGGCGGCCGGTTCGGATACCTCAACCTTTATCCCACCCAGCCCCCGGCAATATCTGGTAACCATGGTGACCAATCTAATGGAAAAAACAATGATAAAAAGGGTAGACCATAATTGTTTGTGGGACATTTTAAATAATCGTGATAATTGCCAACAAAGATTACCAACACAAATAAAAAAATAAAAAAAAAACATTATCTATGATTTTCTCTTCTGTGTCATTATTGTTTTCACATATAAGAAAATACTATATTCTAACAGTTCAAATATGGAACCTATTCATAACATTTAAAATTATTCATATCCCTAACATTTTTGAAACTATTAGCAACTTTAACCTTTGTGCACTCCCTTAAAATTTTTTGCAGGACAGATTTTTGTCCTCCTTTTTTATATCAATGTTTTATTTATTTATTCCTGCCCAAATCATACATTCTAAATAATTCTAAATAAAAAATATATTTTTCTATATCTTTCAAGTAATTTTTACTTTCTTTGTGTTGGGATTATCAGAGGCTGGGGGCTCCTCTAGAATGCACCCATATTATTTTAACCTCAAATATCTACATCTGTGGACTTCAGGCTGGACTCAAATGTACAAATGTCTTTCTATTGATATAACCTTATAATGGAACATCCACAGTAAAAAGAAAAACATCAAAAAAATTCAAAAAGAGACTAAAACTAAATAATTTTAAGGGTTTTTAACGACAAAGAATGAAAAATAAATCCAAAAGTAATGCCAGTGAAAAAGCCATTTTGAATGGAAGTCAATGGGACAAAAATGTATCTAAGGACCACAGGTGTGAGTATTTTGATTATAGATCGTTCAATTAATGTGATTTTGAAAAAACAAAACAAAAAAAGAAACACAGAAATTAAAAATACATCACAAAATACACAAACTGGCCAAATTGTGCAATTTGGTGCAATATAGCCAAAGTTATGCAGAAAAGAAAAGTTGAGATGAACAAAAATGTACCTAGGGGTGTAGGAGGGTTAATAATTATCGTAATATAATCGTTAATCGTAATTATTTTGGCCATTATAATCAATATTGTCCCATACTATTACTGTAGGCCATAACTAGAACTCTCTCTCTTTCCTCTCCTCTTTTCTGTTCACTAAATCTTTTCATTTTCCCCTCCCCACATAAACGTGCAGTGTGGAGCGTTAGCCACCATTAGCGCTAGCCCCACACAGGTTTATGGGCGTTTAAGCTGCAGTGTTTGGGCTCCTCCCGTTAGGATGTGATGGGTGATGTATTCGTGTAGACAGAAGGAGATAAGATAAAACTTATATTTGCAGCATAAAAATAAAATTAAGATTGGAGATTTTTTTGAACACTGTAAAGGTTTTGGTTTGTGGGGCCAATTTGTGGTGAGGCGGAAAATTATAATGGGTCACGATTGGGGGTATGAATGAATACAGTAGTTGATAGTGGTGTACTAGTAGACAGAAGAGACAAAAAGCAAAAGTATGCATTTGTAACATGATTCATTAATGAAAAAGAAAATATTTGTGAACATGAATATTGTGAAGGTGAGGCCATAAAATATAATGGGTCTCTATTGGAGGTATGAATGAATTAAGTAGTTGATAGTGGTGCAAACAGAATGGACAAAAATAAAAGTATGTATTTGTGACATAGTTCATAAATAAAACTGTAAGTGAATATTTGTGAACATGAATATTAAGGTATTTTCATCCCTTTGTGAAAGTGAATCCATAAATTGTAATGGGTCACTACAGGGGGAATGAATGATTGAATAAAGTTAATTATAGATAGAACGGGCAAAAATAAAAGAATGCATTTGTAGGATGATTCATAAATAAAAATAAAACTGTGAATAGAGATTTGTGAACATGAATATTAAGGTATTTTCATCTCTTTGTGAAAGTGAAGCCATAAATTTTAATGGGTCACTATTGGGGATATGATATGAATAAAGTAGTTGATAGTGGTGTACTAGCAGACAGAAGGGACAAAAACAAAAAAAAATGTATTTGTAACATAATTGATACATAAAAATAAAACTGTGAATGGGGATTTGTGAACATGAATACTAAGGTATTGTCTTTCCTTTGTGAAGGTGAGACCATAAATTATAATGGGTCACAATTGGGGATTTGAATTTAAAAAGTACTTAATAGTGGTGTACTAGTAGACAAAAAGGGCAAAAATAAAAATATGTATTTGTAACCTGATTCTTAAATTTAAAAAAATAAAACTGTGAATGGAGACTGAACAGGTATTTTCATCCTTTTATGAAGGTGAGGACCATAAAATAATGGGTCACTATTGGGGTAATGAATGAATGAATAAAGTTAATCGTAGATAGAAGGGGCAAAAATAAAAGTATGCATTTGATTCATTAATAAAAATAAAACTGTGACTGGAGATTTGTGAGCATGAACATTAATGTATTTTCATCCCTTTGTGAAAGTGAAACCATGAATTATAATAAATCACAACTGGGGGAATGACTGAATAAGGCAATTGATAGTGGTGTAGATGTGTAACATAATTCATTAATAAAAATAAAAATGTGAATGCAGATTTTTGGTATTTTCATCCCTTTGTGAAAGTGAAGCCATAATTTATAATGGGTCACTATTATTACGCAATTGAGTGAGATTTTAGTCACGTTAGTCAAAACATACACTCAAAAACATACTTGGAGTTGTGTTTTGTTTCATTCACATAAGTTTAAGTAACTCTGCATTATTATATGTCTACATCTCCAAAGCTCAAAATGTTCTGTTCCATTCAATAAAAATAAAAGAATGAATGCAGATTTGTGGTATTTTTATCCCTTTGTAAAAGTGAAGCCATGAATTATAATGGGTCACTGTGGGGGGATATGGATGAATAAGCCTAAGTTAATAGATATAAAAATCCTTTAAAATTGAAATTGAAATACAGTGGACAAAATTCAAAAACAAATATCTTTTTTTTGTTTTGTTTTTGTTTTTGTTTTGTTTTTTACCATTCAGCTGCAACAAAGCAATGCAAATGTGAGGTTGAATTTACAGGTTTTAACTCTTTATTTTGATCATCTGAGTCTCTCAAAAAGCCATGTGGGTATTTATTTATTATTATTTTTTTTTTTTTTATAGAAAATCATTGTTTTTAGTAAAAGTTATCAAAGAGATCATACAGATTACCGTTCTATGTGCAGTTACAATGCAAGGCAGTAGTAGAGCAATATTTTGGAGGTCACTGGGTTCAAGCAGCCTTTTCTATTGTATATCTTTTGCCGTTGAAAGAAGTTATTTAAGATAAGAGATAATGAAATAAAAACATTTTGACACAGTGTTACATTTTGTGGTGAAAGACCTCAGCTGATGTTCAGTACGTTTGCAAAAATGTCATGTGTTTTTAATTTAAAGGCTATTTTTGGATTTGTTTACTTACATCGTACAAGTAAAATACATTATTTCATTAGTTAACGTTCATGTAGTTTCCCGTGTTCATGTGGTGCAGTTTTTTATGTATATATTTTGTCTCTGTAGTGACTTCACCCATTATAAAGTTAATGGGTTATTAAAATACATTCAAATCGCATATAGTAAGCACATACGTTTTTCTTGTGTTTATTTATTTATTTTTCTTTAAACAGCATTTAAAAACACATTGAACATTATACCAGGCTAAAAAAAAAAAACAGAAGGAAACCACATTTTCAAAATTTACCAGCACGCACCACCGAGACAGCCCAAAATCAGCTCATTTTCACTGGCTCTTCATCACTGTCACCGGAAATTACCATAAATTAACATTGTAAGAAACCCTTCAGATAGGACCCATATGTAACTATTTATCCAAACACACATTTCCCGTCATCTTTTTTTTATTTTTTTAACTCCTGCTTTAACTTTAACTTTAGATACCCAACCACGCCACATAAACCCACAAATGCCCCGACATAAAGGCAGAATATTAACATAGTGTCCACCAATAGAAAGCTTCATCCTGGGACATTTTTTCCCTATCAAATCCATTATGGTCTTTGGTCCAGTGATGGTCTTATAGCCGAAGTCGTCACACTGTAAAACACTTCTAATGCCAAATGTTTGTTAAATTGCCGATAGAGAAGCTATAATATTTTAATGTTGGACTTTATAGCTTGGGTACGCTCGGGTGTGCTAGTGGATATTGTAACATTGCATTTTTACTGGTTATTCGTCTGTTAATGTTCCAGTAGCTAACTTTAATACTCTCCGAGATTTTTTTCTTTCTCGTTTTTGGTGTATTCTCGCACTCAGTTAAACACATTCAAAGTTGGGGTCCAGAAGTTCAAGAATAGTGGCTTGCTATAGGGTCTGGAGTTATTGCTGTGTAAGATGGTTTATGGGGAATTACTGAATCATAATCATGCTTAAAATGATGGTAATAGGCCAGAATTGTGGTACTGGTTAATTTTATGGAGTTGTCTCATTTTGGGGGCCGGCCAATCAGATTAAGTGGATCGTTGGAGATTTTATTTGGATTTCCATGCCAAAAATTGTGTAATTCGTAACATATCTAAGCACACATTTTGGTTAATATCGCTGGACGGCATTTTTGTGTTTGTTTAACTTGACATTTTATTTTGCGTAAACATAAATAATTTCATAAAACGCAAGCTCATGCATGTATTTGCAATTATATGTGTATTTTGTAAAAAATAAACTGCCAGAGTTAACTAAATATTTTCGTTTTGTTTTTCATCATTATGGATGAAGTTGGCTTTTGTAGCACTTAAAACTAAATTAAGAATAATCAGATAATAAAAGCCAGTTCACAATTATACGAGAGTCCAAGTAGTATAGTGAAATATGAGGTCTCCAAACAGCACCAAAATATGACATAAAATTAGGCGTAATTGTTTGATCACATTTCTAATTTCAATTTTTTTATTCCTCTGTTATTAGTTTACATGTTTCCTTTAACCTCCAATGTTATTTTTATACGTTAGTCAAAACATACACTCAAAAACATACTTGGAGTTGTGTTTTGTTTCATTCACACGTTTGAGTAACCCTGCATTATATATGTCTACATGTCCAAAGCTCAAAATGTTCTGTTCCATTCAATAAAAATAAAAGTGTGAATGCAGATTTTTGGTATTTTTATCCCTTTGTGAAAGTGAAGCCATGAATTATAATGGGTGAATAAGCCTAAGTAATATATAAAGACATAAAAAATCTATAAATCTTTATTCATAATTAAGCGTAACCGTTTGATCACATTTCTAATTTTTTATTCCTCTTTATTCCTCTGTTATTACTTTATATGTTTCCTTTAAACTCAAATGTTATTTTTCCAGCTCAAATTTTTAAATCCCAGTAGAAGTCCAATTTTTACACCCACTGGCCTGTAAAATGTGTATATTTAAACATGTAAACAACTGCATATCTTCTGTTAACTTTTGGGTAATGTGCCAGTTTTGTCCCGTTTGAGTCTCATTAATATTTATACAGTGACACATCTTTATATTTTAAGTTTTGGGCATATAGTTTGGCGATAGGATCTCCAAATACACCCCTTCATGTCTTTTATGTATTAATTTCTGTGTATATTTCTAATTCATATAACCACAAAACTGTATTTGTGTTGTTTATTTGTTGTGTAATTATTTATTTATGTTTACTTGAATCCTCTCTCCAATTCAAATACCATATTCCCTAAACCAGTCCCATTTCTACACCTACTGGACTGTAAAATTACTGTGTATTTAACATCTAAAATCTTATCTTTTGTTAACTTTTGGATAATGTGCCAATTTTGTGCCATATAAGGTGAGCCTCATGAATATTTATACAATGCACTAACCCTATCATCTATCTCTATTTTCCAGCGTCTCTTCCTCAAACCTGACACCCAGAATAACTCAATAATTGGAGCAAAAACTGCGTGCGTAAAAGTTGTATCCAAATCTCCAAGGCCTCCAAAACACTGCAAAACACAGCTTGTATTTTAGCTGCTATTTAGTGACTGGAAAACCTCAACTTAAGTAACTTCCCACCTCTCTTACGCACCACGCTTTTACGCTTTTCTGCTTTGATTTTTCACCTTTTTTTTTTTTTTTTTACTCTTTATCAATGCCTAGTTCATTGGAGCACGCTTGCTTCTTCCTCTTCTTGTTGTCGCCCTAAACCGTTTAGTTTTGGATGGGCGCTCCGAGTTGTCGCACTAGCAGCGGCAGCAGCGGAGGGAGCCAGGCGGGCGAGGGAGCAGGGAGGCAGGGAGGCAGGGAGGACGGCCAGCCGGGGAGGGCGCGCAGGAGGCCGGACACATCTAGTGGGCTGCATCGGGGTGCGGGGGGGAGGAGGAAGATGCACCATTAGCCAGGACGCTTTGGACATGGCTCAAAGCGCTGCTCCGCCAGGTAAGGACCCCCCTCTCCACGAAAAAGAAAAAAAAAAAAGTCGGAAATGTCAATGTTTATTTGCACTTGACAAAACTGAGAAATCCCGTCTTTATAGCTCTGTGGGAAAGCCAAGGTTTTACGCACACGAGTCCCGCTTGCAGTTGCTATTAAAACACAAGAGTATACCGAATATTTGTACTTAAAAGTAAAAGTACAGTTACATGAATACTACATGAGCATTAAAATGTACTCAATACTCAATCAGTATAACTGCTGCCAAAATTGTAGGCTACATAAATAAAAAATAAAAATTACACTGGATAAAAAATACTTCAAAGTGCCAGTCAGAACTTTCAAAACTATTTTAACTAATTACAATTACATGTTTAGAATTACTGTCACTTACAAGTAGCTGCCAACATTGTACTTAAGTAAAAGTAACATGAAAATACTCAAAGCAGCTACTACAGTGATCTTTTAACGACTAGCCTAATTATAATTACATGGATAGAATTATACTCAATTATCTAAGTATCAAGTACAATGCGTGTTTAAAAATCTACTTTAAAAAGTAGACTACAATTTGATCAGCCCAAAATATCTACTCAAGTACTGCAACTTATGTGTACTTTCCAGCCATTAGGCCTATTATTATGTTATGACTTAATACTATCCCTATACACCGCACTAATTGAAAACACAACCCGCAGTGCAATTCACCTCCAGTTTGGGGCCGAGATGGGAAGAAGATCAATGCGAAACAGTTGTAATGATCTAATTAATTATGGCGAAATTAAAAGCAAGTACAAAATCAATCTGCGCCAGTGTCGGGTATATCGACTCAAATTGATACCCATCTGCGCGCGGGTGGAGAGCGGAGACGCACAAATGCAGCTGATGTCCTCGCGCAGTTGTGCCATGGCCCTGCGCATATGGCAGCGGGTGTCACGAGGGCCCCACGGCGTCACGGAGGGGCGCGGAGGGGCGAGGGGGGGGGGGGTCCACGTGCAGGCTGCAGCTCATCATAAGTGGACTAATAGGGATGGAGTGGGTCCAAGGACAGGATAGGGAATTATTATTGTAAGTGCTAAACGTGGTAAATTGAGTGAAATAAACAGAAAGAGACGGTATTTATTTTATTCATGGATCAAAGGCCCTGTTTCATATGACCAAAAATACGCTGGTTATTAAATATGTCTCGTGCAGCCATTACGCATTACTTTTACGCACGCAAATTGGGTTGTGCCAAATAGTGCCAGAGCTTCTAATGTGACAGTGTATTAAAATAGAACAAGCAAGGCAGTGGAGCTAGGAACAAGACACAAGGAACAACAAAAAATCGATATTTGACGTGAACGCGCATTACAGCCCATATGTCTCAGCCAGAAAAAAATCACTTTCTATTTAATGCCATTTATCACCCCCTCCACGAAATCTTCTTATAATATGCACTATGTTTTACTACTATGATGTACTATTAGTTATATTATTAGCAGTTGAACTATGTATATGTGGCGTGGATGTGTTTTTAAATTATAAACATGTTTCCATCTTTATTGGTGTTTGACCAGGGAGCAGCTAAAATGTATTTTTTTTAACCTGACAATAATAATAAATCCTTTTAAAAAATCTTCTAAATTCTAAATCTGGTAATATTTAAATTAAACAAGAAGTATCCCTCTTGAGTGTATTGAAATCTTAAATTTTGCATTTTTACATTTATGCCAAAAATTTGAATACATCATTTTCACTAATTGTAAGGTTTTTGGTTTTCAGAATTAGTCGATTAATAACTCACCAAATGACTTGTAAATCAGGCGTTTATTGTGTCAACAGGAGTAGGTTTAATTGCTTATAAATTGCTGCTTAAAACAGGCATCATCTTTTGTAAGTGTAAAAAAAAGTAGTCTAAATATAGTGAAAATTAAAAATTGAGTTTGGCATGTGTTAAAAAAGAACAGAAATATAATTCATGGGGTCAAAAAACAAAGCAGAAAACCAGACGCCTTTAAAGCAGCGTAAGAAGCCTACCCTTTGCTCTCAGGACTAAACCCTGGCACTTTGTTAATCATCGCGTTTTGTTTTGCTGTCGCGGTGACACGGGCACGTCAGCGGTACACAGCGCACAGCCGAGCGCGCTCCGAGGAGGCGCGCGGGGGGCAGATCGGCGGGGCTGTGGTTGTGTGTGTGGGGGAAATAGCAGCAGCTTTAGGGCAAAAGTGCACCGACGTGTGAAATTACTGCCCATGGTGCTACATATTGTACCAGAAGCTCCCAGCCCCAAAAAAGTCACGCACAAAAAGAGGGATCGTCCTCAAAGTTGTCCAGAGGCAAGTGGACCAACACACGGTCATTATTATTATTATTATTATTATTATTATTATTATTATTATTATTATTATTATTATTATTATTATTATTATTATTATTATTAGAAATTGTGTGTGTGAATTTTTCTTATCCAATACTTGAGCTTTTGCCCACTCTTTGAAAAGCACATTACGCACGACATTTTAGTATCATTGTACAAATTGTTGGCTCTTTTTCTCAATATAAAAAATATAAAAAGTAAATTATAATTATAAAACAATTTAACTTAATTGGATTTCGTTTAACCAAATCCAGCTCAAGTTCCAATAGTCAGATCACACGTCGAAAAGGCAAACACTTTCCCTTTTCCCAGACACAAAGCATTGACTTTTGAAAATCCTGTTAGACCCGAGCTTTTCTCTCTTTGTTTCGCTTTGGATTGAGTCCCAGCGGAAGAGATTAAGCCGCCATAATTCAGCTACAGTAGGCTTACGGGCCGACCTCTGACCCGGCCGGAGCGCGGTAGAAACAGCGGCGGTAGTGGTGGTGGTTTGGAGAGGCTGAGGAGTGGATGAAAGAGTGGAGTGGACGTGGTCCCGCTGTGCGTAAAAGCTTCTGTGTGAGCGCCATCTACAGAGCGCGCGCGGACAGTGGTGGTGGTGATGATGAAGAGGAGGAGGATGAGTGCACCTTACACCTGCTCCTGACCGTGCGTGCACAACGTGCACACTCACAAGCACGCAAACCACTCTTGACTTTTTAGTGAGGAACATGTTTTTAGTTATTTTCTGATTTGTCACTAAATCTCATCATTCAAAACAAACATTAAAGTGTCTACTTTCCTCAGAACTGTCTCGTTATTTTATTTTATTTTATGAGCAGTAAATATTTTTAAATAATCCTTATTGTTCAAATGGAAGCACACTGACAGGCCCGAAGGCCATTATTTTACTCACAGTTATCTAATTGTTTAAACGGATACTTGTGTCCTTTGTCTTGTCGTGTCTGGTTTGGACACCTTAAAGCTCACTTAGATGATGATATTGTGAGAGTAAAAACGTGTGGGGTCAGTCTCTTGACTCGAGAGTCCAAAGACAACAGCTCCAAAGCGCCTCTTCTTAAACACCGCGCGCGTTGACAGTAGCGTCCCTCACTTCTACCCCCTGCCTTTAATTTCCTTGATTCTTCACCCTAAAGTCTCATCATTTCCCATTTCGTCTCCCTCCCCTTCCTGGCTGTCGGATGCAGGGACCTCCTCATTTGAGCTGCAGTTTTTTTTACGTGGGCGAATCACAAAGTGTTGGAATCTATTGCCTTTGTCTGACAAGTCATCCATCTCTATGCGCGCGGATCTGTGGGCTGGAGGAGAGGGGAGGGGGATCTGTGACTGCAGCTTTTACAAACAGACACACAGCGCAGCCTTTCATTCTCAGCCAAAGCTCCGCTCAGCACAGCCCACTGTGAGAGAGGGAGAGAGAGAGAGAGAGGGGATCCTGTGCCCGGCCGCTCCGCTCTCAGCCCGCCCGTGTGTGATACGCTCCGCTCCGGATACTCCGCTCCAGCCGCAGGATTCACAGTGCTTTTCCTCACGGTCACGATGTGCTGGAGACACGAGCTGTGAGCCGCTCGGAGCCCATGTTGTTGCCGCTGTTGGCGCGCTGTGCACACGCGTGGGTCATGCTCTGCACCTGACACTCTCACTCCTGACTCCAGACTCTGACAGGAGCACAGAGAAGTCCGCCTGGCGCAGACAACTTGTGGACCGCTCCACACGGACTGTGTGACCGATACCGTCGAGGCTCCCTTTTTTACGCGTATTCAAGCTGCACCATCGAGGCGAGACGGCGACCTCAGTCGATTACCTTTCTTTCCTCTGCTATCCCATGGATATTCACTGCAAAGCAGACCCCTTCTCGGCGATGCACCGTGAGTATTCTCCAGTAGTTTGCAGCAAAATGTTCAAGCAATCACCGTGCTGTTTTATCGGGGCTTTTCCGGTAAAACTGAGAAAGGAGGATCTTTTCTTTTCAGTTCTAACAAACATAATTATGATTATAATTTCATTATTTTAAAACGTTAAAGTTGTAACCTTTTCAATCGAGGAAATAAAAGCAAAACATACTTCATATTTTCGTTATTTTAGTAAAAATATTGTGCGTAAAATAGGTTATATATTTTTAATACTAAAATACTCTTTGTGTTATTTTAAAATTGGCCTCACTCGGAACCACGTGTCTTTTGGAGAGTTGTTTATATTTTTAATTCGGCAGTAATTGTATTTTATTAATATTGTTTAGTTTTTGTAAGTAAAATGATGTTATCATGAGTGTTTTCGTAGGCGTGTAATACAAATGTACGTTGTTATTAACATCTTTGTCACCTCGGCAGTGACAGTGTCTGTGGACACAGAAGGTCGTTGTGTGTAAATGAGCCTGACTATATTCAAACGTATAAAATGTGTTCGTCTAAAACCGAAACTAAAATGAAAATAAAAATAAGGCAGCGTCCCCTGTGCGTCTTTATTATGGCCATGTTTTGCTCCATACGATATGGGTGAAGAAGAGGACCCGGGCGCATTATGCATTATTGATTCGTTCCTCATTCGCACCATTCGCGTTTGTAATATGAGTTATCAAAGCTCATTTTAATTATTTACAATTATTGTGCGAGGAAAATTAAACAGGTTGAAACGTAATATGAGCGACATGTGTTAGGCTGCAATGGGGCAGTGACGAGAGGGGAGCTGGAAACACTCCGAGCAGCCTGATCACTGTACTAACCAGGGCACAAACAACACCAGCGTTTTATTATACTCATTTAGATCTATTATTTCACACGAAAGATATTTATACGTGGTTATTTGTAATTATTCAAAAAGAACTCATGCGTGCAATTAATTGTCTGGCGGTTTAATGTTTTTTATTATTAATAATAAACAAGCGGTTTCATTGTTCCTTTTATGTGTTTTAGTGCATTTCATTATGGGGCTGTTTATTACACTTTTAATACATAAAAAACGCAGATATATTTTTCATAGTTAAATATATTGCAGGCTACTTTTTTTTACTAACTGTATGCAAATGCAAATGAAAGAATAGTAGGAAAAGTTAACGCGCGTAAAAGTGTGCGTAAAAGCGCAGGTCGGTGGATAAAATATAACGCTTTGTGTTAAAAGTTTCAAACTAAGTACCACCTCATAAAAGATTTAATTTTCCATGAATCACAAGGGCTTGACTAAGACTAAAAGAGATTTTAACTGGAGCCAAATAACTTCACGTAAATCCGTATCGCGTGTGTGTTGTGTGTGTGGCTCTGTGAACAATGGTCCCGTGCGCGCCGCCTCTGCAGGTATGTAATGTTATGCTCCCCTGTGTTGCTGTTGTATCCCACGCAGGGCACGGCGGTGTGAACCAGCTCGGCGGGGTGTTTGTGAACGGCAGACCCCTCCCGGACGTGGTGAGGCAGCGGATAGTGGAGCTGGCCCATCAAGGCGTGCGGCCCTGCGACATCTCCCGACAGCTCCGGGTCAGCCACGGCTGCGTCAGCAAAATCCTCGGCAGGTAAAAGGGTTCCAGTCCGAATGTGTGTGTGAGAGAGGACCGTGTCAGGCATCAATCTTACGCGCACGCCTCGCTCTCTCACCGCAGCACACAGCGGTTACACCAGGCACATTTTAGATGGCTCCTCGCCTTCCATTTACGTCCCATCACAAAACGCCTTTGAGGAAAAAAATGAGATAAAAATTTACAGCTAAACATTAAGTGTAAAATGAGCTGTATTAATAGCAGAATGAAACTAAAGTCGTTTTTGGGTGTATATGGACCGTGAGGCCGTGACTTCTTAAAGATAGAAACATATTATAATTGCTGTCATTTTCACAATTATTATTTTGTTAGCCCATAAGGCGTTTTATAATTTATGCAAAACATTTTGAACACACAAACATAATTTTTACATTTATTTTGAACAATTAAAGTAAATTATAAAGTGTATTTGTTATCTTAGAAATGACCAGCATGAACGCACCATTCACATGAGACTTTAGCGTTAAGTGTAGGACGCTCGTTCTGATCCCAAATGTTGAGAGTAATTTCTCTACATATATTTCTCCCTAGCTATCAGAAGTCATTTCAGAGGTACTCTTTCCACACACTAAATGTTGACATTGTGTAGCTACACTGTAGGAGACACGGTGGCATGTGCTGCATGCTGCTTCAGAAGCCCCAACTCCTCTGTGGCCTTTGTTCTGTGCGTCTCACTGTTTGAATAAATAAGTAAACCAGCCTTAAGAGCACTATTAGGCACAAGCACACACTCCACTTTCCAGCCGCTCACTCCGGTAAACTGTCCTCTTCTCCTCCGCGCAGGTACTACGAAACCGGCAGTATTAAACCCGGGGTCATAGGTGGCTCCAAACCAAAGGTGGCGACTCCCAAAGTGGTGGATAAAATAGCCGAATATAAACGACAGAACCCGACAATGTTCGCGTGGGAGATCCGAGACCGGCTATTGGCTGAGGGCGTATGCGACAACGACACTGTGCCCAGCGTGTCATCCATCAACAGGTAGGTCCACAGTGCCATTAAAGTCCACCTCAAAAATGTTAAGAGGATAGACGGGCTACTTTTCTGTCGGCTCTCTTACTCACGCACCATATTATTTACTGATAATATGCTGCGGTTATCATGGTGCCAAGAAGCTGGGGTGGTCTCCCCCAAGTGCAATTCAATCCCCACTGCGGCCCTCCACGAGCGCAGCGCGCACGCCGAGCGCCGAGGAGAGATCACATCTGTCTCGATAAAAACCGATCGATAGCGCGTAACCAGATCCAGAGGCACAGGGAAATACCCAACAAAGCCGTTCAATACGCGGACCACACTGCGACACGACAGCGCTCCACTCACCAGCAGCCTCCTAACTGCCCTGTATCCCCGCCAACTCCAAAAAAGTGCCGCGTAATGGCCTGGTTTCGCTTTTACGCATATTAACATACAAAGTAAAATACTAAGATCGGACAATAAGGGTTAAGTGACATTTTGGGTATTATTTGAGTTATATAGGCCTATCAAACAGAAGCAAATTAGGAGAAATTATGACAAAAATTATAATAAAAAATCAGCAGAGGCATTATAAAACACTAGACACGTTTAAACAGCTGAAACCAAAAAGACTTATTTTTACACAAAAGCAGAAATACATCATATTAATTTATACGCCTTCCTTCTGTTAAAATTGAGATTTGATTCTAAGAAGTTATTTTTAGACCAGTAAGTTCTGTTGTCATTGTGTCTTTCGCGCCCTTTTGCCTCTTAATCAACGGCAGGCTCGAAATATTTGAATTTTGGTTGTGAAAAAGTAACTTGTGGGTCTACACGATTTGGAGTTGATAAGTAGACACCTCTTGTTCCCTGTAGAAGCCACACAGAGCAGAGAAAGCCCGGAGCATGTGGAGTGAGAGAAAGAGAGGGAGAGAGGGAGGGAGAGAGAGAGAGAAAGAGAGAGAGGGAGAGAGCAAAAGAGAGAGAGGAAGGCTGGAAAACGCCAAAGCCCCATAGTGCACAGCGCGAGTGATGAACTTTGCTTAGGAGGCACTGTTCCAGAGAGTTGGTCATCGGCATTACATTTTAATGAGGCCAACCCGAGTCTCATAACACGTCCAGCTAAACGCGGCGGGCGCGAGGATGGCGGGGGAAAGGCGCGGATTTGACACGTTATTACGAGAATGAGGCCGTTCTAATGGATTCGTGGCGCTGCGTCTGCTTTTCACCTGTTGTTCGTGAACTAATCACTCATCACGGCGACACGTCACACCGAGAAACGGCATTAGCGCGCTCTGACGTCCCGCTGTCATGTGTTTGTTGTCTCTGGATCATTATGAGAGAATATGGAATGGCTTATATCATTTAAAATGTTATTATTACTGTAAGGCTGCGCGTTACGATATATTATAGGCCTAGAAGCGCATTAATTATGAAAAAATGATTGGTGTTTTCATAAACGCAAAAAATTGTACTAAAATCTGTAGGTGTGAGTATAACATGCATTTTGCTTTATATAAAGAAATGTATAATATAATAATTTAAATAAGTATATTTTCCTAAACAAATTAGCAAATATTTGAATCAATATTTTCTTTAATAAACCGTGTATGTAATGTATATTGTATCTTTATTATTATCATTATTGACAAGTTTAACATTGGCTACACTTTGCTTAAAGTCATATACAATATTGTCCAGTCTATTGATAAAAGTAAGTTATATTATGTGTATTAATGTATAAATAGCTGAAGCAAAACCATAAAATATTTGATGTGTTTTTCTTCCTGCTGCATTCTTGTGGAAAAAAAAAATATATATATAGTTTTGGTTTTTTTTTGCATCATTTTAATATTTTTATCTTAACTTTTCTCGCAGTTGCATGTATATGGTTCCAAATTGCATAGGCCTATCCACATTTTTGCAATGTTTAACCTCGCATATAACTTTAAACATACCGCCACGTACTTTGTTGTTGCACCAATTCTTAAACAAATTATTACAAAAGTCCGTCTGTCCATATATTTACCAATCATCAAACAGTACGTTACATAAGACTGTAAAATCAAAGCTCTAAATATGTATATATATGTAGTGCCTGGGATAAGGATCCATGTCCAGTCTGGTGGTGGTCTGTGCGGTTAGTGGTTAGCTCCTGCCCTCTGCTCCCTGCACTAAAGAGGATGTCCTGGCCTTAAACACATTTTTCCTGCATGCATTATTAAAGATTACACACAGGCTGGGTTGCACGTCGCTCTGTTGCAGCTTGACCAGAGTGGAGTTACTACCAACCACCTCCCTAAGCTGCCTCTCAATCATATCGATCTCCATTTTAATATTTCTTTGGGGGTATTTCCTCTCTCTCTCTCTCCCTCTCTCTATCCCTCCCTCCGTTCTCTCTTTCTCTCCCTCCCTACCCCATAGTCGTTAATTCAAGCTCTCCACAATTGCTTATTCAATATCACCAACATACACTTGGAAACAAAGTCCTTGGATTTACGCCTCGTGAGGTCGAATAACTGTTGTGAAGCCATGTTAGAAATTCAAATAAAATATTGACGAGGAGAGCTTATAGTACAGGACTGCTATGCGTATTTGACCCCGGGGACATTAACCCGTAGTTGTCCGGGTAGGCAGGTGTCATTTCTCATTGGGCGGGTGCTACGTGTTGTTCACCTGTCAGTCAAATGTACAGTATAATGTGATGATATGAAGTCCCAGTGGTGTATAAAAGCCACTGTGGAATAACTTTGAATTGTAAAGAATCTAAAATATGGTTGGGATGTTGAAAACTGAGTTGCTTTTTTGTTAAATTAGTGATTTTTTTTTTTTTTTTTTTGGTGTACCATATGGCAAAGGATTATCGTCATTATGGAAATTGGAGTGTACTTTAAAAAGAGTTGTGCTTTCCTGATGTTCGAGAAAAGGAGCTGTTCTTTTTTGCAGTATTTGCTAAATTTGTTTGAATAGTTTTTAGTAACATCATGGCAAAATTTAAAAAAACTAACGGTTTCGTAAAAGGACTTGAAGTAACATTATAGAAGTTGTAATAATATAAACCAAGATAGGACACTTAAGTTATCCTTTCATTGCAATTTGCTAATTCAGAATTTAATGTTACGATTAAGATTTGTGTTTGAATATTTTTTAAAATAATATCATCATAAATAAAAAACAGTTTCGTAAAAGGACTTGAAGTAACATTATAGAAGTTGTAATAATATAAGCCAAGATCTTTTCATTGCAATTTGCGGATTCACAATTTAATGTTACGATTAAGATTTGTTTAATATATACTTAAGCTGTACTGTAGGTATATTTTTTTATTTAAATATCGCAATTTTAATGCCAAGTTTTTATTCAGTGTATGAATGAATGTAACATGTTGTTGTTGTAAGATCACAACTTGTGGGTATGTACAAAAAAATTTACGGTAATTTATCCATATTGAAAATGATAACAGTAGACGTCACTGTATGTTTTGTGTACTTATAATAATAATAATAATATGTAGTACAGGGCAGTAGTATTTAAGTTAGTCATGCGTATATGGAAAGGTTGCTTCTATAGTTCTTTATTGAGATTTGTTAAAAACAATATACAAATATATAATTGTATCAGTGAATTTGTTTATTTCGGTGATACATTTTCCATTTTTATTACAAGTTCTCCCAGTCGAAACCCCTGCTTCTGAAATCACCGCATTATATTCTGTTACTTACAACTCCTCTCTCGGCGTTTGCATCCACACACTGCAATCCATCCTTTAACTTTTCTCTGGCCTGAGTCCTGATCAATACTGTGATCCACCATGAGCCCGGAGGGGTGGTCTACGCTCTTCTATATAACAGCCTACCTGCTACGACTCCCCCCGCTTCACCCCTCCCTCCATCCCTCCCTCCCTCCGCTATCCCACACAGCGAGAACGAGAAAGAGAGAGAGAGAGAGAGAGGAGACGGAGGAGAGGAAAAATGAACTAAAGCTAAGATGAGCTGTGAAAGAGTTTTATTGTGGGCTGGACAGCGAGGAGGAGAGGGAGAGAGAGGTTGGAAGGGGACTCGCGGCCAGGAAAGAGAAAGAGGAGGAGGGAGGGAGTGGGGTGGGAGGGGGGGGTGGGGTGGGGGCTCAAGGGGGGTGTAGAGGAGAGCAGATTATTAGACTTGGCCAGGTAGAGCCACTGAAGCCCATCATTGAGGGTGAATTGATGCGATTTCATGCTTTGTTTGCGAGATCATTCCGAGCAAAGTGCAATGAAGACTTTCCCCCCGCCACTTCACATCTTACTGTGAGAGCCGTGCAGACTTTATCATATTTTCTAACCCCAAACGCCAGATTGAATCCAGCGGAGATTGGCCCCTAAAGCTCAGAGATTGGTGATTCGGTGACAAGGGAGGTCCCCAAGTGCAAGGATAGGGCCCTTAGTAGTACACGCGCATAAGGGAATCCCAAAGTGTGCGTTGAGGAGTATTGATTGATTCTGGTTTGTTGTGCACTTTTCCAGGATTATCCGCACCAAAGTCCAGCAGCAGTTTCACCCGTCGCCCGATGGATCCGTGACACCGCTGTCCACGCCGGGCCACACTATAGGTGAGATCGAATTAGTCAAATGGAAACAAAATCATGTCTTGAATATACAAAATTGTTAATTATAGTTGATAAAATTCATAAAAATCTTAATTGGAGGTTAAAGATGCAATGTTGGTCTTTTGGAGTTCTAATGATAAAAGGGGGCGGGGCTAGACTGTGCAGGGTTCTGATTGGTTACTTGGGACTTTGGAAACAAAATAGGACGAAACTTAAAAACAAAAAGATCATTATTGAATTTTAAAATAAACAAATTCAACTTTATTATAACAGGACTTTTTTATTTAATTTTATTTATTAAATTTTATTTTTTTCATTTAAAAATATTTCTTGTAAAATTTCTTGTAATATATTAAAAATCTTTTTGAGTCAATTTATATTTCGCATTGGAAACAACTGCGATTACACTTGGATAAGCTTATGAATAAATCGGTGCTCTATTTTACAATTTTGGTATTAATTATTACAAATTATAGTACTATACTGCTACTACTGCTACTACTACTACTACTACTACTACTACTACTACTACTACTTCTACTTCTACTACTCATATCAAAGTGCACTGGGTTTCTTTGGCTCCCCATTTCAATGCCATGGCACACTAAACTAAACTAACATTCCCAAACTTGAAACTTACACTTTTAATATCCGCTATAACTTTCTAACTCTTCTCCTCTTTCCTCTTTCCACAGTCCCTAGCACGGCCTCCCCTCCGGTGACCAGCGCCTCCAATGACCCCGTGGGCTCCTACTCCATCAACGGCATCCTGGGCATCCCCCGCTCCAACGGCGAGAAGAGGAAAAGGGATGATGGTAAGACGAAAAAAAAAAAAGAAAAAAAAAGACACCATTTTGTTTCACTTTTTTAATTCACGCCTCCTACATTTGTGGAGGATGGCATTTATGACAGCACGCCAGGCCAAGTGGATATATTTTTTTCTCCATCCTGTGTCTCTGGTGACTTGTTATGTTGTGTAGCAGTCAGGGGGAGCGCTGGGAGTCTGTTGCGATTCAATCAGTTTTTTTTTTTTTTTTTGATACCCAAACGTTTTACCATACGCCTTACACTAGACGAGATCTCAATTTGAAGCTAGAGGATTCCATATAGCTGTCATAGATCGTAATCCCACGCAGGCGGAGCTCAGGGGGTGTTCGGTAACAACAAAACAGCATGCCCATCCCAATATGGCTCCATCAGTAGGATTAGCTAGATATAAGTATAGATGTTTTCCCCTCTTCTAGAAAATTCTGAATACAAATGAAACAGATATGTAACGCTGAGTGTCCGTTAAGATCGCACCGCAAACAGTAAACGAAATATAGTCTTGCAAAAACTGAAATGGAATACCGTTAATGCCTTCCATGTTACAGAAACTTACAGAGCCAAAAATTTGAATATTTTGTGATTACGCAAAAAAATGATGTTCGTGAATCGGACTAATTTGAAAAACATTAATCGGATAACATGTTTTAGAAAGAAATAATGTAATATGTCCTAGGGCAGAGGTGTCAAACTCAAATTCACAGAGGGTCAAAATTAAAAACTGGGACTAAGTCGTGGACCAAACTAAATATTTATTGAAAGATTTCAACAATGTCTGCATGTTTTCTCTTCTTTCGAGATATGTAATGCTAAACTTTTTCTTTTTAAAATAAATGTTTAATAATAGTTTTGCTTAAACATTGAATCTAGAACAAAATATAAAATAATAATGTGAATTTTAAATAAATAATGTCTCTATAGCCTATCTGTATCAAGCGGGCCAGCTCTAATACATATTTGATTTGATCTCGCGGGCCAAATATAATTATATCGCGGGCCAAATTTGGACCCTGGGCCTGAGTTTGACATGTATGTACTAGGGTCTTCTGTTTACTTATGTCGATTCATGGGGACAGAATGATTAAAAAAAAACATGCTTGACTGTTGCCATGATGATTAACAATTAAAAATGAAATATAATAGCTTTTGAAATGCCTCAAAATGTTGCATAATTATGGTAATATAATATGCATTCTAAAGCATATAAGTACGGTGTTAATTACAGTTTTTGGAAGCGATAAGAAATAACTTCAGACACTTTCGACTGACTTTACTTCCTCTTATTAAGTTACAGTTAAAACATGCAAAAACATATAAAAATACAAGATAATAATAAGTCATCTGTAGTGTAAAGCGCAGACAGTAAAACACTATGTTGTGGCTGTATCTCCGCTCACAGATTCTATCCGGGCTGAGTTTCTCATTCAGCGTCGAGGCGAGAAAGTGGACACACTGCCTCAGGGCTAATAGATTATCGGTTGTGCAAACAATTGGCTTTTTTAATGCCTCTGAATTAACATGTCCCTGGTGGAGGGCTGAACAGGTGTAGGAACAGACCGGGGCAGGCGGGGAGGGGCCATGTGCGTCTATGTGCGGGCGCGTACTCATCACAATGTGGGGACTCAAATCTGTACACGCTCTAACGTCATGCGGACCTGCCTTCCTTATGGAGACAAAAATCAGGTTGTTATTATTAGATCAACAGCATGGTTAAAACGTTCAAGACAAGTAGGGACTATGATTAAAGGAGGTAAAATGTGAAAAACATTTAAAAACTAGTGTGTTTTAAACTGTCTGCAGTGGTCCAAAGTTACTCTTCACTCCCCTTACGCATTCCAAGCATCCTAATTATTCACCACAATGAGTTTAAATGTGCTTTTTAACTACTTTTATAGACCAGAGCAGAGTTTGCGTCGCAGTAACGCTTACAACAAGCATGCAAACACGCACTTCCCGACAATATAACGCTTTATTATTAAATCCAGAGTGTTCACAGCGAAATTATTTGGATGTCAATAGATGCTTATACGACATATCTGCAAATTTCCTGAAAAACATGGAATAAAAAATAGTATAGGCCCTTTAAGATTAGAATCCGTCTCCAGGAAGCCAATGTAAGTGAATGTAATGTCCCAAAGAAGCATGGAAAGCCAACATGTGTGTACGTCTCTATGTATGTGTGTGTGTTTATGATGGGATGTTGTGGTTGAAAATGATCTCAAAGAGCATTCATCAAAACAGGCCCCTTCTCCTTTATGTTTCTGTCTCTGTAGTTCTCTGGAGTGGCAACCACTTGGATGGGAGGAAAATAGGACATTGTAAGTGCCAGTTAGACACCCTTCTCTTTTGCTTTGGTCACTATCACTATCTCTGTCTTCTGTCTACTACTGCTGCTACTATTGCTGCTGATTCCATGCTGTTCCGGCGTATTACAGGGTTTTCCAATACATCATATCCAGAGAAATTAAATACATTACGAAAGAATGACTGGAAAATCATGTTTTCCGTGTAATGGCATGCAGGTCAATACACAGTCATGCACAGTGTGTTCAATTTAGAGCCCTGTGTCAGATTTACAGCTAAGGCCAGCTTCTAAAAGGTTTGATCAAATTGAATTGAACTCACCTTTCTGACTGCTTTATTACATTAGTCATGTTATTCTTTTCATCATTTTGGGCGTATTCGGCAGAACAAGCTTTTAAAATACTAAACCTACATACAGAAAATGAATGAAAAGTGTAAAATGATGCACACATTAAAAGCAAAGTAGTCAATAATCTTTACAGTAACGTCACAATATCACTGCCAGTTCCTTATTGTAAAATTGACAACAAAATGTAAACAAAAACTCCAAAAATCTTTGCACCATTTGAGAATTGTCATTAGATTAAAAGTTATTTATGAAGCCTGATTAATTATTCTGAAGGCCCTCACAATATACAAATCCTGTTTTTGCTCCTACTTCTACTTCTTTAACTACACAAATTGCGGTTTATGCTATGTTAAGTACGTTTTTTTATTGTGTCGCACTTGCATTTTATAATATTTAGTTACAGAATACTGAATACTGTATTAAACGTGTACTGTTACATGATCCAGTACTGCATTCTGAACTCTTAAAATACTTTCACATCAAGTTGCATTGTATTTTAGTGTCAAAATGCGACATAATGCAACACAGCTTTATTTTTGTTGCATTTATTTATCACAAATAATATCAGAAATATCGCAAATGGACACAATACCAGAGCTATATTTTGTTATTTATCTTAAAAATACCATGTGCATCAAAGTATATCTGTAGTCGAATACAGTTAATCCAAAGTATTCTGAATTTTATTGACTTTCCAACACTGTTTTTCACCATTTCTTATAACACATGTATCTCTTTTGCATGGCTGTTTCACATTGTCTGGTTTTCTGATTTCTTACTGTATGTTATTGCTGTTTTGTTGCTGTTTTGGCTGGTGGTGGGGACGGCGGCGGGTGGGGTGGTTGTGGCTGCCCTTTGCTCAGGCTGAGGTCCCATTATCGGGCGGTAGTAGAGATAATCTAGTGTGACATGCGTTATGTACACCAGCTCTGCGAATCGGCGCCGCTCAGGGACAGCGCTGCCATCGGAGCCATTCATCCGGCCTTGTCATGTCCGCCGCAAATTAAAAGTATGTTACCGTGGACGCGGGGACAGGAAGGGGCGGGGCTGGAGTACAGCAGGGGAGGAGCTAAAGAAGAGTAAACAGAGACTAAACAGGAAGTTGTTGTATAAAGGGTTGGCTTGATTTGATTGTGGCGATTGAGTTTTAGAATATATTGTTGTTGTTTCATAGTTTGTTACACTGGATTTGGGAAAGGAAGGGGCGGGGCTAGAGTAAAGCAGGGGCGGGGCTAAACAAGAGTAAACAGGAAGTTGTTTTATAAAGAGTTAGCTTGATTATGGCGCTCTTTGAGAATGTATTGAATCATTTACAGTTTTTTCAATCAGTTTATTATCATTTTGCTGCTTGAATTGAACATTTTCTGTGTTGTATTGGGCTATAATTTATTGGTAATATTTATAGCTTGTTACCCTAGAAACAGAAGAGGAAGGGGTGGAGCTAGAATAAAGCAGGGGAGGAGCTAAAAAAAGACTAAATGGGAAGTTGTTGTGTAAGGGCTTAGCTTGATTATGACGAATTTTGGAATATAGTTTCTAATAATTGTGTTCACCATTGTAAACTGTCTTGCTGTGTGAATTTTTTTATATGTATTGGGCAATGTAATATCTTTTTTATATCTTTTACGCAGCTATTATGAACTAGCAGTGGTGACCTACATTATTTGTATTATAGTCAGTGGCAGAGTTGGCAATTTGGGGGCCCTAGCTGAACTTGAGTTTGAGGCCCCTCACTATAATGCACCATTTTTTTGTTTTGTTTTGTTTTTTTAATATATTTATTGCCTGTTTTTCCCCATTATTCTTGACTCATGCACACCTCCATTTATTTGAAGTATGGTGGAATTAGAAACTTATATTATTAGTTTGGTAGTCTACTAGAAAACCAGAACTGAAAGTAGTTTTAATTTTTTGCTAGTACAATTATATTTTGGTTTACATCCATTACATATGATTATTATTAGTAAACTACTCTTATTTAATGACACACTTAGAGAAAATCAAATTGCTCTTGGTTGGGGGCCCTTCTAGGTTTGGGGGCCCTAAGCAGCCGCCTACTTTTGCCTTATGGTAGCACCGCCTCTGACTATATAATATTGTTGGTATCATAAATTGAATTGGCAAGTGACATTGTTAAGTAGTTAATTGGTTATTTGTGGAGATTTCAGTTATGTGGAAGGGCATCTGGTGTAAAAATCCATGTGAGCGTAATATAAAAGCTGGAACAGGAAGAAAACAGGCCTCTGATTTACTGCATTTCTCATTTTGTTTAATGTTTATTATTATGAAGTATACATTTTGCATACTTGATTGCTTTTTATATATATCTATGTGTCTTAAGATTGTGCAGGTCTAAACTGTGGCTTCACACGCTTCCACTGACATTTTGAACCACTTACAATTCTACAGGGGAAAGCTATTAATTCACAAATTAACACCCTCCCCATACCCATACATCGTACATTCTACCCAAGATGCGGGAGCCATCGGAAAGACAAAAGAAATAGCCTTAAGGGGGGAAAGGAGAGAGTCTGCTTGGAGATTGGTTTGCATGTCTTCGAGCACCCATACCAATTATACAATCGCTGAAGAGAACGTGTCTCCAGTGCACACCCCCACCCGCCCGCCGCCCGCCCGCATCCCACAGCCCTGAGTCTACCCATAGCCAGATTTATTTGTGTATCTCATTACAGGAAATGGAATGTTGTCCCTGCCAAATGCATTAATAGCGAGGTGAAGAAATTAGCCTGTTTTGTACGGCAGGCCAAGCGCAGTCAGTTTATACCTATATGGAAGGAGTGGGAGCCAGGGGGAGACAGGGCCTGGTGACGGGAGCTGGCGGTGGCCTATGCAAGAAAGAAACTGTAGTGCGTTAAAATACACTTAAATTAGCCTTAATAAAGTATGGACAAAGGTTTAATATAATGAACATTTACAGAATACAATAAACACTTCATTAAAATCCTCACCTGAACTCTTGGATATCTTAACTATAAGGGATGCCACGGTGAAGTTACAGGGTAATCTTTAAGCCAGATGCCCTGTCCGTTGCCATGTTAGTATAGCGGGAGTGTAGATGCCGCACTACATGTTCAGGCAAGGTTTGAACTCGGCCTTTCTTGAGACTTTCGCTAATATGTAACTTTATATTGGTTACTCAGTGGGCTTGGAATTTTCAAGTCTAGTAGCGTCAGTGATTTATTTTAAGCAGTTTGTAACATCCAAATAATAGGCCTAACACTCTAAATAGGCCATGCTGTATACTAGGGCTGCCGGATTGGACAGAATATGTTGTTTTTGGTAAAGGATTCAGGTATTTGCGTCATTTGAAAATGATGATGACTCAAATTGTGATTACGATGCAATTGCGCACTCAACAAGTCAGGTGTCAATTTGTCATGCAGTTTCTATAGAGCTTGTCCTGATTTGATCTTAGAAAATGGTAAAAACATTGCTGAGTTTTGAGTGGCTCCATAATTACAACAGCATTAGTAAAAGGGATGGGACAAGATCTCGTGCCACAAGATCTCGCGAGACAAAATTGCCACAAGATCGTGCACGCTCCTCCTGAATTTACCTTTGGCTTTCTACAGAAAAAGAGTTAAGAGTTCATACAATTTAAGAAGCTGTAGTTCTAAAAAGCAGTATACAATGACCACTAAAGTATTACATAAAATAAGTAAAAATAGTGAAGCCAAAATCTCGTCTTGTACCGTTCTCTTGGACCCAGTTTAGTGTCTACTAAACTCATCTTGTGAAAATTATGTCTCGCCACATGCCTAACTAGCAGGGTTTAAATTACTAATATTTCAGAAAACAGTCAGTCTCAGCTACATTTAGACATTTTTGCAGTATTTCCGCTGATTGCGACGGCCCTGCCCGTGACCTCCGGCAGGTTGGTGTGACCTTAGCCGTGGTTTGTGGAGGGCTCTGGGGAGGACAGGCCAGAATGGGGAGCTGTGGTGATGAATTAGCCCAGGAACGCCAAAGGTCATGAGCAGTGATTGTAGCGTGGGCGTGGGATGGACCAGCAGATGAGTACAACCAAATCTCCAGCCAAGACAGGTTCTCAACGCATTTTCGGTAGCTTCATTTAATCCACTTTAATATCAGGCCTTTTTAAATGTTGAATTATGTCGCACAAGTTTTTACCTGAAGCAGAGACTTGTTTTATTGCGTATTTTGTTTTTTTGAAGTTGTCTCAGTTTTGAAGTCTTTCTCTATGTCCAGTCACATCCCATGAACATTTTTTTGGTAATTTCAGAGCGTAAATTTATCTGTTAGGTTAAGATTACAAGATTGTCCGTGTATCCAGTTCAATCCAGCTTTATTTGTTTAGCACATTTTACCAACACAAAGTCTCCAAAGTGCTTCACAGAGTATAGACACAATATCAGTTTAACAAAATCACGCATAAAAAATACGTGAGCCAATTTAAAAAACATTTAAAAAAATACTCAAAATAGCAATAGAAAAATAAAGGGGAAAACAAAATTCGCATGCCGAGTTAAAAGCCAGTGAGTAAAAGTGTGTTTTTAAACAAGACTTACTCGTAAAAGCATTAACTGAAGGAATGTTTTATGAAAATTGGTCATGTGCATTTGACCCATCCATGTCCAGATCTTGAGCTAGCCTTCGTCAGGACTAGTTTAGCTGGAAGATGTTACTATTGCACATTTTTTGGGTTCACGAGGAAACAGAAGTGTCCTGAGGAAACCCTTCCAAAATCCGCAATGTTGCAAGTCACAGGCCTGAGTCACTTAATCCGAGTGTTCAAATGCAAAGAGGAAAAGAAAGTGAAAGGCAAATTGAAGCACCAGAACATTTTTCCATAGCTGATATTTGAATTAAATAAACACCTAAACTAAATTATTTACAAGAAGAAAAGACATACAAAAAAAGCCTGCTTGATATGTCCCTTTTTATAAGTGATAAGTGAAAGCCCAGCGCCTATCTCTTACCACATATAACCCAGTGGACGCTGAGCTAAGTGTATGGATTTGAACCTTTGCTTGACCAGCCAAGCCCGACCACCACAATGAGTCAATAGAGGATGACTTATAGAAAATAAATGCATCCAGGGAGGGGCGCGTAATGACGAGAGCTATGATGGCCGCCGCGATGGGCTGTGCCGGAGAAAAGCCCGGGTTTGAGAGGGACCACCGAGCGGAACATGGACACAAGGAGCTGTTAGGGGCCCCAACAAAAGGGCCCCCTCCTCCTCACATACACTCTTCCCGTACCTTGATCTCCAGGCTTATTTGAGCTAATTTGGATCAACAATATCTTTGCAACTCAGTCAAGCGTTTACTTAATAAGAAGGAGGTTTAAGAATAGTTTCCTTTCATGGTTATTTCTATGCTTTTATGTAGTTGTGTCTGGAAGCTGCTGTTCATTTTTGTTATATTCAATGTTGGCTATTTGAATTCTACTAGTCGTACATTTTTTCATATAACTCATGTTTAAACTACCCTGAATGATATAGCACAAATTCTGTCTGTGTTTTAAGTCAGTAAATACAGAATTACTTGTTCAGTTGTTTGTTTATGGCCTTAACTTGTCCTTTAGCTATAGTTGAGTGCATATTTTTTAATAGCTTTTTTCATGGCCCATTCTTATTTTAGAATGTGTTTATTTTTAGTTTTAGGAAGCTATTCATCCATTATTATTCGCTAGTGATGGGCAGGTCCGTTGCCATATATCAATGTTGGCTGAAATATGGAAAAGTATGTCACTTAAAATTTGTTAAAAATTTACAGTTTTTAAAGAATTTTGTCATTATTTTGTTTATATTTTAATGCATCTGGGTTGAGACATGATAATGATGTGAAGTAAATTTTTGTAGTGAAGGAGTTCCTCTGCATTTTAATACAAAACACAACACAAATACTTATACACAATCCAAAACACTGGTATTGTTTCGTATATAACAATATTATGATACTTTCCATAGTATTACTCGGTATCAAATCAACACAAAACTCACTGGTGTCGCCCATCACTATTATTCACAACAGAGGAATTTTATCACAAATCAAATAATTACTTTTCCTTCAACAGTAAATTCCTGTTCCATCTTATATGTACTTTTCTCCATTTGCATGCAGCCCCATTCGTCCGCACTCCCTTGTAAACAGTGCACAATGAGACCCGTCACCCAAAATATAAGGAGCCGGGAATTCACTCAATGGAGAGGGAATCATGTCAGAGAAAAGTCAATTATGGCTCTGATGGCAGGAATTAATGGACCGCTGCATTACTCAGCTCCAGAAGGAGGCAGAGGAACAGGAGAGCGAAGGGGAAAAAAAGAACGAAAAAAAAAAAAATAAAAAAATAGGGGACTCTTTAATTGCATTTCCGCAAATAGTCTCCCGCACGCACACACCCGGGACACCGCTAAGCGACATCGGTCCGAAGATATTACAAACTCAAATACTTGTAGTGACGAAGGGCCTTGGCGTTTGCACGGGATATCAAATCAGCTGGCAGTCAGTACACTAGTCGGCCAGCGCTAAATCGAATTAATAAAGCTCTTAAACACGCCACAACATAACATGATCTTAACAGCCACCGCTCTCTCTCTCTTCCCCCTCTTTCGCTTTCTCTTCCTCTCTCTCCTCCTTTCATCCCCCACCCTTCCACCTCTCTCCTTTCCGCTTCACGGCTTTCATAAATATAGCTAGCTTACAGCCTAGGAGTGCTCACCCGCGAGGTATATACCAGTCTGTTTATGATTATTATTTTCCTTAAGCCCGCGTGCATATTTTAAAATTGGCAAATAATATGCGATTTGTGCGCGGTATCGTTTCATTTCAAGGATGGTCAGGAAAAATGTTGTACCTTAGATAGAGATAGAGATAGAGCTATGTCATTGATTCGCCGTGGTAAAGGTTGATTTGCCTTTCAATGTACGCCCCCGCTCACACCCTCCTCCCCATTGGCTCCTTCTCTGTCTCGTCCTCAGTTATCTTATCAGAGGAACAGGGGAGATGAAAGGAGGACATGAGACGCCACAAAAGGACGTTAGCATACCCCACGGAGACAAAGCAAAACAGAACAAGCCTGCGTTTTTGATGGCACCTTTGGTCACTGTAGTCACTGTGTGCGTATGGAGAGGAGGGGACGGGGGGGAGGACGAGGAGAGGAGGGGGGACAGAGAGGGACTAAGTGATCATTTTCAGATGGAACAAGGGTTAAATGGTGCAATATTGAAACTGATTTGACTGATGTAGAGGGTTCAGATCATGCATATGAAGACACTCCCTATGCATATGGACATCTTGTATCATTATAATACAGCCAGTGAGAAAACTACCATTATAATTAGCTTTACATGTGAGACATTCTAGTGTATCAACCTTCTTTGATCAAATAAAACTCATTTACTTACTTAAATAACCAGTTTAACAGATTTGTGTATTACCTCTGATCTAAGAGAGGGTCTATTTAGCCTATTGTACAATTGTCCTATCAAATAAATAAACACATCTTAACATTATTTCAGATGCCAAAGAACTATGTATAGACTGCACTACAACTGTATGTTAATTTTGTTCTATTATGTTGTAAAAATAACAACAAAAATACTGATTCAAAACTAGAAAAGTAGCCCAAACACGCATCCCCTTTAAACCCACACGTAAACAATACTGTACAAAAACTATAGGTGCTATAATGAGCTCAAAGACCCCAATATATAGTATATACAGCCTGGTATGTCTCCCACTTCCCTATATAAACCTCATTTGTTCCCAACACCAAGGATAAGGATAGCCTTGTTGTTTTTATCTCTTCACACTTTGGTGTTAAAACCCAGATACAAAGTTGTATGGTGATAGCGGGACTACCTGCCGTGCGCCCCACCACGCAAAGGGCCTGAAATCCACACACATTTCCAATATACACAAATACATATACACACAAATGTATCTGACAGCCAGGCTTCACACTCCACTGACACCCTCACTGTCAAAAAGGAGAGGGCTGATTTATTACAGCCCGCCGCGTGATATATGTCAAACATGAACGTCCTAATGGTGAATTTTCAAAAATAAGTGATTTACTGTTATTTCCGTCCAAAGGCTGAGTCAGTAGAGCATAAATCTCGATATAGATTTTATAGGTCATTGTGTTGACGTTGTTGAAAAGTACAGGGAGAATTTGTGCTCTGTTAGCAAAATTGGTGGTTTTTATAATAAGAAATGAAGAAACTTTAAAGTGGAAAATAGTTGGAATTCAATCAAAGTTTTAACTGAAATTCTTTTATGAAGTCATATTGTTCAAATAATAAAAGCATTCATGCAGCTATTTTTGCTATTAGTAAACCATAATTGAAGAAGACCAATAACTTAAAATATCAGTTTTTCTTCTTTTTAAATTTACGTTTTTATCGTTACATTTTTGTTTTTGTTTGATATGGGTGATATTTTTTCTGCTTACTACAAGAATCAAAACCAGCATTAGGCAGACATATTGGAGCATATACAGGGTGGTCGCAATATCTCAGTGTAATATGAATGCATGTACATACTTTTACTTTGTTGAATTAACATACTAATTAATATATCAATATAATGTGATATAGTTGTACATATTTTTATTGAACATCGGTAATTATTTTAATCTACTATTATTGCTGGCAATGCAAAAAATGGAGACCCCTCCACAGTGAATGACAAACCCATTGTATTGATCGAGCGTGTTCTCAGATCAGCTGATACCTCATAATTAACTCTGTTTTGTTCCATACCACAGACAACAATTGACTTCCATACATCAACACTGCTGTGCCAGGCAAGCACAACCCCCAATCCTAGTGCAGGAGACAGAAAAAAATCTTTGTTAAAATGTTCCGTTATCTGGAAATAAAACATGTGACAAAAACAGTGCGAGAAGTAAGAAAAAACTCATTCCGCCGTAAATGTTCCACGTAGCTAAAGTCAATACATTTTAGCACTGACACCTACCCCCCTTCTCCTTAACCACCCCCAGACCCAATTGCACTCCTCTATTCCATTCTCTCCATGGATCTATTTCGCGGTGCAAGTCAGGTTCATCCTCTGGCTTCAGCCATTGAAAAAAGGTCAAGCAGCCTAGCAGAATGGCAATAACGCCCCTGAAATGGTACCATCAGTGGAACATGATTGATCAATTGAATTCCATAGCACAGAAAAATGTGGGATTAAGTAGAGTATTATACGCACAATGAGTTGAGGCATGATGTTCATTCCAAGTTCATTTCGCCTCCCTCCTCTGCCGCCGGATCGGGCAATCAATAGCGGCCTTGCATATCATATATCACCGCCGGCTCGCCCAGGAGAGAACATAATCTGCTGCAAATTTAGAATGACAGATTTGTACGGCTACGAGCTAAAGCCCTCATCCGCTGTCGGCGCGGTTAACGGGAGCAAGAGAACGGGGAAGGAGGGGGCGGCGGTGGCTGGAGGTGGGGTCTAGGAGGGGTAAGGGACATTTTCAGGAGGCCCAGGGTTTTCCGAGGGGCTTTTGTAGGACAGTATGAGTAATGCTGAAGAGAGGATAACTTTAGTACTATGAATAAAGACATAAATTGTACTGTAAATATGTTACGGTTTGTAGTATTATACTGTAAATAGTAGTAATAAAATGTAGACCTATGCTTCCTTTGCTAAATGACGTACATTGTTGAATACCAAATTTCAATTTTGATAATTGATTACAAAAGTTTCAGGATATATCATCTTATATACTATTTCTCTACCGAAAGTGCATGTGGTGTTATTGCCCCAGTACTAACAGTAGTATAATATTGTAAAAGCAGCTCTTAAAAGACTGAGCAGTCTGCAACTAACAAAGCATTTATCATCAGAGAATCAGGAAGTAGCACTGGTGCACTGTTATTAAGCTAGTTGTTTTTAGCATTGGCATGACCGCAAAACGCTGAAATGTGCTAATAAACTCATTGCAGTGAATAAACACAACGATAGGAACGCTTATAAAAAGTGAGGAATAAGTTTGGCCCACTGCAAACAGTTTAAAATGAACTACTACAACGTTTTTCAGTTTTTTAAGGACTTTAACTCCAAGTGATTCAATCCGCCGTACAAGGAAGGATGTCTTTTAGATAGTCTCTTTGTGTCCTGACTCCCTTTTTGTATGTATCTCCAAAGAAATTCCATAAAGCTCTTATTGAAAACACCTAAAAAAGATTGTACCTTAAGCTACCACAGATTTCTATTCTAGCAAGCAGAGCCAGAGCAGCAGTGGCGCTTTGCAGGTAGGCTGGAGTTGATAGGGTCAAGGATCAGCTGCACACGGCGGACACAGGCTCATTTGTTTATATAGAGTGTGAGCGAGTGAGGAAATGCATACGTTTGCCCCTGATGGCCCTTCCTCATCGGGCCTTTAGTAGCATCCCTGTACACTCCATTCTGTTCCCCAGCAGACAGGCAATATATGGGGGGATGGAGGGTAATACGGAGGAGGAAATGGTACAGTTAAATAATGGCACTCCGCTGGCAGAATGAGAGCCTTCTAGACGTAATCGCCAGTCCCCGCTTTCCTCACAGCTCTTCTTTTACAAGTATATATTTGCAGCCGAGGTAATCCATCAATTACCATAGGCCTATCACATGATGAGGGGGCTGATGGCGGGCCGTGAGGAGAGGTGCATCATGGGAGTGCTGGCAGGAGACACTCGAGATCAAAAGACTGAGAAGCGGCTCGGTTCCAGTGAATCGAGTCTGTGTTTTGCGGCGACTAAAAAATGGCGGTTGCTATCGAGTAAGGCTTTTAATGGAAGTCGACTACTAATTAAATACAGGGATAATTGATGTATGGTGATAAAGATTGTTTTGCAGGGAGGTATTTTGGGTCACGTTTTGTGAGTTGGGTGATGTTCTCTTTTTATTCAAATGACTGCTTACCTGCATGCATTTTAGGTAGTTCATCTATCGCAATTTCCTATTCATGGTGCTATTCTCGGGTATCAAATAGTGTTGGTTAAGACAGAGTGTGCTACTGTAGCCCCCAATGTTCTTTGAGACCGAGGGCCTGTTTACACGAGAAAACTTGCGGGAAAAAATGACAAAATATTTTACTGTAAGTGCATTTCGTTTAGATGGTGACAGCGTTTTTGGGGCTTAAAAATGCAAAATTCTGAAACCACCCTTCAAAGTGGAAAAGTTGAATATGCTCTGCCGTAGAGCTTCCATCTATACTGTCCAAGATGCAAAACTCCGGTCAGATCTGCTCACATCATGTACACGTTTATGTCACATACATCACCACCTAATGCCACCACATAGCTGCCTGGCATGCATATCGAATCCAATCGAATTCCACACTTTTGCGTCACCATATGCAGGCAGATTTCCTCCCGAAAACGCTTGTCTAAACACGGAATAAAACGTGAAGACGCGACGCCACTTTTGCATCTTCTGTTCAGACCGTCATCATATAAACGCAGCCTTACAGAGTTGAATATTTAGACACCATTCTGTTAGCTGAACATTTTTAGTTCTCGTTCGAAGCAATAAAACATGTGCCATAAACACTTTTTGCTATACTAACCTTTTTCTTCTATTCTATTCATCTTTCAATTCCAGTTTCTGTCCTGTCCCTATGTAATTTATTGTATTAGTAGCTGACTGCCTCCTGAAAGTAGAAACTAGAGCTTTAGTGTTAACTTTTCTGGTGGAGGGTCTGCGAACTGCTTTAAGTTATCTATTTCTATGAGTACAAGCAAGCAGGTGATGCCACTATGCCAAGTTACAGGTCAGATCTGTGAAGAGGCAAACCCACTCACAGTAAGAATGGATTTTTCAGAGTTGTATTATTTAATATTAATGCAAAGGCCCATAACTGAACGAATGCAAGATTAATCCATATAATGTCATACTGTTGAACACTGAAGACAACCAAGTGACAGACCGTCCTCCAGAAAAAGTACACAGTCCACAGAAGTAGCAGTCCCCTTTAAATCCTCACATTTGGAAAACAGCATATTTCATTGTCAACAGTCTGGACCCATGCCCTAAAATGTTCACCTCTTCCACCTCTCCTCCGCTCCCCCTCCCTCCTTCCTTGTCTCCTTCGTTGCCTGCTCCCGTAGATGGCTCGGATGGCTCAGGTCCAGGCAGTGATTCGCAGGGCAGTGTGGAGAGTCTAAGGAAGCACCTGAGAGCGGACGCCTTCACTCAACAGCAGCTGGAGGCCCTAGACCGGGTCTTTGAGCGGCCATCTTACCCCGATGTCTTCCCCACCTCAGAGCACATCAAGCCCGAGCAGGTGAGACACAAACTTCTTATCATGCAGCTCTTATACAGTGCCAAGTTGGTGCAGGGATGGCAGTCTTTTCCACCCATTTCCAGAACTAATATGGGGTAAACAAAAACTAGGGCTGCACGATAAGAGAAAATTATGATATTTGATAACGATATTTCTATTGTGATAGCAATATTATTAGGGACCTTTAATATACTTTTTGGCACAATAAGTTGAGCTAAATGAAAACAAAAAAATGCACATGCTTTCATTTACTTGTCAAACTGGGTCAAATTAAAAACTTAGCAAAGACTAAATCAAGACCGATCCAAGTCTAATATAGTCATGAATAAAATTTGCTTTAAATTTTCCTTTTTAGTTTCCAAAAACAGTTCATTTCTGTTAAGTGCTGCACAATGAAAGGAATCAAGAGTGGCTAGGTTGTGTTTTAAGTTTACCTAATTTAACTTGCATAATATAAAAGCCAATGTGACCTAACAAACTGCTATCCAAACCAGGCTTCTTCAGTGGACACTTATTTTATTTTACTGTTTAAGTGTAGTAAAATCACCCAATTTGCATTACACGTTATTTTAATGAAAGCATCCAATAGGCAATAAACGTAACCAACTAACTAACTGAAAGGAGGTTCAAATGACCCCTTTCTAGTGTTAAGCGGGAAGAGGACATAGAGAGACACAATGAGGTAAATTAGACCAACCGCAAAGCAGAATGAATGTCCTCACATCCATCAGCATTGGAGTCTTGATAGAAGACAACACTTTCAATGATTGATGTGTGATAGTAACTTATGAGAAACAGATAAACACAAGTTCATCTGCCTGGTCCCATGCTCCAGCTCAAGGCCTATAAGCTCCTACAGCGGATAACCTTTATTTACATTCATTAGACTGTTAAACAACAAGAGACTATTAATTCTTCCATTGAAACTCTATGTGGGTGCCGGTGGAGCCTTAGCTGTGGCCTAATTGAGTTCATTTTCATCTCTGCGCGATCGCGGCGAATTACAGCGGCGATAAATCAGGGGGACAGCCCCTCAGCCTGCTATACAGCCCCTAATGCAGCTAATTACCAAAGTGATTTCTACGGCAAGATCAATACCAAAACGAATTGGAAATGACTTGCAATCACAAAGAGTGCAGGAGAAGGTATTAAAAAGGCAAGACGAAGGTGGGGGGAGGGAGAGAAAAATGGCGTCGGAATGGTCCAGAAAAATCAGTTTTAATTTAATGTAATATTAATCAGGCCGCTTTGCCCCGCGCACCGCCTTCCCTCTCGCTGTTTCCAGCACCCCCCCTCCTTTTCTTAAACTGGTGAAAAGGTGGGATATTAGGCTATTAGGGGCTTGTCTGGTGTCTGCATCAAGGCATTAAAAAGCCATTTTGAAGAGGCCAAGCTGAATAGGCCTCATCCCTCCCACACTTCTGGCAGCCATGTGGTCAGGTCATTCAGGCCCCAGTGTGCTGCGCCACTCGCCCCCTTCTGCCCCCCTCCTGCCCCCTCCTACCCGCCCCAGCTCGCTCCATCCCTGTCCCGCGCCGAACCTGGCCCTGCCCACAAGCCCATCTGCATGACAAAAAATCACCCAGCGGAATAGAGAGGAACATCCAGCCTAGTGCCAGGGAACAGTTGTAAGCAGACAATTAGAGTTTATCTGGGATAGAGGCAGACAAGGCCGGGGTCAGCAGCCAGCCCCCAGTGGGACAACCCATTGGCCCATTGAGACAAACAGATGCACCCTGGCACAAACAGCGGGCGACACAAGCGCGCTTAGAGGGGTCAAGAAGTCCCATCCCATTACCAAACAGGATTTATCACATCTGCTAACACTGCGCCGACCGGAGATGAAAGAGCAGGGCACAAAGGACAGCCTTGTCTTGACCCCTCTTCAAGTTTCGAGTACAATACAATGAAGTCCCAGATCAGGAAGTACACACATGGACTGCGGGTTTTTTTAGCTTGCAAATAAATGATCAAAAATGTAAGTAAGTGTATATCCAGTTTGGAAAATATATCAATTTCTCTTTTTCGCTTGTTCTTTCGCAAGTTATTGAACCCTAAATCCAATAGGCTGCTGTACCATTAGTGAAATTAAGCAAATCTTCATATTGCTGTAGGGGCGATTTGAAGCTGTATCTGCAATCTTTAGAGGTTGGCATCACATAAATAGAATAGATTATACTGCCTTGTAAGTCTTAAGAGTTTAGGCCAGAATCCAAGCATGTTTATTGCAGAGTAGTGCATGTTCTACAGCTACAAAATCCTTATATAAATGCAAATCAAACAGAAATATTTTCTCATAATAAAATTATATTTCTCTGGGCAGATATGAACTATTAGCTATTTAGGCCAAGGTAATAATACATTGAAAAAAACAAATGAAAGAAAATGACTCAATATTTTTTGTTGTTATAGTTACAAGTTGGTACAAGATAGAACTGTGTAAATGTAATCCTTTATACATTTAAGAACATCACATTTAAGAGTAAGACAATATAGTAAAGCTAAAATGCTGATGGACCTTTTAAAATGGATAAACAAAACAAAGATATCCAATCGTTCACCCTTATTTCCGCCTTAAACCATACAACCCACCATGACGGAATCTCCCCCAGCCACATTACACTATACCAACCATTATACATAGAACTACATTTATGGATCTCTCCTGGCTTGCACAAAGGTTGATTTGGAGGTTGTTCTTTGCTGCTGAAAAAAACCCACAGCACCACATGTCTCTCCTGTAACAAAGCCCTGAATGTCTCCTCCCTTGACTGGTCACAGGGATGACTGCAGTGGAGCACAAAGAGCCAGCTGACACCCCGTCCTTTTCACGGCGCTCCCAATCCCGCTCTCATCCTCACCGCTTTTCTTTACCCCCTTTTCTGCGCCACACAAACCCTAATGCATGCATACATCACAGGTCCGGCTAAAGCACAGGAAGCCCAGACAACGGCCCGGAATATTCAGCAGGAAGTACTTTGTAGACTGAATGGATCATAAACAGCTTTCCGAGAGTCACCAGGGGCCGGGCTATAGATGTGCTTTATCCCTATAGTCGGAGAAAGTCCAGCACCAGACAATGAATGAAACTGTTGGGAGATGGTGGAATATCATTATTGTGCTGGGAGGAAAAAGTAATTACATGTTGCAGACTGAAGCACCCATCTTTTTATGTAGTTAATACATTTAGAATTTTTTTTTTTTTTTTGTGGACATTGCATAAATAACGTGGATTGCTTTTGGATTTTGACGATCTTTTTTTTGTTTGGGGTTGCTGCAGCAAACAAGTCGTATCTAGTAGCTTTTTTAGACCTTTTTTTTTAGACCTTCCTGACAATTGAAACGGCTAATGTACTTTCAGTGCCAATTTCCACTTTCCTCAGACACTTAGAGAAACTTTATTGATCCACAAGGAAATTATTTGGACACAGCAGGTCACACATCACAATAAATTATAATAACAAAGGAAAAACATATAAATGGTAATGATAAATTCTAAATAAGCAGCAAAAATACAGCATTAAGGTCAAAAGTTAGACTGTGCGTTAAACATTTCCGGTCTTTATCAGTAGAGGGAGTAATGCGTGCTACATTGGTGAAAATCTGGTCAAAGAAACCTAAAATATTCCTTAAGTGCAACCTTTGGTCTTGGCTTTTTTTTGTACCCTACTGACACATTTCTGACTGTTGTCTTGTAACAGGCCAACGAATACTCCCTGCCCTCTCTGAACGCCGGGCTGGAGGACGTGAAACCCAGCCTCCCCACCAGCGCCAGCTCCGAACTGGCCTCCAGCGTGTCCCAGAGCTACTCGGTGGTGACAGGTACAAGCCCTCACACACGCGCACACATACTGGAGCACAGCAGGGCATGGACATCTGCAGCCGAGTGGAGAGGCCGCTACATGGGCCCGGCCTGCACTCATGTGGCACACTTCCAAAGACTGGTTTTTATCATGCTTTAGATGGTAAAAAAGTGTGGTTGTGTTGGACGTAGATCATGCACTTACTACGATGGTTTTGGTTGTTTTGAAGTTGTTGGATAGGGTGGTGTCATACTCTCAGATATGAGTTACGAGCTGCTATTTTTGTATTACTATATAGTATTATTATCTGTGTAATCCCTTAATCGTCCAGGTAGGATCTATAGCAAAAGAAATATTAACTTTCGTCGAGTTGACTGAATTATATGGTATTGTTATAAGAAAGTTACTACGTTATGTTATGAGATTCTTATTAGTGAAGTCAATTCCACTGCTATCCATGATGTTTTGGTGTGATACAAAATTTACACCATTGCCATAGTAATTAACCATTCAAAACAAATATCTTCTGAGTGATGAAAAGTCCTCATAATGCCATCTACTAAAGGAAAGTCCTGACAGTTGTACTGAAACTGAAACCTACGAAATTATTTATTATTTATGACTTTACCCAATCCTAAAATAAACTATATTGTCATTTTATAGTTACATTATTATTCCACAAGCATCTTTACAATGCAACTCAGTGCTCCCTATGTAATATTGGGTTGTATAGGATGTGCTATCTTTATTCATGTCTAACAAAAAACCTGCAACTTCAATATGGCACTGAATACATTTTATATATCTGTTTTGGATGTGTTGGCAGTACGAATTGACAGTTATGAATGTGAAAAAGTACAACAAATAGGATTGTAGGATTGCTTAAAATCTATTACTAGAACTGTTACAGATTTGCCTGTCAGGCTTTTGTCAGTCACATGTTTGCATACAAAAGAGTTGGATCTTATTGGGTGATGTACATTGAAAATTTCTCGTCTACTATTTATTTTAGTTTTATTCCATTTTATTTTTCAAAACTCTTTCAAAACGAGTTATGATGATGTACTTCACTTAGAGACTTTTTAGTACCCTACATTCAGCTTTCACATTTTCCGAGGAATTTTTTAGAATTCCCAACAGACACATCAAAACATCGTCCGACCAAATGAAAACCTCTTCCAAGTCACTTTGTGTTTATTTCTGAGGGGACCTGGGGAGAGGCCATATATCATGAGAGCCCATTAAATGGTACAGGCCCTTCACACGCGGCACAGCTCCTAACTGGCTATTGTGTTAGTCCGAATTGGCCCGCTAACAGATTGACTGGGAGCACTTCTCGTAAGCGACAGCTGCTGTTCTCGCCATGACACCGCGTTGTCATCAAAGCCTATGATAGTCCACTGATTGACACAGGCTGCAATAGCGCCGAGTCTGGCTGGCTGCCTTTAGCTGGGGAGGGAAAAAAAAGCGAAGTGAGTGAAATTCGACTTTTCGCTCCAACTTATGAAATGGCGTTCCAATTGGTAATAGCAGGTGCGGAGTATTGGGTATCGCGAAGTGTCTGTATCACATATCGGGTTGTAGTTGCCTTTTTGTACGCTGTCAGGCTTGATGGCTGTCTTGTTAATTGAAATATTGCTTCATTGTAGCGGTCTTCTTTTTCCCAGGGGAGGTTAGGTTTACTGGTGGTCACGGAATAATAATATGCCAGGCTTTTAATAAAAACTCCCATAATTATGCGCGGGCTATCAAAGTCAATGAGTCCACTATGTGTGTGTGAGAGAGAGAGGGGAGTAGGAGGAGGAGGAGAGAGTGATTGAAAAAGTGCAGTGGTCAAATGATCCCTATAGTTTAGCGCTATGGGAAAAGAATGGGGCTCTTTTAACCGCGGGGTATGTGGGAGGTAGATTTGCCCCAGAAAGTTGGGCCTCCGGAGAAGAAAGGTGTGTTTTTGTCTTTGAGCGGGCCCGGGCTCCTCCCATGAAAGCAGGTCTCGGTCCAGGGAGCACAGTCATAGCAGGTGGCCTCCACACAGCCACCTGGGGGCCAAGCAAGGGGCCCACCCTCCTCAAGTGATACAGCAGGGGCCACGGATACAGGAAGGTGCACAGAGCGAGATTATGACAACAAACTTTTGTGCTGTTGTTAAGAGTGTGTTTACTGGAGTATTTGTTGTTGCCATGGAGAATATTAATGTTGTAGTCCTTTTACAGAGGAGTTAGTGATGCAACTAGTAGTTTTTTGGTTTTTTTTGTTTTGTTTTTTTGTGTCTAATTTTCTCAATATATTAGTCAACCAATCAAAACCATTTATCAATAAAAGGGGTGGGATCTATTTAAGACAGCTTTTCCCCAGTAGATTGCACAATGTTTTTATATATTGATTTTAGATTTTCTACAAATTTGGACCAGTTTTGTTTAGTGTTTTTCATTACAAAAAAGAAAATAAATACTTTTTTTTTTTTTAAATAAAAATTGGGAGAAAAGTAAAAATATGTTAACCTCAAAACTGATTAAAAAAAACCTTGCCGTTTTTAAACAGATCTTGGGTTACCACTTTTAAGACCGATTCATAAACTGGTATTTCAAATTCGATGGCATGATACTGTTACCATGTCTCATAAACACCAAACAAGCTCACGCCAATGACTGAAGATCCAAAAAGACATCTCTTGGATTAAAACACACTTGCCATCATTCTAAACGTGTCCAAGAATCATAAATTAGCCTGATATAATTTCCCCACTAAACTTTTATGATCTCATTTGACGTAGAATAACTCATAAGAAATTTCATTGTGGCACTGCATAATAGGACTTTTCTGCCATTAAGCCAACCCTGTAAATAGGATTGTGCGCCAAGTTCGAAAAAAAGCACCAAATTATCTCCTTCACTTAGGCTGGCATCCAATTATCAATAAATTATGCTCTCATATCGAAGGGAGCAATGAGATTAAATTCATTCTTGCAATGTTTTTCGGCTCCCAATTAAAATTCATACAGTTATTGATCTTGTTGATTTTTATGCCGGCGAATTTGCATAATCTATTAAAGACGAATGATTAATGAACTACTTTGCTTTCGAGGGCGCCATAGCGAGTAGCAATGTCGGATATATTTGCGTGTCCTCTAATATGGCGAAGATACCGTTACCTAGGAACGGGGGTGGCAACGCTGGCACCAAAATGCAACAATAGAGATTAGCAAGAGAACCTGGCATTTACAAATGGCCCCACACTAGCGCAGACAATAGCAATAGAGCAATAAAAATACAGTAATGAAGCAGTTTAGCAAGAAGACAATGCGCAATATTTCTTTATGCGTTACCATTTATTTTACCCCCTAAAGAGCCGCGCGACAAAGTTAGCTTCCTAACGATGTGCTGATTATGGTAAATTGTTCAGTGTATATTTTAGGAGGGAAAAATCCATTGTGTTTCAGTAGCAGTGAAATGGCATTTGGATACAGAGGTTAGCACTGGGCCTAGTTTCGCAGTTTTCTGTCTTCACTAGCCCCAGGCATCGACGCAACAGCTAAAACTGCCTGAAGATTAAAGGTGCTTGATGTAACTTTTTGGTTGAGGAGTCTGTCAACTGCTTGTTTCTATGGATATGTCATTGGTCTACCAGGAATGTTCCACAGCACGACAAAATACGTAGAAAACAGGTATTCTGAATATGAGCAGGGTTGCCTCTCCACAGACCTTGCCTATAACTTGGTCTGGTTTGGAAGATAGAAATGCAGAGGCGGCGCTACCATTAGGCAACAGTAGGCAGCCCCCTAGGGCCCCCAAACCTGGTGGGGCCCCCAACCAATTTCCCTCAGAATCACTAACGGCCAAGGCCTCAGACCAATTAGATTTTCTCTCAGTATCACATTAAATGAGAGTACTAGCAAAAATATACAACTACTTTCAGCTCTGGTTATCTAGTAGGCTACATAACTTGTAAGACAAGTTTCCAGTCCACCTAAATTCAAATAAGTATGTGCGTGTCTCATGAACAGTGGGGAAAAACAGACAATAAATATTGCCCCCAAATTGCTAATTCCGCCACTGTAGAAATGTTTAATCCCATACTGCGAAACACTCCAGACAAAACAGTAACATCTCCATGGAGTAAACAATTTGGCAGAAAAGTTACACAATGCACATTTAAAATTCGAATTCTTGACAAATATGCAAATGTATGTACACAACTATAGAAAAGGCCTGAAATGCAAATTCAGAATCTGTTGAGTATAACAAAATAGATACGCAATAGTTCGAAATGTTCAATCAAATTCATTCATGCAATGGCCGGTAGTTTGTCATTGTTCAAAAGGCCGCTGTTATTTCTTTTTTTTTTAGGCAAAGAGGGTTACGTAGAAATTAGTCAACCAATCAAAATGATTTTTCAAAAAAGGGGTGGACTTTTTTTACACAGCTTTTCTCCAATTGGGTGTTCAATGTTTTTAGATAGCATGCATTTATATATTTTCTGTTCTATTGCTTTCAGAATTGTCTTACTTGTTCCACACTGTGAAACACAATATCTATGACTCAAATTAAGAACATTTTACTTTTATTTGAGTAGATTCAACTTCTAAATATGTATAAGTAAAATGATCTACGAGCAGAATAAGTGTATTTTTCTTAATACAAGCAACATTATTCTTTCGCCAAGAGTTGTTGTTTTTCTTATCTTAAGTGTAAAAAGATGTATTTTCACATTTTCAGTACAAAAAGTCTTGTTCCATGGATAGATAATTTTTCTTGTCAAGTGAATTTCACTCAAATCATGATAAAACTTAATTCAATTCTTAATTCAAGTGTTCTTAACTTGGCTAGATTTTAGTTTTTGCAGTGCATCCAGTTCAAAGATATTTGTATCGACTAACCGGGCATTATTTTAATCTACACATCAGTTTTATCTTGTAGTGGGGGCTGGGTGTCGACTACTGCCCCCCCTCTGCTGACCAACTAACCTACTTCCGTTCCATATCTCCTTTAAAGGTCCATTGTGTAACTTTTCTGGTGGAGGGTCCGCCGAATGCCTTTCTCCGTGTCATAGCTTTGTCTGAAATGTTTTAGAGTATGGCATTCTATCTTCATGGAGATCAAACCAAACCAAGTTACAAGTCAGATCTGTGGAGATGCAACCCTGCTCACAGTCAGAACGCTTGTTTTTTAGGTATTTTTGAACTGTAAACCCACTCGTAATTCAATAAATGTAAGACAGAGCTGTTTAATGTCATACTGCGAAATCCATATCCATAGAAACAAGCAGATAATGGACCGGCCCCTCCGCCACAAAGTTACACAATGCACCTTTAACATTGCTAACAGCATCAGCACCACCACACCCCAGTCTTAGCCAGCATCACAGCATTAGCCCCTCGCCTGTGCTCTCTCTTGGGCCTCTGCAGCCTCCTAACCCGCAGTGCCTTCTCGCTGTGAGGGCTGTGACAAACGGCGTGTCTCAGCTCTGTTAACGCCGCCAGCCTCCAGCTCGGAAATTAATGTTTATATCACCCCCCACAATAGCACACTAACCTTTGAGCACACATTTGATAATGAATGGCTTTAAACCTGCGCATGGGGGGTAGCTGTAGCCGTGGTGGCAGCACTGTGAGATTTGAGCAATTTGGACCCCGCAAATATTCTTTACCGACTCGCCAATTCGATGGCGCGTGATTGTTCTTTTGTTCCTTTCCCCGTTGTAAGTGGATATAAATTACCCCTCTGACAATGCAGAGGGGGGTAGAGACAAAGATTTAACCGGGCGGGCACTTGTAGCGAGCGCCAATGTGTCCCTGCCAAGGTAAAATGAATTCCCGATAGATTCCGGTGATGACTTTGCCCTAGCTGCGCGAAAGGAGAAGAAGAGAAAAGTTCACGGTAAATTGAATGGCAGTGCTGCAAAACAAGACAGTAGCTTAGATGCTTAGTGTATGTTTGAAAGAGATATGCTCACTGGAAAGAGGGATTTGTGCCTTATCTGTTTGTTTAAAGAATGAGCCTTTTTGAAAGTGTTGGCGGTGGTTAGCTCCTCCTGTAGCCGCAGATGTCATTAACATCCGGAATTCATAAGAAAGAAGATAAATTATTATAAGAGTGGATTCTGTGCACTTGCAAAGACCAATGGGTAGCCTTAAATAAACAAATAAACAAAAGCTCATGACTCCCCCCTGCTGGTAAATGTACATATATTTATTTATATTTATATGTTTTTCTGCAAAACTAAAATAAATTCTTGACCATTGTTGTAGCAGGCCACCCTTGAGACTGTAGCTTTGAGCAAACTTCCCAGTAAATTGAATAGCACCACTGCAAAACAAGACAGCCCTGCCGACAGTACTTTACCAAGATTCCTCGGTGTACGTTTAGACGCAAAATGCTCACTTGAGAAAAGGGTGATGTAGCTATATTGGTTGGCATCAGTCAGGAGGGCGCTGTAGGTTGCTAACAGTCCATTTCTATGCTTGATGGGATCTGTAGACATCGGTATCCACGCTGGAGACAGATGTTTTGAGAAGTCTATAGCTTCTTGCACTCTTCGCGAGATATGTTTGCCGGAGGAGGAGAGTCCCCAAGGACCTTGAGTTTATCTTTCATCTCCATCATCAGGGCCTGGCTGCTCTGACAGGCTCTCCCTTTAGCCGAGCTCCAGCCGCACCGCCGTCTCTGGGACAATAAGCAGCACCATGTCTGATTAGTTTCAGAGTTCAGTGGGCCTGAACGCAGCGCTGGTATCGGTTGTTGTTGTTGTTGTTGTGTTGTTGTAGTAGACACCCTCACTCCCCCACTCCATCCTGGTGTGTTTGACAACGGTTGCTGAGGCGATGGAGAAACAGAAGCGTACAGTATCCTGGCAGGCGCACGTTTAGGTCAGTGTTAGGAGTTTAAGTATGTGTTGATGACTGAAACAGGCGTTATGCACTGTTGAGACTGATCATTCAAAAATGTCACAAAGAAAATTATTGTGGAAATATATGAACAATGGAACTTTGGCTTTTGTTGTTGTTTTACCAAAGTGAGTGTTGTGCTCATTTAGATGATATACGTAACACACATACTGCTAACATTAAAATTAAGATATTTGGAGTGATCTGTAGATAACCACATTTGTGATCTCTAAATACTATTCTACGGTGTCCTAAATCAGTGCAGCCCATTGTGTCCCTGTGATGTGCAGCTTCACTTTAAGACATTGCAATGCCCTGCTTTGTTGCTTTGTGTGGTCAAAGGGAGGACAGCATTTGTGTAATTGCACTATCTCTGTCTAAATCTACATTAACAGCTCCCAGTGACAGGGAAAAAGCGTTCTCAAGGTGGAGGTCTCTCTGGGAAACAGGCAGTTCCATGAGCTGTGGCAGGAGGTCCATAGGGCTGACAGGAGTGCACCCCCTTCTATAGAGCCGGCCTTATCTTAATGAGGAATCGCAACACACAGTGCTGTTGTAAAACAACAATGATGTGGGAAGCAGCTAATGAGGCTATCATGGTGTCGGGAAAGAGCCATCTCTCCCCACAGGGCCCCGCGACCCCTGGTGCACAGGGCCCACAGAGCTGGCATTGACTGCACAGGTTGGACATTCACACAGGCTAAAATGAGAGATGCCAGCGCTCATCAGCAGAATCAGATCACAGCGCGGCGTTCTGAAGTGTCTCCGGGACAATTGTTCTCCTATTTGTGGGAGTGATCGTGTTGTGAGAAAGCAGCCGTGAGATGATGTTGTTTGTTTTCCAAAACCTTGGGGAAATTCTTTATGCGTTTGAGCTTGATTGATCAGGCGCGATGTGTTGCTGCAACATTTCACCGGTGTATGTTTCCACTTATACGAATGAGTTACTGCTGGCTGCATATGAGATTATTATTACAAGCTATGTAAATGAACAAATCAACTGTGTATCTGCTTAGAATTCATATACAACACAATCAACACTTAGCTATAGTTAAGAGCACAAACTTACGCCGTACAACTTCTAGAACTCTGTGAAAGATTGTCCAACGCTTTCCCTTAATTTCACACCAAAGGCCCGGGGCTAGCCTTAATTCATGTCACAAATCTGCAAAGCATTTGGTGCCCGTCTCCGTCTGATTTATTGCGCCGTAGTGTGTACTCAGCTCTGTGCTTGACGAATGTGCAAACTTTCTTTTTCTCTGGCGGTTGGGGGAGATTTGTCAGCGAGCAGCCTCTCCCTCTTGACCATTTGCTCCCATTCATCTCATCTCATCTGAGTAAATGACTTGAGAGGTCCGTGATTGAGTGCATGTCTACATCACTTTTCCTTTTTTTTTTTTTTTTGTTTTGTTCTTGGACTGTGGACTTCCAGACCCTCACCCATCCCGTGCGTCTTCCATGTGTGCAAAGCGCGAGCCCCACGAAGCCTCCTTTGCCCCCTACACCCCCTCCTCGCTGGGGGAATCGGCCCTAGCTGACGTCATCATGCCCCAGCAGTCCAGCCTGTGTGTAGAAGCCCGTACTCCCAGCTACCATGGTTCCTGCTACGGCCAGTATGCCAGCCAGCACTTTATAGCAGGTACTATCCCAAATTAGGCCCCGTAATGAACTATGTACAATGCTCTTACTGACCAAAGTGGAAGACATTTTGGTAGTATCTGGTCTCAAGGATTAATTTTTGCTTGTATATCCATATTTTAGAAAGAAGGTTTTTGCAATCTGGGGCAAATCTAAACTACAGTATATCAACTGAACATTTTACTTTATACTTTTATAGGAATGTTTAATTATTCTTAAGAGATTTTTTGGGTTCGCTTAGGTGCTGACCAGTCATAGTAATCAAGGCAATTACTACCGTGTTATGGTTCAGTATAGTAGTTAAAGGTCTTCCAACAAAGGACTATTTCTATTGACTGAAATATCTTTCAACCTGCTCTCAAAGTGAATGTCCTTGCTGGCTTGCCATTTTGATATCAAAATTCCCCCTCAGTAGCAACAAATCTAAAATTGACACTAAAAAAGAACTAAAACACGTATTTGCACGCCATTTCTCCATACTCATTCTGTCATTTCCTATCTTTTTACTGAACTTTACGATTTCCAGGAACATATTTTCCTACAGGCTTACCATACCAAATATAAAAACTTCACTTGATAGCAACAAAACGCTTTCCATTTTTCTTTCTTATTCTATTTTTCCCATCCCTTCTTTGTTATTCATACACTAAACTCTAGGATTTCCAGTCGCATTCAGTAAGAGCCTGATTGACAATAGCTGTGTGGTTCTTGGGTCAGTACAGCCTCGTGACAGCCCTGAGGTGTGGGTGCCACCGTTGGCTTGGCGCACACAGACCATATAGGGTGCTGGTCCTGTCCTGGGTGCCCCTTCGGTCCGAGGCGGGCCAGAGCTGTCACTGTTAATTAGAGAGCTGAATGAGGAGCGCTGGGCAAAGAGGTCCTCCATAGTCCTGATGCTCCTGTCAGGATTTAAGAATAGAACAGCGATTGTGACACAGGCAGTATGTACTTTAGAAAGCTGATGGTTGGTTTTCTCTTCCAGTGTGCCTCTTTTGACAGAATCTTTTTGCGAAATATATGATTCCAACTTCTTTTATTGTATACACTTTTAACAGAACAACGGAAAAGTTTGCTGCTTTAGGCTAGAGAACAATTCCTTACAATTTATTTAGTTTCAGGGCCACAGGTTTACCAGATTGGTCAGATTGGATTGCATTTTGCCTTTGGGTCATAGTAGAACTGTGTGTAGGGTGACCAGATGTCCCTATTTACCCAGGACAGTCCCAGTTTTGAGCCCTGTGTCCCCTGTCCCCACAGATTTATCCAAAACTATTGATTTGTCCCAGGTTTATACAAGAAATGTCCCTGGTGTCCCTATTTTTGACTAATTTGATCCCTGCCAACAGTAAAGAGAGGCATAAATTGTAATTTGTTTAGGTAAAATACAAAAAAGCTGCTTAAAAACGACCAAAACACAAAGAAAATGTGACTATACTGAGTCATGTTAGTCATGAATGGTCTCTGCAGAACAATTTTCCTTAGTTCCGCACTCGTTTCACAATTTTATTTTCGCCAACCTCCAAAAACCTGGGGATATCCCAGTTTTTTATCTTGAAATGCTGGTCAGCTGTAACTGTGTGGTTTGTTGCAACATTTGTCATTGTTCGAAAAAGAAATGTGTCCACAAAATAGACAATTTGTTGTTTTCAGATTCATACTCCCAGATTGGGTATTGTATTGTACTTTCATGAGAAATATCTATAACGAAAATTCACAAATGTTGAACCTGATCGTTTATGTTAGTGGTTAGACTAGGGTGACCAGAATTTCAAAATAAAAAACTGGGATATCTCCGTTTTTTTTGATGGTTGGTAATAATAAAATTGTGAAACAAGGAAAATTGTTCTGCAGAGACCATTCAAAACTAACATGTGAGTCAGTATAGTCACATTTTCTTTTTGTTTTGGTCATTTTTAAGCAGCTTTTCTGTATTTTGCCTAAACAGATGACACTTTATGCCTCTGTTTACTCTTGGCAGGTATCAAATTGGTTGAAAATAGGGACACCTGGGACATTTCTTGTACAAAATTGGGACAAATCAGTGGTTTTGTATAAATCTGCGGGGACAAGGGACACAAGGCTCAAAACTGGGACTGTCCCGGGTAAATAGGGACATCTGGTCACCCCAAGCTAGACTCTATACTGTATTATTTTTATCTGTATCTGTATTAAATATTATTGGCCTACAGAATCCTGTGACGTCATCTGAAACCAACCACTGTGCTAACTTCGTGGTCACTCATGTAAAGAGAAATTGAAAAATGGCAAGCTTGCATTTTGAATCCTAAGTGTAAGTTTTCCATTTCTTTCTGTGTCTTCCAGGTCGTGACATGGCGAGCACAACCTTACCTGGCTACCCTCCCCATGTGCCCCCCACAGGACAAGGCAGCTACCCCACCTCCACGCTCGCCGGAATGGTCCCTGGTAGGTGTCCCTTACTCTTTTTACGACGCCATTAATTATCGCTTTACCACTTTTATTATGAGCAGAAAGTCCCCTTCAGTTAAAAATCTTAAGGTCAACTGCGCGCTAAATATCTCACCTGCTATTCACGATGCATAATCAGGAAAAAGCAGCGGTTCGGTTGGGGGTACGGCTGCGGCTTCGTTAGCTGCTAGCTTCGTGTGGTTAGCGTGCGGTTAGGCGGACATTAGCCCAACTCGATAAAGGAGATCACCGCAATCAGTGGCCGTGAGATAGGACAGTTCCTCTCAGTTACACTCCAGCTCCCAGCGCTTATTAGCTTCCGCCGTGTCCACATGTCCACATACGCGCACCGCTAGCTAGCGCACCAGCCCCGTCAATAAACACTGGTGCTGGTCCGCGCGGCTCTCCCCGGACACCCAGGCCTGCCCGAGCGTATCTCTTTCCCCTCTACTTAACCTGCAGTTCAGGTTCACAGCAAACAGTTAAGGGTCAAAACACAGAGGCGTGGAGGGCCTGTAAATATTTAAATCACTATCTCTCGAAGGGATGAGCTCCAGTTACAGCATCGGCACACGGCGAGGATGCTGCAGCTGCTGCCCGACCGAGGACACATGTCACAACTGAAAAAAATGTTGTTGAAATCACGAAGGGACAAAGGACATTGAGTTGTAATCGTAGCGAGAAAAGGTGTTTGACAAGGGGACGTGTTGAGTTTGCTTTAGCGTAGCAGTGTTGTTGTGTAGCATAGAGAAGTACTTTTAGGTGGTTTTAACAAACAGCATCAGTTCTTCCAATCACAGTAGTTTATAGTTTTGTTTTTTTTACTCGTGTTAGGATTTAAAACGCTGTTGCTGTATAAGAAATGCAGTAACTTACCATAACACTGTAGAGAAAAGTACTTAAAATACTGCAATGCACAAAGTGACCTTTCTGTACTCATTTAACTATTTAACTGCTAACATCATTTCTGTATGATGAACAGTCACCACCAGCCGTATAAGCCAGGGGCGTCAAACTCAAATTCACAGAGGGCCAAAATTAAAAGCTGGGACTAAGTCATGGGCCAAACTAACTATTTATTGAAAAATTTCAACAACATCTGCATGTTTTCTCTTCTTTAGAAATATGTATTGTTAAACCTTTTCTTATTAAAATAAATGTTTAATAATAGTTTTACTTAAACATTGAATCCAGAACAAACAGAATATAAAATAATAACAACATTTTAAATAAATAATGTCTCTATCTGTAGCCAGCTCCAATATATATTTGATATGATCTCACGGGCCAAATATAATTATATCGCAGCCCAAATTTGGCCTCTGGGCCTGAGTTTGACATGTCTGGTATAAGCTATAGTTTAATACTTAAAATACTGCAAAGTACTGCAAAATACAAATAGGCTACCACAAGATTTTAAGCGCACAGCATCAGGCCTTCAAGTTATACAGTTAGAGTAGTTTACTCTTTTTTCTTACTGTTTTAAGCTTTCAAATATCATTGCTACATGAAGTACAGTAACTTACCGTAAAAAATAGTACTCGCAAATAATACTTGAAATATTAGAATGTGCAAAGTTTTGTTTTTGTTTTGTTTTTTCAAAAGTGACAAGGATTATGTCTGTACTGTGCGAATACAGATCGCACTGCATACATTTACTGTGAGAAGAAGCAACTCACTGAAAATGTGTGTGTTATTCAAAGTCTTACAACTTAGACTTATCTGTTTTTGTAGATATGCTGAAGGCCTATATGCTTCTCTTCTCAATATGAAATTACTTTGTTGGGCCTACAGCTGTATTAGCGCACATATTACCAGTAGATATGAATATTTATGTGACTGGATTCAGATTCTGAAGTACAACCCTGTGCTACACAACAAAATTAACGCAATTTAAATCCACAATATCCTTTATATTCAATTACTACAGTAGTGGCACAACTACATCAATACTAAACCTTTTTATCTTCATGAAGACCAAAGCAGACCAAGTTACAGGTCAGATCTGTGGAGTGCAATGCCGCTCACAGTCAGAATGCATGTTTTTTCAGCATTTCTGAGCTATAAAACCACCTGTAATTTAATAAATGTAATGTATTTAATAAATATAATGTAGAGATGTTTTAAGTCAAACTGTGGAATATTCCAAGCAGAGCAATGACATATCCATAGAAACAAGCAGGTGACGGACCCCAAACCAAAAAGCTACACAGTGCACCTTTAAATCCACAATATCCTCTACATTCTTTTACCACTTCCCTTTTTTTTTACGGTAGAGGGACAAATACATTAAACACCTCCTAATTATGAGGACAGAGCTGATAGCAAACAGTGAGGCAGAACACTAAGCAGCTCTTATCCGCTAGTGCTGGATTCCCTTTTCATCTCCTGTCCAACTACTTCGATTTACCGTGCGGCCCCCAAACACTGTTAAAGCAAAGGCCATTCTTCAGCCGACCCATATAAAACCTGGCCTTTATAGTCTCGTAAAAGAATGAAACGTGTGGACCCACAGCACTGCGCCTCCTCCTGCCCCTCTTCTAATGTGCACAGAGCTGGGTTAAGACTAGCAAACAAGATCTGGAGAAAATATGACAGTGTTTTCATGTTGAAGTTCATTACGGTAAAAGGATGCATAGGTTCAGGTTTGGTATCAATACGCACAAAGACAATACGTAATCAAACATTCAAACATCACTACTCAGATCATTGCTGTTTTGTTCCGGCGATTGGAATTACAGTTCAGAATTTATTGTAAAATTCTTCGGTTTTAAATGTTTTCAAATGCAGCATAGGATCGTGGTCATGCTTGTGTTTCAAACTTGATTTTAATACTAAGGAATTGACTCAGTACTGGACGTCAATTACAATATCAATTGAAGATGAAAAATTTTACTTTTTAAATAATATCATAACAATTTTCTACACAAAATTAAGTTATTATGAGGTCTTGTATCCGTTCCGATAACCCTCAAATGCACACTAAAACAGTTCAGGATAGATAAAATTTTGTCTTGTAAATGTCATTTTTTTGTAGTGTCAAGACTTACTCAAATTAATATTTAGTTTTATTCCTGATAATTTGCCAACCCGAGATCATGTATTTAATTTCACTGTAACAAGACACTGTATTTCACCTTAATATCTTAACACTTGTGAGACTTGGATTATACAATAGTACAGTTTTGCCTATATATAATTGTACAGAGACACAAAAGAGATATTATTACTGACAAGGATTTTTTTTCTTTCAGTGTTGAAGAACTGACATAAGGCAGAGTTATATGAACTTGTTATTTAGAAATGCCTTATTTATAATGGCCCTGTTTGTGTGTGTCTTCCAGGAGGAGATTTTTCTGGAAACCCTTACTCTCATCCGCAGTACACCACATACAATGAAGCATGGCGGTTCAGCAATCCAGCATTACTAAGTAAGTGGAAATAAACTTCTATGTAATGCAGTGTTAGCTTCTGTTAGTGTCCAAATGTTAAGCATTGTTAACAATTTAGAATTTTTACTATAAAAGACATAGCATTCAGAAATAATAAAACATGTGTCCAAGTTGTTTTACTGGTCAAAGCAGTATAATTCTGGACATGCTCCTTTGTTTAGATGATATTTTTGATCACTTACATATATGTATAAAGTAAAATTTTAAAACACTCTATATTTGACTAACCCCAGCTAAAGGTGTCTTCTCAGAGCAGGAGCTGTGTTGATTCTATGTCTGACCTCATGGATTCCAACGGCTCGTTCTTCTGTTAACTTTCAGGTTCCCCTTATTATTATAGTGCCGCATCCCGTGGCTCCGCCCCTCCCACTGCTGCCACTGCCTACGACCGCCACTAGTTACCACGGCGACCAGCTCAAACTGCAGGGCCACGGCTTGGGCCTCCATATTGTCCCCGTCTGAGCAACACTTGAGGTCAAAGGGAGGCAGAGGAGCGGAACGCATTCACGGACGCAGTGGTCATGTGACTGGCAATGAGGAAGGAGGAAGGAGGACCAGATCAGCGGCGCCTAATTCACACTTTGGGTCTAAATTAAAGGGGAACTGCAAGTGACCAGACCTCATCGCTCTCTCAAAGGCCCGAACATTTCCAAGAATGACTTTAAGAGATTATATAAATATATATATTATAAAATATTAATTGAAGACAAACAGTGTGAAGAATACCATGTGGAAAAATGTTGTGGGTTTTTATTTTTGTTTCTTTGTTGCTGTTGTTGTTGTTGTTATTTTATTCATAGTTCTTCACATTCCTGTACACAATTAAGCACAGGCTGTATCTGAAACTGCTGCATAGTCACCATATGTTGCTTTAGGGTAGTTATACCACTTTATAACTACAATCATTTGGAGCGAGCTTTGCTACTGTGACCAAGAATCATACAGTAGCACTCAAATTACTTAAACAGAATTTGTAAAAGCGTAAAATCAGTGTATTAAAATTAATTTATAGCTGGAAATACTGCTTTACCTACCTCTGGCCTATTGAATATTAGCTCATCGAAACTATCCAATCCACTACATCTTTCAGTAGTTGATCAAAATAGTTTACAGCTAAAATGTATGTCACAAAAGTCGAAAAACCGAATCTCAACCAGAACTTCTAACTATACAGATTTCTTAATGTTTACCTTACGTTAACAAAGGACCTCCCTTTTTAGCAGTGTGTTAGTGACTCTGGAGTGGTTTCAAACACAGCCTGAATAATTTTGTGCTCAAATGCGAGAGATGTCCAAGGGAGATGGTTCCATTGATCAAACTTGAACCAATGTTGTGGATTCCCAATATTACAATAATAATTAACCAACGCCAGCCATAGCCAGCCCCATTGGCTCTTCTGGTGCATTGACTAGCCTACATCTGCTCTCATTCCACACCTGGCATGTCCAACGGCAGCAGCATCCTCCCTGTGGCAAAAACAATCACGTGTAAAAATGTAATGTATCATTGTCGAAAACCACCGTAGTTTTCCCAGAGTTTAAATTATTTTTGTCATGTAAAGATGTCTGAACTTTTCCTTCTCATTCCATCCATGCATGATTTTTTTGCACTATAACTTCTGTTTTTTTTATACATTCACACACATTTACCTCTCTAGCTAATTTGGAAAGTTGCATCAGGCTTGATTACGTCAAACTGGACCTTTTTGGACATAACATTTCTTAGCTGACAAATTTTAATCTAATTCATTAAACAACAAAGTCATACCACTAGATGCCTACACAGTTAAAGGTGCACTGTGTAACTTCTAAGGTGGAGGCTCTGCTACGTGCTTGTTTCCATGGAGATGTTATTGCTTTGCCTGGAATGTTCCACAGTAGGGTATTAAACATATCTACCTTGCATTTGTTCAATTACAGGTTTTCTAGCTCAAGAATATCTTAAAAAAAACATCAATTCTAACCATGTGTAGGCTTGCTTCTCCATAGATCTTCTCCATAGGTCTGAAACAGTAATATCTCCATGGTGACAAGCAGGTGGCGGACTCTGTACCGGAAAAGTTACACAGTGCACCTTTAAACAAGCTTCTACAATTGCCTTACAAACCCAATTTCTTGCCTGTTTAATTAGTTCAATTCCGTATTTGCCACCTCCCTACGCAACACTTTCTCCTTTGTTTGTTATTATTTGTTGTGAATGTACTTTTACTACATTTGCCAAAGACTTAGTTTGATATTTAATATTTTATTTACAGTATATGTATGCATAAATAAAGCAGTATTATCTTTTAAAATACGTAGTCAAACACTGAACTTCGAAAACACCACTTTTTTGACTGAAACGCTAGCGTCACTTACTGTACCATCCGATGCTGCTTTGTAGATTGATTTTGTGAATAATGTGAAGACAATTTCTTTTTTTCTGTGTAAATAATTCCACCACTACAGTATCACGATGTACTGGCTCCCTTTGTAGATAAAACTCACTGAAAAAACATGCATTACTTGTGTCTCAATGTTCTAAGGTATACAGTCCGTGCTAGCAGGGGCTGTCCATTTGTTGTCCATTTGATTTGAATGTCATAATGATGTTTTATGTCACTATGCAATGAGTTTAATGGCTTTCTGTATCATTGTTTGTGGTTGGGCTCAGAAATAACAGAAATATTCCCCAAGGTTTTTTTTTTTTTTTTTTTGTGGAGGAGTTTATAAAATGCGCAATGTGCAAAATGTCTATTCTCCGCTTCAGTTTGTCCCTCAAGTCAGACGAGAGCATGGCCACATTCACATAGACTGTAATGGTTGCTTATAATACTGTATTTGTGTTGAAGATGGAGTAGGAGTTCTGTTTTTAAAAAGCCATAATTGTAAAAGGGCCAACCCTACTCGTCATTACGGAACACGGTAGCACAGTAACTTTGAGAAAATTCTTGTAGCAACACAGAAGTTTGTCCACTTTGGGCACCAGTAGAAACAAAACAATGCAATTCTATTTGTCTCGCCATTTTGCTAGACAGATTTTCTTTCAGCAACAACAAAAAAGCCTACTCCAGCTTTAACCTATGATGAGCAGTGATCTGTGCTTCCATGTAAATTAAGACTATCCCATTCAAGACCCATTTTCTTGTCAATTTTCTCCGGCTCCCATCAGCTAAAACAATTAGCATTAGCATTAGCATTAGCATTAGCAAGTCCAAGCTCCATTCCACACACGTGATTCCAGGGTTAACCAGTTATCCGTCCACAGTCGCCCCAAGAAATTCCATCCTCTCCAGAATTTCACTTGGGATTCGCCTATTTCTGTCCACACGCAGCTCAGCAAACCTGGAAACGAAGAGCTCTGCCGTCATTCAAAGCGAAAGTGGAGCACCTCTGAAGGAATCCGGCGGTTGTAAAGATGATACAGGAGATGTGTCACGGACGTGAAAAGGATTTCTGATGAAAATCTGTACGGAAAGCCTCATGGCCTCAATCATTGTTCTCTTTTCTGTTCCAATTCCTTTTGTGCACATGAGAAATAAAATCTTTTATATGTCAGTCGTTGACTTTGTGTGCTCTCATTATTAACCCCATAACAAAATGATATAAGGTTCAAGGATCCTGGGAGTGAGACGAGGATCTGGGAGGGAGATGGATAGATGGAGTATTGATGCTGCGTTTTATGAACAAGATGTGCAGGTTATGGTTTTCAAATATGGAACATAACATAACAGGGTGTAACGTGAAGGCATGTTGGACACACTACATTTTGACAGTGTTTTCAGAGGGTTCAGACTAGTGGTGTAAGAAAAAAAAAACGATTCAGAGATAGTATATCGTGATACTTCATTGCACAATTCTCAAATCAATTCAAAATGCATTCAAAATGATTTTTATAATATTTTCACAAAAATTCAGTAGTCACATTCACTGTTCTCATGATTTAAAAATGTAATAAGTTATATTTCATACTGTTTTGTTCTCATGAAGGTGTAGTTGACTATAGTATTAGAATATTAATAAATTGCAATATACTGTATCATCCATTGTATTACTATCGGGACATTGTTTTATTTATGCGTTTAATACAAATAAGGACAGAAACAAAGGTGAATCTCCACAGCCTGGAAACAGATTTAAACAGGTCTATATCATGTATTTTAACATTTAGGTATTACAATGTGATGTTGAGAAATAGTTGTCTGTGTCTTGTCCTTTCATTTTTTGTTTTATTGTTTTTAATGTTTTCATTTAATTATGTTCTGTAGCACCTTGGTCAATCTGTGTTGTTTTTAAAGTCCGTTATAAACAAAATTGCAGTTGCAGTGGCATTTAACACAAGTATTAAATAATAAAAATTAAACATGATTTTTAAGTTTTTGTGTATATTATCATTAATTCATTCTGCTATTCTGGGCCAACGGTCTCTTGGACCACCACTAACTCATTCAGAGATGTGGAAGTTTCTCAAATCCAAGTTCTTGCCATCAAAAAAAAAAAAAAAAAAGACATGAAAGAGATGGAGATGTTAAGTAAAGCAAAGGGTAATAATATTGTATGTATATGTTTAATAGAAGAATAATGTAAAAGAAAACAAACAAAAAAAAGTGAATTTTACATATCTTGATGAAATGGGGGTTTCTCTTTTTTGAACATGTATATAATTCCTTGTATATATGAATTACGACTCCTCATTATTGGTTGGTTTTCTTTTGCTTTTTGTTATGTTTTGATACTGTTTTTTTTTTTCTATGCATGTTTGATTTTCGCCTGTATTTGCAATTATTTGTTGTGACTGTACTTTTACTACACTTACTACACTTATTACTGGTTTGATATTTAACACAACAAAACAAAAATATTGCACACTGTTATCTGGAAGTGAACCACAAAGTCTGTCTGCAAAAAGTCATATCTAGACAAGCTAAAATTACTTCAGTGACTTTTTACTTTATTTGAGTAGATTCAACTTGATGACTAAAATGATCTAGCAATGGAATAAGTGTGTTTTTCTTAATTCAAGCAACATTATATTCTGTTTCTTATTTCAAGTGCAAAGAGTTGTTGTTTTTCTTTTCTTAAGTGAAGCAAAGATGTATTTTCATATTTTAACTACAAAAAGTCTTGTTCCATTGGTAGATCATTTTACTTGTCAAGTGAAATTTACTCAAGTCATTATAAAACTTTCTTAATTTGGCAAGATTTAAGTTTTTGCAGTGTTGTCTCTTGTTTGGTTTCTAGGAGGTGGAATGTATGAATTCTGAATATTCAATTGGCTAAACATTTAACCAATCAGAAAACAGGTTAGAGCACATTTGAACCTATTTATATCATAGATGTTTTTAAAGATGATGTCCCAGAACTTTTCTCCTTCTACACACTACACTAAAAAACTAAAATCTAGCCAGTTAAGATGACTTGAATTAACAGTTTTATCATGCTTTGAGTACATTTCACTTGACAAGTAAAATGATCTACCAATGGAACAAGACTTTTTGTACTTAAAATATGAAAATACATCCTACTACACATAAGATAAGAAAAATAACAACTCTTAAGAAACTAAATCTAATGTTGCTTGAATTAAAGGTATACTTCACAACTTTTCTGGTATGACATTAACCATATTCATCTATCATTTATTCATTACGGGAGTTTCTTTTGCTCAAAAATACATTTGTTTCTTCTGCGAATGGTGCGACTCTCCACAGATGTGAATCATAATGGTGCGTAGTGCTGTAACCTGCTTGTCTCCTTCATGATAGATAGGTTTAATTTATACTGTGGAACATTCTAGACAAAGCAAAAACACTTCCATGGAAACAAGCAGCTGGCAGACCCTCCTCTAGAAATGTTACACAGTGCACCTTTAAGAATTAAGAAGACTGGTAGATCATTTTGCTTGTCAAGTTGAATCGACGCAAAAAGTGAAATGTTTTTAATTGAAGTAATTTTAACTTACGTCGACATTGCTTTTTTCAGTGTATTGTAGTTTTGTTTTAAAAGGTGACACCCCAGAACCTTTTCCTTTTGCTAAATAAACCAACCTACACCACCTCTATACAGTACGATGATATTGTCTCAGTATAAATCTATCACAGGATAATTGCAGTAGCATTGGAGCACTTGTTTTCAAAGCTGCACAGAGGGGGAATAGAAAAGTATTGGAAACCAGGCGAGCGTTGCCCCAGCTTCTGACTCCAGTATATTTAATGATGCATTGGTTTCATCCTGCTACACCACTCTACAGCCCCAACCCTCTCCACGCACACAATCCCACCGAGTTGTAATTCCATTTTCTCTCTGCTTCCTCTGCCTATTGTTTATTTCATAGATCCCCTGTGAAGCATCAAAAGCTGGTGTTTCTGTCAACCCCCTAACTGTCCTATGTGTTTGTCATTCAGGCCTTGTTAAAAGCTAAAAAAAAGAATCCGCAATCGCACATAGACACCAGCCGAAACGCGCTCTCCTCTCCCAGCTGAGAATTCCCAGTGGTAAAATTATTCCATTTAGATAGGAACTTTTTTTGTCACTACCCTGTCTAAATTGGCATATCTGGCTCTCTCGTAGAAACCAATAAACTGTGAACTCCGGATGCGTCTGTCAGTCAAGCTTCTTCTTTACTTTAGCGGGCCAGATGACAACAACAGGAGAAGAGACACACGCCAGTAAGAATGGGCTGCACTGATTGGCTCTCATCAGTTAGGCATTACGGAAAGCACCTGTCATCCTTTTGGGCTAGACACAACGGCGCACACACACACACACATACATACATATACGCACACACACAAGGGGAGAATATGAGGGGCCCTGCCATGGGGGCCAACAGCGCGCCTACAGGATTTACTCAAACGCTGATTGTAGACTTGGCCCCAGAGCTAGAGGCCTATTTGGCATGATTCATGTCTGTCACCGCTAATGTATACAGTGGTATGAGCCCGTCCTGAAGAGACAGCTCAGGGACGCTTAACCCGGAGCTGGGCAAAACTATAAAATTGTGTTTACTATATGGTATTGTGTGTTTTACTGTACTTTTCTGGCATTGACAAGTTGAGTTATATATTTTTTAGATTAAACTGATATATGTTATTGCTTCTCGCTGTCAAGTAAATAAGAATTTGTTGGCTATGTTTTCAGTCAAAGGTGCATTGTGTAGCTTTTCTGCCGGAAGGTCTGTCAAAAGCTTTTCTCCCTGGAGATGTTATTGCTTTGTCTGGAATGTTTCACAGTATGACATTAAAGCTTTCTGACTTCATGGAGACCAAATCAGACCAAGTTTCAGGTCAGATCTCTGGAGAGGCAACCCTGCTCACAGTCAGAATGCCTGTTTTTTAGTTATTTTTGAGCTATAAAACAACCTGTAATTGAATAAATGTAAGGTAGAGCTGTTTAATGTCATACTGTGGAATATTCCAAGCAAAGCATAAGTCAAGGGAATGTGCAATTAAAACTGCACATAGGTCAAGGGATTGTGCAATGAAAACTGCACATGGGTCAGGGAAATGTGCAATCAAAACTGCACATGGGTCAGGGGAATGTGCAATCAAAACTGCACATGGGTCAGGGGAATGTGCAATCAAAACTGCACATGGGTCAGGGGAATGTGCAATCAAAACTGCACATAGGTCAAGGGATTGTGCAATGAAAACTGCACATAGGTCAAGAGAATGTGCAATGAAAACTGCACATGGGTCAGGGGAATGTGCAATCAAAACTGCACATGGGTCAGGGGAATGTGCAATCAAAACTGCACATGGGTCAGGGGAATGTGCAATCAAAACTGCACATGGGTCAGGGAAATGTGCAATCAAAACTGCACAAAGGTCAGGGGATTGTGTAATCAAAACTGCACATGGGTCAGGGGAATGTGCAATCAAAACTGCACATGGGTCAGGGGAATGTGCAATCAAAACTGCACCTAAGTCAAGGGAATGTGTAATCAAAACTGCACATAGGTCAAGGGATTGTGCAATGAAAACTGCACATAGGTCAAGAGAATGTGCAATCAAAACTGAACATGGGTCAGGGGAATGTGTAATCAAAACTGCACATGGGTCAGGGGAATGTGCAATCAAATCTGCAAATGGGTCAGGGGAATGTGCAATCAAAACTGCACATGGGTCAATGGAATGTGCAATCAAAACTGCACATTGGTCAGGGGAATGTGCAATCAAAAGTGCACATAGACTTAGGGAGTGGGCAATTATTAATAGAATACAAGATTGCGAAGGGTTTGCCTGTAAAGAGTGACTTAAAGGTCCTGTTGGTGTACTCACTCATGGTCATAATTGCCTTGGTCCCTTATTTATTTATGTTCTTTGGTGGATGTTTGTATCAAGCGTTTGGTGTTGTGTTGTTCTGTCTTTTGATAAAGCCTGTGATCTCCTGTCCCAAGACATATTTCTCCCATGGGAGGCAATAAAGGATTATCTTATCTTATACAGTATCTATGAAGAAAAGCATTTGACAGACCCTCCACCAGTGCCCCTTTAAATGAAGCTAAAATTACTCCTGTTCGTTACAATTTAGTCATACCTTTTTCTGTGGAGCTTTCATGCTAGTTTTCTTTTTCGAAGCCACTCCTCGACATAGGTCCACCTGGCTTAAGGGTTGTCCATTTTTCTGGACAGGCTCCCTCCCATAGAATTGAATTCGTCCAGGAGTGGTCCATGGTAGGAGAGGTTTCAAAGGCAATGATCTGGACAAGACAAGACAAGATTGACCACCATCCATAAGTCATTTTCATTCTGAAGGTACCAGTCTGAGGAGCTAAAATGTATATACTACCTTGAGTTACATAGAGTTGAGTTATAGTTTGAAACCTGCTTGGGAATGGTCTGGAATTTGTTTAGTGGCAAGATTAGGAAAGTTTCTATCTTGTCAGGCCAGTACCATCAGATTGAAAATGACTTCCAGGCTGAAAGTCAAGGCATTTTTATCTACAAACAGCATGCAAGGGATAATCTTTGAGTACATTCAGTTTTCCTACTCAATGGTGAGTATGAGTTTTTATAATCAAATGCTTCCATCAACCTAAATCAATCTTTAATTGCTCTTCGTACTTGATGACAGTTGGTCAACCAGCATGCCCAATGATCATTTTAGCAACTACATTCATTTTCACCACCAAAAAGTAAAAACTCCTGACAAAGAGCCTGGCTCAAGATCTAGAGAAGACTTCTTGGGTGCTACAAGTTGGCACTGCTTCTGACAGGTGGACCCAGTGAAATTGAAGAATGGCTCAAAAAAGGACAACTTTACCAACTATCACAATCAGTTTGAGCATGTACACAACAGTACTGTGCTCACTCTTCCTTGTGGCTGGTGGGTGATCTTCAAAGCCCAAACGCAACCATTTATTGTACAACTAGTAGAGATGGGATAAGATGTAATTCCCATGAGATCTGTTTAATTTCATAATTTCATAACATAATTTCTAAAATATACATGACTCAATCTAAATTATGTGATTGAGTTCTGAACTTTGGACTTTAGTCATTTTAGCACTTTTGGTAAATGGTTATGTTTTTATGTAGCATTTTTCTACCATCAAGATTTTTCCACCATCAAGGCACTCAAAGCTAACCTGATTCATCAGCTGGTTTTACTTCGCAGCATTAGAATTCTTTTGCTCGACGGTAGGCAGGTACATTTTTTATTTAACCAATCACTGCTATTTGGTTGTGATGTATGCAATGCTTCAAATCCTGTAGGAAGAAGGGGAATACTGTCTTTCCCCTTGATAAAATTCACCAAACATTCTCTTTGTTGCAGCTTTAAATCCTTGATCTCGGGAATTGTTGCCAACACAGAATGTCTGGCTTCATCTACATCAATCTCGACCGCTTTGTTTACTATTATGCTGTACCACAAAAGGGACCCAGACATGCACTTGAGTTTGACGTCATGGCTTCACAGCTCTTCGCTGATTGGCTGATGTGCAGTCTAGAACTTCTGGGGTTCTTGCAAAGCGTCTAGTGTATTCCGATTCCTGACCTAGTCGCTGGAGAGAAATTAAATTGAGTGGAGGCACTAGGTGACGCCAGCCTGGCTAACTCAAAGCCAGTGTACACAGACACAGAGAAATGAAATGTCTTGCCCCAGGACACAATGACAGCATTCATCTGAGAGAGCTGGAACCACACTGCCAACTTGTGGGTCACCCTTCACCCTTTTTGTCCAATCCAATCAAAATGTAACCACACACACAAATCTCACAAGTGTTATGAGATCTTCACCCTTCTCCGAGAACCAGCATCACGATTCTCCACTATCACCTCCTAACACCTCTTAGCTTTAACACGACTTGACCACGACTAAGACTTTCCCCCGTTGTCCCTCCTGTTTTGAGTGGTGTAGCCTCGGTGGTCTGTGTGGTGATGGGGCTGTCATGTGTACGGCGTGGGGGTCTGCCGTCAGCCCCATCATGTGGCTGTCAGGGCTGATGGTGACGAGGGGAGAGGCCAGCGCTTCAATGTCAATCAAGCAGCCCTCATTAGAAAGGCCTTTAATTAGTGGCGCTGTTTTGTTCACTGCAGTGTCTTCGTTAACTCCACTAATCCCAAATGAGTTGCTGTGGGGACTGGGGTACAGGCTTCTCTTCTTATGGTATGGTATGGCGACGGGTAGTGGGGTTGTATGTATCGCTGGCAGATATGAAGGGAATTGACAGTTGTTTAAGTGAGATGCAAATTAGGTGGGATGATGTGAGAGTCTGTAAAATAGGCCTACTAACCACTCTGCAAAAAATGGAAAAGATAGTTGAGCAGCACTTTTAGTCAAAATAACACAAGAAAACTTCTAAATGCTCAACCCTGTCCCAACACATTAAAGGGCTCATATTACACTATTTTCTGATCTGTTATAATATTACTTCCTCAACACAAACATATTTGGAGCTGTGTTTTGTTTTATTCATACATTTAATACCTAAATCCTGCATATAGTTTTTCTCTCACACAGAAACCACTCTGTTCCACTTTCTGATGTCATGTGGTGATACAGGAAGTGCTCCACTGTGTTTTTTAACTCTATACACCTTCACTAGAATCATTTGATCATTTCAGACCTGGAACTGCCAATCTCTATTGAACAAAAGGTAAAAGGTAGCTGGGTCATTCCACGCCAAATCCCCACTCGATCATCTCAGATTTGACTGCAAAAGTTCACACACTTTCCACTAGGAAAAGTCCCAAATTTTAGCTCCCAACAAAAATTTAGGACTTTTCTTATTGGAAAGTGTAATATAGTTTTGTAATTATTAATTAAAAATTATTGTATCAGCTACCTCCTGACCTGTATCTATAGATACAGCAATCTGAAATTGGAAAAACTCTGCTCAAAACAGGTCAGGTGTAGTTAACAAAATATTTTTTTGTAATGACAAAACTATAAGGAGTTATGCTAATGTTTGGGACTTTTCCTATTGGAAAGTGTGTGAACCTCCTAAAAATTTTCTGTCAAATCTGAGATGGTCGAGCGGGGGCATTCGGAGATGTGGCATGGAATGACCCAGCTGTTAACTTGAAAATTACTGCTTCATGACATCACAAGGTGGAACAGATCATTTTGAGCTTTGGAGATTTAAACAAACTAATAATAAAAGGTTACTCAAAGATGTGTGAATAAAACAAAACACAAATAAACAACATTATCACATGGCTTAAAGCTCACAAGAGTCAATTTTGTGTAATAAAGAGCCTTGAGAATCCCAATCCTAACCCTAACCTTAACATAAATGTGAAAACTATTACAAAATCAATTTGAAAGCATATCACAAATACAAAAGTTTGCTCTTTCTGGCATAACTCCATTGTCCGAAAATTGTATATCTTGGACAGAAAACTGAACTTAAACCAGGACTAGAAAAGCACCAAACCACATCAAGACAGACTGACAAACCAAGTGTAAATGAGAGTGAACACAGCTTCATTGTTACCATGGACATTAAGTAATCCAGCAGATAGTAGGCTATACAGGAAACATTAGCAAGCTTTTCAGTAATTTAGTTAAACTAACCAAGAAATGTAGTTAGCAATTGAGAGCATTAGCTAGTTTCACAATATCTCAGAAAATCACACAAGACCAACCAAGTGTGTGCAGACTCTGAGTGCGTAACTATTAGCCAGAGCTTCTGTCATTTGTGTTCATGTGCAGCAGTTAAGATAACACATCCAGTTGGTGTGTTGTCTCTAACTGTACTCTATATGAAAAGAAAAAAAATACGAGATGATTTGAGTCATGCTTGCACATTATTTTCCGATTCAAATACAATACAGTGACTTCACATTATGTAATTGCACTCTTGTATTATTTAGCATGGAGTTGGCGATTTATGTTTTAATAATATGATGCCTTTGAAAGTTCACTTTTTAAACACCGAAGAACTGACAGAAATATGAACTAACAGATTTGTTTTTTCAGATCTAAGCTACCGGGTAAGCAGTTTTATGCACAATAAGGCAGGATATTTTCTTCTTTATGGGGAATATTATTGTACTTGTACGAAATTTGCAGCCTTTGCGATTTGCTCATTGTGTCCATTTCATTTGAGATTTAATTTTGATGTATGGCATTAAACCTTTTTATCTTCATGGAGACCAAACCAGACTAAGTTAAAGGTCATATCTGTGGAGAAGCAACCCCGCTCACAGTCAAAAAGCCTGTTTTTCTAGGTATTTTTGAGCTATACAATAACCTGTAATTTAATAAATATAAGGTAAAGCTGTTTAATGTCATGCTGTGGAACATTCCAGGCAGAGTCATGACATCTCCATAGAAACAAGAAGGTGACAAATCCGCAAAAACAAACCAGCAGTATATGACATAGCAATAATCAGTATGCGATTACTCCAGTATAGCAGGGCAGGGAGGGAAGGGAGGGGGTTCGAATGTGCTTTGTGACAATTGGGACCCTGACAGAGGCGAGATTATGAGACCGGGACCATCCAGGCGACAAGAACAGCACTTTGTAATGTTTGTAATGAGTGAGCATTGATTGACTCCGCGCCAGCCTAAAGACCTCCTCCGCCATGTTGGAGACCGGAGAGCCCAAATAGTTCACAATTAGAATAATGAACAGCGGGGAAGAGCTGTCTACTTAGGGCCAGTGCTTCTCCAGTCAGTCCTCATCTGCTAAATATGCGCTAAAATGCCATCACCATCGCGGTTAGATCAGTCATTTAGCCTCCAGGAACGGGATTACGCTCTTGAATTGCTATTGTGAGAGACAAGTAAGTAATTAAGCGCTAAATATGCTACCTGATTATGTCATTCTACAAAAGAGGCTAGATTTCGTGAAGGCGTTTGGGAGGGGTTTAGAAGCAAGATTGGAATCCTTGACAACCAGATTGTAGCTTTTATTTGGGGTTTTTGGGGAGAAAATGCACTGGGTAACTTTTTTGGCGTGGGTGACTATCTTGTGTCCATAGAGATGTTATTGCTTTGCCTTGAATGTTCCGCAGTATGGCACAAAATGTATCTAAAAAGACCCCCGTGCCAAGTTAGAGGTCAAATCTGTGAACCCTCTTACAATAAGAATGCCTAGTCTTTCAAGGTATTTTTTGGCCTGTGATTAAATAAATGCTTGCTTGATATATTTATGCCATACTGTGGAACATTCCAGGCATCGTAATAACATCTCCATGGCGACAAACACAAGTGTAGATGGTTGCCTAGCATAGATGAAACACATGAAATACAGGGGAGATTGATTTTATATTATTATGGTTACAAAAATATCAGAAAATTTAACTTTCAAAACTTTCAAATTAAAGATGGATGATGTAAGTTTTCTAGTGTTTCTTGCTGGTGTTTTTTTTTTCATTGCATGGCATTAAACTCCATCTAGACAAGAAAGTGAAAAGGCAGAGTCAAGTTACAGGTCAGATCTGTGGAAAAACACTAATAAACTACCATAAAAGTAGAAACAAGGTTAAATAACTTAAACATGTTTCAAATACTATACTACTACCTTACTATTTACTGCACTAAATATAACATAGACTGAATGCACAATAAATCCAGAGTCTTTCATATTGTCTGTAACATACAATAGAGAGGTGAGTTGTGAATGACTTCGGCCTGAGGAGGAAGTGTGTGTGAGGCACCAACAAAAGGCCCTGACCTGTGCCCCTGTCAAACTGTGTCTGACAGGCTCACCCTGCATCTGTGTGACTGTTCCACCACGCAACAAGACAGCAGCCACGCTTAAAGAGGAAGAGGAGAGGAAGAGGAGGAGAAGAGGAGAGGAAGAGGAAAGCAACCCCCCTGCAGCACCTCTGACTGGCTCCCCACGCTGGCGCCCCCGCCCCTCCCCTCCCCACACCCAGTCACTGTCAGGCCAAACACATGATGAATTGCCCTGTCAACAGAATTCATTCAGGGACCAATTAATTCAGCAGAAATGAACTAGAGCCATCAGTCGCTGAAAAACTCAGTGCAAAGAGAGCAAAGTAGCCCACTTCAGAAAAACGAGGGAAGGCATGGAGAGAGAGGAGGAGAGAGAGAGAGAGACGGGGGCGCAGAGCACGAGGGGAGAAAGAAAGGGAAGAGGAGAGGGAGCGCGCTGGAAGTTAGTCTGACAGAAATTGGTCATTTAATGCTTTAGCGCACTGGAGACAGCCCCTGTCATAGACGGAGGCCTGGCAGGGGCTCCCCTGGTATTTTATTTATTAATTATCCTATGCAGCAAGGGGCTTTTAACTGTCTGGTCCGGCCCGTCAGCACGGCTCCCTGTCATTTTCTCTCTACAAACAGATCCTTTAACACCGTCACCAGGTTAATGGAGACAAAGCCAATATCCATGCGCCCCCCTTTTCTCTCCCCCCTCCCAAACACTGTATCATCTGTACCTTATCCAGGTAATTACGGCTCAGGCCATCTCCTAAATATGTCGTTGGGATGCTAATAAAGCCTGTTTGCAGTCGGCACACAGAACACGTCTGACCTTTTCCACTGCTGCTTCATGCTGCTACACCTACTCAGGAGGCCACAGCGTATTTACATCACACTATGAGCTCCAGTGTGGACTCACCACTGTCCTGTGGATTTAATCAGAGACGCACAAATTAACAGCAGAACACGACGAGGTTAAAGATGTGCTCATGTATTTGTGGAAGCGTCAGGCAGCCCTCCTGTAGGTCACACGGAGGTCTCTGTCACAAACACATGCTCTGTGTTTCTCTGAGGAATTCTGAAGATTGAGGACCAAAACACAGTCAGAGTTTTAACACTGAAGATGTACGTCTCCACTGGGACCAATGTTGTTAAGGCAAGACAAAAATGTCAGACAATATTTTAGTTCAAAGTTCAGTCAGATCAGAAGAAATACAAGATCTAGTAATGGTCTGTTGCTTTTAATTAGAAAACAACACTGAACCTCAGAGTTATAGATGTAGTAGTTACAGTTAGTTTACAATAGCCTAACGTATGGTTAGTATGGATGTAACAATATCCAAATCTCACAGTACAATATTTTCACGATATACATCTCACGGTACAATATTTATTGCAATATTTTGTGGAGACTAACAAAATTGTGAAAATGTTACTTTTTCCTCTTAAAATGCCTTGACAAGTCTTAATTTAAAGTACTAAGATTTAAAAATGCATAGAACTGCTATTTCTTCATGTATGTTGCACCAAAACAAAGCAAAGAATCATGATTGATGTAGTTCGCTCTGTTGTTTTACATATTGCTGCACCATAACAATGAATTTAAGCAAAGAAACTTGTAATTCGATATATTCTGATGGCCCATGACATTATTGAGAGACTTTTGACGATAGGATATCATGATATTTTGGTTATTGTTATACCGCTAATGGTTACAGTGTGTATTCATTTACCTTCAATACTGGATGCTAGTTTTTTTATGTGCTCAAAAGTAAAATTAGATAATCAGAAAATCAGATACTAATCAAAACTAAAACTAGTATCAAAACTAGATGCTTATTTGAGCAAGTATCAATACTAAAAAGTCACATTCACAGGACAGAAATTAAACTTTCCTGAATAGCTTTAAAATATACACCCATGGACCACCACATGGTAATATAAAGAAAGCATGATGACTTAATGTTGAAAATCACATTCTATTGTCTAAAGAAAGAGTATTGTTTATGATTATGGTATCAGAATATTGAATATCGAGTCTTCCTTAATATTAAAATTGAGTTTGACATTTTATTATCGTGACAGCACTGCAGTAGTGCTTATGCAGTTTTAAGTGTTTCCCCTTTTACTGAACCCTTTAAGGATTGTGTCCACAATATAGAGTAGACTGAAATTCAAAAACTATACTTGAAGAAGCTGTATTTAGTTGCAGCTATAAATATACTGATGCAAAATAATTTCCTGTCTTCGTGAATGAGATTCCCATGCGTTTCCTTATTAATTAGCATATGGGGGTATCGATTTTTGTTGACACTCTTCACACTTCCTGTTCCTTCCTCTTCTTCTATCTTCTCCATTTGCCAGGAGTCGTTTTGCTAGCGGTGACAAATTAGCGCTGGTGAAGGGCGATATCAGCAGCAGCTAATTAAGGTGTCGTGTGATTTTGGGCTCGGGATCAAGAATGTGCTGAATCATCCCACTGGTGATTATAGCCTCCATATGGTCAACGTACAGGCTGTGCGGTGCATGGAAACACTAGCAGGGCCTGGCGCCGCTAGCTCTGCCAAAAGTTTGATCTGGTTCTTTGTCCCGGCGTTGGGTGGTGTGCACTGGGCTGCTGAATTATTGAGCGCATCTTTTCTGTGAGCAGGCCCGGGGAAGAGAGAGAGAGGGAGGGAGGAGGAGAGGAGGGTGCCCGGGTGGGGGGCAGATGGGAGGCTCCATGTTGTTGGTATCAGGAAGTGAAACCTGAAGCTGTTTCCACTGGTGATATGCACCTTGGATGCCCCCACACTTGCTTGTTTGGGAGGTGTGAGTGTACGACGTTATGAAAGTCTGTCATGAGATATTCCCTTACGTCCTGGATTTGAAGCATGTTTACGTGACTGTTATGTTTTAGGGAACTTATTCTGAATGGGCATCGGAAGTTTATTTTTTACACTACCTGCCCCATTCCTGTGTTTACGCTGACGCAAAAAAAATTGCAACCCAAAAAATGCACAGTAAAATCCTCCAGGTAAGGTAGTCCTGACCAAGCAACGCTCAAGATCTGGAGATGATCCCCTGATGTGGCACTGTGCACTCACTGCTCCTGACAGGTTACCCCAGAGTCCTGCATGGGTCCATTTTTGGAGACCTGCACCCACGCAGTACAGCACCACACCTGCCCATTAATCTGTGATTATATCAAAGTTAAATCTGCTCCCGCCCGGACCCATTAACATTCCACCCGTTACTCGCCCATGCCCCTGATAAATCGGGGTCGGCCCATTAGCCCGACAGTCCAATAGACCAGGACTAAACCAGGACTGAACCTATGCTGTGTCATTAGCGGATTATAAATATATACATGCTGCAAATGCCAAGGCAATCACCAGGACTATACCAGGACTGGGCCAGGTCTACACCAGAAATGAACCAGGACTGAACCAGGACTAAACCAGGTCTAAATCAGGACTTAACTAGGTCTAAACCAGGACTAAACCAGTGTCATTAGCATAACTATATACAAGCTGCAACCACCGAACCGATTGCCAGGACTGGACTAGGTCTAAACCAGGACTAAACCAGGACTAAACCAGGACTGAACCAGGAATTAACCAGGTCTAACCCAGGAGTGCAGCCGCCAAGCTGATCACCTTCGCTGAGGGTTTTATGTAATAAATACACTAAAGTCTCTCTCAGCCTGGTCTGCCATCGTTCTGGGAAAAGACCAGGAAATGGCACTTTTTTCCCATGGCAACGGACGTCCTGGATGCGCATCAAGTATTTTTCTTCCGTTCGTTATTCATTTGATTCACCTGACCTGCCCGTGTTTAATCACTACCCGCCTGCATACCCATTAAAACCCGCCCGTTTCAGCAACTACTTGCAGGTACCTGACCCCGTGCAGGACTCTACCCCAGTAGCACTAAAAGACGGGTCAAATGCACAGGACAAGTGTACCTTAAAGGTCCCATATTACGTAAAATTGACTTTTGTGAGCTTTAAGCCACGTTTGAACCTTGTTACCTCATCAAAAACATATGTGGAGTTGTGTTTCGTTTCATTCACACATGTTTAAGTAATCCTGCATTATTAGTCTACAACTCCAAAACTCAAAATGCTCTGTTCTACCGTGTTAGTTAACAGCTATCTTTTACCTTTGGTTCAGTAAAGACCGGCAATTCCACGGGTCAGTAATTTTAGTAAAGGTGTATGGAGTTTAAAAACACAGTGGAGGACGTCCTGTATTGCCACATGATCTCACAAGGTGAAACAGAGTGATTTCTGTTTGAGAGATGGTTAAGATCTCAGCCTAAATAAGCAGTGTCTGTGAGTTAGACATGCATGAATGAAACAAAAAACAACTCCAGGTATGTTTGTGATGAGGAAACAATATTACAACATAGATCAGAAAATTGTGGAATATGGGAACTTTAAACACACATAAAATCACAAAGGCTTTTCCTTGACTTAAAATGATGCTTTATCCCAATCTCCCACCCCGCCCAGACACCCACTTACAAAACAATTAGATCTTTGACCAGTGCACTTTGAGTTTATATAGTGGCTGAACGGTGAGTAATTACCAGACTCCATTTCTCTCTCCCTCTTTCTTTCTTTCTTTCTTTCTATCTCATTCTCCCCCAATCTGGGCCTATATACTGTAGCACTAAGCACAGTGCAAACAGCCCTAATAGACAACACTGGCACGGCAGCAGAGTGGAGCTGACAAATGGAACAGAAAGCCTAACGCAGAAGAAAGAGGTGCTTAGACCCACTGTCACAGCTAAAGTGCTAGCCTGATTTCTGTTTACTTACCAACGCCGTAGACTTGACTTGTTTTCCTCCAGCTCACTCGGGTTTGTCTCTGAGTCAGCACGCACACTATGAGCTCACATAGAACTGGTCTGTGGCGTATACTGGAGTGAGATGTAAAAGGTGAAAGGTATGTTCAAAATGCCATGGATATTGTTGGGTTAGAGTTGTACTTTAAACTTGCCTGACCAGCCAATTCCTTCTACACAGTCCTGGACAAAAGAGCGTGAAAATCCTTCATCCAAACTTGAGATGGTCCAGCAACAGCTAATTTCTAGTGGCATGGGTCTCTCAAATGTGGCAGATATATCCTCTTCAATTTGTGGAGTGCTGGAGTGAGATGTAAAAGGTGAAAGGTACAGTATTTGAAAAAAATGACATGGAGATTTGTACTTTATATTTGCCTGACCAGCTAGTCGCTTCTACATTCTGTTCACATCCAGAAGGGTCTGGAACTGGACCACAGAGGGTGAAAATCCTTTGTCCAAACGTGTGACAGTCCAACCACAGATGCTAATTTGTTGCATGTGTCTCTCGAATGCAGAGTCTACTGGAGTGAGATGTAAAAGGTGAAAGGTATGTTCAAAATGCCATGGATATTGTTGGGTTAGATTGGTACTTTATAATTGCCTGACCAGCCAGACCCTTCTACATTCCGTTTCAATCTAGAAGGGACTGGAACTGAACCACAGAGTGTGAAAAACCAAAAGACAGTCCAACCACAGCTGTGAATTTGTAGCACGTGTCTCTCAAAAGACCTCTCTTCAAATTCTTGTGTCATTCAGAACAAAATATATAACTTCTTTCACCTGATTTAAGTAATAGTTTCGTGCTTCGATTGTTGATTCTGCAAAAATCAGCAATTTTTCTCTCTTCTTTATCTTGTATTTTTTCTTTTATGTGTAAGCAGACTTCTTTTTGACATAAACGGGCCATGCTTCTCTCTGATTGGTTAATCCACCTTTCAATCAGTCCTTTTGAAATCAGGGAAACAGGATATGGCTCCAGATCTGCTCATCTTTGTAAAGTTTGGATTTTTGAAATTGAATAATTGTAGGGTTTTGGTTGGAACTCCGTTTTGTGTTTTGTACTGATGTAGTCTTGACTTGGTCCTGTTTTAGTCTATAGTATTGTGGTAAAAAAAAAAAAAAAAAAAAAAAACTGTCAATTGAAAATGAAATTCCTTCTATTGTTTTAACACAATGGTGTAGCAGGGGTTTGCTCGCACATGTAAAGCCCCACTGTGTAACTTTTTCAGCAAAAACAGACTAAAATAAAAGCTTGATTGTGTTGCCTGTCTCCATGGAAATACTGTTCCTTTGGCTCTAATATCACAAACTATGGTATAAAACTTGGGGTATATTCCGAAGTATGGTTTAAACTATTCTATTTCCAGCATGCGACCACCTGAAAGTTACACTGTGTTGCTTTGAAGACCTTGTATTATACTATACGTATGACCTTGAGCTTTTAGTGAAAACATAGTGATGATTTAATGTTGTTTCTTCATCAAAAATTACCTGGAGTTTTGACTTTGAATAATCTTGCATATTTTTATACTGTCTTCCTATCCAGAGCTTAAAATGCTCAGTTCCACCTTATGATGTCACTGGTATCCAGGAAATTACTTCAGAGCTCAGAGGCAACACACCATCAAAGTATAGAGAACTGGACGGAGACGGGGGGAGGTGAAATCTGGATATTTTTTTTTCTCGAATGAAAGACTATACAAGATAACTTAAACGTGCATGAATCAATTGAAATAGAACTCTAAGAAAGTTACAAATGAGGGAACTTTGTTATAACATGATTAAAGCTCATGAAAGTCAATTTTACATAATTGCCCCTAAAATCTAAAATGTTAAAGGTCATGTATTATGCAAAATTGACACTTGAGCTTTAAGCCATGTTATAATGTTGTTATCTCCTCAAAAACATACCTGGAATTGTGTTTTGTTTCATTCACATGTGTCATGTTTGAGTAACCCTTTATTATTAGTCTGTCTACATCTCTAACCCTCAACTGCTCTGTCTCACCTTGTGACGTCATCTAGTCTTAGTTTTTCAAGTTAACAGCTACCTATTACTTTTAGTTCAATAGAGATTGGTAATTCCAGGTCTGAAATTATCCAAATGATTCTAGTGAAGGTGCATACGTACAGTATGTGCTGTTTGGATTCATCTTGAATTTGGTGCCTCATTTCTTCTAGTCGCATGTACATGTACTGCGCTCAAGTTGTGTGTCAGTGGGAAATTTATGAAAACTGAGGTATGGTTGTAATTGTTGATTAGCCAAACATAACAGAATGCTACAATGACATGTAGATGAAGAAAACTGGGCCGTTTTCTCATTTTTCCTAGATTTTATCAGACTTCCAACCGCAAACAGAGAAGTTGTCATTACATGTTTCAAAACGTCTTCTTGGTTTGTGACGCAAGCATGAATAGAATCTATTGCTTGGGGGAAAAAAACAGTCTTTCCACAGACTTGACACATCTTCATAGAGATAGATGATTTTAATATCTATGTGGCAGCAAATATGGCAGCGTGGCAGCAAATGTGGCAGAAGACCTTCCAGAGGAAATACTCCAAGACACTTTGAGGGAATGAACCAACCAAAACACCAGAGCAGAATGAGAACGAGGCCTTTTCTCTTATGTACACCTGTCTTCCCCCGACACCGCAAAGAAAAGTGATAACATCTCCATGGAGACAGGTGAGCCTCCCTTAGCCTCCCTCAAAAAAGTTGCATTACCTATTAGTTTTAGTGCAGTAGAGATTGGTAATTCCAGGGATAAAATCAACAAAATGATTCTAGTGAAGGAGTGTATGGAGTTAAAAAACACAGTGGCGCACTTCCTGTGTTACCACATTATGTCACAAGGTAGAAGTGAGTCAGTTTTTTTCTGTTTGAGAAGAACTCAGCCTAAATATTCAAGGTCTGAGTATTAAACATGCGTGAACGAAACAAAACACAACTCCAGGTATGTTTTTGACAAGGAAACAACATTATGACGTACTATAGATCATAAAATAGCATAATATGAGCTCCTTAAATGACATCCAAGGTGTACAAAAGAGTTCATAAACTCTCACAAATAAGTTCATGATTACTTTGTAGGGCAAAAGTTTACCTGCTCCAACCCGGGGGACAGCCTATTAGTAGAAACTGCTCCTCCATAAAACCACTATGCAAACCACTGCTAAATATACTTACCCTTTTTTATATCGAAATGCATTAAAACCATTACGTCTGAAATATGACGCCATTCGCACAACAGCCAGTGGATGTGTAGCTGCGGCGGAATATAATTAATTAAATGAGACTAATTAGGAGACACAGGAGCAGGTGCCAGGCTAGGAGCTGACAGGGAAGACAGCGAGACAACATGCCAGCGCAAAAACAAGAGAAGAAGTCACACACACATACACACACACGCACAGATATACTACACATCTGCGGTTAGGAGGAGCGCGGTGGTGACAGGAGCGGGGACACAACAACTTTGGGTGTTTTTGTCATGTGAAAGCCCGGAGGAATACTACTGACAGGAAGCAGAGACCCAAGCATCGCGGGGGTCTCCTGGCTTTGTCTCCCTTCAGCACACACACACACATACACATACGCACATACACACACACAAGCAGTATAGGGCTTTATTATTTTGTTCTGCAATGGTGGAAGGAAGTTTGCACAAGCCACGGATTTCTCCCTTTCGCCCTAATTATTTCAGCACATTCACACTTTGGGTAGTTTTTCTTGGATGGGAGCGTTTAAGAAAGTGGACGTACTGGAAAGTGCATTGGAGAATTGTTAAAGAGGAAAAAATATTGGTTAAAAATTGAACATAAAAATTGTGTGCATTGAAATTAGAGCTATGCTGGATCAATAATTTAGCTTCTAATAATAATTTATCTTCTAATAGGCTGTCCAGATAAGTAATCACAAACCTAAGAAATGTACTTGAACTTGAAATGTTTTGAACTGTTGGAAAGTATTAAATAATGCTGCTATGAATTCCTTATTGAAATCTACACACTTCACTCTGAGTTTATTATGTGAAGTATTTTAGAAATGTACTTTTTGAAGGTTTTCACTATGTTATAAAGTTGTTCCTTCACTAAAGATGCACTCTGTAACATTTGAGATTGGGCATTTGACACCTGTTTATCATGTATGTTATGTTGCTTTGTCCAAAATGTTCCACAGTATGGCATTAAACTTATCTTACATTAATCCTATTGTTTCTATTGCTTAAACATAAACAAATTTTCAAACTTACGTCACAAACCAGGAAGACGTTTGGAAATGCAATGACAGCTTCCAGTGTAGTTACCGACACTGGGCTCACCGACCGACTGTGATAAAACCCATTGAAGTAAATGTGATCAGCGGAATAATGAAGGCTGCATATGTGTTTGCTGTTTGGAATCATCTTGAATTTGGTGCCTTATCTCTTCTAATCGCATGTACGCAGTGTGCTCAGAGTTGTGTGTCAATGGGGAAATGATGAAAACTCAGGTACGGTTGTAATTGTTGATTAGCCGAACATAACGGAACACTACAATGACATGTAGATGAAGAAAACTGGGCCATTTCCTAATTTTTCCTAGATTTTGTCAGACTTACTACTACGAACAGAACCCGCCGAAGTTGTTTTTGCATGTTTCCAAATGTTTCCCTGGTTTGTGACGTAACCGTGAATAGAGCTTGTTGCTTGGGCAAAAAATGCATTTCCACAGACCTGACCCGTCTTCATGGAGATAGATGATTTTAATGTTTATGTGGCAACAAACTAGCCAGGCTGGTGCCACCTATTGTCGCCGCTCAAGTTAATTTCTCTCCAGCAACTATGTCAAGAATCAAAATACATTAGACGGTTTGCAGAAACCCCACAAGTGCGAGTTCAGGTACCAGCCAATCAGCGAAGAGCCATATTCAGTGTTGTCAACAATTCCCGAGATCGAGGATTTAAAGCCGGAATAAAGAGAATGTTTGGTGAATTTCATTCAAGGGGAAAGACGTTATTGCCCTTCTTCCTACGGGATTTGGGAAAAGCTTAATATACCAGTTTGCTCCTTTAGCAGCCATTATATACATGACTACCAAATAGCCGTCGAGTGAACGAATTCTAACACTGTGAGGTCAGACGGTTTCTACGAAGTGAAACCGGCTGATGAATCAGGCTAGCAGAGGAAATACTCCCAGACTTTCCAGAGAAACACTTTGAGGGAATGAACCAACCAAAACACCAGCGTAGAATGAGAACGAGGCTTTTCCTGTTTAGTTTGCCTTCCCTTGACACCGCAAAGAAAAGTGATAACATCTCCATGGAGACAGGTGAGCCTCCCTTAACCCCCCTCAAAAAAGCTGCATTTTCCACCTTTAAAACGCATTGTTACATACAAAACTGCTTTAATCACTGTTGTTTTAATTCTGTAAGCTTAATCTATTGTCACCTATTCTTTAACCCCCTCCTACTTTTTCTATGTTATGTAATATCTATCCGCAATATATTTTGATGCCCAAACATTTGGCATCACAGTTAACCCAAAAGTTGATCTTGTTTGCCCACCCTTTCACATCCAACCAGCTTCCAAGGTGGACTGATATTTCCAAACGACTCCTGACAACAGTTTGCTCACAAAGTACAACCCAGCAAACTCCCTACCCTGCCTGCACTGTAAGTATTCACAGCTCAGTCGCTAAAGCATGACATTACATCGGATACCCACAAATTTTAGCAGCTACAATCAAAAATCAGACCTGCTCGCATTATCGCATTCTCTTTCCACGCTACTTGGACTTTGTTTTGGCCCATTATCCAAGCCAATGCCTCTGACTGTCACTTAGCCACACATCCAGGTATAGAACGCCCTGCCCTCCTTTGCCAGTTCTTGATTAAAATGTTGACTTTTTGCTGGGTAATAAGCTGATTAATGTAATTGAATGTAAAAGGGCGTAGCTCAGCAGCCCTGTTGATCAGCTGAGATGGATTAGGAGAGAAGGCTTTCAAATTGAGTACAGTTCTTCCACCTCAGCCTGTTAATTGTGCCGTTTACCACTACCTGAGTCGGTGACCAGTGCTATTTAGTCTCCCTAATGATGATGCACAGTCCGACCCAACCACAGATAATTAAAAAAGCTCTCAGCGCCCCGCACCCACCTCCATCTCTCTGCTCCTGTCTGCGCCGTGCATTGACAGGGAGCCGTGAGGGCAGGTGTATTGAGCTGTCCGCCACTGGTGGAATCAAAGAGCTCCACCATGTCCAAATGCAGACGTGGAGGTTTGATATTTAAAAGGACAGAGGAGCCAGAGATGAGAAAGACTGAGATGTGATGAGACAGGACAAAACTATTGATAATGAAATTTGGTAGGTAAAGTGTCTTGCTAAGGGGCACAAGATAGTATGCACAACTGGAGCTGGAATCAAACTGGCAACCTCAGGATGGGGCAGCTAATACTTCCAGAGGTCTTCTTCTGATCATCCAAAACCTATTCAGGAATACCTCCCTAGTAGCTGGTTTTAGGTTGAGGTTGAGGAAAGCCTTTTTGCTCATTGCTGCATGGTTATAGACTGTATGTAAGTGAACTAAGCAAGTGTGCCATCACCCATAGTGTTCAGCACCACTCAAATGAAGCTCGCGATGCTAACGGTTACAAGGGCGGATTTGGAACCAGGCTCTATATTACAAATAGGACATTTTGACGGAAAAATTGCGAGAAAAAAAAGAGGATCATGTAGAGCGGGTTAATACGAACCTTTTGAGACCAAAATGACAAGGCTCACTGCAGCAATTACAGAAAGAGGGATGACAATATTCCAATGTAAGTCAAAGGGAGCCAGGGTCAGAAGGAGCCAGAAGAGCCGCATGCAAACTTCCTATTTGGAACACGGCAAGTAGTGTGTCAACTATGTCCACTTATATATACAGTCTATGTGCACTGTGAAGTGTGAAGTCTGATAGCAATGCTTGTCAAATCAAAATGTTCTGGCGAAGCTGCTGAGGTTTTAAAAACTTAACATTGTCATGGTCATCTAAAATTTAATGCCTGGGGATAAAAATAAGTGCCCAGCCCTGTGAAAAACTATAAAGTATCACTAATGAAAAAAAGCTAAAATCACATAACCATATTGGACCATTCCTGAATAGTTTCAGAATGATCTTCGTCTATATCAGAACTTGTGTTAGACCAAATGGGAACACTGAAGTCTCATTTTGTGTGTTTATTAACATTGTTAATAAACAAATATTGAGTATCAAACCTTGAAATTTCAGTATAGTGACAACAGGCCTAACAAACTCAACTAAAAAGCTTGAGCAAAGAGGCTGATTTTTGGTTGACTAAACTGTTGACAGTGAAACAACATGAGATACTGTGCTTGTATTAAAGGTCCGATATTACCCAAAATTGACTATTGTGATCGTTAAGCCATGTTATGTTTATACCTCATCAAAAACATAGCTGTTGTGTTTTGTTTCATTCACACGTTTGAGTAATCCTTTATTATCATTCGGTCCACACCACCAAAGCTCAAAATTCTCTGTTCCACCCTGTGATGCAATGAAGTGGTAGTTTTCAAATTAACAGCTACCTTTTACCTTTTGTTCAGTTGAGATGAGCAATTCCAGAGCTGGAATTACCCAAATAATTCTACTGAAGGTGTATGGAGTTTAAAAACACTGTGGAGCACTTTCTGTATTACCACATGCCATCAAAAAGTGGAACAGAGTTTCTGCTTGAGAGAAGAAGCCAGCCCAAATATGCAGATTTGTGTGTGAAACAATACATAACTTAAGGTATGTTTTTGGTGAGAAAACAACATCATAACATAGATCAGAGAATAGTGCAATATGGGCCCTTTAAAAGTCATGTGAAAGTTGGTAAAGCTCCATTCTGGCTTGCATCCTGTCTCCACAGAAATAGTTTTTTATGTGCTTACCTTACAAGCGCTGGTGTTGCTGACTGATTGCTGACTGCACAGCCAAAGTGAAGCTAATTTACAAGAACCTCTGGCTAAGCAGTAGTTCCTCACCCACTTTCTTCCACTAACAGGGAAAAAAAATCAATTCTCAGGCATCTATGACAGTCCAAAGATGTCCGATTCAGTTATTTTAGCATTTCTCTGAGCAGGTTTTGCATTTTTGTCTAGTTGTGAGTCATGCAAGCCAGGTCTATGGGATTGCGCGTTGATTAATGGAGGGAAATTGGTGTTGTCCAGCGCATAATGAGAGAAGACAGAGGTGAGAACAGCTCAATACAACAGATAACCACTCTTTGATCCAAACGGTCATGCACAACTTGTTCTGCTGGATGGCCAGAAAGTGCGCTGTCAAACTACTCGTCTTCTCATAAAGTTTCAACAACAACTACTTCAATAGACATTTGGTGATTTCTTTTATATGACAAAAAATTTGAAAATCCTCTTACATAAAAATGTATGTGTATCATTATGAAATTGCATAAATCTATTCAGTTCACATTTCATAAACAGACAGAATTTCACCAAAATATGGTAGAATGATGTGACCACTGTTAAGAACCCGATTTCTTATTTGTTTTTCAAGATTTTAAATAGTGTCCATGACACTACAATGTGCAATATGTGTCCGCCACATAGACTGTATAAAGAAGTGGACTAAGTGAGTGTGACGTCACCCATAGTGTTCGGCTCCAGTCAAACGAAGCTCACTGAGACTTACAGTTATAAGAGAGAATTTGGAGCAGAGTTTCATATTAGGAATAATATCGGGATTTTAGGCTGAGGTTGAGAGAAACCTTATGGCTCATTGCTGCAGTGTGAAATGTGAAGTCTGATAGCAATGCTTGTCAAATTAAAAATTTCTGGCAAAGCTGCTGAGGTTTTAAAAAATTAACATTGTCATGGTCATCTAAAATTTAATGCCTGGGGAAAAAAAGAAGTGCCCAGCCCCGTGAAAAACCATTAAGTATCACTACTAAAAAAAAACTTAAATATTGGACCATTCCTGAATAGTTTTAGAATGGTCTCTGTCTATATCAGAAGCTGTCAGACCACATGGGAACACTGAAATCTTTGTGGGGGTTTTTTTATGGACAAAAGTGAAATGAAAACACAGGATCATGTTGAGCAGGTTAATACAAACATTTTAAGACCAAAATGACGAGGCTCACTGCAGCAATTACAGAAAGAGAGGTGACTTAACGTATAGGAGCACAAAGTAGGCTAGCACATTAATGTTATTCATGTCGGAAAAATGGAATGTTTGAATAATAGTAAAGTGCCGCTACTCCGACAATGAAAAAAAAAAAAAAGTAGTGGGACGTTTGAAAAATTATGTTTATGCCGCTTCTCTGACAGTTACACGTCAATGTCTAAATAGTGGCATGTTGGAATAGCAGCATGTAACCAAATAGGTGAATTTTTGTGTTTACATTTTTTGCCATAGATTTATTTGTGCAATGCAGGCAGCTGGGAAGGAGGACAGTCAGACTCAAAGATGCAAGAAATGATCAAACTGTGATGCATATGCTCTTCAGCCATAGACTATATATATGTATAACTGAACGTAGCTAACCGGCTAGCCGCCACGTTCCAAATAGAAAGTGAGCTTCTGGCTCCATAGACTGACTCCAATTGACTTTACATTGAAAAATGTAAGTGCTTCAGTGAGCCTCATCATTTTGGTTTATATTAACCCACTCTATATGATCCTGGGGTTTTTATTTCACTATTTTGTCCATAAATAAATTCCTATTACTAATAAGTAACTCAGCTCCAAATTTGCTCCCATAACTGCTAACCCCGGTGAGCTACATTCGACTGGAGCTAAATGCTACGGGTGGAGTCACATTCCCTGGCTTCAGTGCAACCACTGAACCACCCAGATTTCAACAAAGAATATAATAATTGTGTGCTTATACCCTATTACACTAAATCAAAAATAATAGCGTCATCTTTAGCAAATGATCAAAACATTAGCCCGTCTTAAAACGCCATTTTCGACACTAACTGGATCCATCTGAACTTGAGACGCCTTGTTAAATTGAGACCTTGTTCCCCAGTGGACTAGAGTGTAGAACACATCCCCAGCCCTTGACAAGCAATGTTAATCCATTTAGTGTAACGAACTAACATGTCCCTAATTAAAATATGCCTTTTAATGATACGTCCTGACATCCCGCAAAACACTGTCACGCTCCCCTCCGTTAATACAGGAATATGCTAATTGGTTGAGTAACGCCAGTGTTCAAATCCCAGAGCTCCATCCACATCCTCAGGGAGCGGCGGTCTGTTGGAACCCCCCGAAAGAGTGACTTTAATGGGGCTTCTCTTCTTTGAGATGTGTTTGTAGGCCGGAAAGGTGAGGCACGTTTATTCAAGACATTTAGAGATATTTCAGTTTGATTTGGGATCTTTAATTTGTTACACAAGGAACTGAAAAATTTGTATGTGAATCTTTTCTTCTGTTTTTTGGTATTATGTATTCACTATGTAATACATGTTACATACATGTACAATGTTCTGGTGGAGGGTTCAACACCTGCTTGTCTCCATGGAAATGATCATTGCTTAGATTGGAACGCTCCAAGGTATAGCATTGAGCCTGAATCTTATGGAAATCCATGGAAACAAGCAGGTGAGACCATTGAGAAGAACGCATTTCTTAACACTAACAGTGGAATAAATTCTATGGAGAAAATGAAGGTCCTACAGTGGAACATTATAGTGTGACAAACAAGGCTAGACTGTGGTTTACTGTCTGACGGTCTAAACAGAAGACACAAAAGTGGCGTCACGTCTTCACGTTTTCTTCCGAGGTTAGACAAGCGCTTTCAGGAGAAATGCAAAAATGTGTGGAATTCGACTGGGTATGCATGCCAGATTTCTGTGTACAGTGTGTGATGTAAAGCATATGCAACATGAGCAAATCTGACCAGAGTTTTGCATCTTGGGCAGGGTAGACAGAAGCCCTACGGCGGAGCGTATTCAGCTTTTCCACTCTGGAGGGTGGTTTCAGATTTTTGTGTGTTAAGCCCCAAAAATGCTGTCACCGTCTAAACGAAAGGCACTTCTGATAAAATATTTTGGCGTTTTTACCCGCAAGCATTCACGTGTAAACAGGCCCTTAGTAAAATGGTAATATTATAACCTGAATGGTTTGAGCGTATCTGTCCACTGCACACTGCATTTGTGTCACTGGGCAAGACACATCACACTTTAGTATGAATGCACGTCACTGTAACTAACTGATGTACATTACATTTCTGTGCTGCGCAAGCCCCAAATTAACAGCTCAATCTTGTCATCAGAGGTATAGTACTCCCTACAACAGAAGCATAGTTAGACTGGACTGTACTAGACTGGAATGGACAACACTATTACAATGTCTTGAGGGCTTGTTTATTTGTGTTCTGGATCCCATACTGATGGTTAATAAAATTCTTCCTCTTTCTGGCTACTTAAACTTATTCTACAACACTAACCCTGTACCCTACACCCACTATGTATGGAGGCTGATTGTGTACTGCAGTGTAAAACAACTGATATGGAGGCATTTTGACATTGCTTTTTAATATTGTTGGTGGCAATAGCTCAGTTGGCAAGAGCGTTTGTCAACTGATCTGAAGGTTGGCAGTTCAAATCCCATTCTTGACATAAATACCATTGGTTGAGTGGTCAGATCCACTGACCCACAGGTTGGTGGTGTGATTTCATCTCCCACAGATAAATGCTGTCGTTGTGTCTGTGTACACTGGTGTGTGAATGGGTGAGTGGTTTCTTGTTGTAAAGTGCTTTGAGTGCCTTGAAGGTGTAAAAGTGCTATATTAAAATTTGACCATTTACTATCTAGGCCCCGAAAAGGACTGCACCACCTGCAGTTTTTTTTTTTCTTCTATCACTTGGGGGAGGGGGGGTTAAAATAACTCTTACTTCTTCTGACTCCATTTTGAACATCAATATGAGCTAATTTTAGATTTCTCTGAACCACTTTCTGTTTGCTTTGCCATGACATCGCTCGAAATAAATATGTGATACCACTAATGTTTATCTCCATTCATTCACACAGACTTTCACTCCGCCGCCAGTGCCCCCTCCTGTCCACTGTCTAACCCGCGGGCAGCCTGCTCGCGGACACGTCCTCTGCCCGTCCTGTGGCAGCTCATTTAAAACCAATCAGGCTGATTGCTGAGTTCTGCACTCACAAGGCCCAGGTGATAAAGCAATTAAAGCCCCTATAATTCTACAGTCCAGAAAGGCCCGCCGCGTAATTAACTACATATAATGAAATCCTTTTGTTAGCTTGTGGTGCGCTTTCTGTTTGGTGATGCCGGTTTGAAGGGCACTGGGGGGGTCAGGCTCTGGGTGCGGCCTGCAGAGGAGAAGGGGACCCAGGATAGAGAGGAGGTAGCGGTTAATAGGCTCTCTCCGGACAGATGAGGTCCATTAGGAGGTTAATTCAAAAATGAATAGAGGACGTTGGAAATGAAGGAGATGGAGGAAAGGGCTTACTACTACAGAAATGCGCACTTCACAGACACTGCCAAATGTACGAGTGGGGATTTTTTTTTACATTAAAGGTGCAGTGTGGGAATAATAGGAGTCATTACTGAAATAATGCCTACGTGATACCTTTGGTTTGGTTCTATTGTGGGATTTGTTTAGGGCTGAGGATCATTAGTGTGTTTCGCTTTTTTGTTTTAATGTCATTAGTGTAGCCCTAATTGGAAAGAAAGCGTAAGCTCTAAGAATAGGCTTATATTTTTCCCAATTATTTTTCAGTTGGTTCTGTAAAACAAACTGCATGTTCCATCCCAGTTTGGCTACGTAGCTGAATTACGTTGTTGACTGTGAAAAGCTAACTAGCAACAGCAAGCGACAATGTGTTCTTGCTAACCATAAGAGAAACCATATCAGAATATTTGCCCTTGGAAAATCCTAAAAAGTTAAAATCGACGTACTGTGAACTACAGACCTCAAGAAATGAACTACAAAGTGTTGCTATGGATGCTAAATAGACGTTTTCCACAATGTCCGAAAGGGCCCCACTGTAGATTTGCAGAACTTCCGGTTCATGGTTTTCTATGGCAAAATGTCTGTAGAAATGTCTCGCCTACTAGTTTAATAAATCTGTCTGCCCCATCTCCAAATCTTCAACCAACAAGGTCCACAAAGGATAAACATTCTGTCCATGAAGAATTTATCAACGAACAACAACTAGCATTAATGAACTACGGAGCAAAACTAACGTTATGGTAATGAATAAAACATAAGTAACTTGTTAACTCAGACTGATTCTACAATTAAAATTAAAAATCGATTTCATGATGTTGATATTAGCATAGATAGATAGATTTGTGGAGTTCGAATGCTAGACATAGCATAACATAATGCTAGTTTTGCTCAGGACTGACTACTACTCAACCCCAGTCCTTTTTGAACAATGAACTTCAACCTCATATGAACAAGAACGCTAACCCTTTTATGGGCAATGAACTTATTTGTATGTCTTCACTATATCTTTGCTGTATTCTGTGTTCTTTCTAAGTGTTTCTTATTTACTATTATTATTATTTTTTATTTATTATTCTTCACTTCACCGTGTCAGTGGTACTAGAAGGTTATTCTATTTTTGTTCTTGCCCAACTTGTGTCTTGCATATTCAGTCACTTATTAATAAAAAAATGTTTAAAATGGTAGCTCACTATTGTTAGTTGTTGCTAGCCTTTACGTTTTCATCTTTCTTACTTTGATAGTTGTGGATAAATTCTTCATGAAAGAATGTTTAGCCTTTGTGGACCTTGTTGGTTGAAGATTTGGTAAGGGGGCAGGTAGATGTATGAAGCTGGAGGAGAATATGCGAGACATTTCTACAGACATTTTACCATAGAAACCCATTAACCAGAAGTTCTGCAAACCTACAGAGGTGCATTTCCAGCCGTTGTGAAAAAGGTTTATTGAACGTTTGACATACCGGCGGCCAACAACAAACGGCTATCTGGCGAAAGCAAACAGCAACACCATCTGGGTCCAAAGCTTGCTACCACTTGTATCCATTGACAGTGGGCACAGGATTTCTTAAAGTCAAAGAAAATTTGACTATGTGGAATAGTGTCTCCTCCACATCTGTCGCTCTGAAGTGGCAGACTGACGTGGTGGCACAAGCAGCTAGCAGGGATGCTAACTAGCTTCAATAGGTCATCTTTCTCTCTACAGTGTCTGTACTTCTGGCACATTGGCCTGTGTTGGATAAGGGTTTTGGCGTCCTGTGGAGAAGACTAATCAACTGTCATGGTGCCATAAGACAGATTGGTTAACTGTCTCACTATCAGGCTCTTTGAAGTCGATGGAATTTGAGCCACAGCATGTCATTTTAGACATGATTTCATTCTTAGAGATAAGGAATCAAGTGTATTTGGAAAATCACCTTCTTTGTTTAAAGCAGGCACAGCGTAAAAAGAGATGCATTAGCCAAAACAATGTATGGCAGATATACTGTATAATTTTTTGCTAGACACAAAGACAAAAACGTCACCTTCTGCCATATTGGTTCTAATTGCTCATGTAAACAAATTTTAACGCCAAAGGAAACAGGCAATAATTGACAATATTATCAGGTGATTTTGACCTTTCAGTTCTCAAGTTAAACCATCTCTTCCCGTTACAAATCTGTGAAAAGCCGTTTGATAAATCCAACATGGTGTCGACTGCCCCAATATTTGCGCTGACTGCCCTGCGTGACATTAGTTGGCAAAACCAATACAAAAAGTAAACAAAAGAATCGAGGAACAACCCCATTAACTGCTGGGTCACCAGTGGTAATGCTCAGAATTTTGAGGAAATGCCAATTCCAGTAGTTAGCATCTTAAAATCTTAAAAAATTTGGACTTGTCTTAAAAACATGAAAAACAGAATTAGTTCATTGTAAATGTTTGCAGAGGTCCAAAGTTATTCCTCTTTCTATATGTACTCTGAACATTATAAAATGATTAGATGCAGACAGCACAGCAGACAGTCTGCATCTACAAATGTGGATTTGTTTTGACCTCGAGAGCTGTTTGTACAATATATCTGTACTGGGGCAAGACAAATTTTACTTAAGCACATGGGAAAAATCGGGGACCAGACCTTTAACATTACACTATATGAGAATTTTATGAGATGAGATGACAGAACCCTGATATCTTCCAAGTAAGGTAGTTTATTTTCTTTGGTCAAATGACATAGACTAATCATTAGTCATGTTACAATGATTCACGAATGACACAAAAATAACAGTGCGTAACACTTCAGTTAATTCTTATTTTGTCTAACCCTCTTAGAACACAAGATGACAGAAATTCATTTTACAGGAAAATCTAAACTCACCTATTTTGAGTGAAGGAAAGAAAAACTATTAAAGTATATATTTTAGTATACATGTGTGTATATGTCCTTGGTATCCCTATTTTTGAACAATTTGGCAATCTGGAGAGGCATAAATTGTCATTTATCTAAGTAAAATACAGAAAAGCTGCTTAAAAATAACAAAACCACAAAGAAAATGTGACTATACAGACTCACATTAGTAACGAGGACATTTTCCTTAATTATTCACTTGTTTCACAATTTTATTATTTACCAACCAACCCAAACTACACTCCACTTTTTTTTTTTTTAATCTGTATACAAGTTGTTTATTTTCATCAATACATTTTGTTGTAGATACCCAAATGTACCCCATTTAATGCTCTGAATGTTCTGCCCCATCCACACATGCTTTATATCTCCTTTATCTTATCTCCTTTTACTGCTCTTTGAAGTCCATCGCTAATTACCCCAAGTTCTCACCACTGGCCCAGCTGCTGTCCAGGATAGCAAAGCCTTATCCACAGCAAACACTAGTGAACCCTATCACTTCCCGTCCACGAGGCCATCTCTTAAACATTGAGGCATTGTTCGGATGCACGGACTGCAGACCCGGCCTCCCCATTCCCATTTGTGCCCCCCCCCCTCCTCTCCCCAACCTACCCCGCTACAGAAGGGCAGAATCTGATCCGGAGCCAGTGGTGTGTGGATAATGAAGGGGTTAGCGGGAGCAGGGAGAGGCCCGGTAATTCCGAACACAGCCACCGGGGGACTGGCTTTTTGGGTGGGGTTTGGATGAGTAGGCTTGCTCCGTGATGCATGGGCACAGTTGGGAATGGTGACAGCCCCTACACCCAAATCCACACACGGAGGGACCATGAATGTGTTTCATGGAAATACAGTAAGGAGGTCAGACTGGTTGAGTAAGGATTTCACTTCACAAACACTGCAAAAACTACAATCTAGCCAAGTGAAGGTTACATCAGTAAGTACAATTATCTTCCAATGGAACAACACTTTTTGGAGTTAAAACAAAATCTAATGTTGCTTCAATTAAGAATAACGCTTATTCCACTGGTAGATAATTTTACTTGTCAAGTTGAATCTACCAAAATAAAGTGAAATGTTTTTAATTTTAACTTACTCATATTACTTTTTGCCATGAATATGCATTTTTATATGGTTTGAATAGCTGGTTTTCAGATCCTATTGATACCACTGTACTTTGCCATGATATATCCAAAAGGTCAAAGCGCACACGTGAAATCTTATCAAATTGACTCTAGATCCCAGAAGTCACTACATTACAACCACAGACTGTATTAAGAAGCAGATTGAGGGCCTTTTTTTTTTTTTTTTCGAAACGGTGAAGTTTGTATTCGTTTTGGCCTTTCGTCCACACGGAGCCGGCATTTTGGGTGGGTGAAAATGGTGTTTTTTGAGAACGGGTTCCAGCGTGGAGAAATCTGAAAACGCTGTCGCTGCATTGTCATGTGGACATGCAAACCGCAGCTTTTGGAAAACCCGTCATTGTCAGGGTCCTCAGATGCAGCAAAGGCTGCAGCCCTCAAACTGGCCTCCGCAGACCACAAAACTGTTGCCAAAATGGCACTGGTGTAGCCTACCGAGCCACTCCCGTCACCCAGCAACCGAGACACGCTGCTAATGCTAATGCTAACAACACGCACCATGCAGATACACGGATCAATAACAAATATTACGCATGAGTAATTAAGCTGTTGGATTTTGAGACCAAGTTATTGTAATAATTATCATCCAAATCTTATGGCTAAAATTAAAACTTATGATTAACTTTTGCAAAACAAAACAGCTATATTTATCTGATACCTCCAAAATAGGCTAAATTACCTTTAAAAAACTGTGATGAGATATGTATTATTAAATATTATTATCATTGTTAACAGCACCACAAATAGGTGTGGCATATATATTACATAATTTTCACTCAGTGCTCCTTTGTCATCTGGACGTAAATATTTATTGATCTGACACGTGTGGACGCAAATTTTTTTCAACCCACACTACTGTGTGGATGTAGTGGACGTATGGACGAGTGTGATGTCACCTATAGTATTCAAACAAATGAAGCTGTGGTGGAAATTTGAGTATTGGGTGTTGTTCTTTTCATTGTCCGAGATACACTGTAAGAGGTGTTAAAAGACACACTAATCCTTTCTCTCACAGGAAGGTTAGAGGTACCTTTGGGTTTGCCGTTGTCTGTCTTACATGCCTGCTGTTTATTTCACATGTTAAGTGTTTGATCATCCTGGTGTTACATTTCTGAGCTAAGAAAGCCAAAGCCAGACTGACCTAAATTCAAATTGGTCTTGGGGAAGGGCTTGGACCTCAAAAAGTATTGAAGTGTTGTTACCCTGCTGCTATGGGCTCACTGCTGGCAGAAACTCTGTCCGTCAGTAGTGGGACCATTTGTCCTGGCGCAAAATTAATAAGCCAACCTAGACAGTATTCTTTTATGTTTTGGTATTATTTCACAGATAATTTCCACAATAAACCTAATTGAGGATAGCAGTTTTGGCACATAAGATAAATACTTCTGTATTGGCAATCCACACACAAGTATCAGAGCAAACAAAGAGCCAATCAGGAGTGAAGATACTGAAGATAACACCGCTTCCCTTAGCTACGTTGTCAATCAAACTGGTTGCATGATGAACTAATGAACAAATATTTGATCAAGAATGATTCTGGCTTAGTCACAATTTAATTCTCCTTCTTAGTTAACTATTTGTTCATTATGAGTTAAGTCTTGCCATGCTTTATCAAGACTAATTAAGGTGTAGTTATTATAAATGGTTCAGAATAACGCTACTTTCATTCTCACTATTCTAAGCAGTTGTTCGGGTCCCATGTGGTAGCCAATAGGGCACTTTAATTCGAAAAGGGAAAAAAAATAGTGTGACCAACCATCCACACTGCATTTATATTCTACACAATGCATTAATCTGGGGCCCCTGTCAAACGTCAGATTTCCAGTGGGCAGAGCAAATGAACACATGTCAATTGGCTTAGAATTTTTATGGCTTTGACAGCTCCAAATATGGGCTGTGTATAGATATATATACTGGAGCAAAAAGTGTAGGGGTTGTCGGTTGTTAAAAGTTTTTGAAATTTTGATTTAAGTTATGCTTGGACTTGATGCCAATTAAATAATAAACAAGATGAACATAATAATAGTAAAGACTAAAATGATTAAAGCAGACCTATTATGCAAAATTTTAACCATGTTACAGTTGTTTCCCCTTCTCATTTACCATCTCGAAGTTGTATTTAGAGTGATCCGTGCATGTTTGAGCAATTTTCAAGACACCATATTGCTGATCAACCTGTTTTCACTATCACCAGCATGTGCCCACTGCTCTGTGCTTAAGTTGTTATCCAATTTTCTTTTCTTAATCAGTGATATGCTCAGGATTCGGCAGTGTCACTTAGTGATTTTCGTACATATGTAAAAACATCTGGCAACGCAAACATTATGTGCAGTTATCCATCAGAGGTGCTGACAACTGCACAGTTATTTGTTGTGATGACGTTTACAGTGATGTCAGTAGACTAGTTTCTTTTATTAAGTCATTTTAGATGAATATTGTGATTTAAAATGTCCAAATTATAACAATGATCCACGGGTGTCATTGCTTCTAGTTATTTAGCAGATACAAGCATCTTTTTTAAAGGGACAATTTGGAATTTTGGACATAGGACCTCATTTCCTAGTGGGCCAGAGTGTTGGAGACGTGTGGAGACACTTTTTAAAATATTCCATACAGTTTTTGTATTTCCAGAGGTTGCTGGTGCTAGACTAGCGCATGTCAATGGCCATAATTAGCCTACCACTAAAAACAGTCTTACCCACTCCCCACAAAGCACCTGAAGCAAATATAACATTACACCAGACTGTCGATGTGAATGTCTGTGTTGATAGAATAATTTTAGAAGTAAAACCAACCTTGCATTTGAAGGATTTATTTCTGAGCAGCAGCAGCGAGTTGTTCTTCCTGATAGAAAGCTTGGCAAAGGCGGACTGATATATGAGAAAATAGTCCCTCAATATGTGACGATTCATGCGATGCAAGGTTAATTTTAATTTTAATTATTCTATCAACACAGACAGTCACATCGATAGTCTTGTGGAATAATAGATTTGCTTTGGGTGCTTTGTGGAGTGGGTAAGACTATGGCCATTGACATGCACTAGCCTAGCACCAGCGACCTCTGCAAATACAAGGACAGGATGGAATTTTTAAAAAACTGTCTCCACATGTCTCCAACATTCTGGCTAACTAGGAAATGAGGTCCTATGTCCAAAATTCTGAACTGTCCCTTTAAGCTTTTAGGTGTGTTTTGACAAAGGGAATGAACCCATAGTGAGTGAGCAGAGTAAAGTTGCAGAGTAATATGTCTTATATTATCTTCATTGTTCTCAAATCAATCTCTGTTAGTCTCATTTCCCTACAGAACAACAACATGTTCAGAGGATCCTGGTCTATTGTGCACCCTGAGTTCATCATCTTCTCATTGTGGTGCGTGTGGGAGTGCCCCGGCTCGATCTAAGGTCACAAGAATTAGCATATCATCTGTGAGAACGGTTAGCAGCAGCGTGGGCGTCTCCTCTGGGGGGGTCACCTTACACATCAGTATTAAGGTGCCAGAAGACCCCCGCGCAATACAGGGTTAACTATCTCCACTTCATTATGATAAAGATGTGCAAAACTACAGCGCGCCATCGCCAATACACTGTCAATAGAGTCATACAGTTCTGGCTCTATCCGCGGTGCCTGGCCCTCTCTCCCCGGGACCCCCACCATCCATCATCTGAATACTGCGAATCATTGCCGATCATTATAGTAACACGCGCGGGCCTGATGATTGGCTGTGATTGGTGGATCGCGAGGATCTAAAGGGTGATCCATCACGCAGGCTGGCACGCTAACACCTCCGTGTGATGGGGTTCACCTCAGGGGTCAGGGCCGGGGCAGACCCTCCCTCTCTCTCCCCACCAACAATAACTACTATCATGGACACTTAGCCAGGCAGGTTCGCCCAAGTGCAAGGTAAAATGTGTACAGCATCCTGCCATGCTAATGTGGGGGGCATAAGGGATTTATGGGTGGCAGTGTTGAGATAAATTAGCATATTGCCATGAACCAGTGTGGTAATGCAATGTTTGTTAACTAGAAATTATTTAAAGGTCCTATATTATGCAAAATTGACTCATGTGAGCTTTAAACCATGTTATAATCGTTTTACCTCATCAAAAACTTACCTGGAGTTGTGTTTTGTTTCATTCACACATTTGAGCAACTATGGTTTATTAGTTTACCTACATCTCCAAAGCTCAAACTGCACCAGTCCACTTTGTGATGTCATATTGTGGTAGTTTCAATTTGACAGGTACATTTAATCTTCAGTACACTTGAGATAGGCAATTCCAGAGCTGAAATTATCCAAGTTACTCTATGACGGCATGAAATAAGGTGGAACAAAGGTTTTTTTTTGAGAGAGAGTAGGTTTGTGTGTTAAACATGTGTGCCTGAAGCACAACACAACTCTGGGAATGTTTTTTGATGAGTAAACAATATAAAAATAGTAAAACAGTGTAAAAATAAAAATAGTAACAAAAACTATTATTCAACCGCATACAACCACAATAGATTTTAGTCAGTTCTTGGTTACGACAATTATAAAATGAGTTGCTAAATAAGATGGGATTTTTTACCCCATAGAAGCTGATTCTACTGCTCCCCCAGAAGATGCAAAAATTAAAAAAGTTAATGTCAGATGGGGATGCCTGTGTAATTTCTCAGTATTGGTTGAAATAAGGGTACATACCTCGACTGAAATAACTATATGTAATATTAGTCTATTAGGACCAAAACTGCAGTTGTTCAATATTTTATTTTATATCAATATTCACACAAGAGCTATAAGAATTAATCAAAATTATAGTGATTAGTCAACTATTAAAATAATCGTAGCAGTATTTTGATAATCACTTTTGTTTTCTGGACTATGCAGACTCTAAAACCATGTTAAGAGACTTTTTATCACAAAGACCGTGACATTATCTATCAAAATCAAAATCAAAATCAATCAAAAGAATAAACTATTTCAAATTTTCATCAAAAATACACTTCAAATAAATCTATCTATCTAGAAATATCACAGTATATCCATCTGTATTTGCTTAAAAATCTATTAGAAAAACTCACAACACAACAGAACTATCTACTGACTTGTAATGTATGCATCTATATTAACACAACCATTTCCCCTATTATTGCACATTTTTATTCTGAATGTTGTAAATGTAATTAATTTGACTGTGTAATGATTATTTTTGAGAGAACTCCAGCAGCCGTCATACAGACAGCTAATGGGGATCCTAATAAAACAATAAAACAACAACAATACTACAATAACCATTAGTTGTAGCCCTAAGTCACACTTTTTCCACCAAATTTGCACAGCTTGTCTGAATAATCCAGCACATCCAACTTTACTGTTCTGAATACTGTACGCAGCCTCACTGAAACAAAGACATAAATCAGATAACAGTGTATTCACATGGCTCTCTCTCTGTGTTACTCCACAAAAGGATCGCTGCTGACCCCATCCTCTCCAAAACGCGCAGTAACCCGGGGCTACATGTTGTCATCCAAATGAGATAAGTTTATTTCCCCTATCCCAGCATTTGTTCCATCAGCCTGTGGGGTCGGGGTCCGCACGGGGAAGCAGTGGGGAGTCCTTCTTCGGCACCTGCAGCTTGGAGCAAGGTGGCCCGCGATAGTGCCCGCAGACTTTGGCCGCTGCCCAAATATCTGCCTGTGCCTTCTGTGCCAGCGCGCCAAGCCTTAGGAAAACCAGGAGGCTGCAATATTGTGGAACAAATGGGCGCTAATGCCAGCCGGCTGGTGTGGGGTCTGCGTGGGGTCCTACTGAGGAGCCCCGTCAGCTTTAGTGATCTCCCACAACCCTGTCACGACGAGGAGGAAATAAACAGGACACATACCGGAAGAAAGAGAGTAATGTGATACCACTACATCATCTTAGATTATCCACAACGTGTTCTGCCGTCTGCGTCCTGACCTGTCTGTTATAATTCATAGTGTTTAGACGTTTGAAAAGTGTGATGGATGACATTGTCGTGTTGTAACTAGCTGATCCTGTATTTTCTGACTTTACAGAAGGTTAAATGGCTAGATGCTCATTCCTTAATTTCCCTGTATTTACTCAATGATGAATAGGATCGTGATAATATTTGTAGGTTTCGAGCATTAGATTGGTCCGTCGAAATCCATATACGTAGTGTCATAATACGCGCAAGAGAGCGTGCGTGGCTGCCTGTCTTGAAAATCCTTATCAGGAACATCTTAAGTAATTTCTATTACTATATAGAGCTTTTAAATTAGTCTTCACAGGTCCAGAGGCTGCTGCTGGTTTACTGTGGATGTATTACTCCATCACTACATTGATCCCACAAACAAAACTGCCCACATACCTAACTGGTGTAAACCCATTGTGACAAAGGTGTCTGACTTAAACACCTGGTATAGAGATACATATATTCTAGACACAACAGAGGAAAGCGCGGCATGTGATTGTAGTGTGCCCTCCTCGCGCAAATCCCCAGACCTAGGTATTTAATATAGAAAAAAGATAGATTTGGGTCTAGCTTCTTTACGCATTATAAAGAGAGTTCCGGTAACCTCGTTCTATTAACTGCCTCTTGTTGAGTTTCTTAATCACAACGAGTGGCTCGCAAAACGAAATACATGGAAAAAATGACTTATGGAAGCGTATTTTTTATACTAATTATTTTTATACTTGGTTTGTGATGACCCACTCAATATTATCTTTTGTTGTGGTGTCTAACATTACTGATGCTACTTAATTATCAGGAGTCCATAATAAATAATATATTTTATTCAGATATTAGTGTGAGGTTGTATTCTGTACCATAACTAACCAGGTTGAAAAATGACATAAGTATGTCTACAATAATCTAATTAGAAGGATAAGTGTGACGTCTTCAGATCCAAAAATTAACAATTTAAACTCAGCAGATGCGTTGGTGAATACTCTATTATAAGACATTTCAATATACAGAAAGGGATAATATGAAACTATTGATATACTGTGATCCCAGCAAGAAGCGACCGATCCTGTGCTTTGTCACCAGAGAGCATGCCCAAAAAAAACTTATGTGGTTGCTGAGAAGATAAAGATTATTGAGCCCATTGGCAAGCCAATCACAGTTGCTCAATAAATAACAAGGTGATAAAAAAATAAATAAAATAGACATACTTCCAGAAAATAATGAAGTGATTAAGATGTCTAGATTCTTTTACCCGTCGTATGCCACTTTAATATACTGACTGTACCAACTTAAAACGGTACTACTTATCTTGTATCTTTTAAAATCGTTATATTATATAGAGGAAGTCCCATTAGTTCAACTGTATCCATAAACTGATAAAAAAGTTTAACCCTCCCTAATAATAATAATCTAATGTATTAGATTATGTCTTTTCCTACTTATCTCGCATTGAAACACAATATTCCGCTCATGTAACCGTATATCTTTTGTGTCTTAAGGAATTCGCAACAATTGTATGATCTCGCAGAAGTGCAGAAGTATATTGAATTTAGTGTCTCGCACTCACTCTTGACCCCAGTAACAGGAGAGGCAGTGGTGAAACCAGGTGAGGAGAATAGGGGCCGCCTTGATTTTTCTCCTGTTCGAGACAGCAGTGTATGCCTGCAAAGCAGGAGCAGTCCAGCCTACAGGATTGCGACTTCGAAAATCTAGCATACTTTGGGACAGCAGCGTGCTCCCTGTGGATGGGTGGGAGTATTAGGTGAAAAACAACTGTATTTATTGAATATAGACTGAAGTGTTGTTACAACATGGCATTCTATACAAGTAGTTATATATGCATACAATGTGTAAATATTCTTATTTCCCACCTCCAGGAGGAGGATAATAGACATTTATCTCCTCCTAAAGCAGAGATAAATTAGAGTGACCCGATAAGACAATCATAACAGAGAATATAAGTCACGCGTCCGAATGTATATCCTCGAGCTGACGGATACACAACATTTCTAGTTTTCAGCTGTTCCACAGAGTATAATTCTTATCAAATTTTTTAATGAGCTATTTTTCTTATTCTGAATAAATACCTTAAACATTAGTGAGAGTTTTATTGTATTATTTGGCTATTCTTAGAAATAATCTGGCTCTATAAATAGTTTAAGTGAAAGTAACTAAACCCAAAAATACAATCACGCTGCTAGACGTTGGCGAATCGATGGATGCTGCGCAGAAAGACAGTTAAGACTTTCATCCTCTGAAAAAATAGAAAGGTGACGGATGTGTCCAGAGATAGTATTCCTACATCGTGTTCAGATTCTTATTTATATAACGAGATGCCCACAAATGTATGAGACGGGCAGCAAGCCCGTAGATTTTATGATGCTTTTTATCTCCAAATTATATTGTTAATTATAGTAGCCCGACAAAAACTCATATTGCGGACATACATCGAGAAAGATAATATCCCAATTAATGGATCCGCCTTGCTTTGTATCAGAGTAAAAATTAATACATTTGGAGAGAGAGTAAGACAACAAACAAAACAAACTTATACACTATGAGAATAATCAATTACAAGAGAGTGAGTAAAAAAAATGACACCCAAAGAGCGATGATGATTCAGTCCCTGCAGTGGAGTATGTGAGAGAAAGAGGTGGAGGTCAGAAATATGACAGAGAGTCTTTTCAGTTGAGAGCTGATTTTTGTGAACCTTGAATCAGACCACAGTAAAAGTTAGAGGCCTGCTCAATCCCCATCTCGCTGAGAGTAACCCTGCTTGATCTAGTGTTTATCTCTCATAGTCCATATTTCTAGACAAGAAACTTTGGGTGTAGTGTATTTCAGTTGATTATGGCACCCAGGCCTCCGGCTCCTAAAATTATATTTGTGTTTGTGAATATTTTTTGTTCGATATCTTTTCTGCCCATTTTATTCTCTTCCTTTGCTGGAGCCCTGGTCCGTGATTGCGTGGGGCAGGTCGACGCCCACCTCACTGCACCCCACCTCCACATTATTTTATAATGAGCAAATTACCTAGTCATACAGCGCTAGCTGTGCTTGGTCTCTTTCTCATTGGTGGCCAGTGTACGTCCTATTTAAGTATTTTAACTGTATGTGGTTGTGTTTGATTTATGCTTGTGAGTTCAATATTGGGCTGCCTTTTTTTGATTATGTGGTCGAGCGTCGAGTCTCGGTGATAATTGTAACTTTGCCCTATAGACTATCGTTCTGCTGTCCTCGTCCCCAGTCTATGATCTATGTTTAGTCGAACGTCTGTGTGATGTAAGAGCTGTCAATGAACCTCTTGCCACGAGCGTATGTGATGAGCCACAACTATACACTGCGCCTCCATTGCGTCTGTGTTCTGCTTTCTCGTCATCTTAAGGTGATAGAGTATGATCATGTAGTCATATTTTAAGAATGGCTCTTTTGTCTAATGAGCGGCGTCTCTTACATTCCCTGGAACCTCATGATTTATATCTATGTAAAATTTAATTCCTTATTGTGACATCAACTCTCCGTTTTATCTCCTCCATACTCTTGACAACTATCACCATCCACTGCAGCCCCAACGAGCCTGACACACACACATCTACATAAGTGATACCACAAGCATGACAACACCAGCACGTCATGCCACCAAGAACAACCCAGTCCTAATATGCTAAACATTGCGCTACGTATTCTTAAGGATGGAGAAAATAAGAAAGAAATCCCGCTGACAAAGCAACAGGGAGTAATGATGCGTGACTATGTATAATACTTGCGACAAGCGATGACACTTCAGACAAATTAATGCAGATGAACAGGCAACGTTTAAGTCAGAGTGAACTGTGAAACTGGGGGAAACGGCAAACGCCCCCTTAAAGACGAATAAGTGTGAGCCTATTGTACAAACTGAGCGACAGTATTGTATTGCAATTTACATAAACTGTTTATGATAGTAATACTTACTTAGCGAATTCAAATTGTATAATAAATACACGCTTTAGATTAGATAAATATCTTTATTTGATCCCAACAAGCGCGGCGGCACATATTGATGTTAGCACGCAGGTTTTTAGCTCACACATCGCAATAAATCGAAAAAACAAAGAGCCATAAATCCTAGTAAATTAATGCTAAATTTGGAGTTAAATTAGATCCCAAGAAATAAGTAATTCCAAATGAGCAAAAATAACGAGACCAGTGTCAAAAATAATACACATAAGGACTAGCCTTAATTTTATAGTGAATTTAAAGAGTTGTACAATAACGAAACTAAAAGTATACTACAGTCTTTGTTAGGAAATATTAATTACAGTCTTGTAGATATGCTTCTTGAGCACTCTCTTTCTTCCCTAAGTTAATAAGATGTGAGCTGAGTGGGTGCAGATGTAGACATATGTCACTCTATCCAAAGGAAGCATACCCATCTCATTCTCGAATATCGACAATTGAGTCAATATATTGACAGGGTAGGCATCCTCTAAAGGAGGCATGTATACATGCCCAGATCCTTAAAAGAGAAACCATGCCTGTGCTTGATTTATATGCCAGTCTCTCGAGCTTTGAGCAGAGTGAGCAGAATCGTGACCATTCCAGATATTTAGGGAAGCACACCCAAACACGACCGCATTATAAAGCCTATGACCGGTATGCCCATCATAGTTAAACGACATATATCTCGACATCATCATCTGTTTCTTAACCTTCTTTAGGCCCCTTCGAATCAAAAACAATGAGTGAAGGCTGTGAGCAGCGGTCACCTAAGTAAAGAGCATGAGCGGTCCGAGTCTCAAATTGAGCAAGATTAGTGTACTCGGCAGAGTGGTCCGTGCCGAGCTGTCCCAGCCCTGATCTATTTTTTGTCTCGCGTGCAATTTTTCGATGCAATTTAAGAGTTTTAATTCGTGCCTTCATGATAGTGCAGTTTGCCTAGCATAGCTCCACCCAAAAAGTACCATTTAGCAACACTAAAATTCACATACATTATTGTGCTTGTTACTATTTAATATTTAATGTCTCATTAGCGGAAGAGACAAATATTCGTAAAAAGTAGAGCGGAGCAGAATACGGTAAGCCAGTGAGTCTGTGTCTCGCCACTTATTACAGATCCTCTACGCACAAACTCAATTTACTTATGTATACTCCCAGGTCGACTATTATACAGTGCTCTTGTGTGTATTGCTTGATAACCTTAATCACTAGACTGTTTGCTTAAGAGTTATTCCTCAGAATAGTCGCCCAATATAATGTTTAATTCTCATTTAAGTGATAAATGTGCGAAACCCTAGTCTGAAATTATATTCCATCTTCATTATTAGTGTAAATTTGGCTGGATAATTAAATTAATATATGTTGTGCGACATATATAATAATATCTTCTAAGCAGTTCTCAATTGGTGGATTAAACCCTGATTAGCCTAAATAAGGGTTCTGTAGTGAATGATTGTGCTTTACCCGTGTGTTGGTTGCATTTTATCGAAAAGGAGGCAGAAATGATTTTGATTGTTCCTTGTGTCAGCGTGTCTTCCTACCGGCGAACCTATGGTGGATTATAGAAAGGCCAGTAAGAAACGTGCCACTGCGCGCAGATGAATATGAAGCCACAGTTTGAGTCGCCTCAGATTAATAACAGTATTGGACACTGTTGGTGCGCGTGCACGCTGTATTAGGTTCATTATCTACACGACAAATGTAGTAGAAGGCAATAGTATTAAACATTATAACATACCACCAACGAATCACGTCTGTTAACAAGATCGAACAATATATTACTAAATCGACATTCCTCACCAGGATTGGTGTTCAACCCGACACATCGACCGCATCATCTGCTATACACGAGCTAGGAACTGGGTAAAATCCCTAATCCCAAAAATCAAGACACATATTTCCCAGTAGAAGAGTAAGACTGCCAATAAATGATCTTCCTCAATAGCCCGCGATGCAACACAACCACCACCTAACACAATGCGACTCAACTTGTCAGGAGAAAATGACATGATGAGTTAACCAGAGATGATGGTAACGCGAGGAAACATCTACCTCCATCTTATCTGATGATTAAAAAAGTACACCCCTTGTAACATATGCCTTCATAATTATAAGAGCCTTTAGAAAACATAACTGTACCGCCATAAGCTCTTAACAGCATTTTAGATCCCTGCAAGGTGGCTGAGATGAGCCCGAAGAAATTGATTAATGAGTACGTCTAACCAAAGCACAGAGCCATCCGTACTATTGAAGCCGAATACATGTCGGTTATATCATGTGGAGTACTTTTTTTCCATTATTTTTACTGCTCGGCGCTGGTAATATCAAAGAAACAGTTTGTCATATGACTATCCATAATTTACAACGTGTATATCTCTTACAAACAATATAGTGAGGGTACAGGAGTTAGTGCGTTATATGCACTAAACTCGAACACTAGTCCACTGTGTAGTATATTGCTTCGTCTAGACAGCAGTGTAAATAAAGACCCCAGGCAAGGTGTGAATAATACTTGAGACGCTTCCCCAATCTGTAAAGTGGGTACATTTCTGATGGGCCTCGTATGGTATGTCCTGCCAAATTTGGTAGCGGTTTAGTTGCAATATACTTTATTCTGTCTTAATTTAACCGTGGAAAAGGAGAAGGAGAAATCCCATGTGTCTGCCTGGGTACAGTGCACGCAGGCGCTGTGTAACAGAGCCTAGAGTAACCCATTAATTCAGGGAAACTTAGGTGTGCGTGTCCTCGACAGCCTGGCCGGGGAGATGAATGATTCCTGAACAGCCGTGATTGGTTGCGTCTCCCCGGGGGCCTGACTCGCCCGTAGCGGTCACGTGGTTGCGCAAGTGGCGGCTGGGGGGTGCACCGCCGGTGATGGCCTGTCACTGCGTTGGAGTCAGCGCGTTAGCAGTCGCGCCCTCGTCGCCGTTCAGGTGCCCAATTCTCCGCGCGCCCGCTACCAGTCTTATGCCCATAGTGACACTGGAGGCGTCTCTAACAGCGGGGTCACAAGACAGTGAGTCTATTCTCGATATCACAGTTATACAACAAGGCAGCCGACGAGGCGACGGCGGTGGTGGTGCATCTTGTGGTTCCGCGGGCCTCCAGCACTGAGATGCTCGGCACTGCGTGGCGTCGTGATTGGGATATATATATCAAGTTGCTTTGGGACGCAGACGCACAAGTTCCCTCCTGCTGTTTTGGTACTCTTGTGTAATACTGTCCTATTTTGTTCCTCTTCTTGGGCGCATCCATCGTCCAACACTGTCTCTCCTTCAATGGCCCCCAAGTGGCAAGATCCGACCAGCAAAGCTGCGACAATACATTCCCACTTCCTTCTGTCCGCTATACACCTGCGTTTCCTGTTCGACGTGACCTCCCCGTGTCCGGCATGTGCTAGTTCAACACCCATAAACGAAGGCGTCGATCAACTCCGTATATATGCTTAGTCGCGAGCGTGTGTAGTACTCTCATCGGTACTTATGGGACCGAGGATCATGACTGCAGGATTTCCTCAGACAATATCTTTGTTCCCTGCTCGTACACTTGTATTCGTAACCAAACGGTAGTCTATCTACTTCTCGTGGATATTGTGTACTGTCGCAAGTTTCTCGTTTATGTGATCTAGGAGGCGAAGAGGCATTCCTTTGGTGCATATGTTGTTTATTATATTCTATGTATAAAATAAATGTACCATATAATATTTAATTGAGTAAATGGTGTAGAACAAAAAGATGTTGTTCCATAATCATAGTGATACCATTTTTTGTTAGTGCAAGATATCGGAACAGGTATGTAGGAACAGTAGTCTGTTAGTACCTGTACTTTTTGAGATCATGCGACCATTTGCATTCTATACAATATGAGTAGACAAACGTTTTTAAGAATTATGTGCGCTATTGCATAGATTTACTTATGTCATGTCTAAAACAAGATTTGTTCTATTATACCCACCATATGTAAAACACACGCCCACTTAGCAATATCTATATTATTTTGTTCCTTACCCACTATGCCACCCCCAGTAGGTAAACCATAGAGCAACACACCAAAGATATTATATGTTTAGAACCATCTCAGTGACCATTCCTTTTTGTCCTGTATTTGTGCAGAACAGACCATTCACTTGTACCAAATCAATAATGCTCTATGACCTCTCATTGCATCCACTAATCCAATCCCCGAAAGATTTTGTAAAAATTAACTTGATTAGTTGCGATCCGCCATGCTACACATGGGCCATCATCCCACCCCCTGGAAGCCTCGTCTGCATCCTTCAGCCCCTACTGAAGAGCCGCCAACCACAAATTCTAGCATTAACCCGTGAGATACGTTTTCTATCCTAGTGTTGTGAGTGCTAATTGACTCTGAGCCATGCTATCTCAGCATAACTGCATTTAGCCACCACGCGTCGTTGCTTATTATAGTATCATCACATCCAAATTCAGTTATGTCATAATAGACCCATCCCGAAAGCTGACAGTGTTTGTGAGGGTATCCACCAGCATGCTATATGTGTCTTTATGAGTTAAGGACCACCGTGATAAGGGCTTTCCCTCCAAGAGGCTTTCCAATTTACTTGTTGGAGTGCTAACCGAAGTGAGTCTACATTCAGCACACATTCATCAGTCAGAATTACTGCCTATTCAATAATCGCTAAGAACTACTAAATATTACCTCATTCTCGATGTACTTCTATGCTTAAATATCAATTAACAACTCAGCAGTGTATTATGAACATTGAGGAATATGCAAACATCCAAGGTTCTAATATAATTAGCACAATGGTGCACCTCCAACGCAATTGAATTCTATGGTACGAGGTAACCATGCTAATAAACTGTATTCCACAAATTATATTTGCTCACTTAGTCGCCAATATTACTGAGAATGTAATTGATTTCGATTCTAGTATTCACAGTGAGAATTTCCTTTTAGCCAGAGGTACTGTGATAAACACCACCTAAAGGTGCCTCCGATCACTTCTCTAGATGTTACGATTTCTCTCCCAGCGACTTACATAGTGTACTCAGAGAAATCAGTAATTTACAATCGTAATGAAGCGGATTATCTACTTCGAACGGACAAAAGAACCCTGAGAATAATATGTTGATGAGATTCATAATTGCAACCAGCACGAGCACCATGTCACAGAGAAGAGCATGCAAACATACCTCTTTTATAAGACACGATATTTAACAAACTGCATTGTATATTTGTTTGTCTGATCTCCCTCTGCTGTCGTGCATATCAGTGGAATTTTAAATGCCTGCGCTGAGAAACAAAAGTGGGAATTCGATCTATGATGTGAATAGGTATATATAATCCAGGTCGTGGATAGAAGATGTATCCACCTTCTCTCTCATAGCGAAGGACTTCTGCAAGGAACAAAAAGTTAGACCCCGATCAGGCCCTTGAGGAACTCTATTACGAGTGAGAGCCATCCACCGAACCACTCCAGTAAAAATAATGAGCCAGAATAAAATATAGAATAAAAATATGAAGTATTATTTAATATAAATATGAGAGATAGGACCAGCAGAAACCTCCCAACTCCTGTATTTGATAAATGCAAGGACAGATGAGTTTAATGCACTGTGGACAACTTGAAATCAGAAAAGAGGTGCTGAGACCTCTGAGTGACACCCTTGGTTAAGAGATGATCTTATAGTTCAGACACATTGGTCTAGTCACAATATAGTTGATAAATTATCAAGGAGATATCTTTCTCAGACCATATATTTACCAGTATTTCTAAATCCCAATAGGAAAATTTGATATCACAAATCACTAGGAATATAATAAAGTGTCTTATACTTCCACCGAATAATTAATTCGAAATCTAACAATATATAAAAACATTCTGAATACATTATGGCGTTGCACATAGTATATGCGTGTAACTAAACCGAAATGAGAACTTAGATTTGTGTAGTAATTTTTGATGAATACATCTTTAAATGGATAAAACTGCATCTAATATTTGACTATTAGTTTGAGAAAACGTATGTATCATTCTAATACTAATGGCTCTCAGGTAGTATCTGCTGTGTTCTGATACTGAGCATGCTTTTCAATTTGGTGAGAATCACATGACAAACTCTCTATATGTGACACTGTGCTAATGAGTGCTAGTCAAAACGTCTACACGCTTTGCGTATGGAGGTTGTTGTTAATGGAGCTTCGTTTAAAATGAGCGCATCGAATTCCTGTGTTTTTATACTCACTCTATTTGTCTGCTGCTGTGCATCTTCTCCCCCCTTAATCTACTTAATGCACATATGAATCACGGGTGCCACCCGTCGTGGGCCGTGGTCCGCCGTCTTCTCTGTCGTGGCCGCATCTTCCTCTGACAATCTCCACTATCTGCTGGAGCGACACGTTGCTCTCCGCTTTGCCTCCAAATATGATATGATGTCTGGTTCTTATGCAGCAAATGACCATTATTGATATAGCGATAGTCCGAGTGACCTAACAGGTGCCGGATCATTTGTTATCTTTCTCTAGTCTTGAGAGGAGCGACGACACCTTACAATGTCGTGTATAAAGAGACACAGAGTTGATAGGTGTTAAGTAAGAAGTCTGATTAGAGAGAGAAGGCCATATAGACGAAGACCTGTTGAGCTGGGATTCACCATCAACCGTCAACAAGAAATTACTTTCTGTATTCAGGTGCACTTAATTTCCAAACGTGTGAGCCCATCAGATCACTCTATAGCATAGCTCACATTATATACCATCACCGAAAACAGGAATAGGAAAAAGAATATAAAATGGTGAGAATAACATAAAGCCTCTGCTACAAACAACAAAAGCTATGCTAACTAACAGGCGAAGACGATGCTGGTGCTGTCAGCTCACACATTATTTTAAAGGCACGATAAAGCTAATATATCAGAGTTAAGCAGGGCAATCGACTTGTTTATTTACTATTAGTGGATTTTTATATAATATGCATATAAGTTTTAATATCAGTATTTAAATATACTTATTACTGGTAATAATAATTAAGGTAATTAATGTATACTTATAAAAGGTCCTTCGCCTATTTTAACTGTATCTAATATTGTTGTACATAAGTGCTAATTAGTTAGAAAATTCATGCATAGTAGAATAGGATAAAAACATAAAGACATTGAGAGAGAGATAGTAAAATATATATTTTTAACTTATCAATCAAAAAGCTATAATATTAATAATAAGGCACTAATATAAGGAGCAATGAACATTTAGACTATGATTGTTCAATACTTCTCAATATACTTGAGTAAACCATATCAGGAACAACACACTGTCCTAGGTGTCCACTAAATGCTGATCAAAAATAGTAGAAAAATTTCTTTTCTAAATAGCTAAGATAAGTCATTGCTTAAATCCACTGTCTAGTGTATATCTTTTGACAAAACTCTACAATTAAACAACCTGGTTCACTAGCACTGGAGAATTATTGACACAATTTATTTCTGATCTTATAAACATTAGATGAGTAGTTGTAGCTGTAAATGAAAAATACAGCTTCATGGCAACACAATGTGGAACAGAGCATTTTGAGCTTTGCAGATATAGGCAGACTAGTAATGCAGGATTATTCAAACATCCGTGAATGAAACAAAACCAAACAAAATGTTTGTATGTTTTTGATGAGGAAACAACATTCTAAAATGGCTTAAAGATAGCAGGAGTCAATTTTCGTAATGCAAGACCTTTACCTATTTAAATGAAGTCAACGGCACCTCCTGACACAAAAGTTGATGATGTAGCTGAAGTGTCTTGCCCATGGACACAACAAAACTTACTTTGTTGAGTAATCTATACTCTCTAGAGGGCAGTTGTGCCACCACTGTGCCACAGTTGCCCCCCAAAATGGAAAATGAAAACATATTTAGTAAAACAGTGTCACTTACTTCGTCTGCAGGCAGCTGTAATAGTGAGTTGGATGTTCTGAAGATGTTGAACCAGGAACATCCAAGCTCAAGGACTACCAGACTGTGCATGATCATGTGAAATCCAAGTACCTGCAGGAAAGACGTATCATTATGTAACTCACACGATTGCAGAAGCAAATCTTAGACATTCATTATTGGCCTATATTATGCTATTTTCTAATTTTTTAATATTTAGGCTGGATTTTAGAAAAACAGTGGAGAACTTCCTGCATTACCACATGACATCACAAAGTGGAACAGGGTGTTTTCTGTTTGAGAGAAGAACTCCTTAACCCTAAATATGCAGGGTGTGTGTGTTAAACATGTGTGCCTGAAACAAAACACAACTCCATGTATGTTTGCGATGAAGAAAATATCATAGTATGATCCCTTCAAACCCAAAAAGAACATGTGAAGAGAGGCAGGTTACGGTTGTAGCTTTAAGGTTTGAAAGAAAAAAATATTCTAAACATCACGTGACCAGACTAGAGCACAGCTTATTCCAAACACTGTCAAAGTTTCGGCGCCGAATGACAGATTGGTAGTGCATCCCCGCAGTTCATTTGCAAGTGAAATTGTTGATACCCAGTCAACGGAACCGGGCCGAAAAACAAGCATGTTTGTAGGCTAACCTGCTGTTAATGTATATGTGCGGGCCACTCTGAAAAAACAGGACAACGAGATTAAATAGGGCTGTTTATTCATATGAAGATGACAAATGTAGTAAGCTAGGGGAGGACGCTAGGCTAGGAGGATGTATTAGTCATTATGAGAGCTCCTGTAGGGTCACTGTTTAGTCCCCAACCCATTCGCAATAGCCCCAACGCACAAGTTAACCTACTTCTCTTTACATATGTGATTTATTCTTCCAATTACCCCATAATGACTGTATTAGAATTCTTGACGGCCGATCATATGTTTCGATTATGCTTGATCCGAATTGGGGTTTTCAATTTAAATATTATAACGATCCCGCCGTGAATAGTATATGCATTGAGTTTCTTTTTTTCTGTGTAAAGTGAAGGGAGAGCAGTGGAAGCAGAGACTGTCACAAGTAATTACAGGTGATTCGGAGGGTAGCTTGCACTGCTAAAAAATTTAATTTGCTATTGATTTGATACTTAAATGGCTTACGTCCATTCCTATCATTATAACATAGAAGCAGATCTGCCAATATACAAAGAGCGCGCTGGAGGTTTCTCAGGGTGACTCCCATAGACTGAGGGCAGGTTGCAGCGCTCAGCAGAAAAAGCATTCCCAGAGTCCCAGGTCTACACACATGCACGAAGCTGGGCTGTAATGAGTTGTGTTATTATTATATACAAAAGTGTAATGTCACCTTAATGCCAGAGATGTAACAGAACTCAAAGATGAAATTCAGGAGCATGACAATAGATAACCATGATGATGCAGTTAAAGTGGCTGTCTTGGTAAATGGTCACATTTTTATATAGCACTTTTCCACCTTCACCCCTGATGTACACTGACTGCAGGTGCGGTTCGGGGTGATTTTACTGTGACTGGCCAGCCCCACAGACTGCAGTCTCTGCTGCTGTGTAGTCACAGCGGGCTATGGGCAGAGTGTGGAAACTGCACTGCCAAGACAACGTGTTCACAGGGATTCACACACTGGTCAGGAGTTTACCCAATAAATTTGAATCAATAGATCCATGGTCTATTGATGCTAATAGTGTACAAGAAGCCTTGTTGGTAAACAACAGTGTCATTTAATTTGCCAAAGGACACAAAGATGACATTCATCAGTGTGAGGTGAAATAGAATTGCTACTGATGTATGATGTTTATATCAAGAGTGGGATTTGAACCGCTAACCATCTGGATCCATGGATGAACCCTCTACCAACTGAGCTACTGTCATCTTAAAGGACTTCTCATAAGTGGTGAGCTACTTCTGCCACAGCTGGCCACAGGCAGACTGAGGGAAGCAAAGTAGCCCTTCTCCCCTCTAACTACTATTCAAGTATTAACCAGGTCTAGTCTTGCTGCACTTTCAAGATCTGGCAAGATTGGGTAGTGGTATGGCCGCACACAGAAATGTTACACAGTGTACCTTTAAGCTATAAAAGTCCACTCCAGTCATAGTTAATATGGCTGGTTGTACATTACAAATAAGCCTTTGACTATAAATGTTGTAAATTTGTTGGAATGTTGTGACCTCATCAATGACATACCCTGATTTGTCTTTTGTTTCATTCACACGTTTGAGTAACCCTGCATTATGAGTCTGTCTACATCTCCAATGCTCAAAATGCTCTGGTTCACCTAGTGATGTCATGAAGCTATAGAGTTTTATGGTTAACAGCTACCTTCCTTTCACATTTAGTTCAGTAGACAGGCTTGAAATTATCCAAATGATTCTAGTGAAGATGTATGGAGTTTAAAAACACAGTGGAGCACTTCTTGTGACATCACAAGATGGAACAGCGTGTTTTCTTTGAGAAGAACGCAGCCTAAATATGCAGGATTTGTGTGTTAAACATGTAAATAAAACAAAGCACAACTCCAGGTATGATTTTGATGAGGAAGCAGCATTAAAACATTGATCAGAAAATAGCATATGTCCTTTTATGTAGCCTACATTAATAAAATAAAAGGGGAATCTGGGGAGAAAAATCTGTAAAAATGGAGCAGTCAAATATTGAAAGAAATATTAAATACTGGTACAGTGGCCAGACTGCTGTGTTGTATAGTAAGCATGTTTTTGTAGTGTGTTGGTATGTGCACAGAGAGCCTCTGCAGAGCTGTGGGGGGGAGGGCCGGGGTCACACGCTGACCTCTCTGGGCCTATTCCTCTGACAGACATTTGTCACTCCTCTCTCTACTCGCTCTCAGCTCTAATAGATTATTGACCAGCTCAGCAGGCCCATCACAGCTCACTATCCACAGGCCTGTACACACACCTGCACAGATACTAAAACACACCGTGGACAATGAAATAAAAGGTTTGATTAAAAAGATAAAGCATGGTACCTGAATATTTATTATTACTTTAAAGGTGCATTGTGTAACTTTTCTGAAGGGGAGTCTGTCAAATGCTTTTCTCCAAGAAGATACAGTATTAATGGTACTAAACTTTTCTATCTTCATGGAGATTAAACCAGACCAAGTTATAGGTCAGATCTGTGGAGAGGCGATCCCGCTCACAGTCAGAATGCTTGCTCTAGGTATTTTTGAGCAGTAAAACCATCTATAATCGAATAATCGTAAGGTAGAGCTGTTTAATGCCATGTTGTGGAACCTTCTATATAGAGCAATGACATATATATAAAAACAAGCAGGTGACAGACCCCCAACCAAAAGTTACACAGTTCACCCTTAAGGCCCATTAATAACTAGGGATGTAATGATATCCAAAAATCACAGTACGATATTATCAAGATATGCCTATACGATGTCTCTTTACGATGTTTATTGAAATTTTAGAGAGATGCTAGCAGAAGTGTGTATATAATGCTTTTCTCTGACTGTGTGAATCATTAATCCATTTAATGCCTTGTAAGTGAATTCTGTCCCTTTACTATCTTTTGAGACTGTGTCCTGGTGCAGATGAACGCGGGGAAACTAGGTCTTTCTTCCATATTGTGTGTTTGGTGTTTTTGGCACATTCTGGGCTCCTTAATTGTATGATAATTCATCTTGGAGCTCTAATTTACCCCCTGCCAGTCGCTTTAAATGTTGGACCATTTTGTGAAACTGCGCTCAGAATTAGAAATGAGCCCATCGCTTTGAGGAGCGTGTCTCCCAGCTACAAAACACATTTATACTTTTTAGTCCATATGTGATATTTGCAGATAAAATGCTTTGTTTTAATATCTGACATAGTTTGGAGTTCATATATAGCACGTGCTAACACCTCAAATTGTGTGAAATGTTATACGTGATAGAAAATCATTCTCCAGCAGAATCCTACAGCTCAAACAGTGAGAGATACAGAACTACATTCATACCATACTGTATATAACTGTACAACAACTTACCCTTATGCAATATAATACTCTCTACAACTGTACAACAACTCACCCTTATGTAATATAATACTCCCTACAACCATACAACTCGTCCTTATGTAATATAATACTCCCTACAACCGTACAACAACTCATCCTTATGTAATATAATACTCCTTACAACTGTACAACAACTCACCCTTATAGAACAGATAACCCTATGTCCTGTCAATCATCACATCATCCTTGCTTTTGCTTTGTCTTTCCTTACAACCTCTTGTACATAGCTGAGATATATTTTTATTACTATATTTCTATATTTTATTTTTACTTGCACATACATATATGCATCATTATGCCTTATTTGGCACCAGTAACTTGCTATTTTTGTTACTTATTTTAATGTATTATTCACATTATATTTTTGCTTTTTGTTATTATAATATATTGTGATATGTGAGCTACTGTGTCCAAATAATATCATATAAGTTTGTCTTTGGGGTTTTTTCAGCTGCTGTGGGTGTTTAATGGTCTTGCTACATTTTTCAATAACCAATATTTGCAGATTTTGGTTCTGAGAGCCATAGCAAGGCCTACAAATTAAGTTATAGTTAAATTCCCAAATAATTGCTTATGAGCCCTAACAAGGCCTCAGGAATGAAAACCATTTCATCATCATGAAGCTCAATGAGAGGCCATGGGTTTTTAGTGCTGTCCACAAAGTAAAGGGTGGATACTTCGAGAGGAATCTAAATCTAATGTATAATTTATAATTTTTTTCTATATTATATAATTCCATATATCTTGCTTCATATATTTGATGTTGTCAGAATGTATCTACATCTATCATCTAGAAAGTAAAAAAAAATGATAAGAAGGTATGTCCAAAACACTGTATACTGAGGAATATTTCAATTATTTCAATATCAAACCAGTACTGTCATATGGAAAAAAACAAAAAAACAATTGAGCTTAGCATTGATATACTGTCCAACACTAAACTCTATATAGTTAAGAAGTAAGCAATATGTAAGCAATTATGTCATGTAAATTACTCTATAGTGGTAAGCCATCCTTTTCTCTTCACTTATAAACACTTGCACTAAAGGATTGTGTCATACTCCAAAGATTCAAAACCTGTTTATTGACAATATAATTTAGTCCAGTGAAGTTCATTTGGTCTTCCAATAATTTATTTGATTAGATTCTTACTATTTTTATACACAATTTTTATACTTTTTTTAAACCAAGGTTTACGTGGTCACATCATGGCAACATCATCAGTGAGGAAGTGGGGAGTCGAAATTCTGTGGTATGAAAACAAACTAAACCTTGGTCTGAAAAAAAGAAAAATAAAATAAACAATACAATGTCTTTATGTTGGCTATGCTGGAACAAAGCAAAGGATCATGGTCTATGTAGTTCCCATTACTTTTTGTGCATACTGCTGCAACCAAACAATGCATGTACACATACGAGCAGCCATTTAAAATAGTGAAGTGTTTACACAGTATCTTTCTTATTGTTCCCTCCCCACTGAGAACCCTGGTGTTGCGTGTTGGCTTTGCAATATGTCCCTCCTCCACACATCCCATAATAACTACCTGCTGTTCGGATGCTAGGGCCCTGGCTGTCATGCGATTGGGGGACATTTAGTCTTATTTAGCCACGGGAGGCCTATTAATTTGAGCATGCCTTGTCCTCTCAAGGGGCCCCCACAACCCACAGTATCCAGTAGTTTGGAGCCATTTACATATGTGGTCAATGGGTAATGACAGCTCTTGGGTTGTACTAGTAGTCACCAAAATAAGGTCAAATTTACAAATATTAAGAAAGAAAGAAGGACATAAGTTATTTAAATGCAAGTAGATACTGTCAATATATTGTTGTGTCCATAAGCAAGACATCTCATTTGGATTGGTCATAGTAATCAAGCTGGTTGAAAGGGGCATATGAGTTCTACTTTTTTGGTCATTTTAAATAGACATATGATTAATCACTTATGGAGGATACGGTCTTGATAGTTGAAAACATGAAGACATCCTCAAAAAATGGTAACATAAAGATAAACCACGGGTTCAGATGGGATTGACTGACACGTGGATTAGCCAATCAGGGACATGCAGGGTCCAGCCAAATCAAAACAAATATGGCTACTCATGAGATAAAAAGGGAAACAAACATCATCGATTTCTGCAGAATCAATGAGCAAAGCACTAAACTCTGTAAATCTACTAAAAATGATGGGCTTCTTCATTACACGTGGAACACTGAAAAACAAATCTCTTTGGACTCTGGATCTCTACAGGGCAACATGAGTCTGAATTCTTTTAGTATAGGGGGCTGTGAAGACTGAAAATTCCGAGCCTCAGTGCAGCACAAGTATTCCTCAGCCATACATGAATCAAACAAAATGCAACTCTGAGTAAGCTATTAATGAGGGAGAACCATTCTAACATGGTTAAAAGCTCATAAACCGTAGTTTTACATAATGTCACCTTTTTTTAAGATCATGAAACAAAAGTTGTTGTTTTTTTAAACCTTGCTCAACCTCAACTATTCCCACAACTTTTCTGCGCGACTCCCCTTGCCGATAGGAATTCTGCTGCTTCGGCTGTAGTCTTTTGGCATCCACCCAACCGCTTTTGACCCATTAAATTAGCCACATTGGCGGGTACGGTGCCATGCTAATGTTGAGGGCCTGTCTCCACCGGGCGCCCACACTCTTGGCACAGCGTCAGTGCCATAGAGCCCGCTCCTCCGCTACCACACATCATCGAATATTAACCCTTTTCTGTTCCCTGGCAAATTCACCAGATGGCACACCACAATAACAGCTGTCAATTTCAGAGCTGGTGCCTCTTCGCCGGAGTGTTCCCCCTTTGCTCTTTGGAGGATTTTTTAAGACATAATAAGCGCTGTGATGTGCTGTTTGGGCTCGTAATGAATCAGATGTTACAGCGGAGCGAGAAGCGTGTTTCCTCGGCGGAGAAGAGCAGAGGTGGAGCGGCGCACAAAGCACAAACATATGCGTCGCCGCGGTGATGGCGCTGAAGCAGGGACGGTCCCCAGCAGGTTGGGCTCTTTCCCCTCACCGCCATCGGAGCAGTGGGGAGAGGAGGTCCCCAGTGCCCTCTCAGCTGCCACTCCACTTAAATTAAAAGTGAGACTCCCAAATACATAGCTCATTGTGGGCCTGCAGCACGGGGAAGTTGTATTTGGCCAAAGCGGCGGCTGGGGAATTGTCCCTTCAACCCGCTCCCATTCAGGTCATTTACATGATAAAGGCAGAGCAGGGGAGGCTCCAGCCCCAGCAGCATCCTCTGGTTTTCACATTATTCACTTCTTCAGCACATCGCCTCTCCTCATCAGGGCACACATCAAGTCAGAGAGGAGGTTTCATTCAGAGCCTACAGCTGGGAATACCTTTGCTTTGCTCCTGACATGTGTCACTATATCAAAAAGGCTTTGCTTAGCAATTATCTTTCAGCAGGTTTTGTTTTGTAGAGAAGCTGTATTTGTTAAGACAAAAGTTTAGAACCACAGCAAATTAAGAACAGAAGAACAATGTGCAGAGGAATTATACCACAACTTTCTGGAGTTAAGTCTTAACAGGATGTTATGGGCATCATTTATGTCATATTGCAAATGTTGGCTGAAGTTAAAGTTTATCTATCCCTTATGAGGGAGGCATATCTGCATTTGACCCATCCCTCAACCAATACCACAGACAACCAGGAGCAGTGAGCTGCTGCAGTACAGTGCTCAGGGACTCAGATCTTGAGTTAGGTTTGGACAACTTTAGCTGGAGTATTGCCTATTGTGCATATTCTGGATGGATGTGGGGTACATCCTACCCAGACATGTGGAGAAACATGCAAACTCTGCACAGAAAGACCAGAGCGACCTGGGAGTCAAACCTGCGACCTTCTTGCTGTGAAATGTGAATGCTAGAAACGGAAGCTGCATGGGACCCAATAGTTCATTCAAGGTGAACAAAGTGTCAGCAGCCATTACATTTCAATGCAGAGTCAAAGCCATCCTCATCCTCAGATGAATACAGGACCTTTTTAGTGGAAGTCATGTGCAAATAGTACCTGGCTATATTGACCAATAATTCAATTTCATCAGAGAATATTACTGACCACACATTTCAATCATCATAAATGTGAGATAAATAATGACTTCCAAATATGAAACATTGCTTTTGACGGTCAGTAAATTAAATATGGCCCATGACAATTACACCTCACATGCCTCTCTACAGTTATACCTGCCTTCACTCTGAGCAGGACTCGAGAGCCTTTTGCGATTACACCGGTCTGAAGTGAGCCTTATGGATTTCTAACGCCAGTCTCATTTTACAGTTGAATCCTCCGAGTCTATGTGAGAGCCACCCAGACACCCGCTGAAGACCTGTCAGCGAGTCCATCTCTCCCTCTCTCATACCCCCCTTATGTAACTCAATTTCCCACCTGGATAGATCCGCGGACATCCAAAGCGTACACTGGTCTACTCCAATAGTCCCAGTCCCCTTCTACAGAGAGCATGTCCAATGGAGAACTCCCCGGCTTAACCTGAACGGACTTCATCAATCGCAGGGTGGAGATAAATCAATTTCACATTGACCTGCGTCTTGGGCACATTCTCAATTGACATGGCGCTGTCTATACGCACAAAAAAACGCTAAATGAAACTTGACTGGATTGTATGGAGTTTGAGGTGTGGGCTAGCGGCTATCTGTGTGGGAGTCCATGGGTGGTGGCATATATGGAGCTACAGGTTTTGGGTCCCCAGGCAAAGAGAGGAGCAGAGAAGTGAAGTCAGCAGGAGGTAAAATCCATACGAATCTCCAGAGATCACTTTCCTCACAGTGAGAAGTCCAGTCCCATTATGGTGCTAATGACCATGTCTCTGTCAATAGATTACGCAGCAAAGATGAATAGGGAATGATGAACTGGTTTGATGAATGTAGTTTACAAATGGATAACATAAAGGGCCCATATTGTGATTTATTCTGATCTATAATGTTTTTCCACATCATCGCTGGAGATTTGTTGCTTTGTTCACGTTTAACACACAAACCCTGCAAGTTTATGCTCAGTTCTTCAAGCTGAAAACACTCCATACACCTTCACTTGAATAATTTGGATACTTGGAATATTTGGAATTGCCGATCTCTACTGAACAAAGGTGAAAGGTAGATATTAACTTGAAAACTTCCACTACTACTATATAACATCACAAGGTGGAACTGACCATTTTGAGATTTAGAGATAGAAAAATATCAAACTAACAATATATCATATCGTTTAATGTGATGATACAGTATTTTTATCATGGGATGCTGTATCGATATATCGCTAGAGTATTTTTTTTTGTATATTTTACTAAATTATTTTGTGACAGAGCTACAATTTTGTTGATTGTTTAATAAAAGGAAACTCATTTATGCAACACATTTGATATTTTCCCAATTTTGATGATTAAAATGTTTGTGTTTCATATGAACTTTGCACAAAAAGTGGTTTAGCAAAGACTTTTAGTATCACAGCCATGATTTAGCCTTTATTTTTTATTGAACCATTTTGAATCAATTTGAAATGTATCGTATCGTATTGAAAATGCACTGTATCGAGATATGTATCGTATCGTGGCCTGTGTATCGAGGTATGTATCCTATCAGAAACTTCTTAATGATACCCAACCCTAATGTAGACAAACTAATAAACCTATGTGAGTGAAATAACTCTAGGTATGTTTTAGAGGAGGTAACAACATTTTAACATGGCTTAAACCTCTCAAGCAATTTCTCTTTTTTGTTATTGTGAAGACAGAATACAACACAGCATGGGTCTGTTGATGTAGGTTTTTGTTGTGTGAACCTTACAGTCTTTCTTTCTGCACATTTTAGAAATTGATCCCATGATCCACCTTCCTCCTACAGTGTGTGGTCATTATCATCTCTCACCCCTCTTATTAGCTAATAAACAGTGTATCCGCGTGTGCAAGGCCAGAGAAAAACTAGCAGTGAATTAGCATAAGTGGCTAGTCTATTTGCGATTTCCATAATTAGCAGTGTACCTTCTCCCATCCGCAGACACCCTCTTCATATCCCCCCTGCCATTTGCTCTGAATGGTATCCTCCCCCTTAAAGATTAATTGAAGCCGGGATAAAACAAAATGGTTCCCAGGGGGTGGCCCACTGTTTGTTATTCATGTGGGCCTGAAAACAGCAACAGTAAATCCTCTAAGTTGTTGTTAAGCTGTGGATATTACCATATGTGTGCCATTTCCACAGACTGACAGCTCCCTCTGGATCAACTGGGGACTATTGATCTTGCAGCACTCCATTTCAAGTTAATTGTGCTTGAAATGAGGTCCACACTCCCAGGCATACCTTTGTTTGAGAGGTGGAGAGTCATTTTTTACTTGGCAGGATGTTGATATCAAAGACATAGGATATATTCCATATTTAGTTTATGTTTACCCGGCAGAGGCAGCTACTTGTGCAGCCATTGGTCAAACAGTCAAACAGCAATAACAGGCTGAAGCATAGCCCGGAGAGGTTGTAGCGCTGCAGTTTTTCTCGTGCGTGATTGGACGGAGTAATGCCCCGCCCACAAAGATTATAAGGATAAATACAACCGTGGAAATGCAGTTAAAATTGGCACAAAAACCTGATTAGGCGTCCTAATTGTTTTTCTATTCCGTTGGAAGGATCGGGCTAACCTCCAGTAAATTCAAGTTGGGATTCTAGGAGGCAGAACAAATGAGCACAGAGTAAATTGCGTTTGAAGACATTTAGTGAAATAAACAGAAAAGGGTGGCTCTTTTTACATAGTGAGACATATCACTCATCAGAGAAACAACGCATCACAAACTGTGCTACGAATTTCTACGAAGATTGTGATCATTTAAACAAAAAAGCAGATTCGATTACTATCTGTGGCACAATTTTAACCTTAGTAGGGGTCGATTTCCTTGCTATGTTAATGTCCTACTGTGTAACTTTTAATCCAGACTAAAATAAAAAGCATGTTTTTGTTGCACAGAAAAAACTTACTGTGAGCGGGCTTACATTTGGAGGACTCTTTATGAAAATGTTATTGTTTTGGTTAAAATCTTCCACATTATGGCATTAAACTTATCTCTCTCCATGGGGACAAGCAAGTGTTGCCAGCAGCCCAGATTACTGGTCAGATCTATGGAGAGGCAATCATACTCACAGCTAGAATGCATGTTTTTCAAGGTATTTTGTAACAATAAAAACATCACCAATAGTATATAATATGTAGTAGGGATGTAACGATATCCAAATCTCTCTGTACAATATTATCATGATATGTTGTTGAGATATTTTGGAGAGGCCTAGATAATTGTAGATAGGGTGCTTTTTTGCTTTTAAAATACCCTGACAAGATTTTGTAATTCTTAATGTTGTCTGCACTGAAATGTATCATGGAATATGTAGTTCTCGATGTTTATTAGCTACTGCTACTATAAAAAATGCATTTAAGCAAAGAAACTTGTAATTCAATATATTGTGACAGCCCACGGTATTATTGTGAGACTTTTGACGATACGATATTGGTTATTGTTACATCCCTAGTATATAGATTTTCTCAAACAATTTCATAAACAATTTTCTTTTAGTCACATAATCCTCTCTGCTGTTCCACTGTTTCCACTACAGCAGCAGAAGCACCAGCCTCCTCAGCCTCTCCATCTCCTTTTTTTCTCCACCTCAGACCATGGGAAATATACTTTCCATAAGAAATCCATGTGCCTAGAACGTTCCAAAGTATGGCCATAAACTTATGAATCTCGATGGAGACTTGCAAGTCAAATTACAGGTTAGATTTGTGGAGAGGTGATCCCACTCACAGTATTTTTTTTTAATTCTTAAGCAATAAATAACACCTGTAATTGTAGATGTTACACAGTGCACCTTAACTTTGCAGAATACAGTTATGTCAAACCAGATACGTCCTTTTATACCAACACTTCTATGCCTTGCTCTTGGTATGCACAACCCTAGAAATCCCATTACCCACATAAGACCCACTCATTGAAGGATTGGAATTCCCCTTCGCTGCAATAATCATTTTCAAATCTGTGTTTAAGCCGTTCTGTGCAGATTTTCCCACCGTCTGGTCACTGCACAACAACAAACAAAACCCAGCCAGAATCTCATCTGCGAATTGGCCGCTATTGTTCAAGACTAGGCCGTCACGATAATTACTGTATCAACCTATCCTTCAATACATGACAGATGGAATAATAATTTTTGGAAGTCAATATTTATCAATCTAATTTTTTCTTTATATTAGTGGGACATTTTCTTTTGTTATTTTTCTGTCATGAACTATTAAGAAATTATGAACTTTTGACGCATTATGGATTCAAACTAATGGTAAATGATCATATTTTCATTGCGCTTTTCCACCTTCAAGGCACTCAAAGCGCTTTACGTCAAGGAACTCACTCATGCACTCATGTAGACAGACACTAGAGTGAGGTGGGCTAAGTGTCATACCCAAGGACACAACAACAGCATTCATCTGTGGGAGCTGAAATCTCATGTTTTAACGTTTTATGTCAAGAGTGGGATTCGAACCGCCAAACCTCAGGTCATTGGACAAACACGCTATGCTTTGCTTTTTTTTCAACAATATTGTACATTTAGAATAATTTTATGTAATTCTGCTTCATGTTTTGGTTTCAATATTATTTTTTATCGTCTATATTTACTTCAGATTATATTGCACTTCAGGCCTATTCAAAACCTAAAAGTGAACTCCAAATCTAAATCTTCACTCTCATATCTGTAATTTCCCATTGGAGAATATGTTCCACAGGTTTAACAGCTCCCTGGCTAATGTACATACAGTGTGTAATCCCTGTCATGATTTATAATAGATCGGATTATATTATTTGCACCTCACATTCTGACAGGGAGGTGGAAGATTACAGGCTCATTAAGAGAAAACAGAGCAGTGAGGTAAGTAGGCACTTTCACTGGTTCAATCCTTAAATACACCATAATCTGCTCTGGAACTCGGATGGAGAGGTTAGACTATGAGGTAGTAGATGTTGTGATCAAGAGAACTGCAGGTTAGTGAAAGTAACTGTGGTTCTATGAGTGTAATGTTAATGCAAAGTGAACAATACAGTTTGGGGATTTTATAAAATAGTAAGTTAATGTGTTGGGGTATGAGGTGATAGTGGGTGTGCATGTTTCTGAAAGCCATACATCGGCAATACATTGGATTTTCAACACATGAAACAATAATTTTAGCACTTTTAAATTTGTATAATCTCAAACTCCTATTAGCTTTATGTTGCTAACAAAAAGTGCTGCTTTAAAGGGACAGTCTGGAATTTTGAACAGAGGACCTCATTTCCTAGTGAGCCAGAGTGTTGAAGATGTGTGGAGACACTTTTTAAAATATTCCATCCAGTCCTTGTATTTGCAGAGGTCGCTGGTGCTAGGCTAGTGTATGTCAATGGCCATAGTTAGCCTGCAACTAAAAACAGTCTTACCCACTCCACAAAGCACTCGAAGCAAAACTGTTATTACGCCAGACTGTCGATGTGAATGTCTGTGTCGATAGAATAATGTTTTAAATAAAACTAGCCTTGCATCGCATGAATCGTTGCATGTTGAGGGACTATTTTCTCAGCAGCAGTGGAACTTTACTTTGCCGGTAAGACAGGTGTTAGGTGATATTAGTCCGCCTCTGCCAAGCTTTCTATCAGGAAGTACAACTCGCTGCTGATGCTCAGACATAAATCCTTCAAATGCAAGGTTATTTTTACTTCTAAAATTATTCTATTGACACAGACATTCACATCGACTGTCTGGCATGATAACAGATTTATTTCGGGTGCTTTGTAGCGTGGGTAAGACTGTAGTGGCAGGCTAACTATGGCCACTGACATGCGCTAGCCTAGCACCAGCGACCTCTGCAAATACAAGGACTGGATGGAATATTTTTTTTAAAGTGTCTCCACATGTTTCCAACACTCTGGCTCACTAGGAAATGAGGTTCTATGTCCAAAATTCTGGACTGTCCCTTTAACAGCCTCTGTGGAAATGGGCTACCAACTTGGTGATTCGAATCCTGCTCTCGACATAAACATCATCAATAGACCCACAGTTTGACATTGCGATTTCAGCTCCCACAGATGAATGCTGTCGTTGTGTCCTTGGGCAAGACACATAACCCACCTCACCCCAGTGTCTGGGCACAGTCAAGCTTGAGGAAAAGCACTAAATAAAAATGTGACCATTAAAAAACTGTTGGTGGTCACATACTGGAGGAATGTTCTATAAGAAATGAATGAGATGTGGAGTATTTAACTGTTGTCTGATCATGATATCGTTAATTAAGTATAATCGTACATTTGTGATATTCCTCTCACAATAATCAAAACACTAACACTTCACATTGTAACATCCCTGCTTGTGAACAGTGCTTTCTTCCAGTAGCTTGCACCGCTCCAGATTCTCTCCCAAAATATCCCTAAAGACCCAAAGCAATGGAGTGTCAGTCCCAATCTGAGAACCCTCCCTGAATATTCCCAGTGCTCCCTCCTCCGGCGCGCAGCACGAACCACCAACAAATTCCATCTTTGGCAGTAATCACTCCACTCACACTCCGCTCTATCTGTTTACACTGGCACATCAGCACAAATAAAAGGTGTGTAATGGGGGACATTAGGGAGGCAGGATTTCATTTGCATGGCAGATCGGGGCCCTTTAGTCCCAGCGGTGGGGCCCACAGCCTGAGGGGCCACACTCTCTCTCTCTCACCCCTCTCTCCTTGCCTCTCTCGCTCGCCCTCTTCCTGCGTCTCCTTTATTCCTTTATTAATAGGATCGAGCCTTTTCAAATCCATTAAGTCAATTGAGCAGACCCGTTTATAATCTGATTTCAAATCCAGCATGAAAACACTTAACCAGGAGCTCTTGAGGCGCCATGCTGCTCCTCGCCTCAGTCACTGCTTAAAGGCAAAGAGGAGAATGTTGAATTATTATTGGCTTAGACTAGTTATATTTTCAGTGTGCACATAAAAACAACTGTCATACTTGTATTAAGCTACTTTAAATGTCAGTAATGCATATGTGTACAGTTGGATAACAAAATTGATTATTATAACAAAACTGCATTATTATTTATTAGAATTATGCAACCAAATTATTATTATAACCAAATACTTTAAAGACAGTAATCACTATTTTACTAGCTTTACTGGTAGAAAGCATAAAAGATGTTTGCCAAATCACCCGATAAGGTGAGATGTAGTTACTAGGGCTGGGTATCATTAGGAAGTTGCCGATACGATACATACCTCAATACATAGGCCGCGATATGATACATATCTCTATACAGTGAGCTTGCGATTTGATGATCTATTTCAAATTGATTTGATACGGTTCAATAAAAAATAATGGCTAAATCATGGCTGTGATACTAAAGTCTTTGTTAAACCACTTCCGGTGCAAAGTTAATATGAAACACGCCCATTTTAATCCTCAAAACAGTGAATATGTCAAATGTGTCACATAAACGAGTTTCCTTCCTCTAAACAAGCAACAAAACTGTAGCTCTGTAACTAAATAATTCAATAAAATATACAAAAAATACTCCTGGTGATATATCGATACAGCAGACCACAATATCGTTACTGTATCATCATATTAAATGATATGATATATCGATATTTCAATATTTTTGCACTCCTCTAGTAGTTACTGAACCATTTTCCCCTTTTTAAATCCAATTTTGTTCGATAAAGTGTATTATAAATATAATGTGTTACTTTTATTAGCCTTCTGCAAAAACTAGGTCTTAAGCTTTTTTGGCAATTGTTTTTGACGTCATTTTCTGTTGCTGACCCATGCATTTCTTTGGATGTACAGACATGTCATGTAGATTCCAGATTCTGTATAGAAATTGAACCCACAGCATTGTATAACCCCACTGAGATGAATGAATGAATCAAAGATGAAAGGAAACCAAATCTGCAGAAAAATCATTTAATAAGTTGAGAATAAATCACAAAATTTTACTCAATTTAGATGTACACAATTCAACATTAGCTTGAAAGAAAAACAACTGTATTCTTATTACTTCCTAACATAATTGCTGTTTCTCCAGGGTAGAGCACCATTGGTCTTATATTCCCTTTAACATGCAAACTCAGACAAAGACTGAATCCAGTTAGAGAGCTCAATCTGTGGGCATGTTCTGACTAAGCTCTGCATGTGTAGAGCCAAAATGGACACCCGCCGTGAGGATGTACTAATCTCCAGCAAATCCACTGAGAAAATGCAACTAAGTATGAATACCAAAGCCTAAAATGCAAATCTTCAAAGCTGAAATTGTGCAAAAGAATGTGCGGGTTGTGTACCAAATAAATGCATGTTACATCTTCCGGACTACCTATTTCCAAATCCCCCAGAGAGTGGAGAAAGAGGAAGGGGAAGCCAGGCTGGAGGCTCTTTGGTCTTTGCCCTGAGCGCGATGGTCTGACTGGGGCCAAGTTCCGCATGAGTGGCCCCCAGCGCTGGAGCTTTAGCTGGGTAAAAAAAAGCAGCCTCCACCTCACAGCTGGGGTTAGGCGTTATTAGACAGCAAGAGCACAGGGAGTCCGCTACACACTCGCACCAAAAAATCATGCATTCATAAATACATTTACAAGCTCCCCGGTCGGAATCTCAAACATCCGAGTGGAGTGATGGGAGGAGCTGACAGCGGCCGGACAAAAGCCAGAGGTGCAGCTGGTATAATGAGATGAGCGGGTAAGTGTCAAGATGTTCTGGAGAGGTTTGCAAAGGGAAATTGGTTGTAAAATGTGCTTTATTGGGGAAATGATTAGGTAAGATTGGTGTAGGTACAGGTAGATTTTCTGCATGGAGATAAGGTGGTTGTATTGGTGGATTCTGAAGGGGATGTATGTACTAGTATGATCCTCCCAGCAAAACAAGTCAATAGCAGTTTGATCCTACTGTCTTCAGTATCCAGTATAACCCATTTTATATATATGAGAAGGCCCATTGAAAGAAATTTCTGGAATATTGTACACAATACTGTATTCTATTGGCACACTTCTCCAATTCTGGGCCCCTAAGACGCAGGGCCTCTTCACACTCCTCATCCTCTCATCATTCCCTTCACTCTCCTTATCCTCTCAACGTCCCCTTCACTCTCCTCATCTTCCCCTTCACTCTCCTCATCCTCTCTTTGTCCGTTTCACTCTCCTCTTCATCTCATCGTCCCCTTCACTCTCCTCATCCTCTCATAGTCTCCTTCACTCTCCTCATCATCTCATCATCTCCTTCACTTCCCTAATCGTCCCCTTCACTCTCCTCATCCTCTCATCATTCCCTTCACTCTCCTAATCTTCTCATCGCCCCCTTCACTCTCATCCTCTCATCGTCTGCTTCACTCTTCATCATTCTCTCCTCTTCCTTCTCCTCTTCCTCTCTTCCTCTCCTCCTTCACTTCCTCTCTCATCACTCTCTCTCTCACTCCTCATCGTCCCCTTCACTCTATCATTCTCCTTTCCCCTCACTCTCCTCATCCTTTCCTCGTCTCCTTCACGCTTCTCCTCATCCTCTCCTTCGCTCTTATCATCCTCTCCTTGCCCCCTTCACTCTGCTCATTCTCTCATCATCTCCTTCACTCTCCTTCATCTCTCCTCATCTCTCCTTCATCATCTCTCTTCTCTCTCCTCCTTCATCTCTCATTCCCCTTCTCCTCATCCTCCTTCACTCTTCACACCTCCTCATCCTCTGATCTTCCCCTTCAGTCTCCTCATCCTCTCATCATCTCCTTCACTGTTCTCTTCTCATCTCCTCATCTTCAATCACCACCTTCACTCTTATCATCCTCTGCTTTTCCAATTCACTCTTCTCATTAACTCCTTGTCTCTTTAACTCTCCTCATCCTCACATTGTCCCCTACACTCTCTTCATCCTTTCCTCGTCCCCTTCACTCTCCTCATCCTCTCATCATCCCCTTCATTTTTCTCTTCTCCTCATCCTCTCATTGTCTCCTTTACTCTTATCATCTTCTCCTTGTCCCCTTCACTCTGCTCATTCTCATAATCTCCTTCGCTCTCCTCATTCTTTCCTCATCCCCTTCACTCTTCACACCTCCTAATCCTCTGATCTTCCCCTTCGCTCTCCTCATCCTCTCATCGTCTCCTTCACACTTCTCTTTTCATCTCCTCATCCTCTTATCGTCTCCTTCACTCTTACCAGCCTCTCCTTGGCTGTGTTCAGACTGCAGCCTGAAGTGACCCAAATCCGATTTTTTGGCTTCTATGTGACCTGTATCCGATCTTTTAATGACAGTCTGAACGGCACAGATCCGATTTTTTCAAATGCGACCCAGGCCACTTGGATATGTGCTCCTGAAACCGATACATATCTGATCTTTTGACATGCGACTTCAGTCTGAAAGGCCAAAGCGCATCCATCCGACCTACGTCATCAACAAGCGACAAACGTCACTATTCTGCGCTGAAGCAGGGGGAAACCGGAACTGTAAAATCGCCAGGTGCTCAATGCTCGCGTCCATGTTTGGACAACTTCCGTAAACACAGAGTACGCTCGCTGTGGTTGACGCATGGGGTTGACGTCATCGTGTCCTCCAGTACGCATGCGGGACACTTTCGGGCCATTTACCTTCACGCTGGAGTCACAGACAAGTCGCATTTAATTGGAAATGTGAACGACCTCGCAAAAACATCGGATTTCACAAAAAAATCGGAATTGAGCATTAAGCCCTGCAGTCTGAACGTAGCCCTTGTCCCCTTCACTCTTCTCATTCTCTCCTCATCCCCTTCACTCTCCTCATTCTCTCATTGTCTCCTACACTCTTCATCCTCTCCTCGTCCCCTTCACTCTCCTCATCCTCTCCTCGTCCCCTTCACTCTCCTCATCTTCTCATCGTTCCCTTCACTCTTTTCTTTTCCTCATTATCTCTTTCACTCTCCACATCCTCTCCTCATCTCCTTCACTCTCCTCATCCTCTCATCATCTCCTTCACTCTTCTCATCATCTCATCATGCCACTGTCTCTCCTCATCCTCAACTCTTCCACCTCCAGTGTCCAGGCCCCAGGGGGAAGACATCTCCTAAACCTTATCTAATTGGTCACGCCCTTCATCACCAGTGGTGGAATGTAACAAAGTAAAAGTAGTAAAGTACTGTAAAAATGTAGCTATCTGTACTTTTACTTCACTACATCTGAGAGCAGGCATCTGTACTTTCTTATCCACTACATTTTTCAACTCATTCTATAAACTACTAATGCTTTCTCTTTGTGTCTGTTTGAGTCTCTCCAAGTTAAATTGTGCGTGTATTTGAAATTTGTGTGCGTACAAACAACTTTTCCCAACACACACTTTAGGAACACTTCCTGATTTCACACCATCGCTTTAAATTGCACGTGGTTGCGTCATGGTGCCTGCTGAGTGTGCATTATGAATTTGTGATGTGCACATGTGCCCCGGCCCCTCCCCGCTCTGTGTCAAATTTACATAGAGCCCAACAGCAGACGTAACACTGCTTTGCTACCAGTTCATGCATTACCACACAGGGGAGGGCCTCACCACTCATCTGTGCATCTCCTACATCACCACGGGCCCCCGGTGTCAGCTCATGTACAAGGGCCCCTGACACAACCACTGGTACTAATACAAACAACTGGTAAATACAGAGGGAGAGGGGGAGATGCAGGCTTTGAAATCACAATGAGTGGACAGAGTGTAAACAAAGATGGGTAAATGTGTGGAGCTAAAGGGAGGTTTGGAGATGTGCCCCCTGATGGTAAAACGAAGTAATGATAACATATTAAATAACCTCATCATTAAATACGGGAGCGTGGAAGGTAGCAAAACAAAGCTGCACGAGGGTCCACAACATTTTAACTGTTAACTGTTGTAATACGTTATAATATTTTACAGTATGGCATTTTATCTTGCTTTTACTTTGACAAACTTCCACTCTCTAAGCAGACTTGCCTCTCCTCACACTGCAAATTGCTCTGATCTGGCCAAGATTTTAAAACTTATATCAGGTTATTCATCTTGTTTTCAGATTTATTATCTACTTACTACTTCTGAGACTGCTTAATTCTAGTCTAGAGGTAGTTTATTTTAAGATAACCTGTCAAGTAAAATTATCTTGCTGCATGGACAGATCATTTCACTACTTTTAAGTCATTTTCTGATAGATTTAAGTGGTTATATCTTACATTTTGGCTAAGCTTTTTTGCAGGGCAGATCTGACTTAACCTGGTTGCTTCACCTGCTTGTCTCCAAGGAAATAGATGCATGTGTCAAACTGCAGTTCAAGTAGGGCATCTTTTAACTGAAACCCAGCTCCAACCACAATGTTGGGCCAGAAAAGTGGTTAGTGCTCTCACCAACTTAAGAATTGCACTACGTAAAAGTGCACTGTGCAGGTTTTCTTATTCACCATTTTGCCTCCATGCAGATGTTATTGCTTTGCCTCAAATGTTCTACACTACAGCATTAGATCTCTGTTGTTTGCATGAACGTCACAACAAGAAGGTCCTGGGTTCGACTCTCAGGCAATGTGTGGCCTTTCTAAAAACATGTACAATAGAGCATGGAGCCAGGACTCCCCTGAAAGTGAGGTTCTTCATCTCAGTGGGACTTTCCTGGTTAAATAAAGAATAAATAAAGAGACAGGATGTGATGCTGCAGGCCAAGTTATCACTTCTCACAATAATCTTTACACTGAATTTGACAATGTGGCATCTTAAGCCTTTAGACACACAGGACACACTATTCCCTGGTGTAAAACTGTCCACCTCTTTTTCCCCTGACATAGGCTGTTGTTCATCAGACTGAGGCCGTGCACATACAAACACACACGTAAAAACACACACAAACACATGGACACAACACACACATGCACACACACATACACAAACACGTGTAGTGTGCGGCGCGGTGCCCGGGCCCTGCACACTTCTGCTGCTGCCTGTTGTTTCATTTGTAAAACACTGCTTGACAAAGCTGCAGCAAAGCAGGCAATTAGGGGCTCTTCTTAGTGAGGACTTGACTGTACGGCTTTAACCTTTACACAATGATTTATGTCAAAAGGATTTGTCACCTTCGCAGTGGGGCCTACGCGCACACACAAAAACACACAATGAGGAGCGCGGGGAAAAAAGTTGAAATCCCCCTGTGAGGATTTGGGGAACTTATATAACTCCCAATTATCAGAAGTTGTTCCTGCCGGCCGTCCCCTCTCCCCCTCTGCCCCCTCCCCTTCTCTCAGTGTGTTTGCGCGGGCGGCTCACAAATATCTGCGGTGCCACTGAAGAGAGCATAATGCCTGTGTGCCCACATGACTGCAGACAACACTGGTGCTCTTTCTGCCCCGCTGAGCCCCGCTGCATAATGGGGGTCTGAAGGCTCCCCGGCCCCGCTAACAAAGCCTCGGTGGCACGCTGCAGACAGGGGAGTGTGCTGGAGGAGCCACTTGCCAAAAACTCATTTCCAGGAGCTTTTTTTGTATACTATATATGTGTGTGTGTGTATGGGGGAGAGGGGGGTTGTGGTATGACAGCGTGAGGAGGAGAAGATATCTTGGGTGAGCGTGTGGGGAGCGAGAGAGCAGATACAGAAGGTCCAGAGGGCGCTGCAAAAACAAGGGCCAGTTCACAAATTGGGAATATGTTTAAGAAGTTATACAGTTGACATTCTTGGAGGTTTTTACTTTTGTGTTTGTTTCAATGGTGGGTGGTTATGTGACTTGTTTTTGTGGTGGCTCCCTTTGGTCACTTTGTCAAGTGATGTGGCTGGAAAGGTTTAAATATGCTCCAATGTGGCACCAGGGGTAATTTTATAGCCACTAATACTTATATATTTATATTTAGTAAGTAGTAGAGTTGCAATAAGTTAAATGTAGACTTTATTGTCCTTGTTGGGGAAACATGTCAGAAGCAGTGGGCGACAGCAGTGCAACCCCTGGGGAACCATCTCCAGATCCTGAAGTAGTCGTGGTGAGGACAACTTTGGCTGGAGGATTTTTCCTATTGTGCATGTTTTGGGTTGAAGGGGAAACACAGAGCACTAGGAAGAAACCCACCCGGCATGAGTAGAACATGCAAACTCCACAATGTTCCACAATATGGCATTAAAATGATCCTAGAGACAAGCATGCAGGGTGACAAGCAGGTAATGCAACTAGTCTAAATTACAGGTCAGATCTGCATTAAAGTGTCCCTGTTCATAGTAAGAATGATTGTTTTAGTGGACCTTTAGTGAACTTGTATGCATATGCTTTTTCAGAAGCAAGACGTGAATTGTGAAAAAATGATATATAATGTGCAAAACAAAACAAAAATGTATTTAGCTCAGATATGTCAGTAATTTAGCCCCACTGGTGAACATCGCTTGCCCTATATGGTTAAATCCTGCCTTTAAACCTAAATGCAGTGAAGATTATACTAGAATACTAGATACTATATTAATACTATATTTGAAGTATCGCATGTGTAATAATGGAAAAAAATTGAATATCTTTGTTTCTAAAATGCAGTTTGGACAGTGAGAGATACAGGACTACATACCATACTTCATACAACTGTACAACAACTTAACCTTATGCGACATATAATACTCCCTACAACTGTACAAATCACCCTTATGTAACAGATAAAACTCCCTACCACTGTACAACAACTGAACCTTATGTAAAAGATAATATTCCCTACAACTGTACAACAACTCACCCTTATGCAACAGTAAAACTCCCTACCACTGTACAACAACTCAACCTTAAGTAACAGAAAATACTCCCTACAACTGTACAACTCGCCCTTATGTAAGAGAGAATACTCCCTACAACTGTACCACAACTCAACATTATGTAAAAGATAATACTCCCTACAACTGTACAACTCACCCTTATGTAACAGATAATACTCCCTACAACTGTAAAATGACTCACTCAAATGTAACAGATAATACCTCTACAACTGCACAACTTACTCTTACCTAACAGATAATACTCCCTACAACTGTACAACAACTCACCCTTATATAACAGATAATACTCCCTACAACTGTACAACAACTGACTCATATGTAACAGATAATACTCCCTACAACTGTACAACACCACAACCAAATGTAATAAATAATCTATGTTTTGTCCATCATTATTTCATATTTGCACTGTTTTTACTTAAGACCTCTTGTATACAGCTGAGATATATTTATATTACTATATTTAATAGATTATATAAAATTTTGACTTGTACATATACATTTATATAATTATGCCTTATTTGACACCAGCCTCTTGCTATTTTTGCTACTTATTTAGAATGTATCATTACCAGTTATATGTTTGTGCTTTGTTATTATGATATATTGTGATGTCTGAGCTACTGTGTCCAAATAATTTCCCTTGTGGATCATTAAAGCTTGTCTAAGTTTAGGAAAATAAAGAAATCTAGGGCCTTTTAACAGCCTCACCTCCAGAAACCTGTCTTATGTATCCCTCTGCCTCCCTATCCTCTGCATCTCCGCCTCATGAGAACCCTGATCCAGTGTCCCTTCGGCCCCACTGTAATGTACCTGTTTACCTGATGGGTGGTCCGGCGCTGGGGGCTAAGCTAAAACCTCCAGACCCAAGCATCTAAGTGTAGAGTAGCCGCTAATCGGATTTCAGGAAACAACCACAGACCCCCCTTACAACTCCCCCAACCATATCCCTCTGCCTCTCCCAATCTGAGCAGCTAGCAACCCCTACGGAAAGCACAATTCTTCCAGGGCCTTGGATGTTAGCCGTGCAAAGCTAGCTGTTTTAATAAGGTGGATAGAGGTATTACCTGCTTGGTGCTTTGGGCTATACTCTTCCAGGCCTCCCCGTTAGCAAGCATAAAGCGGGGGTTTCATAGCGCGAAGGCTTATCTTGAACTCGGAAAGTATGTGAGACATGCCAGGAAACAAAGGAGCGTCTCTCGGATAACTTTCACAGGCCACACTGAACGCAGGCTGATAGGATGGAGGGATGGCGCAGGGTTAGGGGAGGAGAAGCACCTGGAGGAAGGAGGGAGATGAGGAGGAAGAGGAGAAGGAAGAGAAGGAGGAGGACGAGGAGTAGGAGAGGAGAAGGATGAGGTGAGGGAAGAGAAGGAGGAAAAGGGGAGGAAGGCGAGGTAGAGGAGGGGGTAGACGAGGAGGAGCGGATGAAGAGGAGGATGAAGAGGAGGAGTAGTGGAAGAGGAAGATGAGAAAGAGAAGCAGGAAGAGGGGGAAAAGAGTTGCAATGGAGAAGAAGGGTAAGAATTAGTAAAAGCAGTGGTAAATGTGAAACCCGAAATATTAAAGGCCCTGTAAAAACTGATAATAAAAGTCTGACAATCAGGAAGTGTGTGTTAGCATGCCAGTTGTTGTCAGATTTACCATCACAGCAAAACTCTGCACTGGTCTCTGAGAGCTGTGAAAAGGGCATGTAAAGTCTTTGCAGGGAATATTAGGATCCTCTGAATGCTTAAGGTAAGTGAAGAATAACTTTGTAACACTGCAAACTGTTTAAAATGAATTAGTTCTGTTTTGGAATATGCTTTAAAATAATTGTACAAATGAAGTTATCAAAGGTTTTATTTTGTTTTTTCATATACAGTAGTACAGTACAGATTTGTAAAAGTAGTTATTGGGGTTAAAATGTATCTGTCTGCTGTATGTATTTAACTAAAAGCAAGAAGGTAAAGAAAGGAAACTCTTGTGCATTGTTAGCATGCTAGTTGTTGCCCTCTGAAAGTTATTAAAACATTTATAAACTCACTGTGGTCAGTAGAAAAGAAAGTGAAAAAAAGCAACAACAAAAATGGGAATGCCTTATACAGAGAATGATCAAATAATATATAACATTATAAAATACATAATTTTAAACTTTGATGGTTATTTTTTATGTAATTACTGTATATTGAGACTTTAAATATATTCAAATATTAAAATTAATACATATTTTAAATTCCATTCATTTTCAGGACCCCTCCCCCATTTCAGAATCAAAGCTCCAAAAACTCCAGTTATCAGATCAAGTCACATTAAAAGTCTATTTCGTAAGAAGCCTTCCTAACAGTGAACTTTCATAAAATGGGTCAAATAAAATGGTTGTTACTGATATTTGACCTGTATAGTGGAGTTGATACACTGAAGCCTCCTCCTGACCCACATGCACTGTTCTGGGATCAGCCACTCTGGGTCTGAGCATTACACTACAGCATGAGGGAAGTAGGGCCTCCGCTGGACAAACACAGGCATTGCATCTGCTCAGCGTATTATTTTGTTTGTTTAATTTATTTAGACTGAATTTGTTGACAAGAAATATATTTTGACAACATAAGTCTATAAACAGAAAGTAAGTGTACAGTATAAGGGGTAAAGATGGTGAAATGCAATACTTATGATTCTTTGATAATGTGTACAGTGATATGTCATGCAGCATTAACCTCATTCATATTTTATAAAGAAATATTTACAAATTAAAAGGAAAGGATCAGAAATATCTTATCAGTATGTAGTTATTAAAGTTAACTAGTTACATTTCTACATTAATATTGACTTTAAAGATGCACTTTGTTACATTTCTGGTGGAAGCAGATTTTAATGATTTACCTTCAGTAGATATTGGGAATTCCAGATCTGAAATTATTCAAATAATTCTAGTGAAGGTGTATGGAGTCTAAAAACACAGTAGAGCACTTCCTGTATTATCACATGATATCACAAGGTGGAATAAAGTGAACAGTCAAAACACAAAAGGAGGAACATTACAGGTAAAGCAACAGACTCTCCTTGATGACGAGCAACTCCACTAGAAAAATAACAAAGTCCATCTTTAAGATAAATTGTATTGCTTTACCTGTAATGTTCCATAGTATAGCTTTAAACAAATGTCTTTTCATGAGAAGGTGCCATAGCTGGTATTTTTGAGCCCTCAGATAAGTTTAACTTTCAGTAAACTAGTGATGATGGAGCAGCACATTTTTTATCTTAGCTTTGATAGTCCCATCATGTAAATCGTTAAACCCCCCCACAACCCACACACACTTTGGGAATAAATAAAGCAGTGGGCGGAGGGAGGGGGTAGGTGAAAACTGCAATTTTCTGAATAATCAAATGCAGGACAACACAGGAAGGACTACACAAACATTAATGAAACAATTTAAATACAACTTCTGAGCTTTGATTGTCCTATGTAAATATCTACTCATGTAAAATTTTTACTCCCCCCAACTACCACAACACACACACACACACACTCGGGGCCCGATGTGAGAAATGTAGGATCAGTGTCAGTGTGTCACAGCTGATCCCTGGTGTAGTGTCAAACAGGAGGGACCCCCGAGGGCCCCTCACAGCCACCACCACCCGCTACCCACAATACACCGCTCCATACGGCATCTGTCGCAGCCAATGACACACAAGTGGCTGTGGGGAGACGTACATGTGAGCGAGTGTGTTATGAATATGGGGTCCCAGGGGAGGAGCCAATGACACAATGAAGAGAATGTAAAAGAGAAAGGCTGTCATAAGGACTGTTATTTTTAATCTGACAAGAACAACAAGTTTATGGCAAGAAAATATACAGTTAAAGGTCCTATTTTACATAAAAATTATACTTATGAGCATTAAGCCATATTAGACTGCTGTTAGCTCATCAAAAACATACCCAGAATTGTGTTTTGTTTCATTCACACATGTTTGAGTAGCCCTTTATTATTAGTATGTCTACATCTCCAAAGAGAGTTTAAAAACACAGTGGAGCACTTACTCTATTACTCTATTTTTTGTTTGAGAGAAGAACTAAGCCTAAATATACAGGGCTTGTATTAAACATGTGTGAATGAGACAAAACACAACTCCACGTATGTTTTTGATAAGCAAACAACATTATAACATAGACCAGGAAATAGTCTATATAGGCCCTTAATTGAAAATAAATAAATAACTGCAATCTTGGTTATGGTTAAGACAACATGTATATGTGAAGAGCCTAAACTGTAAATAACTGTGTAATAATAAGGTATTTCGTCTAACATTTAGAATCTTAAATGAAAATGAGTACAAAAAGTTCAGTTTTAGTCCTTTTCTTCATAATTGTATCTAGTAATTTAGCCTGGTTTTGGTCCAGGTTTAGTCTTAGGTTTAGTTTTGATTGTAACAGAAAAAATTATTTAAACATTTGCATTTTCAATTTAAATTTAAAGGTGCTGTAACAAATTTTTACTGTCTTAAAAACATGAAAAATAGAACAACTTCATTTTAAACATACTTTATGCATTCAGAGCATCCTAATTATTCACCTCAATGAGTTTATAAGCGCTTTCCACAACTCTCAGAGACAAGAGCAGAGTGCCGTGGCGGTAAAGCTAACTGCGCACTTCCTGGTTATTGGACAATAAAACACTTTCTAATCAGATTCAGACAGTGCACAGCAGACTTATTTAGACCTAAAGATTTCATTATCATTGTCACAGAAAACAACAAAATTACTGAACTTTTTCAATTTTTCATAACACTGCATAGTTTACCAAGCGATTTGTTGCTCTAAATGTAATTTTGTTGTTTTTTATGACAAGCTGCTTATACATTATATCTGTACTGTGGCAGGATAAAGTTTGCTAAAACACATGGAAATGGCCCAAAGTTTTGATGTAAATGATACGTAAAGAAAGGGATTCACAAAAACATTTGACCTGGAAATACCTGGAAGTGAGCTGGATCACTGCATAGGCCCTTAGGGATGTTGAGAGTCATTGCCATTGTCCACAGTGTTCTCTGTCAATGGAAGCACTCTAGACAACCCTGTAAATAAGAGGAGAGAAACAATGTAATGAACAGAGCATTTTGAGCTTTGGAGATGTAGACAGACTAATAATAAAAGGTTATTCAAGCATGTGTGAATGAAACAAAACGCAACTCTGGGTATGTTTTTGATGAGGTAACAACATTATAACATTGCTTAAAGCTCCTAAGAATTAATTTTGTGTAATATAAGCCATTTTATTGAGTAAAAGTAGACAGAGTATTAGATAATTAATTACTTAACTACTATAAACATGAACAAAATAAATTTAGTAAAATGCCCTATCATAAATGCACAACAAAACATATATATATATATATATATATATATATATATATATTATATTATTTAAAATATTATTTATCTTCTTGCATATGAAGATATTATTTCCTTGTTTGGAATGTTGAACTTCTTTCATTTATTCTTTGTATTATTATTAGGTTATGTTTTTGCCGGCATTTGTCTGTTTGTTTGTTTGTTTGTTTGTTTGTCTGTTAGCAACATAACTCAAAAAGTTATGGACCGATTTTGATGAAATTTTCAGGATTTGTTGGAAATGTGAAGAACTGATTTCATTTTGGGGGTGATCCGGAAGAAATCCTGGATTCTGGATCACTTTGAAATTTTAGTTAACATTGTGGTAAATGGGGCCAAAAATTTTGTTTCTCAATTCTCAATATCTCGGTTAATTATTGACCAAACCCCATGAAATTTGACTCAGGGATGGACAATGGGATCCTCTTTCATATTCCAAAGGCTGATCCAGATCTGATCCAGAAGACTGATTTTATCGCAATTTATATAAAAAATGGGGGTAGTCCTTGGCGGAGGTCTGCGCTCTCTGAATGCTTTTCTAGTTAGTGTTTTTATTGCAACTAAAATTTCTTGAAAACCTTGCATTCTTGCCTGAGTGCGGGTTCTTCTCTCCACAGATCTAATCTGGCCTAGTGGAGTCATCTGTTGTCTCCATAGTGATATATAAGTTTCATGGTGTGTCTTTATGCTTAATTTTGTTTCTGGACTTGCCTAAAACACATCTTTCAACACATTGCACTTCATCTGTACTAAACTACCACTTTGAGACCTTTACGTTGTCCAAACACACCCAGCCCACTCTGCTGTTTCGTACCTAGTCTGTAATTGTCCAATGTAGTGTTCACTCCTGCTTTTGTGCTCTCTGTGCTGATTATCCCTGTGTTTGTCCAGACTTTAACAGCAGGTCAGTGAAGTGGTCAGGGCTGTGGTCAGTGTGGCTCTGGCTCCTCTTGACCTTGTTATAAGACTCCTGTCACAATGGGACTGGTCCATAAATGCAGCGTAAACAGGTCTCGTCTGCACGGCTTAAAAGCACTCACTGTCGCAAACGCAGGTAAGTGGGAGATGGTGGTACACAGCTAAAAATACTATCTAGGTAAGCTACAATTACTTAAATTTAGGCTGTTAAATTAAAACATTTTACTTGAGTAGATCCGACTTGACAAGTAAAATTATCTACCAGTGGATTAGGTTTAGGTTTTGTCATAATTCAAGCAGCAAAACTATACATATTTTATTTCTCACAAGTGCAAAGAGTTGCTGTTTGCTGTTGTAAAAAGCCATCTGCTTGTCTCCATGGTGATGTCATTTTTTTTGCCTGGGATGTCCCACAGTATAGCATTAAACAAATATATCTTGCATTTATTCAATTATAGAACCTTTTATTTCTAAAACTTCCATAAAAAAATGCATTGTTACTGTGAGTGGGTCCTCCTCTCTACAGATCTGACCTGTAATTTGGCCTGGTGATGTTGCTGCTTGTCTCCATGGAAATAGTTAAATTAGCTGCCATACTGTTGAACATCCCCTGAAAAAAACTATAACCATTTTTTAATTATAAGCCATTTTAACCTAGGTATATTTTATTTTTGCAGTGTAGAATGGGGCCTGGGTTCTTAATTATACATTATGTAACTAATAACTAATAGTAAACTAATAAACATGTTTATTCCTTATGGATGTGTTTATTTCAATGAAAAGTATAGAAAAATATGCATCCTTAATTTGGCCGAGTTTACATCTCCACAAAACTGACTCGCTATGTAACTTTTCACGGGTAGGGTCCGTCACGGTGGAGATGTTTTACAAGGAATGTTCCAAACTCTGAAATTACTAATATCTTCAAAAGGACATATTCTAACTGCAAATGAGGTTGCCTCTCAACAGGTCTGAGCTTCAACTTGGCCTGGTGGACTTATCTGTCTCTAATAGGATACATATATACATTTCAGAAACAAGCAGGGGTGGATCATCCACCAAAAAAGTTACAAAAGGTTACCTCTTCAACACATACTACTTTGATTGATATGAAAAGATTTTAAATTCTGTTAGTCTTATTCAGTCAGTTTGAGATTATCTAATGTCAATCTCAAAACAGATGAATGAAATGCAATCTGGTTTATGAAGTATACAGACAAAAAGGAATTCAAGAGAAATCACTCCAATGCTATTCTGAAACAACAATTTTCTCACTATACAACATAACTTTGACTTCTCCATCCCTTCTGCTCCTTCCTTCGTGGACTCCACCCTCCTCTGTTATTTGTTCAGTAGCGTGTCCTTATCAGAGCACTGTGTAAAGTGCTGAGCTGACACTTACTGGAGTTACAGAGGAGAAGAGCCTCTTGAACTGGCACCAAGAGGCCCTCTGCGCTCCCCGGGCAGACATCGCACGCTGCTCCAGATTACCGGGTTTTCTTAATGTCTCCTGGCTGGCCGCGCCCCTCTCTCCTTGTAGCCCTGTGTCTCCCATTAGAGGTTTAAATGGCTCTTCTGTGGGCACCCTGGTGAAAGCGGGCGGCACTTCACACAGCTGACTCCTGTCTCTGGAAATACGCAGGAGAGGTAGAGCTAAAAGAGAGAGACTGAAGGATTAATAAAAATGTGCATAGTTCAGCATGGAATGAAGATTTATAAGAGATGAAGGGCCCATATTACATTATTTCCTCATCACAAACATACCTGTATTTGAGTTTTGTTTCATTCACACGTTTAACACACAGCCTGTATATTTAGGATGAGTTTTTCTCTCAAATAAAATAAAAACCCTTTTCCACCATGTGAGGTCATGTGTTAATTCAGAAAGTGCTTCACTGTGTTTTTAAAGCCCATACACCTTCACTAGAATTATTTGAAAGATTTTGGTCCTGGAGTTGCCAATCTCTACTGAACTAAATGTAAAAGGTAGCTGTTAACTTAAAAACTACAGCTGCATGACATCACAAGCTGGAACAGAGCATTTTGAGCTTTGGAGATGTAGACTAATAATGAAGGATTACTCAAACAAGAATGGAACAAAGCACAACTCCGGGTATGTTTCTAAGGAGGTAACAACATTATAGCATGACATAAAGCTCACAGGAGTCAGTTTTGTGAAAATGAAAATGACAACAGCTAACTAAATTACTTTTTGTTCCATGTATTTAATTCACTGCTAACAAAATGCTTTTACTACCTACAACACTTAACCAGTACTTGAGATAAAGTAGTAGTGCTTCAGTCCTCAACTTAACTTTTTACCTTGTTTGCACTTTTAAACAAAAAAAAACTCCCTCAAACTCCACCCAACTCCCAAACTGTGACCACACATTTCCAGTGCACTTCGTAACTCCTTGTGCCATGGGCGGGGGGCGGAGGGGCGAGCAGAGGGGGGCAGGGGCGGGGCAGCACCCGTAATGGCAAGCCCAGTACTTCCCTGGCAGCTCCGGGACTCTGATTGCATTTGAGTCCACAGTAAATAGCACATGCTCAGTTACCAGGTGAAACCAAGCAGGCCAATGTGTGGGCAGGCTGGGTGGACACTCACTGGACCCTGCCCCTGGACTTTTAAAGCCAAGTCAGCTCCTGTTCACCCCCAGTGCTGAAGCAATGCACGCGGAGAGGAGAAGTAGGCCAACAGAGGAGATACGGAGGCTGCCTGTGTAAAAGAGAGTATATTTCATTAATAGTTTCACAGTGATAAGAGAGTTTAGTACAGGGAGTTGGAATAAGTTTTGAAAAAGGCAGACTTGGTTAAAGCAAAGGTGTCAGCAAACGAAAACTACTGAGGAGACAACATAGCATTTATCAAATGTAAGAAAATTGAAATAAAATGAATACAAAATAATTACACTATTTACAGCCCTATAGTAAGTAACTGTTAAGGCAGGGGTCATGGCCTATTAATTACTTTTTAGGCAAATAATAACATGTCTGCATCTTGTATTTTGTAGATTTTTTTCAATTAAAATTATATTTATATGAAGTATTTATATTTATATTTACATAATTATATGACGTTTTTGCATTTGCTGCCGAATTTTCCTCACCTGACAAGCTCGAGATCAAACAGTGACAGTCAACGCATGCGCAAAGTACTGTAGTGCAGTTAAGGACAACAGGACTGTAGTGCAGTTAAGGACAAGTTAAGGACACTGGTAAGGACCACTAGAAACAAAACAAATATGTGCCAGGAATGATGTGGTGATATAGTATTGTGGATGCCAGGATAGTCATTTCTACTACACAATGAGGCCTGCTGATCATTTTTGGACTGGGTCATTCAATTACACGGCCTATCCGACCCCAGCCCCCCATCACAGTCAGGAGTGATAATGTGGCCCCTAGAGAAAAAAGTATGGTGACCCTTGTATTAAAGGGTTAGGAGTTAGGGTTCATTATGACATAATTCATTATGTCCAGTATGTAACTTAAAAATAAATAAATAAATGGTTTTATTCTTTATGGATGTGTTTATTGCAGTGAAAATCATTGACAAAACATACACCCTTACTTTGACTGAGCTTGCATCTCCACAAAATATTGTTCCTTTGTTATGAAATTACACATTGTGGCATAAACATATGTTGATACAGGCAAGTCCAGGGTTGAAGGTATCCATATGATTCTAGAGAAGGTGTATGGAGTTTAAAAACACAGTGGAGCACTTCCTGTATTACCACATGACATCACACGGTGGAGTGTATTATGTTTGAGAGAAGAACTCATGAATGCATGCAGATGTGATGAGCAAAGCAGATAAGCGCAGTTTCAGGTCAGATCTACGGAGAGGCAAGCCTACTCATAGGACGGCAAGAGTGTTTTATTTCTGAGAGAAGCCTAAATATGCAAGATTTGTACATTAAAATTCTAAGAACTGTGTGTGAATGAAACAAAACTCAATTCCAGGTATGTTTTTGACAAGGAAACATTGTAACAGATCAGAAAAACCTTACTATGGGCCCTTTAAAGTGATATGTAATCTTAATCTTGACCAACTTAATAGCATTAAACTGTGTTCCTTTGATAAAAATGTTATTAACTCACTCTAATTATGTTTTAGCAATTCAATACATTCAAGTATAATCAACTATTGTCTCTTGTCTGTTTGTTTATAATGAAGCACACAGCACATGCACAGGTAAAGCAGCCGTGCCCTGTGTACCAGAGTAGGGCCTGAGAATACAATAGCCCTCCTCCTTCCAAGGGTCTGTAACCATAGACTCTAATAAAGTCAGCGGCTGCAAATAAAGAGGCTCAGTGCGGCTCTAGTTACAACAACAAGGACGCCATTCTCCCACTCCACTCGCTTTGAAGAGCTCCAAAGATACAAACACACCACAACGCCCGCCTGCAATATTCATGAAGTAAGGCATCTCCCAAGGTCCCGTGCGTATGGTTCTAGTAGGGGGAGCGCTTGTTGACACGCACTCGGAGGTTGTCGGTTCAAAAACTAACAGCTGTGTTTGGTGTGAGGCTCAAGAGTTGATTCACGGTGTCTGAATGTGTCTTTGGATGGGCATGGGGTCATCACTGAAAGGCTGGGAGGCTGAGTCTGAGCTTTAAGTCATGTTATAAAACTGTTTCCTCATCAAAAATATACCTGGAGTTGTGTTTCACTTCATTCACACTTCAAACACAGTTCAAACCTTTATTATTAGTCTATCTTAAAATGCACTATTCCACTTTGTGATGTCATGAAGTGGTAGTCTTCAAGTTAACAGCTATCTTTTACCTTTTTTTCAAGAGAGATTGGTAATTCCTTTGCTGAAATTATTTAAATGATTCTAGTGAAGATATATGGAGTTCAAAAACACAGTTGAGCACTTCCTGTATTACCACATGACATCACAAGGTGGAACAGAGCATTTTCTGTACAAGAGAAGAACTCATAAATGCATGCAGGTATGTTTTTGTGAAGAAACAGCATTAGATCAGAAAATAACACAATATGGGATAAGCAAAAGCAGACAAGTAAAGTTTCAAGTCAGTTCTATGGAGAGGCGAACCTACTCATAGGATGGCAATAGGTTTTAACTGTTACTTATTAATCCAGTATGATCGTTGTGCAGTGCAAGACACACCCCCTACTGGCAGAATGTCTTTCCAGTTTGAAAGACGGTAATTTCTGATCCCAAAATGCAATAAATGATCAAATGTGTATCTATATTTCAACGCGGTCTATTTTAATCTTATCTGTTTGTAGTACTAATGTCATGCTGTCATACTAAAATTTCAAACTTGATGTTGATATTAAAAAATCAACTCATTACTTGATACTGATTCCGATACCACACTAATAATTAACAACAACTTTAGACAATAGAATGTGGCTTTTAACATTAAATCATAGTACTTTCTTTTATATTACAATATGGAGTTATATGTCATCCAGAAATGTTTCATAGTGGTCCATGGGCATCTATACTTTTCTAATAAAGCTCAAAATCATATTAAAACTATTCACAGAAAGGTCTGTCTTTTGAATGTGAGTTGGTTTTTTTTTTGTATTGATATCTGGTCAAATGAGAATCTAGTCTTTGATACACAAGTTTGCAGAGGTCAAAACTACAGTGTTACTTGATAACAAATTTTTTTCTTAAATGTTTTTTTATGTAAGTTAAATAGCATAACTGTGATTTACTTGCAAACATTAAAGTCTCATTGTGTAACATTTCAGGAGGGCCCATCAAATGCTTGTCTCCATGGAGATGTTATTGATTTTACTGTGGAATATTTCTCAACCGTCCTGGAAACCAAACCACACCAAGTTACAGATGAGATTTGTGGAGCGGCTCACAGTCACAGTGTTTTTCTAGGTATTTCTGAGCTATAAAACCACCTGTAATTGAATAAATGTAAGGTACAGCTGTTTAATGTCATATTGCGGAACATTCCAGGTAGAGCAATGACATATCCAGAGAAACAAGCAGGTGATGGACCCCCAACCAAAAGGTTACATACACCGTAGTACACCTTTAAAATAGCAGTCCTTCTAAGAACTGTCCACTTTTCCACACTTGTGCACAGAGTAAACAATGGCTGCTGAGCTTTAAGTCGGGGAATCTTACTCTGGTAGAATGGGGCCTCCCTGCAGCTAAAGGCCGTGACCTCACTTTTTATTTTTCCTGGTGCTGTTGGCTTAATGAAGTAACACCAAACTGGCCCGGCGGCTAATTTGGAGTGGCACTTCCTGGCCCCCTCTGTCTGCGGGGGCCAAAGACGTATTCCATTTTGTCTTATCTGTGCCTCGGTCATGTGGCGCTCCGCATGAACGCCCCTGCAACCCCCCCCCCTCCACCCCACCTCCTCTCGCTCCTGACCCACCCCCCCTCCTGCACCGGCCGCTAATGGAAACTTTTGCTAATGTCATTAATCTGTAGACCAGGACAGGGACTAAACACGTTTAACCTCTGCCACCAGCGCGGTATCTTTGGAGAGCCATGTGAGGTGAACGAGAAGGGGCTAGCTAGCGTGACCTGCACAAGACATGGTTAGCTAAAAATCAGGACGCTGGATAGCTGCTAGCATGATAGCAATAATTGTTGTGTACAGAGGTTAAGCACTTGAGTGGAGTGGGTAAAATAAGTCTTCCCACATCCCACTCCATTTTGAGCATCAAATTTCACTTATATGAGTCAATCTTAGACTAGGGTGACCAGATTTTCAAAAAATAAAAACTGGGACACACCGGGTTGGGATGGTACATATAAATAAAACTGTAAAAAGAGTATGTAGCAGTGCCCATTCCCAACTCAAAACAAAATACAGAAGTGCAGTATGTATTTTGTATTTTGGCTAAACAAATGCAATTTATGCTCCTCTGGTTTAGACCTGGTTTAGAACTGATATAGTCCTAATTTTAGCCCTAGTTTAGTCATGGTTTAGACCTGAAACTAGACCTGATATAGTCCTGGTTTAGTCCTAGTTTGTCCTGGTTTAGACCTGGTTTAGACCTGGGTTAGACCTGAAATAGACCTGATATAGTCCTGGTTTAGTCCTAGTTTAGATCAAAATAGGTCCAAAATAGGGACACCTGGGACATTTCTTGTATAAAACTGGGACAAAGCACTGTTTTTTAATAAATCTGCTGGGACAGGGGATACAGGGCTCAAAACTGGGACTGTCCCAGGTAAATAGGGATGTCTGGTTACCCCGTTTTAGCCTTAAATAGTACAGATTACATTAATCTCTATGACATGACTTGAACTAAAGATTACACAAAAAACATTACACAGTCAGCATTGCCAATAATAAACCAATACTAATTTGGTAGCCAATAATGGAGACTTCTAACTAGATCTACACTTAATTGCATTCATAACACGTACACCACTGTAGAGCTGTCAACAATAGCATTTTTCTTTTGCCTAGAATGTTCCACAGTATGGCATAAAAACATCAGTCTCCATGAAGACAAGTCCAAGGACAGACCAAGTTACAGGTCCAATCTGTGGAGAGTAGGGTTGCCAAAAGTACAGGAAAAAATTATATTAATGAATACTAAAACTAGTACTAAACTAGACCAGGGGTGGGCAATTATTTTTTCCACGGGGCCACATGAGAAACAGAAAATACTGTGGAGGGCCGGGCCAAAATGCTTAACTCAATTCTGCAGAATATTAATTGTATTTCTTTATAAAAAGAAGTAAAAAGCATTGTTGTGACGAGCTGGTAAGACTGGTAAGAGTTTATGTTATGACTAAGCAATGAAAAAGTGAGGTTGCCTTAGAAAAAATGTCATTTAAAAAAACACCTCTAAAATTAAAACAATGTAGCTTTAGTCCATGCATGAGGTAAAATGATAAAATATGTTTATTTTGTAATTCCAGATTAGTTTAAACGAGTCAGTCAGAGTCAACCAAAGAGCTGTATGTGGCCCGGGAGCTGTACAATGCCCAGATCTGAACTAGACTCCAGCTCCAATTCCCTTTATGTTGCAAAAATGTCGCACCTCTCTCCATAAGTGTTGCTGTAAGGCTCCTCATTTTGGTCTTAAAATGTTCATATTAACCCTCTCTAAATGATCTGGGTGTTTTTATTTCATTATTTGTCCTATAGCTGCAAAACTCAGTGAGCTTCATTCAACTGGAGCCAAACCCGAGCCCTTAGTCCACTTCTTTATACAGTCTGTGCTCCAGCCAGCGCCTCTCCAAAAGCAAACTTACACTATAGGCTATAGGCTAGCTAAACAAGTATAACTAAACCTACTCTAAACCCATTAGCCACAGCATTTAGCAACACTTCCCAATCCACTTCAGCTGGTGCCCCCGGTGTTAAGCCTGTGCGACTGCGCCCTCTCCACATCGGGGGCTGTGATTGGTGCATTCCTCCGGCTCAGTGAATGAATGGACACTCCGGGCTGCACATGTCACACTCTTTCATTCATAAAAGAGAGGGAAAACATAGGAAGAGGGAGAGGGAGGGGGGAGAGAAGAGAGAAAGGGAGAAAGAGATAGAGAGAGAGAGAGAGAGAGAACACAGAGAGAGAGTAAGAGAGAAAGAGAGTGAGAAAAGGGAGTAAGAGAGAGGGAGAAAGAGAAAAGAGCAAAAGAGAATGTGAGAAAAGGGAGCAAGAGAGAGAGAAAGAAAGAGAAAAAGAAAAGGAGAAAGCAAAAGAGAGAGAGGAAGAGAAAGAAAGAGAGATGAAGAGAAAGAGACCAAGAGAGAGAGTGAGATAGAAAGAAAGAGAGCAAAAGTAAAAAAGAGAGAGAGAATAAAGGGTTAGGACAGCTAACTCGGTGGACATTTTCTTTTGTGTAGCGCTCGGCTTATGGGGCCAAATGCCAGCAGGCTTACCTCGCCACTGTCTCTTCTGTGTCCTGTTTTTTCTTTCTCTTCCTCCTTGCGGTAATTAGGAGGATCTTAATGGAGAGGGGGTTTATTAGTGTCTGAGGGAAGCGTTAAACGTCACTTTAATTAAGGGGGATTCTGCAGACAGCTTGTGTGGCGATGTCACCCGTTTTATTAAATCCTTGTTTGGGCACAACAGCCAAATAGGAGCACGGGGGCCTTAAAGGGGAGGGCAGCAGAATGGACGCTCTGACCCCAGCATGGTGGTCATTATGGGACGAAAATTCCACCACGAAAAGAAAAAGAAAGATTCACGTAAGAACACAAGAAGGTCGAGTGAGTTTCTTTAAAAAAAAAAATCTGGAATGTGTAAATGATTATCTACGAAGTCAAAACTAAAAAAGACAATTTACAAGATGCACGCAGTTTTAGAATAGTTTCTGGGACAACAATATGGCTATTCTGTTATTTTCTGCTAAATAAATACTACAACATGAAAAAATAATAATAAAAAAATAAAAACATTTTAAACCGTTCCTCTTCAAGAAGTGCTGAATTCACAAGATAACCACAGTTTTGAAATTGATCCAATATGTATGGCGGTTTCTACAAAATAAATGCATATTTTTAAACATTTGAAAAAAATTTAATTAAACTGAAGACCACTCTGCTGCAAAAAGTGATTAATTCACAAGATGCCCGTAGTTTTAGAATGTTTTTTTCAGACCCATAGGCCACGATCTGTAAAAATAAATAAATACATAAATAAAAAGGGTGAAAAAAAGAACCTGAACACCACTCCTCTCCAAAAAAAAATAAATAAAAATTAAATTCACAAGATAACGGCGATTGTGAAAATTTTGGGGCGGGAGATTAATTTATTCGCAGCATATCCTCCTAGGGTCATTGAAGCGGGGTATAAAATCCCAGATTATTTGCTGCTTGGTTAACCTGCATCCGGCCAGTCCCTCTCACAAAGCCATTCTAATGTTGCTATTAGTTATGCTCCTCTGGTGGCCAAAAGATTGATCCAGCGCACTCGAAATCCAATAAATGTGGACATGAATGGCAGGAGAAGATAACAGGTTTCCCCACAGATAGTAGAAGGGGCCGATCCTGCAGCTACACGATTTCAAAGATTATTAATCATATGTTTTGCAGATAGATGCCGCGTTTAATTCTGTTGAAATTGTGTGAGCTTGGTGTGTTATGGGAGATGGTTTACACAGATGTGGTGGAAGAGAAGCGTAGATACAAAAGTAGTGACTAGAACTGCACGATTTGGGGGAAAAAAATATTGCAATTAGATAAGATTTGCAATTTAGGCTTTGAAAACAGGATTCTGTTCAAATTTCATATCAAATCTAAACCAAAGGGGTTAGCAGTTTTTATGCAGAATAATACAGGATATTTTGTTGTTTTTAGAAAAAATTATGGTACTTCAAAAACTGCAGTATTTAAGATTTGCTATTTGTGTCTCTTCAAATTGCTATTTCAATTCAGTTGCAATCTTGCAGCCCTGTAATAACTACAAATTGTACCTTTTGTTCAGGGATGAGTGATATATCAGTTTCAATATTAATATAGGTAAGATATTGAAAATTTTATTGATATTTTTTATAGGTAGTCCCAGTCTATCTGTGCCCGTGTGTCAGTCCTAGTTTGCCCTCAGTGCATCAGATTCTATTGTTTTTGAACAGACTCATGAATAAAAATTAAAATTAGACTAAAGAACAATTAGCCAAAAATATGCAACAACAGTTCAATTTAGTATAACTTATGTAAATTTGTGGGCCTGATTATGAATTTTAAAATCTTACAGAGCTTTCCATAGATTTTGTTGAGACTATTTTGGCACAAATTATTTTTATATGAATAATTTAATTTCAGTCAATTTGTGGAGTACAAATGTCACTTACTGCCTATATTTAATCATTTGCCATCTGCTTATCACCATGGAAATTGTATTGCTTTGCCTAGAATGTTCCACAGTATAAATCAAACCTATCTATCACAAGGGAAACAAGCAGGCTACAGCATAACACTACATTACAATTCAGATTTGTGGAGAGTCGCCAGTATTCACAGATGGAATTGTGGTATTTTTGAGCAATAGAAACACCTGAATGAAAAAATGCTAGATGGAACTGTTTAAAGTCATACCATGGAACATTTCAGGCAGAGCAATGACATCTACATGGACACAAGCAAGTGGCGAAACCTCCATTAGAAAAGTTTCACCTTTAAGTACTAATTTTTGACCAGTCTAATCTTTTTTAAATTTATGATAATACAATGAGCAACTAGGTCTAATTTTGTTGTGCCAATAGTTTTTTAATAGTTTAAAAATAGTTTATTTTACTATATGGGGTCTATTTTAGACTACGGGGGACCATCATAGTGGGAAATACCGAGTTTAATATCGGTGAATATCGGTCACAACAATATTGGATATTGCTATCGGCTCAGAAATATATATCGGGCCATACCTTTACATTTTTACTGTAGTTTGAATAAAGGCCTATACTACGCTGCTTTCTGATGTATGTTATAATGTTGGTTGCTCATTAAAAACACACCTAGAGTTCTTCTGCACTGTGTTTTTTAACTCTATAAACCTTCAGTAGAATCATTTGGATAATTTCAGTCCTGGAATTGCCAATCTCTGAAAAAAAAAGGTCATATGTAGCTGTTAACTTGAAATCTACTGCTTCATGACATCACAAGGTGGAGCATTTTGAACACAAAACACAACTCCAGGTATGTTTTTGATGAGATAACATTATTATAACACGACTTAAGCTCACAAGAGTCCATTTTGTGTAATATAGGACCTTTAATAATTTCATCTCTAAGCACTTAAGCAGTGTATAAATTATCAGATTTTAGATTTTATGTTCAGTCTATAATAATATATTATGTTTTGATTTTAATAACAAAAAATGTGTCCTTAGGTGAAATAAAAGTCTCCATAATTTCGAGTATAATTTGATGAAAAGTTTTGCTTCTAATTTTCTCTGATAGTTATTTGCATAATTACCTCCATTATCCAAAAGTTGTTATTGCAAATTTCGTTTTTCAATTCAAATGTTCTTTCTTCTTTGTCTCTGCAGCGAATGACTGTCTGCCTCTGGTTTCACCCTGGATGACCTCACTGCTACTGATTCTCTCCATTCTCTCCTTTTGAGCCCCTGTGGCTTCGGCCAACTCAAAAAAGGCTTTCTAAAAAAAAATAACAAAAACAACAATACAAGTTCTATTTTAAAAAGTACACATAAAAGGACATTTTTTAAAAACCTTCTGACCACAGATTGGTATAGATTTTAATTTTTGAAGTACTAGCCTCATACATTTTATTTGAACTTTAGTATTTTGGTATTGCTATAAGGTTAGAATTCTGAAATAAAAAAAGAAAATAAATAATACTTTCTAGAACCACTGAAAATGTAGGACTTCAACTAACAATTATTTTGAAGCCAACTAGTCACAATATGTTTTTTAATTAGTCGACTAGTCAATTGATTTGATCAATTGATCAAGTGATTTCTTGTTTGAGATTTTTTAAAATGCATCTTTACCGGAAAGGGTTGAAGGTGCAGGCGAGTGTATCAGGAGATCTGGTGGCAGTATTAAAAATGTTGAAAAAGGTCAAGACCAGGCCACTAGCATGGAATAGTAAAAAGACTTGCAAAACTGTGTGAATATACTTGTACAAAATGTAGTCAAAAGGTCTGAAGCACTCTTTTACCTTGTGAGAATAGAAGTCCTTTATTGTAACATGGACAGCCTATATATTCATGTAAAAAAAAAAAAAAAGTTTTAATTTGTAGTAATAGTAGTCGTCATGGGGACCAGACTGATATCTCTATACGAAATACAGAGAGATTTCACTCTGGATTTGTCAGGCAAAGTAACAATACAAAACATCAAAATGTGATTGCAATTATTTTTATAGTCGGCTAGTTGGGATTCTAATTATTTCCTGCAGCCCCAGTGTATTTTGTTAATCAAGAAAAGTAAAGTACAGAGTAAAATGTACACTTATGAGTACTATTTACTGGCAAAGCTATTCAAGTCACTTACTCCCCACCTCTTTTTCCAACTTTACTGGTTCAGAATTGTTTTACGGGTCATTCACCTTTTCAAACATGTCATATACACAACCAAATCTTATCTGCACCAGAGGAAGCTTCTCTGTCAAACAAAACACAACTACTGTCTCCAGCAGCAGCAGCAGCTCTCACACACAACCATAAAACACAACACTGTGTTATCACAGCATCATGAGGCTATAAACAGACTACTATAACCTCACAGGAACTTATAGAGGAGGAGGGGGCAGAGGGGAGAGGAGGAGAGAGAGAGAGGAACCAGATATAGAGAAGGAGAGAAAGGGAGAGCGAGAGAGAGAGGGGGGCAGATAGAGAGAAAGAGAAAGAACAGATAGAGAGCAGGCAAGTGAGAGAGAGAGAAGAGAAAGGGAGGTGAAAGAGAGAGAAACAGAGAGGGACAGAGAGGAAGAGAGGGAGAGAATGATGCATAAAAGACAGGGCCACTGTTTGTGTGAGTGTTCATGTATGTTAGAGAGGAGTGAGAGAGAAGAGGAGAGAGAGATGAGGTGAGAGAGGTAGGAGAGAGGGAGAGAGAGAGAGAGGGGAGAAAGAGGAGAAGAGAGGGGAAGAGGGAGCTAGAGAGAGAAGAACTAAAGGAGATAGGGGAGAAGAAAAGAAGAGATGAGTGCGGTAGAGAAAGGGAGAAAAGACAGGAGTGAAAGAGAATGAACAGAGTGAAGAGAGGAGGAGAGAGAGGGTATCTGATAATGGGCCCGTGGGGAGACAGCAGCCAGCTCGGGGGACCTGCCATTGTGAAGGCTCAGATAAGAAGACACTGGGACAGGTTATCAGGCCCTTTACGAGGTGTCAGCCTGTACAAACACTCACCTGTTCTAGACTATAGCAAACAGGAGCGCACAGGAGGGGGAGCTGGGGAGGAGCGGGAGGAGGAGGGGGGACACGCTGTTAATAATTTAAATCTATGTAGCTAATGTGTCTCCGTTGTATGAGAGATGAGAAGATGGGTAGTTAAAGGGGTGGAGGGATAGAAGGGTGCGGAGTGGTAGACATTATGATAATAGATTGGGTTTGGCAGTGGTGTCTGACTTTGAAAGTGTCTCTCACTGGCTGTAGTAAAGTAGATTGGTGAAAATTGTGCTTAAAAAATAAATGAATAGAAAAATTTTTGTTATTATTATTATTTTTTATTCAGCAAATATTCCAATAAAAACCTATGTGTTTATTTATATGCTGTTATTCTATATAATCTTATCCTAAAACTTCAAATGATCCACTTACAGTTAGAATGCATGGTTATAAAGGTACTTTTGAGCAATACAAATCCATAATTGAAAGAATGCATTTTATGTAAGTTTAATACCATATTGTGGAACATTACAGGTAAAGCAATAGCATTTCCATGTAGAGGACCCCTAACCTGAAAAGTTACTCAGCGCACCTTTAGTTTAACCTTCCACGTAACTCAAAATAAAAGTGATAGATATGTTTTGTTCTATATCAAGTTCATGATCGACCACTAAACTAGCTCGAGAGGCTAAAACACATTAGCAGCAACTGCGTTTGACTAAGACAAATGAGCAGTGACCTGGGATTAAAGGGGGTGACGGGCCCCTCGGCGATACAGGACAGGTGCTCTCAGATACTTCCTGTGGTGGCATCACAACACCAGCCTAGCCAAAACACTTCAAATGGGCTAGCAAAGGCAGCTAAGCACAACTCAAAATATTCAAGTCAAACTGAACTGCAATTCGCTAAAAATAACAAAAAAAACATACAGATTTCAAACTCTGCCAAATTGCAAGCATTACACAATGGATGGGCGATATTGACTAAATGAATATATATTTTTTTATAATCCCTGTGATAATATTATGTTAATCCACCAGACATGCTCTAAAATATTGCTGTAAATATCATGGTTGAATTCTGGTTCGGGTCCCTCCCAATTCAATAAGACAGACCATACATATATACATACATGGCTCACAATTAGGGCTGAGTATCATTAAGAAGTTGCTGATACAATATATACCTCGATACACGGGCCACTATATGATACATATCTCGATACAGTGCACTTTCAGTTCGATATGATATATTTCAAATCATACTAAAGTCTTTGCCATTTCTTGTGCAAAGTGAATATGAAACACGCCCATTTTAATAATCAAAACAGTGAAAATGTCAAATGTGTCGCATAAACAAGTTTCCTTCCACTAAACAAACAACAAAACTGTAGCGCTGTAACAAAATAATTTTGTAAAATATACCAAAAAATACTCGATACTTGATATATCAATACAGCAGCCCACAATATCTATACTGTATCATTACATTAAACGATACAATATTTTGCACACCCCTACTCGCAATACAAAAATACCACAATGGCAATACATGTGAAGTAAATATATTGCACATCATATTCCAATATCACTGTTCTAAAAGAAAGAAACACATTTTTATAACAGTATTTTTTTGTAGTAAACCACTATATGCACATTTAGTTTACTTAGTTTCTTTCAATTTTTTTGATACATTTTTATTTTATTTTCATTTCATTTACCTTTATGTATTTTAATGTATTTATTTTGTTTGTATTTATGTACGATTTACGCTCTTTGATTGTCTTAATTTGTCAGTGCAGTGCTTTGGAAACTGTCATACAGTATCATTTAGGAATTTTTGAGCTATAAAACCACCTGTAACTGAATAAATGTAAGGTAGAGCTGGTTATGTCATAATTCTAAGCAAAGCAGTGACATATCCATAGAAATGACCAGGTAACGGTCCCCCAACCAAAAAGTTACACAGTGCGCCTTTAACTGGAATGAATAATATTTGTGTCTGAAATAGAAAATAAATCAAATAAATCAAACTGAGCTGACATTTTCTCTTCTTAAAAACTCCCAGAAACTGCTCACATCACAAACTGCACCCTACCCGACACTTTTTAACAAAGTGACACGCATCAACGTCTACCGACACCCCCAAAACGTAAAAAAAAAATTCCAAAAATCATGTAAGTACAGTGCTCTCTGTCTGTAAATACACTTTTATCGCGACTCCCTCTCTCACCCAAATGATCAAAAAAAGCACATGACAATCTTAAGAAAGGAACCAAGCCCACAAAAGCCAGTCTGACAGCCCCACTCGACAACAGATGTTAGTACCAAGGGGTGTATTCTCTCCACTGAGCAGTCTCACACATGAAAGACCCCCAAAAGCTTTGAAAAACGTCCACCCAAACAACATGTAAATTTGTAACTGCCAAGTCTTCCCTGTTTATCATTCTTTTTTTTTTCTTTTTTTAATTGTAAATGAAGAGCAATAGCAAAAGTGTACCATGCACACTGGACCAGGATGTGTGTGGGTGAGTGGGTGTGAATGGAAGCGTGTGTGGCTGTTTTTTTGTTTTTGTTTTTTTTAATATAACTAATTTTTGTTTTAACACTGGAAGTCGGCATTCAAAAATACATTAATAAAATTTGTTTAAAAGTCTTCCCAGTTCATATCTATGGAGAATATTGAAAAGGGAATGCTCTAGTAAAGGTGGGTAATATAAGGGAGAGATAGTGTCAGATTAGGTGAATTGGAGATATGAAAAATTGGGATAAAAAGTTAAAAAGCAAAAAAAAATATAGCAGTATATATATGCTCATGATCGCAAATAGCAAATTGTATTCTGCAACAACAAAATATATCTTTTTTTAGCTAAACTTTGGGGAAAGGAGTGCTACTTGGATATACAAAAATTGTGCAGAATTGTCCTTTTGGTGCTCTTCAGTGTAGGGACCAGTCTCAAATACATTGTACTTGTACTTGTATATCTTTTTTTTATTTTGAATTTTGTATTCTTTGCAGACAAGAAACAAAAGCAAGTAAAATGCAATACAAAATACAGTACAAAGAGTCATTCAACACAGGACACATGTGTGACAATTGCAAAAACAGACACACATGCATACACATGGCGCACACACACAAAAATAAAAAATGAAAAAAAAAAAATCTTGTTTCTTATCTTGTCTGCAGTATTCTTGTTCTGAAATACATGCAGTTCTTGTATTAGTTTAGCATATTTCATGTGTTACCTCAAATGCTAATGCTACAAGAGATGTTTATATAATGTTCAATATGAAATTACACCTGATTTGAAAACTTAAATTATACATGTAATCGCAATCCCAAATTTTGTCAAAATTGCATCTGCTTTTAATATGTTTTAGTTGAAGTTTGAGTTTAAATGTTGAATGAATAGTCAATTTACTAATGTATTTTTAATGCAAGACAGAGTCAAACATTGTGACCAGTCATATACAGAGGTAAATAGTGTTAATAAGACTTAACGATGACATAATTTGACATAATTTGGTTTGTATATGAAATTACTTACGCTATTTACAGTTGTTTTTGTTTGTATTGGAGGTAGTGGGGACAGCAGAGGAGAATACTACTTAGTTAATGTGCAATATTGACAAAAACTTACAAAAATGTATCCTGATGAAGACAATCTGAAAATATTCTGGCAGTCTGACAGAAATATAGTGTCATATTTTTATGTATTAATTAGGACAAATGTGAATGGACTGTAAAATTACCCATAAAAATACAGAAATTTCACTTTATATCCTTGTTTCAAAGATTGCAGATGTGTAGCATTTTGAGATTTGATGGATGAATGAACAATAAACCTAACATACAAATTCTGCATATGTTATAATTTCACATAACAGCATCCACAATATTATCGAGAATTTCATATACTGTCTATCTCTAGTTCATTCAGTATCAATTTAAAACTCAAACCTCAACTAAGACATGCACAGTAGCTCTACAAAAAAAAAGAATAAATAAATAAATAAAACCCATATGTGATTGCGATTTAAGTTTTCAAATCAGGTGTAACTTCATAGTGGACAATATAAACATCTTTTGCAGCATTACCATTTTAGATAACACATGAAATAAGCGAAACTAATATAAGAAAGCTACAGGGTTAGCAGGTTTTTGTAAGAGACAAGACATATATTTTGTTTTTGGTGAAAATAATGACACAATTTGTGAATTGTAACCACTCAAATTGCAATTTTGCTTCATTAACGATCAATTACACAGCCCTAACATACAAGAATATTTTACCACAATTAATACAGATTACAAAAATTCTCCACAAATTGAATGCGATTAACTATTCAAATACAATAATAGTTTTAGTAACAAAATCCATGAGAAACGCTGTAACTTCCCAAACAATTTCACTTTCATATTTCATTTTTACCATTACTTTTACTTGTAGATGTACATTTATATAATTATGTTTATTTGACACCACTCTCTTGCTATTTTCGCTACTTATTAAGAGTTTATTATGACCAGTTATATTTTTGTGCTTTGTTATTAGAATACACTGTGATTTGTAAGCTACTGTGTCCACATAATTTCCCTTGTGGATCAATAAAGTTGAAGTCTAAGTCTAAAAGAAACCTAAAAATATTCACTCATTGGCTATTCATTTTTAATAATACCCCTCTCTCTCAAACATATACACACAATTTGGCCGAATAAAGCGCGCAAACTGAAGGAGACAAGCAGCGTTATGTGTTATCATGAAAACATAAGTCCGTATCGATCTGGGTTACGGTGCAAAGGCTGTGCTATTGACAGGAAGACTGAATATCTCTCGGGGGCAATATTTCACAAACTTGGCCGGACCACTCCATCACGCGTACAGGCAGTTTTTCTGGGTTGTATATAATAACACGTAGCTCTTTATTTCCCTCAGATCAATGGTAATGCGAGGGGGGCCACACAAGATGGATACCACGGGGCAGGTTAACCTATCGACTGCTCAACAAAGACACAAGCCGGGGCCAGACAAGAGAGGACGGCCCCCGCGCTAGCAACGCGTATTGAATTGTCCTCAGATTATCGCGGATGGAGAGTGCTTTGAATATACAGTAGGAGCAGATGCTGTTTAGTTTAGATCATTGTAAGATTGGCTACTGCGTTTCTGTTTTGGTTTTTTGAGTAAATTTAAGGTAATTTTTTGGTAGATATATATGTAATTGGTCAAATGGTCGCATTTTTTTATACAACCATTTATTTACAACCATATACCAGTGTACGCAGACACTGGGGGTGAGGTGGGTTAAGTGTCTTGCCCAAGGACACAACAACAGCATTCATCTGTGGGAGCTGGAATCACACCGCCAACCTGTGGGCCAGTGGAGAAACGCTCTACTAACTGAGCTACTGTCGTCATCTTTTGTTTATGTTTATGGAGAATATTGTAAAGGGAATGCTGTATTAGAAATTGGTAATATAAGGGAGAGATTGGATGCACAAAATTGGAATAAAAAGGTAAAAAGCTGCAAAAATGTCATGTCTCTCTCTAGCTTGCAAAGCATGTTTAGTTCATAATACTGGATATGCATTTCAGTTGACTTTTTTGAGTAAATGTAAAGGTGTACTGTGCAACTTGTCTGGTGGAGGGTCCGTCAAATGCTTTTTTCCATGGAGATGTTACTGCTTTGTCTAAAATGACATTAAACAGCTCTACCTTGCATTTATTCAATTACTGGTGGTTTTATAGCTCAAAAATACCTAGAAAAACATACATTCTGACTGTGAGCGGTGCAGCTTCTCCACAGATCTGACCTGTAACTTGGTCTGTTTAGGTCTCCATGAAGATAGAAAGGTTTAATATCAAACTGTGATACATTCCAGACAAAGCAAGAACATATCCACAGAGAAAAGCATTTGATAGACCCTCCACTAGAAAAGTTTTGGCAAGTGTTTTCATCTTTTGTTTATGTTTGTGGAAAATACTGTAAAGGGATTGCTGTATTAGAAGTGGGTAATAGAAGGGAGAAATAGTCAGGTTAGATGAATTGGAGATGTGCAAAATTGGAATAAAAAGGTAAAAAGCTGCTGTCTGATAATGGTCACAGTAGGAGCAGATGATGAGACAGTTTGACTAGATTCTGTTATGATGAAGGTGCTTGTTTAGTTCATAATATTGGCTATTGCATTTCAGTTTTGTTTTTTTGAGTAAATTTAAGGTAATTTCTTGGTAAAGTATGTTCTATCGTTTGTCATTTCATACTGGTGGTGTCTTGAGTTATAGCTCATTTCATAATGTCATAATGCACTTCCTAAAATGTACAAGAAATAAGGCACTCACTAGAAACTGAGATGGGGGTTTTCATTAAAGTTGGAATACCCAACTTTTCTCTGATAAGTTTTTTTTTTCCCTCATCAAGTGTATGGTAAAAGAAATACTTTGTGACAAAAACAGAACACTGTGCACTGTCCACATTTCATTGCAAAAACATTTTATCAATTGTAAGAAAGAGCCCTGTGCGTCATTATGTGACTCTTTGAGCTGAGAGCTGAACGACCATATATTAGTGGTTCGGCCTGCTTCACTTCACCATCTGAAAAAGCAGTTCTAAAGCTGTGCATGTGCTCAACAAATGTGCATATGAATGTCAGAGATGTTCCAAAGGTTTTGTGGAGACTAAAAACTAGTTAAATACTTATTTTCTATATTCATGGTCTGAAAATCAAAGTGCATTGTATTGCTGTCTGGCATGGGGGACTGAATCACACTCATTTGCTGCCAGTACAGAATGACATGCTTATACGCTCTATATTAATTAGAAAAAAGAAGATAACTACCCAATGAATACTTAAAATACAAATATGACTCCTATGCAATGATATACTGGAAAATAGCAGTAAAAGTTCAGAGACAAACTGCTACTGTACTACTCCATCGCTTACCTCGGTGCTTTGTCGTTTACATGGCAGAGAAGAAGAGCGTGGTGCGTTCACTGTCCACTTCCTGGAGTTGGACAGGACACAGACAGTGAGCTGAGCCAGCACACACAGGTGGCCCCCGTCCGGATTAGATCGCTCCTGTGTTTGGACAGTGAGCCAGCCTCCTCCACTGTTACTGCAAAACTCCACTCACTCCGGGCTGAAAAGAAAGAAAGAATTACAAGTCTGGTACAGTACAAAAGAGGCTACAGCAATGTAAAATTTTTGTCACATTTTTGCTAAGATTGTACTAAATTATTTACTTTTTTTTTTTACAATAACTCAAAATTGTTTCTAAAATGGCCTGGATACAAATATATATAGTTTAAAATCAAATAAAGTGCAGTTTTTCAATCATATTTACTATGATACTGTACAATTTACATTTTAATGAACAAATTTTCACATTTTCAAACTTTAAATTAACAGTTTCTCCCCTTTCAATAAAGATCCATTCTGTAACATTTCAAATCCTTTATTTTATTGCTCTACTTGAATTACCTTTTAAACATACCAAGTACTAGAGTGACTCCTCATTTTCTAAAATTCTCATAATTATCGAACTATGTCATTTATATTCAAAATTAATTACGCAACTGCTTTACTCTGACAATGCTAACAGTACACAATATCATTTTGAATAGGCAAAAGTTGATTAATTGAAATCTATTTTGCAAAAGTTTTATTAATTAAACCTTAATGTGCTTGGATACCCTCTTTTAAAGCATCTTTTGTCACACCCTGAATCACAGACGCAAGAATTTTGAACAAATCTTCTCACAAATAGTATTCAAATTCGCACAGGTAATTCAAGTTAAAATACCAGCTATATTCTCTACCCTTTCACTATTGTGCATGTAGGGGCGCCATAGAAAAACACTGAAATACAAAATCACTCTTGCCGAACTGCAAATTGAACGTTAATAGAATCGGATACACGACCCTCCACGCTATTGTCTAAAGTTGGGTAAAAGGGGTAATTAATTTTGTAGTAAATCATTCACTGTTTTGGGTGATGAGAATTGTAAAATGAGTTCTTTTTTTTTTTTTTTTTCCCAACCCCCTTCGCTCAGACTCCCCCCCACAGCCAATCGGAAACCCCATTCTCTGTGCGCAAATGAAAATGTGTGGTACCAGTACAATCTCCACATTATGAGCGCTCCTTCGACAGTGTTGAATGACATGGTTGATTGTGTCCCGGCATATGGAACAGAAATGTGTAAACATACCATTAGCCGCTAATAGGGTTTGACTTCAATTTACACTCACTACAAGCATATAGATTTACAAGTTCACAATGGAGTGCCACTGTTTTGTTACACACACTCGCGGAAATGCTGTGTTAGGATTAGTGTTGTCATGGTATTTCAAACTTGATTCGATATAAAGAAAAAGCTTGATACTTGATACTGATTTCGATACCACAATGATGAAAAATAAACACTTAGAAAAGACAACAGAATGTAATTTTCAACACAAAGTACTAGTGCTTGCTTTAGATAGATATATAGATAGATAGATAGATAGATAGATAGATAGATAGCAGTGTTATGTATTGTTATTATTAATATTAAAGTTCGCCATCAGAAATATAGAAACAGAAATATAGCAGCAAAGAAAAAAATGAAGATATTTAAACTCATTAAAGGTCCTGTAATTCACAAAATTGACTCTAGTAAGCTTTAGGCCATGTTATAATACTGTTACTTCATCAAAAAACATACCTGGAGTTGTGTTCTGTTTCATTCATACATGTTTGAGTAATCTTTTAATACTAGTCTGTCTACATCTTCAAAGCTGAAAATGCTCTGTTCCACCTTGTCATATAGTAGTACCCTTCAGATTAACAGCTTTTGATACTTTTTATACGATACTTTTTAAATTGAGTATCTACTTTCAGTACCAGTTTTAGTATCGATTGGGATTTTCAGTACTTTTATATGGTTAAAAAAATATATATATATATATTTAAAGAAAAACTTATGATGGGCGATATATCGGTTTTAGTATCGGTATTTGGCCGATATTGATATTGATCATTATTTCAACTTAAGATACATTTGCAGGCCTGGCTGTGGATAATAAAGCTAAAACTATCGATATTGGCAAATATCGGTTATCAGCTCAAGAAAATCCCTATTAAAACTTTAATTGACTGATGTGTTTTGTCTTGTTTTTGTGTTGTATTTGTATGTGTGACTGTTTTTTTTTTTTATTATTTAATTTTTTTTTTTTACTTGACAATTGTTCAGTCTAATATATAGTATGTGCATGTTTTGGTTGACTGACTCTGTGCCCTGTGCTCTTGTGAACTATGCATTCCTTGTACCCAAAATATAAAAAATACAGTTATAATAAAGAATAATTTTGCACCTTTCTTGTAGTAGTTTTAGAATGGTTTTGTGGTTTTCTGAACTATTTATTTATTTGTTTACAAAAAATGTAAAAGCAGTTCATACAATTTACTACCATAAAAGTTTTGTAATGTAAACTCAACAGAAGCTATTTTGGCCCCAGACACGGCAGTAAAATACAATACAAAATTATAATTCATTCTCAAAATAGAAGTACTATCACATACTGTACCTATTATCAACCTGCATTCGTATAAGACCACATGTAACATAGAAGCTAGTATTATTTTTTGTGTTTCTATTGTCTATACAAAATGTGTATATGTTATAATTGTGGCATAGAAATTTGTATTGAATATTAAGCCATTTTCTAATAGTCAAAATTGAGTTAGAAATTTGAGCATTGTAACAGCTCAAGTTTTTTGTGTATTGTTTTTTTGTGAGAAGACTTCTTTCATATCATGTGCATTAAAACAACAGTCTATACATATATCTTTATACAGTCTATGATTAGAACAGTGGATACCAGCCTTTTTCCACATTCACCATTGGCGCGCTGTGTTAATTAAAGAATACAGTAACAAATGTACTTCCATAACAAAGACTGCAATTAAGATCCAATTGTGTTTGTCTGTGGCTTGGGGCTCAAGGCTTAATATGCTGTGCCATTGTCGGAGGTGATGAGACTTTTTATTATAACATGTATACATAATTATGCGCTAATTAATAACAACTGACAATGTTTGTTTATTTGCAGGCCGTTATACAGTGGAACAACAATGCCTGCTGATATTAGCCAAGTATAGTGGTTGGGTATTGCTTTCAGATACATGTAAACCTGAGTGGCAAGATTCATCGCAATTGAATTGAAATCTGAATTGATGAAATGAGTAAATCAACTAAATTTTTTAAAAGAGTGCAATTTTTGAAGTACCATAATTTCTTACATAAACAACAAAATATCTTAAGTATATTAGACTTAGACTTAGACTTAGACAAGATTTATCAATCCACGAGGGAAATTATTTGGACACAGTAGCTCACACATCAAAATATAGTATCAAACAAAGAGCAAAAATATAAATGGTAATGATAAATTCTAAATTAGTAGCAAACGGCAAGAGACTGGTGTCAAATAACGCATAATTCTATGAATGTATGTACAAGTAAAATAAAATATAGCAATATAGTAATACAAATATATCTCAGCTATATACATAAGGTCATGAGGAAATAATGTAAAATTTCTATATCTGCATATCCCGTAGTTTATATCTGTACAAACATATTCTGAAATGAGATTCTTGTGTTAGTTTTATAGCTCATATTTCAGTCTTTATGTCAATTCTTCTTGTTAGTGTTGAAAATGTAAACTTTAAACATAATTCTATTATTAAACCATGTATTGTAAATCTTATCACAATCTCAATACTTATATATATAGTTTTAAAAATCTGTTTGTTTGTTTTTTCACAAATATTTCAGCCCTAATATAATCCACTTTGAATATATTTCTTCAACTGTATTTTATTATTTGTTAAGAAAATCAATAGGAAATACACATTATTCTTGCAGAACTCCAATGAAATGAATTTAATTGGGTAAAAAATGTTGACAAGGTAAATGTAGCTAAGTTGAAATGTGCTTTAAATCTTCTGCAGAGTCACTAGAGTGGATCTCATTACCGTAGAAACCAACTTGTACAGGCTAAGAGGAGGTTACCGTGTTTTAATTCAATAAGCAAGGCCTGTCACTTTGTCTGTCACGCCAGCGATGAGTGCCGCCTGTCACTAATAACTCAATGCTGCCATCTTGTGATCGATATGAGAATAGCAATACAGTATTTAGTAACATGGGTATGTGATCTTTGTATTACTTTCAATTTTCAGTAAGTAGCACACTCCCAACTTAGAAAAGACAGGAGAAGGAGAAGAAAAAACAAAGTATGCGAGATACTTCTGTGATTTGAAAATATATATAGTGTTATAATATTGTTTCCTTACCACAAACAGACCTTGAGTTGTCTGCTGACAGAGTTGTGTTTTGTTTCATTCACACGTTGCTGAGTTTTTTGTCTCAAACAGAAAACACTCTTCCAAACAGAAAACATTGTTCCATCTTGTGCTGTCATATGGTAGTACAAAGAAGTGCTCCATTGTGTTTTTAAACTCCATTCACCTTCACTAGAATCATTTACATAAGTTCATTGATGGAATTGCTCATCTCTACTGAAGAAAAGGTAAAAAGTACAAGTCAGTGGCCATACAGTCAAAGCCTGATCCCATCAGATCTCAGAAGCTAAGCTAGGCCGGGCCTGGTTAGTAACTGGATGGGAGATTGCTCGGAAAATCAGGTGCCACAGTGAGTTGTTGTGTCCACAGGCAAGGCATTTCACCCACATTGCCTAGCATGAAGGCATGTGCCTAGTATGAAAGTGGTGTGTGAGTGTTGGTGGTGGTCAGAGGGGCCAATGGTGCAGATTGGCAGCATCTCTTCTGTCAGTCTATCACAGGGCAGCTGTTGCAGCAATAGTAGTTTACCAACACAGGGTATAGAGTGAATGAATAATGCTCTGTAAAGCATCTTTGCGTGTCCAGAAAAGCGCTATATAGAACTGATGCATTATTATTATTATAGCAGCTAACTTGAAAACTACTGGTTTATGACATCACAAGGTGGAGCATGTAGACAAACTAATAATAAAGGGTTACTTAAACATGTGTGTATGAAACAAAACACAACTCTAGGTATGTTTTTGTTGAGGTAACAACATAACATGTCTTAAAGCTCATAAGAGTCAATTTTGTGTAATGTAGAACCTTTAAAAGAAAAGTAAGAATCTGTATTAGAAACAGGGCTGTAGCTCTTTAGTCATTTTGTCTGTTAATCTGCAGATAGTGTTTTTTAATTAGTCGACTAATCATTTTTATTAGGATTATAAGGATTTATATGGACCACAGTGGAAAGGAGGAGATAGCTGAAGGTTTGGGCAATTTAATCTACATTTTCACTCATAGATGTGTCTTACTAGTACTTAAATATGCATCCATAATTATTTTTGGCAACGTCCTAATAATTTTGAGAACATTTACCAGCCACACCCCCTCTTAGTTAATTAATAGAGGTTTTTAGACAAACAAGAATTTCTTCAGCAACTTTTCTAGTTTGATGTGTGATATTGCGTAAGTTTGTGCATGAGAAGATGTCAGCTTGAAAGGAAGAAATGGACAAATGTGGGAATATGTTACATAAATGAATCATATTATTGACTGTATTGAGCAATTGGCGTAAATTACTTATATATACTTAACTTTCACACTTAAAAATATGTATACAGACATTAAACTCCCATTATAACATAAACACTTGGCTAAAAGTTAAAAAACAAAACGTCTGTCCATATGATTCACTGTAAAGCTTCTTTGAGTGTCCTGATGTCTTTGAGTGTGAAATTTTTTTGATAACCAATCCTGGCATTACTTTTGTCTGTTTCACCAAAGCAAGAAATTAAGGAAAGCAGAAAATAACTTGTTTTTTTGTTGTTGTTGTTTTCTGGGGCCATTTCGGCACAGTTGGTTAACCATTTGCAAACCAACTCAAAGGGAGTAACTCATGTGAACCTTGCCCTGATATTTGGTGTAGCTGCATCAGGAAGGGCATCCAGTATAAAAGCCTGCCAAATCACTGTGCAACTGCTGTGGTGACCCATGACTAAAAACAGAAAAAGTGAAAAAAAAAGTCTCTCTTTTGTCTCTTTTCATAATCATAACTGTTTTTATTATAGTCTTTCAAAATAGATAGCAATTGTGATTTCAACAATAGCTTCCATACTGCCAATAACGTGATATTTTGTGATTTACTGTTTTGAATTGATTGTGTTGGCTGCTACCTTGGCCAGGTCTCTTTTGAAAAACACACTCTTAATGGGATCTCCTGTTTAAATAAAGGTAAAATAAAAATAAAAATTTTGAGATAGAGATGTATGGAAATATATATTATACCGCCCTTTTTGTCATTATATTAATATGTGAGCTACTGTGTCCAAGTAATTTCCCTTGTGGATCTATAAAGCGTGTCTAAAACCAAATTAGAATACTAGAATATATATTTTCAATTTACAAAAAAATATTGTAAAAGGCTACACAAACGCTGGCTAAAATCAAAACTTAAAAAACGTCTATAAGGGTACTGTGTGATACTTTTATGATTACTTTTTGCTGTGTATAAATTTTTTGTGCAATACATTTTGGAAGAGTTGCCATAATCTCATTCAATATACCATCATTAATCCCAAATTATAATAAAATCCAAATGATGTGTTTTTTTAACTGATACTTCACTTAGTTGGCTAGTAGCTGTAGTTAGTATTTATCAAAGAAAAGTACAAAAATACAGAAGTTTCTAAAACATAATACCTCTACCTATGTCATCAGCACTGAAATTTAAGATATGATTAAACACCGATTCAACAAATATATGTGTTATATTAAATGTTATGTTATATTTTTATCAGTGAAATTATATATATTGTGTAATTTAGACACATTTTGGCCCTTGTTAACATTATGGTTGCTAGGTAACAGTTATGAAATTACCTCTGCATATGTCACATCTGCTACCCCTGTCCAACCAGGAAGTCAAAATTTAAACTGAAACAAAAAAAAAAAAAATAGGCAAGATTTTTAGTAAAGCCTTAAATATAATGATGTTAACTATAGAGTCTGTCCTGTCATATTCACTATAAAGTTGTATTTTTTGGTCAGTATTGTCCACTTTTAACTAAGGACTGTATTAAATAAGTTTCATGTCTACACAACAGAGGATATGCCTGGCTCTGTAATGTGTGTGTTGTGTTACTAGCAGGCCGATCCCAGAGTCAGGCATGATTACTCAGCGGAGGAAGACGAGAAGTATCCTCCCTCTCTCTCCTCTCCTCTCTCTCTCTCTCTCTCTCTCCTCCTCCCTCTGTCCCTCTTTCACTCCACCTGTCTGGTCTAGCCGTGATCTCAGGGTTGAAATAGAGTTCAGCCAAGTCCAGAACTGTTCCTTCTTATTTTATCAGCAGCCAGGGGCCATATTTCCTGATGATCCACGGCAGGAGGCATGAGATACTGCAAGGAGAGAGAGAGACAATTGAACGCGCATTAATGATTTACAAGTACATATCTGCTATAATACCAACACGCGGTCCCAGGTAACGGAGAGAGGCTCTGCTGACATCACCGATGCTGCTTCAGATAACAGCCCCGTCATCAACTATGCATGCAAGTGGTAAAAGATATAAGATAATGCGCGAGTGAGAGTGCGCTTTTTAGCAGTCTAATGAAAAATACACACAAGGACAAGTCAAGCACAGGTCAGACAGACAGAGGAGACTGGACCTGAGCAGGTGATCCATGGAGAATTGATTTAATGTATCGATTATTATTTAAACTATAGGTGCAACAGAAAAGATTTGTTTTTCTCAACCTGACAAGTAGATCTGTTACAACTATATTTGTAATATTCTGTGTAAAAGTAGCAAATCATGATTTTTATTATTGATGTAAATTGAATGTATTTTTAGGCAACCATCTAATGTAGTTTTTGAAGTGGTGACAGTTTATTGTACAGATGTGAAACCTGTTCTGCCCCTCCCTCCTCTCCTCACCTGGCTTTTGTTCAGACTCACCTGTGCTCTCCGATCTTCTTTTGTGAGAACAAAGCTAGAACACTATCAAAGTGCAGTAACATAGATAGCATCTAGTGGTGATATGTGAGAATACAACAGGGGTGGGGTTCATCCCTGCTGTTCATACTGTACACTAACAAGTGTCAGAGTGCCTATGAGAACAGAACAATAATAAAGTATGCAGATGATTCTGTAATTGTGAGCTTGCTTCAGAAATATTAAAACCAATATGGGCCAGTTGTTGAAGATTTTGTAAAATGGTGTGAAGAGTCATATCTACATCTAAATTTATCCAAAACGAAGGCTATGACTTTTGACTTTCAGAAAAGTGCTCCTCAGGAAGACTTCACATATATAAAGGGGCAGTCAGTTGAGTGTGCAGACTCCTATAAGTATATCTTGGAACACTCACTGATTCAAAATTGAGCTTTGACGATAACTGTATTGCTGTGTGTAAGAGGCCACCAGCACCTTCATTGTCTGAAGAAATTGTCCTTCTGCTGTGTAGATAGAACCTTGATGACACTGTTCTACAAAACACTGGAATTAGTTTGAACATTTTCACTGGTCTCATGGTTTGGGAGCATCTCTGCTAAAAATTAGAACTACCTGAATCAGCTGGTTAAAGGGGCGAGTAAGGTGATTGCCCATCCTCAGAACAGCCTGGACTCCATGTACTCAGGGAGATAGTTACAGTGGATGTCTCAAAGTATTCTGAAAACATTCTCTAAACTCAAAGTTTCAGCTGCTTCCCCTCTGGTCAAAGGCTTTTAGTCCCAAGATCTAGTATAATTTGAAAAGGAGTTTCGTTCCAGCTGCTATCATACTTATGAATAAATTCTAATTTATCTATCGATTTTAGTACTCTGTCTTGGAAAATCGTGTTTTTTATATATCTAATATTTATTATGATTTTTAGTCAGGTGTGATGAATTAATTAATTATTTATGCATGTTATGTCCCCTATATCCAACAAGGGACACAACGTGTATAAAACAACCCTTGAGGCAAAGTCGGTTTGGCAAACTTTTTATTTGACAGCCGAACATTCATTAAAGTGCACAAAAAATGAACAAGGTTGGTGGGAGGAGGCGTGGGCCAGTTGTGCCAAATCAACAAACAAAAAGGTATACTAGCAGCCATATACACGGAGGGAGAGAGAGAGAGAGCAGTACACAAACAAAACAAATGCCTGCATGTAACAATGCAACAAAACCATTCTGCACTGGAGCATTCCAACACCTTATTTGTAATTGTGTTTTTATATGTGTTTATTGTGTATAGTGTGGATGAATGAAATGTGAAATGTAGGACCTACCTCTCAAATCTGCAGAACAAGTTTACCTATAGGTACAAATAAAGCAACCTAACCTAAGCAAGTGTAGGAATGTAATTTTAATGTTAAAAAGCATTTTTTAAATGTTGTGTGCACCTGATAAAGAAAATTATGCATTTTGCATAACTAACTATCTAACTTTATTTTTGATGTTTAAAGGCACAGTATGTGATTTTCTGGACGTGGAATGTAGTCTGCATGATTTATGGAAATAGAAAGTTTAAACAAAAGTGGAAATATTCTACATTGGAGATAGATACGTTTTATGCTATATTGACGAATATTTTGTCAAAGGGACAACATTTCCAAGAAAACAAGAGGAGACCCTTCCTCAGGCCAAGATTCAGGTTGGTAGAGATGCACATTTGCTCAGAGTAAGGATACATGTTTTCAAAATGTTTAGTGCAATAAACATAACCAAACTGACAAAAGCATACATTTATTTTTGTCCATATGGGCCAAAACGTTAAATAGTGTGGCTTTAATCATTTGAAATTATACTACAAAATCTTGTGTTAATCCAAGTGCCCTGGTAAAATGTATGATAATAAGAGTAACTTTGTGTAGGGGTTGCTTTCACTCACACTACATTTTAATTTTGATTCTAGAACTAAACCAGCATTAGAACATGACCAAACCAGGCCTACATAAAACAAGTGAATCCACCCTTAGTTTTGGTGAATTCCTGACTTCAAGATCCAATAAACTACATGCAAAAATAATAGTTTGACATCAATATTGTGAGCAAAAGCTTATTTTATATACCTTATCTGTACTTGTGAAAGGTCATACAGCACTGCACACCAGCTTCTTATGGAAATGGCTTCATGCGAGTGGGTGGATAATTTGTGGCAACCCTCAGTCCAGAAAGAGAAAAACTGAAAGACAAAAATAGGCACATAACTTTGAAGAATAGTACAAATTCATAGGGGAAAGTACATTATGACTGATGTGTAATATATCTATCTACTAGCTGCTATCTATCATCGTGTGGTATTCAAAACATGGCCAACCAGCAACCAGTCACCCCAAGTGTGGGAGTCACAAGACATTGTTGAGAACTCCTTATCTTATCAGCTTTGTAACAGTAAATTTGTGGATTGTGGCTGTGTAGGCCTGTCACAATAATTACTATATCAGCTTATGGTTCAGTATATGAAAGCTAGAACAATATTTTTGGGGGTCAATATTTACTTTTTTCTTTGTGCTAATGGGAAATGTTTGGTTATTTTTTTTAAATAGTTAAGCCATAAAAGGTTGCATAAATAACTTCTATGACTCATTACAGATGCAAATGAAGTACTAAATGTTTCATTCTGCTATTTATTTATTGCAGCTTGTTTTGGGGTTTTGTTTTCGTTTTTTTAGCAATAGATTACATTTAGAATAATTTGTGTGGTAGAAATCTACTTTGGGGTTATTGTGTATATATTATTGTGTATATGTAATAATATCGTACACAGTTTGTTATTGTGACAGGCCTAGCAGTAAGAAATATGTTTTATCAATTAGATCTGACACAATAACAAATTTATTGCTGAACTATATATAGAAGATAAACGATAATATTAAAACTAAACCATCAGAACTATCCACAGTTTTTTTAAATGTACACTATGGTTAAAAAACATGAGCTGCATTAAATAAATGTCAGAAAGCAACACATTAATTTTAATGTGTGAATTTAATATAATAATTAGATTGTATAGTTTTAGTTCATAATTCAACATTGTACAGCTAAAACCGTATCTTATTGCAGAAAAGTATTTATCGTGACAGACCTATTAGCAAGCAAAGTCTTCTTCATGATCATCAGACATAGGCTATAGATTTGTCTCTATCGGTTTAGCTTTGTAAATCAGAAATAGGACTTACCCATTATCCAAATTTTGTGTCTGAAAATTGCAATTAAAGGGCCCATATTATGCTATTTTCTGATGTATGTTATAAAGGTTCCTCGTCAAAAACACACCTGGAGTCATGTTTTGTTTCATTCACAAACCCTGCATATTTATGCTGAGTTCTTCTCTCAAAGTGAAAACACACGTCACCTTGTGACATCATGTAGCAATATAGGAAGTGTCTCACTGTTTTTTTAGGGTTAGGGTTATCATTTGGATGAATTCAGCCTTGGAATTGCTCTTCTCTACAGAACTAAATGTAAAAGCAAGCTTGAAACTACCACTACATGACATCACAAGGTGAAACAGAGCATTTTGAACTTTGGAGATGGAGACAGACTACTTAAGAGTTACTCAAACATGTGTGAATGAAACAAAACTCTACTCCAGATATTTTTGGGGAAGTAATAGCATGACTAAAAGCTCACAAGACTCTTGTGAGCTTTTAGTCATGTAATAATAATTTAGTTTAAAACAAGACTTTAATTGTAGTAATATGCCTACTTACTGTCAAGCTAGCAATATGACATTTGCAAGTCACAGTAGTTGTTAGGCCTAACTACAAAGTAATGATGTCAGTTTATGTTGACTGTTAAGTTACAGGGTGAAATTTAAGTTTAATCAAAAGTACGATTTGTAGATTGTTGGCGCCCAGAGCAATCACCGGAAGTGACGCACGGATGTTTTGAATTGTGCGTGAAGAGGCTGCACGATTCGGATCATAAACACCTCTCCGAGCCAGCATCCCCTGCACCATTTGGGGACATCTACGTGCTTCATGTCGCCATAATTAAAGCTAAAGTAAGTGTATTTATTAACATTTAGCTTAAGGTAGATCTATTGCAACTGACAAGCTTTATGCACTGTAGAAGGCTTCCGATGCTAACATTATGCTAGCTATAAAACAAATGTCTGCTAACCTTACTAGCAGATCGGCTAACGTAAACATAACGCTGTTTCTCATATTATTATGTACGACAAAAGATTGATTTGGAATGTTAGGTTACTGGGTGGTTGTATTCATTCATTTGCGTTTTTGATGCCGTGTAGCTGCTGCTCTCTGCAGGCTATTCTAAAAATAGCAAAAATATTTAACAGTAATAGTCAATTAATACACCGTGAAATCAAGTGGTTTTCATCTAAATGATGTACCCATGAATTTGTGCGTTGCTTCATCGAACATTTTTTCAAAACCCATTATGATCCCGATTTGCATTGCTCCTTGTTATAAAATATGTTGATCTCTTAATAGTCTTTAAAAAGATCGTACTCAATTTTATAACTCGTTTCATAACATTTTGTAAGAAACTTTTGTAACCGTTTGGTAACCATAAATAGCACATGGGGGAGAACTGGTTATAAGAGCAGGAACCACTGGTGACTTTGTGCAACCTCTTCTTCCATTCTGTGTTGTGTCCCTCAGTTAGGAGAAAGCAATGGACCTCCACAAAATTATCCATGATGCATTGCACGAGTTCATCCAGACTTACATTCCAGATGCTGATCTCAGGTATTATTTTTATTTTATTTCTTATATTCAGACCTATATCACAGGAGTGAAATCTAAATTAGAATTAGCACAGAAATCAAATTGCATGCCCTTTTGATAGAAAAATCGCATTACACCTACACATGGAAATTCATCAAATTCGTGTGTTGTAATTGTTTTGTATGTAATGTGTATTTTTTTCTGAAGATGTTTTGGCTTCACCCAGAATGTTCCACTGTATGGCATTAATGTTATCTATCTTGCATTGATTTAATTATCAGTGTTTTATTGTTCAGAAATGCATTGAAAAGCATGCATTCAGACTTTGAGAGTGGGCTTGCCTCTCCACAGCTCTAACCTGTAACTTGGTCTGGTGGTGACACATACTTGTCTTTATGAAGATAGTTCAGTTTTATGCCTCAATGAAGACAAGCAGACCCGCTGCCAAAAAACAGACGCAGTGCACCTTAAACAGATCGTAATTCAGTCTTCTTCCAAATGTTAATACTTCTGGACTTGTTTACAATGTGTATTCTATCTGAATCCTACTTTTTATATTGCAGTTGCAGTTCTTCAGAATTTTTTTCAAAATTGTGCACCACTACTTGGATTTATAGAACTTGTACATGAATATTTAATAGTGATAATTAATAATATGGGGCGGCAGTAGCTCGGTTGGTAGAGCATTCGCCCACTGATCTGAAGGTTGGCGGTTCGAATCCAGCTCTCAACATAAACATCTCAGGTTGAGCGGTCAGATCCACTGACCCACAGGTTGGCTAGTGTGATTCCAGCTCCCACAGGTGAATGCTGTTGTTGTGTCCTTGGGCAAGACACCTAACCCACCTTGCCCACAGTGTCTGCGTACACTGGTGTGTGAATGTGTGTGTGAATGGGTGAGTGGTTCCTTGTTGTAAAGCGCTTTGAGTGCCTTGAAGGTGGAAAAGCGCTATAGAAAAATGTGACCATTTACCATTTAATACATCAGTTTTATATAGCACTTTTCACAGTAACACTAAGATGCTTCATAATAATGTACGACTAAAACAAGGACAGGACAGACAAAAAAAAGTAGTGATGAAACAGCAATTTATAGGCTCTGAGCTAAAGATGAATTTTGAGCTGTTTTTTTTTTTTTTTTTTTTGTCAGGACTGAAACTAAACTGGTCATTGTCATTGCAGCACACTGGATGACGTTCTGCTGTCCTACATCACTGGGGTCTTGGAGGACCTGGGATCACAGGAGAGCGTGGAGGAGAACTTTGATGTGGAGGTCTTTGCTGAAATGCTTGAAGCCTACATCCCTGGGTTTGCTGAAATTGACAGGTACAATATTAAACTGTGTAGCTGTGTATCAGAGGTGGGGAGACTAGCCTAAGGAGCACATAATCGAGTACGAGAGTGCATCGAGATGATATTATGATTATATGTAATATTGGGCAATCAAATAAATACTTTTTAGTATGTGTATGTGTATGTGACTGCAATTGCTGCAATCAACTCCATCTCCAATTCAGTTTGTTTTTCTTTGTAACTGTTGCTGTCAGGCTCATAATTTTAGTCTTAAAATTTTAGTATTAACTCACTCTACATGATCCTGGTGTTTTTTATTTTGCATGGTTTTAACTTCATGTAGTAAAGTGTCAGCACCAAAAAGTTATGCAGTGTTTAATTAATTTATTCAAAGAAGCACATCAAATATTACATAATTAGTTCGTCCCCATCCTCAGCTGTGTATTATCTTTTATTTTAAATGTGGTCTGTGAGTGACAGCACACGAGATGAGGCCAAGCTAACGTGATGTATTGATTGTGATTGCAGTGTCAAAGTGTGTGAAATGATGTTCAGCCTGGCTTCGAAACTGGCCACAGCTCGCGATTCAGGTACAGACCCGTGCCAAGTTTGTGCACACTGTCCAAGCATCTTTCTAATGTGATTTCCTATCAATATCCTGCTGGCAGAGTCTCTACACAGCGATATGAAAGCCAGACATGGATCACCGGGCTGACATTTGTTCTGCTGTGCTGCTGCTGATTAATTAGTTTAGTGTTTCATTTTCAGCTGACAATGAAAACAGTGTGCCTAAGGCGAGGACAGATGAGATTTCACTGAAACTCACCACCATGCCAAGTGCGTCGCCAACAGGGAGTGAAGCGCAGTGCCTTACAAACCAGACAGAGGGCGCCACAGCCAAGGTAATCACTGACCATGGTTTGTATTATTTCAGTGTTATGAGTTTGTCCAGGAAATAAATATTCCCCTTTTTTGGTATCAGTTTGTAATTTGCAGGTTGAGCAACAATTTGATCCCATTACAACAACTGATTCAAACTTGTTTGATATTAATTCAAGTTGCAATTTGAATGATTGAGTTTGGAATAAGACTTAATTTAAAAAATATATATATTGCAATTAAAGCCACAGTATGTAACTTTTTAGCAAAATAATGTACTAGAAAAACATTTTGGTTTTTAAAATTTAAATTTTCAAACTGTTAGCACAGTTGCATCACGACAAATCACGACAAACGAGACTTAGTGTCCTGCAGAAGGTCACCTCCTGCTTGATTCCATTTGGCTAATCTATCTCCATGGAGAAGTGTGGTTTCCTTGGACTCAGGTGATGTGACACCATCAAAAAGTTATGTATTATAAATTTTATGTTTTAAAAACTTGATTCACTTTATAGTTCATGAGCCATGAGACACCCTTTGAGAATTGCAGATTTTAATCATTCAGTCCTATTAGGCATTTCCCCTATTAAATCCACTTCTCAAATCAAACATACTATACAGTCAAGCTCAAAATTATTCATACCCCTGACACATTTTGACTTAAAGTTACTTTTATTCAACCAGCAAGTTTTTTCTTAATTGGAAATGATACAGGCGTCTCCCAGAAGATAATAAGACAATGTACAAGAGGCATCATTGTGGAAAAAAAATATTTCTCAGCTTTTATTTACATTTGTACAAAAAGTGGCATGTCCAAAATTATTCATACCCTTTGTAAACTGTCAGAGTCTATGGGAAAATCCAAAGTTCTATACCATTCCAAACAGCACAAGCTGTTCTAAAACTTCCTAATTACCCTGATTCATTGGGAAGAGCTGTTTTAAGCAACTGAACAAGTGAAAAACAGCAGGTCTTTGTAGTTGGGTTGTGAACAATCATGGCTAAGGCCAAGGAGCTCTCTGAGGATCTACAGCTGCGTATTGTGGCTGCTCACAAGTCAGGAATGGGCTATAAGGCCATATCTAAATATTTTCAAGTTCCAGTGGCTATAGTGCAAAGAATTATTAAAAAATACAAGACGTTCCACACTGGAAAAGCTCACAAGATGTGGTTGGAAGGCAAAAGTGACACCTGTGCTGGCCAGGAGGATAGTGAGAGAGGTGAAAAAGAATCCACAGATCACCACCAAGGCCATCCAGGTGAATCTGGGCTCTGCTGGTGGCAACATCTCCAGCCAGACAATCCAACAGACACTACATACTGCTGGGTTCCATGGACGTAGACCAAGGAGGATGCCACTTCTCCAGATAAGGTGCACAAAAGCCAGTTTAGCCTTTGCAAATGTTCATCTGGACAAAGAAGAACACTTTTGGTCTTTTGTTTTATGGAAACAAAAATTGAATTGTTTGGCCATAATGATGTATTGATGATTTGGTGTAAAAAAGGAGAAGCCTTCAACCCTAAGAACACCATCCCCACTGTCAAACATGATGTTGGGAACCTAATGCTTTGGAGATGTTTTTTCAGTCAATGGGCCAGGGAGTCTAATCACAGTAAACGGCACCATGAACAAAGAGCAATAGATCAAGATTCTCAACAACAACATCAAGCAGCCTGCAGAGGAACTTGGACTTGGGCACCAGTGGACATTTCAGCAGGACAATGACCCAAAGCACACTGCCAAAGTGGTGAAGAAATGGTTATTAGACAGCAACAATACCGTTTTGCAGTGGCCCAGCCAGAGTCCTGACTTGAGTCCAACTAAGAATCTGTGGAGGGAGCTAAAGATCAGGGTGATGGCAAGGAGACCTTCCAATCTGAAAGCATTGGAGCTCACTGCTAAAGTTGACTGGGTGAAAATTTTAGTGGAGACTTGCAAAAAACTGGTCAGCAATTATAGGAAGCATTGGATCACTGTAATACCAACAAAGGCTTTTCTACTGATTATCGAGAAGGGTATGAATTCTGGACATGCTACTTTTCATACAAATGTAAATAAAAGCTGAGAAATAATTTTTTTCCACAATGATGCCTCTTGTACATTGTGTTATTATCTCCTGGGAGACACCTGTGTCATTTCCAATCAAGAAAAAACTTGCTGGTTGAATAAAAGTAACTTTAAGTCAAAATTTGTCAGGGGTATGAATAATTTTGGACTTGACTGTATACAGTTATGATGTATATAATGGTTATTAAATATAAAGGGGGAACTACAGAAGGTAATTTTCACATGACTGCTATTTGCCTGTGTCTTGCCATTGTGCGTATGTTGAAATGACATAACTTGTCTCTTGTTCAGGGTCCATCGTCTGAATGGGAGGCACAGGAGCAACACCTTCTGGAGATGTTTCCAAAATGCACTGTGTCTGAGGCTCGAAATGCTCTGTCTATCGCCAAGGGAGACATGGAGGAAGCTGTGCGCCTTATCATCGAAGGAGACGTCCAGCTCAGCCCTACTCCACTTAATGTAAGAAGAGACAAAGATAGGGATGGGACGGAGTGAAATATCCGTGTCCAGAACAATTGAAAAAACATGTGAAAAAGTATATCATGTATTGCCCCTTGTTTATGGCATACTTGACTGTGCAGAGATTTGGGGCAACACTGGTCTATTATTAAAAATAGCCTATAGTGATTACGGTAGGTCTATGTCAGGGGTTCAAACTAAGGCCCATGGTCCAAATGCAGCCCTCAGATCATTTTTTGTTGGTTCTCAGGCTTCCTGCAACTTGATCATGAAGCAGAATGTTTTTTCTGTAAATTTAAGTAATTCTACCACTAATACCTCAACAGCATCACATTGTATTGTGATGCAGACCTAACATTAAAGTTGTATTGCACAACAATACAACTGGTGAAGGGACCGTCATATGCTTGTCTTCATGGAGATGTTATTACTTTTCCTGGAATATTCCATGACATTAAACACATCAATGTAGCATTTATTAATTATGGGTGTTGCTCAAAAATACAATTATTCTGTCTGTGAATAGGGTTGCCGCTCCACAGATCTGACCTGTAATGTAGCCTATTCTGTAGTTGTCTCCCTTGAGATAGATAGGTTTAATCTCTAAAGTGGAGCTTTTTAAACAAAGAACAACATTTCCATGGAGACAACCAAGTGACGGGCTCTCCACCATAAGAGTTGCACAATGCACCTTTTCATGTTCCAAGTTTTATTAAGGATATGGTAGCTCTATCAAAGCACCTTTAAATGCACCCGTCAGACTGACTCACTGTATCAACACTGGTCTGTGGCCCTCTGCTTCGAAAATATGCAGCCCTCTGTGAAAAAAGTTTGGATACCCCGGTCTATGTAATAGAACTTACACACATGGACTATTCCTTCCTGGTTTTACATATAAATAATAATTTAATGAACTCAAGGCCATGAGAGGTGCCGCTTTTTCCATAAACGCTGTGAAATAACTGTGAACATTGTCAGAAGTACAGCATTCAGTACAGCCGCATATCTTGAAGAGGGTGTCATGGGGTATTAACATATAACCATATAATTTAAACATATAACCTGTTTAGATCACCATGTTTTATCACCCTATGTTGTTTTGAAAATGCTATATTTGCCAAAAACAGTTTATTTAAAAATGTAATTAGATTCAGTTTTGTTTTTGATGCTCTGTCTCCTTTGAGGGGAGGGGCAATGTGGTGTGGTGGGAATCTGGGAAGCACTGCAGTGAGTCTCCTGGTTACGCAAGCTTGTGGTTTGAGCTTTAGTTTAGACTTGTTGGTTTGAATAGTGCCTTTGAGAAACCGCAAGATTACTCAAATGAATGATTCAGGAAACCACTTTTTTTTTGATGAGGGAGAAACTCAGAGCATGGTAGAAAGCTAAAAAATAAATAGCACAATGCCCCCTCTTTTATACTAGTTATCATTCCATCATGACTATACAGATATAAATCCACTTTTATTATGTTTTATTTCATTTTGGCATGACAAGTATACTCTTCATTTTTTCAAGGTTAACCAAGGAAAGACTGTAACATCAGTGGCAGACCAAAAGCTGAAAGAGAGCATCTTGGAAAAGTGAGTGAAGTTGTGGCTTTTTATATTTTTTTCTTTTGTATATTGTTTTATTATTTAAAAGTGCATGTCTTTGTATTTTTATTTACATATCAGTTTTGTGATTTCCAGATACATGCTTGTGGACAGCGAGGAAGACAACAAAACTCATAGACCAGTTGCCCCTAAAGACGTGAGTCTATATTTCCTCCAGTCTTCTACTCAGTTCAGTCTCATTCATTCATATTTATCTATAAAAACCATCTCACAGGCCCCGAAGAAGCTTGTGCGTTACCATGACAACCAGGTGGTCACAACAAAAGGTGAGCGTTACCAGCTGGTGAAGAAGAATGAGACGGAGGAGATGAAGAAGACTTATGTTAACCTCAAACCCGCCAGAAAGTACAGGTTCCATTGATGACTGGTCCATGATTCTAATGCGCAGCTACTGACCATACTGTTTACATATATTATTTATTACTGAACTCTTTTAAATCATTCTCCAGTGCGCATGTGGCTTATTTAGAACACTGGTAACTACTACATGCATTTTAGTTTTATTATTGGTTAAAGATGTACTTTGTAACTTTTCTTGACAGGTTATTGCTATGCTTTGAATATTCCACAGTATAGCATACAAATGTTCATGGATTTCATTCCCTGTTATAGGACTTTTCAATAAATATAGGATGATTATTTTTTTTAATTGTTATGGCAACCATCATCTTTTCCATTCTTCTTTGACTATGTAAAAATGCCTTGAAATGGAAGGGATTCTTGTATTACGGCAAAGGAGAAATTCAGTTTGTCACCTGGACAAACGTTTATTTAGGTCGAAAACGTTTTGCAGCTCACCCAAGCTGCTAATCAGTTCATATTTCAGTGTTCTCTCAAATGTTAATGCTCCAGGATTTGTTTACAATATGCACTCCGAACTGAACACTTATAGCATATATTACTAAGATCATCTTGAAAATCTGCAATGAGCAGGCTTGCATCTACACAAATCTGACCAGTTAATTGACCTAGTGGCGCCACTTGCTTGTCCCCATGGAGATGGATAAGTTTAAATCCTTACGGTGGATCACTTACACATACACATCTCCCCTAGAGAAAACCAACTTGAACCCTTCATCAGAAAAGTTACACAGTCTATCTTTAAATTGTTGCTTTAATTTGCAGTAGGAACTTTGCATAATAATAAGTGATCATGTTGTGTTGATTTTATGCATACTTGTCTAAATAGAGGTCTGCAGTTTTAATTTAAAAAAATGTTTTCAATAATTTTTGTCTGATTGATAGGAAATGGATGATATTTTTGCATTCTCATCAGAAACTTGCCTGTACATAGATTGGTTGAGGTGCAAGTATTGCACAAGTGAAACTGGATCATGAAACGAACCACAAAAGTGCAGAAATAACAGATTCTTTAGATTAAACTGCACAGTTCTTTTATTTTTATTGCATAATTGTGAAGTTTTCTATTTCTAACATATACTGTATTTGAGTAGATCTGATGTTGCACTGACAATTTTGTATGCTTTGCTTCTCATTTCATCAAAAAACCTTGAACATAGATCTATATGACTGTAAATAGCTAGGTTTCTATGGTGCTTGCTAGGTTTTATTCATGATGAGTGGTTGTGGCTAGCCAGGACATACCCATTCCCAAAATTAAAAGATTTTTTTTTTTTTTTTTCTTTTTGTAAACATGCCATGCATCAGTGATTTCCTGTGTCCTGATTTATTCTGTGTTCATTAATTGTGGCACATGTAACTTGACTATAACACATTTTTTATTTTGGTTTTAATTAGTGCAGTCCAAATTCTGCCAGTGCTTTAAAACAAAAAATGTTAATTGTATTTTTATAGTGTTTTTATCTTCAAACTAGTGCTACTATAATTTTGGTACCATTCATTTGGTATTTAGACAGGCAGTGTAAAGCTTATGAGGTATGTCACAAATGTTTAACACAAGTACATGCCATAGACTGTAGATATAAATGGACACAGCTAACCTGTTAGCCGGCACGTTCCAAAAAGGAAATGATCATGGGCGCTCTTCCGCCTCCATTGACTCTGGTCCCAATTGACTTTACATTGGAAAACTTGTCATCTCTCTGTAACTGCTGCAGTGCGCCTTGTCCAGGTATAAGGGGAGACAGAGTACTATAGAAATTGTCCATTGAAATGTATAGGGACACTTCGTAACAGCAATATGGCGAATGTCAGCAAATATCCCACCTGCTCCGCTGCCAAGAGCCAATCGTATACTGAACTGTACGAGTGGTGTTCCAATCATGTTGCTGTTTCTTCCTCTGATGTTCTTCTCATGCCTTTAGTGAAGTACTGTGCATGCACAGTATCAAAATAACCTGAGAAAAGTGGCTTTTAAAGCTTTATTTTTATACAAAGCAGCCAACTTTTTAAGACATTATAATCAAGTTTTGGTTTTTCGATCATATGGTTTTCATGACTATCAGTAATCGGAGACTGCATATACTGGTGAATTGTCATTCATTTAGAGGGCCTGCTCTTATTAACCTGAAATAGAAGCCCGAAAGCGTCTCTGATATGGCCACTGAGTGCAGGGACTTTATATAGAACAACTATGATATTAAATCAAATGGCAAGCAGTTCACTTTGCTTGTGCTGCCTGACAAGAGCATGTACATCAAGAAAAAAAAAAAAAAAGGTACCCCTCACAGACCTTTCTCACCTTTTCCGTTCCACCCTGACCCGTTTTCATCCCTGCTCATTATTTTAATCTTAAAATGACCCTATTAACCCACTCTATGTGACCCTGGTGTTTTTATTTAGCTCTTTTGTCCATAAATAAATGTGTATTCCTAAAATAGAATTTGGCTCCAAATTTGTGCCTAGAACTGTCAGCCCCAGTGAGCTTCATTTGACTGGAGCTGAATACTATGGATGACATCACACTTTCTTAGTCCATTTCTTTATACAGTCTATGGTACAGGTATTTGAGGAATTACTGGGACTTGCTAACTGAACAATTATTTGCAGTATCTAGAAGTTCAAGGACTGAATTCTGAATTGATGTACACTCCAGTTCAGAGCTCTGTAGATTTAATGGGAAATTGTACTGATATGTGTAATATGACAGCTATTACCTTTTATTTGTATTATTTTTTGTTTTTGTATTTTATGTGTGTGTACTGTTAATGTGCTTATGCAGTTTAGGCTCTTTTCATTTGAATCCATAAGTATGGCTGGGGAATTTCTTTAGTCATTTTCTTTGCCAAATTCTGTATTTTGTATTTCCAGTAACATTTAGTCATATGCAGCTGTAATGCAATCAAGATGTGTTGTTACAAGCCAACAGCATTGTGCTTAGTGTTACACTGTAGAGACTGGAAGTTTTAGTTTTAGTTTTAGTCAGAATAATTTGGGTTCCCAGCAGACGCACAATTTATAGTAAATAAATACTAATTTTTATAAACAATTTCTGTCTTTTCATAATTTCGTGTTCTGTTGAACAAATAATTAAGGCACATTTATTTTGTGTTTTGTCTTTTATTAAGCAACATGCAGTAGAAATTCTCCAGGAATGAAAATCTGTGACTTCAGTTCCAAATGGAATTGGGAAACACACATTCTTCATTTGAATGAACACTTCTGAATGAAAACACACAACATTAAAATATTAACAAGATCAACTGAAACACTCGGTGCCATATTTGTTCTGCAAGGCACACAGTAAACATTATAAAAGCAGTTAAAGCTCAGCTTTACTATGGAAGTAGGACTGCTTCAGAGTGGAAAAGTGACATAAATATCCTGTCTTTTGGATTCTTTGTAAATATTCCACAAGGATTGGCACTAAAACAAATCAGGCCTATCTTCTTATGTACACTATTAACTTTTCTCTAGTGTATCCAAATATATTTTGAATGGTTAACCTACTCAAAATTAGCTACAGAATATAATGAAATGAAATGTGAACACGAGGTTTGCCCATAACAGTGGAGGGAATCATCAGAACAAAATGGGGGCAGCGTCACTATGGATCAAAACACTGGAGTGTGTCTGTGGTGCAGTATTTGGCTGCGAATGGAAGCTACAGTTGTGTCATGCTACTACTGCCAAATGCATGGCCTTGACATCAGAGATCATTTCAACTCAAACATTAATACATGAGTAAATCAACATAAGGTATTTGCAACCCTCTACATTTCATTTAATGTTGTAGTCAGTGAAACATGAATCAAACAAGGAGTGTAGTCTAAAGATCAGCCCTATCTGTCCCAACTTAATTAGAAAGAATATATTTGTCAAACTGAACATATGCGTTACTTTAAATTGCAACCCTACATACATACCCCTGCTATATAAATGTAATGTTTAATGAACCTGTATAGCCACTAATATGGTTATGATCGTTCCCTTAAGCTGTATAATGAGCAGACAGAAAAATATGTTGCTTACATAGATAAATACAATACTTCAAAATACACTTTAATTTGAACCTGTTATAAAACTGTTGTGAGACGGATTGCTATATTATGCGAATACAGACCACTCCATATGTACCAGTAATAAATGATATAGTGATAATTCAACACTGACAAATGCAGCAAACATACAAGAGTGATTTAGCCTCTTTGAATTAAATAAAAAAGGTGCTTCGTAGGCATCAAAACCGGTGAGTATCTTCTTCTGGAGTGATGAGACAATGGCACGTGAAGCAGAGGATTCAAAATGGCTTATTGCCATGCACAGACGCGTAGCTCCATGGTCTTTATTGATGCCCTACTCTTTCTACACAGCAGTCAGTCACATGAATGAACAGTTACAGTCTCCTTACACTAAGTCTACAGTGGTTTCATCCTCACTGGTAAGCTTTAGCTCGACTCCTGGTCATAGCGCCCCTTGATCATCATTTTAAGTAAAGGTCCAACCTGCAAAGAGAAAAATGTAAGTTTTACTGTGCCTTCAAAGGTGCAATATGTAACTTTCTTTAGAGTCAGTCGCCTGCCTGTTTCCATGGAGATTGTATTGTATAAAAGGCTCCAGCGCCGCCAGCACGATTCAGGTTGTATTATTACAAGCAAATAAGTTCAGTACAGACTATAAAGTCGTTTTAAAGCACCCAGATAATCAGTTCAGTGTGACTTGTGGGTGCACATGAACACTGAACATTCTACACAAATGAACTGACTTTATGTCATATTTAAGATGCAAAATGTTTCCCAAATTCTCCACTGACATGAATGGGATTCCTGTTTAACCGGAAGTGCCGCCACAAAAAACGTGGTTGAGGAGCATTTAGAGAGAAAGGTGGGCGGGGCAGGATAAGTTGGATACAGTATGAAAATTAACTTGGTAATCGTAATGAAGACAAATTACTGGTCAGATCTATGACGGAGAAGCAAGTCTGCACAAAGTATCTAGTATCTAATACATATCAGAAAATAGAAAATGTTCAGAATGAGAAGTGTGCCCTTTCTACCACTTTTCTTATCTACATAAGCTGTCTGTCTTTCTAATAAAATATTAATGGTCTATATTTTCAGGTTAATTTTGACCATATAGAAGTAATTAAAAAATAATGATTATAATATAAATTATAGGCTAACTGTGATATTGTCATAATAAAGCAGACCTGTTTTGGCAGAGGTTTCATTAGAAAGTGGCAGACAGACTATATCATTGTGAGTCTGTGTAATTCCTCATTTGTCCAGTAGAGGTCCATGATAGAAAAGGTTTCAAAGTAGTCAATGTTTTTTTTTAGATGACTGCCAGATACTGCAGCTTAACTGACTGTAAAAATTAGCACTACACAATGACATTCCTTTGTACTATAAGAAGACAGCCATAAATATTCATGTTAATTGGGTTGCTGGAGCGGTCAGCGTGCCTCTGGGATTACATGCAACAGCTGACCTAAATGTAGCCATCTTAGCACATGTTTGATGTTCTAGAAGAAGCCTGTCTGCATGTGCCTATAAATAGATAGATCATAGAGGAAAGAGAGAGTGGCTTTACTTCATGGGGGTCTCCTAGTGCCTCTCCCAGCATCTTCTCAATATTTCGCATAATGGCCACCTTCTGATGAGCCTTTAGTGGGTATTCTATCCTCTTAGGCGTAGGTGCACCCTGGGGTGGAAATAACAAAGGCATATGTTAGGCAGAGTACAGGTGTGACGCTAACAGAGGCACTGCTCTGTCTGAGGCAGGGGTGTCAAACTCAAATTCGCAGAGGGCCAAAATTAAATACTGGGACTAAATCGTGGGTCAAACTAAATACTGAAAAATTTCAACATCTGCATGTTTTCTCTTCTTTCGAGATATGTAATGTTAAACCTTTTCCTATTAAAATAAATGTTTAATAATAGTTTTGCTTAAACATTAAATCCAGAACAAGCATAATATAAAATGATATCAAAATTTTAAATAAATAATGTCTCTATAGCATATCTGTAGCCGACAGGCCAGCTCTAATACATATTTGATATGATCTCGCGGGCTAAATATAATTATACCATGGGCCAAATTTGGCCCCTGGGCCTGAGTTTGACATGTCTGGTCTGAGGCTTGTTAGACTTTAATCTTGACTTTTGTTTAAACACATTCTGACCATAAAGAACTGATTTAGCTGGAATTACAACAGGTGAGCTGAGCTGTGCTGTTACACAAGCCCCTCTCAAATAACATTAAAGTCACAAGCTAGTTAGCATTACCCAACAGTTTTTCAGTTAGTCACTTTCATGTTTTTGTAGAAAATCAAACACCTAAACAGGATCATGAACATTTGTACTGATCACATGGTCCTGAAAATGTTGTGTTTTTCTTGAGTTAAGACTATATTAAAACCTTTTGACAGTGTGTGCATGCATTGTGTCACCATGATAACTGCTGAACATTCAATCATAGATATATATGTAGTAGAACACCCCCAGCATGATGTCAGTTTAGAGTATCCACAGTGTGAGAAAAATTAAGAGAGTGCATGAGAGCTTACTTTGTACCAGAAGTTTACAGTGATTGTAATTCCACCATTTAACAGGGACTCAATATGATGCCACCTGAAACACAGAAATAATTATACATATTAAATTAATTCATGTTTATATGTAATTTACAGTTTTCCATAATTCTGACTTTCTGAGACAATGACATAAATATTCTGAATAGGAAAGCACCAATATTGTTACTGGTATTTGTATTCTCTCTGATCTAAATGGTCACTACCTAATCATGAATCAGTGCTAGTGCAGCCTTTGCAGCTCAGTGAGTTGGAGGTTTTGTCTATTTACTGAGGACACATACCGTAAAATGTGTATGTGTCTTCTTTATTCAGGTTAAGGCACTGGCACCCCAAAGTCAAAAAACAGTAAGAGTTCAGATTTCATACCCTCCCTTTAAAACCGCAGTAATGAAATTTGAATCAGAAAAACTGGAAAAACATTAAATGGTGCATCTTTCTGGAGGCATTATCAACAGAACTCTAAGAAAGCATCAAGTACCTCCATAACAAAATTATAAATGTTATAAATTACAAATCCGCGAGTTTGAACACTTCTGCATTACTACACATTATTTACTATGACAACTGGGCTTACTTGAAATTATATACATTATACATCAATATGGCTAACTAGGCAACATTGCTAGTGCAAAAATTGGATCTTAATTTGTTTTATTTTAGCCTGTTAAGATAATAATTAGTTATCAGTAATGCCTTGGGTATGCAGACATGAAAACAAAAAAGGCCTTGGCGGCAGTTTACCATAATACAGGTACATGAATCATCAACAGTGAGGAAAATGCAAGCAATACACACCCAACCGGTCCCAGCATGTTACTTACCAATACATGGGAATATAGAGCACATCACCAGGACCCACAACAGCTTCATAGCCAACTACATTTTTAAAATTAGGAAACCTCTCATAGTCTGGGTTTTCAAAGTCCACCTGGAAGAAGAAAACAAGTGAGTTATTCTGTGAAAAAAGGGAGTGGTTCATATGTTTAAAGGCTATATACATTTTAGACAGATTTTGGACAATTGGGACGATAATAATAATGATAATAATAAAATTCTCTGTGCCTGTGCAAAAAAGAGAATTACGCGTAAATGGCAGGACGTTTAACAGGGCCCACCTTTACTAGAGGATTGGTTCAAATTAAATGTAAATGTAATATAAATATATGCTAAATTCTTTACAGACTGTACTTGTTTTTGTTCTATTATGTTTATGTTTATTTATTAAATATGGGACAGTGGACATTAATCAGCATATGTTGGTACAGCATGTAAAATCCAGAGTCAGCCTGCACGGCTAACTTTCATCTGTAGTCCCGTAGGGGATTTGGGGTTATGCAAAACCTTCAAAAAAATAAGGTGACAAAAAGAAAAAAGGGGAGTGGTTTTGCACTGAAAACGAGCAGAGACTGACCTGGCTCTGTCTGTCACACGGGTGGTGCACAGGATATGGATACAGACAGTCAAACTGATCTGGAGGGAAGAGGATGCATCTCTTATGGCCTTTAATCTGTGCAAAGAAGTTCTGCTGCTCGTCATAATGTGCAGGCGTCACGTTCCCTACAAGAAAAACACCATTCAAAACAATAAAATAAACATAAACATACATAAAATAATGATCGTAAACATTGTTTTTAAAAGTGCTCTATAAAAAAAAAGATTTATCAAACAGCAAGTGCAAAAACATTACAAAAAATCTAAATATTGCTTTATTTTTTCTTTTTGAGTTTATATATCTTCTCTCCCAGAGTCTAAAATTTTAATCTTCAGACAATCTGTTATTCAGATCAAGGCATGTACCGGTCCAAATTTCATCTTTAAGTTTTATTTTTTTCAGTTGAGCAAGTACATGAAAGGATTTTCATTAATTAAGTTGACCTCGGGTTAATAACCACCTGGTCAATGCCCAATCTCAATCTGCCCAGTCTGATCTCTGAAGCTAAGCAGGACTGGGCCTGGTTAGTACTGCTTTCAAAACCACGTGCCACAGAGTGGGGCAGACTACTGCTGTGTCTATAAGCAAGACAGTTCACCTAAACACTGCCTAGTAAGGATGATTTGTGTGTGTGTTGTGTGTATGATTGGTAGAATGGAGTGGTCCAGGGTCTGGTCCAGGGTCTGGTCCAGGGTCTGGTCCAGGGTCTGGTCCAGGGTCTGGTCCAGGGTCTGGTCCAGGGTCTGGTCCAGGTCTGGTCCAGGTCTGGTCCAGGGTCTGGTCCAGGGTCTGGCTCTGTGCTTAGAGACAGCAGTAGCGTAATAGCACACATACCCTCCATGCCGATGAGCAGCAGGTTGGATGTCAGCTGGCCCCAGTTCCTTTTGGCTTGCTGCTTGTTGATCCAGTTCCAGTTGAAACCCAGAAAGTCAACGACAATCTTCTTCCCGACAGTATCATTGAGGGTCTGCTGAAGGTACACCCTGAGATCACAAGGGAAAAAATAATTTGTATTCTGGTGCCATGTATATATATATATATATATATATATATATATATATACATATATACATATACACATATATATACATATATATATATATATATATATACATATATACATACACACATATATACATATATACACACATACATATACACACATACACACACACACACACACATATATATATATATATATATATATATATATATATATATAATATATATATATATATATATATATATATATATATATATATATATTTATATATATTTATATTCCATATTGCCCACCCTAACCTCAACGTCAAGATGCATAACATTTCATATTACATCTAACTGCTGAGATTTGGAAGACAAAAAAGAACAACAATCAAAAAGAAATGAGACTACTCACAACAGATGTAACTGTTTATACACCATTTCAATCGGAAGTCAGAGTTGATTAGACTTGGTGTGTATGTAAACACAGGCAGTATCAAGAGCAGAGGTCACAGATGCAGCCTCAGTCTGTCATGTACATCTGCACCAAGTCTGTTACACCCAAGTCTATTACAACCAAGTCTGTTACACCCAAATCTGTTACACCCAAATCCTGAGGTGCTGCAACTTCCACCATGACCATAAAATAACAATTTCTGTATGACACCGCATTAGGCCTACAAATATAGACTTAGAGTTAAAAGTGCACTATACAACTTTTCTGATTAGAGTCTGCCTCCTGTTTGTTAAGAAATACCTTGAAGAACACCTGTCTCAATGTAGACAGAGTTCAAATTTAAACCCATAGTATGGACCATTCTAGCCAAAGCATTAGCATCTCTATGGAGACAATTAGGTGGCCGACCTGCCACCAGAAAAGTTGCAGAGTGGACTTTTCTGGTGGAAATTACCACTATTTTCTCATGAAAATACAAAATTTCCCTAGTATGTTCCATGGTATGGTATAAAACATACATCTATCTCCATGGAGACAAACATTGTTCATTTATTAAATTATGAGCACTCTACCCTTGTTTGGAAGATTGCGCTAAAAGTGTCTGTTCCTTTTATTTTAATCAGGTCATTATTGCACCTCCCTCCTCCCTGTGGAAGGTGAGGTAATGTCTTATCCATTATGCAAAACACTCACTGGTTGACTCAAAACACACACTGGTTAACTACGATGTAATGACTTATAATCATTCATGGATGTGCAAAAATATGTTGATGAATCATTATTGTGGACTGCTGTATCCAGAAAAGTATTTTTTAGTATCTTTTATAAAACTATTTTGTGACAATTTTGTTGCTTGTTTAGAGGAAGGAAACTGGATAATGCAATACATCTGACACATGCAGGTAGTGGTTTAACAAGAAATGTATTTGGTTCTTAGCGATGTAGGCCTATATCATGTATTGCCCCATCATTATTATGCATTACCCATAATGTTTTGTCATTACTCATAATGTTGTGTCATACCTCTCCCCGTCCTCCTGTTCCTCAGTTTCATGCAGTTTCTCCACAAACTCGCTAAATTTCATCTCCATCCGTCTGGACTTGGGGACAAAGTTTTGAACATTGCACATTTTCTTTTCATCATAGTAAAGGAATTTGTGGTTCTCTGAGGAATAAACTGAGAAATCCCCATTGCCGATGTTCTCCTGAAGGTACCCAATGTCCCACTTCAGAGCTGGATACACCAAGTTGGTGTCTGTTAACACTACTGGCTCCTATGGAAAAAGATACATTTATTTAGTGTGTTATTTTATTATTTTATGTGTTTTTTTCCTTCTAAAAATAGTAAGGCATGCAAGTAGATACTAATTAGTGTGTGCAAAATTGGCATCACACAAATAAAGTGATACCACTGCGCACGAGGGCTACGTGACAGTCTGAAGGTACACTCCATGCGCGCTCCCGTGCGCTCTAGTGGCTCTAGTGCGCGTTGCAAGAGAAGGCTCTTCCTTCAGGAACAGATTAGAGCATAACAGCACAGCAGCATAGCAACATCTGTCCCTTTGGCTCGTTTACGTGCGCGTTAGCTCAAGACCTCTATTGTCGGTTACAGCCAGTGGTTACAGCGCAATGTTTATAATGTAGTCCTGTCTTAGGCAACAGTCGCAGACTTTGGCACTCGTGGCGCGATCGCAGAGTGCACAACTTTTGCACTTTGGCATAAAACCAAGCACGAGTCTTTGTCTAAATCACGCGCGCGAAAGATAGTGTGGTAGACATGCAGAGTTCCACCATTGGTAGCCAAATTAACCTTCAGGAACAGCGTCAAAGCATTCTGTCTGTGACTGACTGAATGTAGGTCGTTTTATTGTTTGTTGAGGTACACTCTAGCCACAGACAGGCTTACATTTTACACGATAAACCGTTTTCTGTATGAACGCTCGGTAAACATGCTAAAGTGAAAGTGTCCGCGGGTTTGTTGTGCGTAACGGGGATGGTCACGTGACACGCACATGTGCGCTTGAGGTTTTTCAGTAGACTGTAACGCCTAAGCCTTTGTTATCCATCTTCGGTTTAGGTCCAGAACAATGTGGTATTCTCACAGACAATGCATAGCCTTTATGCTTCCTCTATTATAGGCTAATTGTAGCCTATATACAGCAAAATACCCTAAATGTTTGCTCATTAGTTTGGCCATAGCCTCGGTTCACAGCAGGTTACATTTGGGCTGTTGTTTTATCAGAGGCAGTTGAGGCAATGATTGTATGTTTATGGTGTGACCGCTTATGCTGTGTCATCCTGGCTGTGCCAGAGACAAATACAGACGTGACTGAGCGCATACAGGAGCTGTGGATATAAGACAAGGCCACAGCAGAGCTCTGACAGGTGCTGCTCTGACAGGTGCTGCGGCACAGGTGATGGGATCAGTGTTAAACCAGAGGCTGAGCCTACACGGGTGTGACACATGCATCCCCCCAAAGCTCACTGCAGCTGTCTGCTACGCTGTGATACTGTAGGGCACTCTTGTATGTAGGCGAAAGGTTTGTGTACATTGGACTTCCTATGAGATTTATGTAAATATTTTACTTTCACTTTCATAAGGGCTTTTCATTTTCATTCAGAGGAGCAGCCTACAGTAATAACACACATAGTAAAGTTATATTAATGACTTGCTGACAACACAAATTATTTTTGGTCACCTTACACTCTTAAAACAAGAGCACCTAACGTTATAGTGAACATATCCTGAAACAGACAACTCCTAGCCCGTTTGAGTCAAGGCGTTACCCAGTGGCCATAGACTGTGGCGTTACCTCGTTGTTGATGAGCGCCTCGGCCCGGGGGTCAGCGTGAGATAGCCGGGGGATAGCTTTGGTAGGAAAGGTGTACTGCCGCAGCTGAGACTCGTCCCAGCCCCGGCCCACGACTCCGGAGAAGGCGGCAGAAGATTCACTCGCAGACGGATCCGCCTCCACCACGGTGGCCGCTGCCATGGCTGTCACTGCCCCGGGAATGCAATGAGTGCGCAGTGACCGGCTTGAGCCTGGAGACGGCCCAGGAGAGCTACACACACGCCCTCATGAACACGTAGTCTAATTCACAAAAATCAGATGAAGTCTGGGTGTCAGAGGAGCGGAGATGGGAGCGACCGCTAGTGTTTGGAGCAGGTTTAGAGCCAATGTAAAAGTGTAAACAACGCGGTGACAGAAACTAACGACACCACAGAGACACACTTCCACTGGCACGCGCCAGGGCCCAGAGGCACAGCGACCCCGACGGCCTGGAGGATGTGTGAGTGCTGCCTGTTGTTGTTTACTTTCACCAGCAGAGGGAGACATTTCTCTGTAATTGACCCAAAACTTGAACACTTCGGTTCACTTTTTCTTCTTTGTAGATTTATTCCCTGCTATTTCACTGTAAATATAGTATCAGATACACTGTATCAAGAACTAGTAAAGAGTAGGCCCAAATGTATTCTGTGTATATGCACTGTAGCAAAAAACATATCCACACAAGTTTGAGTGAGGAGATGTGTAATTATGGCACGGAGCTTTGGAGTGGAGATTCTTGAACATTCAAACTTAAAATTCAAAAACGTTGGGGCATTGATGTGTTATAAAATGTTTTTAAACTGTAATAAATCAGGTATTAATACTGCAGGCATCTTTTATGTTTCTTCTAAGACCACTTAAGATCAAAGTTTAAGATTTATTTTAGTTACAATAGTTTATATTGATGGATCTAAAAAGCTTCATATACATTGATATACTGTTTCTGTGTTGGCCAACTTCATAGGAAAGCACTGTAGTCAAGAATAAAATGAAGGCACAGAAGTGTTCAGGTCTGGAACACACTCTGGGGCTACTGAAACACAATTAGTCCTTGTAACAATAGTGCCTACTTCTTAATAAATAAAATTGGCAAAAGCAATCAGTATAATATAAGATGGCCACGGAAATATTTTAGTGAAATAAAAAACAAAAACTCACTAAATAATAATAATAGTCTTCTGTATCATGTGATTGCCTAACATACAATGTTATAAAATATTGCACAAAGGAGCTAAATATGGGAGAGTGTGTGGATACAGGAACTACTCTAATAGAATTAAACTGAATCATAACAGTCCCATCATTCATCAGTCTGCATCTTTGAAATGTAATACATCAAATAGTTTGAAGATTACTTCCATTGTAGACAATAGTGTAGTGGGGTAGAAAATTCAACATTTGAAATTAAAATATTACATAAAATTGGCAGCAGTTTAATGATTTGTGTGACTGGTTTGCTGTGATGACCCACACAATAAAAAACTAAAAATATCCATTGTTATGTTGATTTATTACTGTGATGGCACAGCAATGGAGGGACCCAAAAAATGGACACCAGACCAACTGAAAAAAAGAAGAGGTGAATTTATTTTATTATTTATTATTCTACTGAAGTAGCTTGCAGGCTGGAGCGTGGCTGGAGCGGGTAAGTATCAGGCTGGAGCAGGCTGGGATGACTGTCACGACAATTACACTGGAAGTAACCTTGAACTCTTGGCCCTGCTGCACCTTTCTTGTCAGACATTTCTTCATTCATTGATGACATTTCGTCCAGGAGGGGCAATATGTGGAATCCAGGATAGACCAGAGCATCTGCCCAAATGGTCTATGGAGACATGAGAGCAAGTATTAGAATATTTCATCTTCATCCAGCCTTTGCAAGTCTGTTAGTTGCTTCTAAGCATTTGGGCAACTGGAGGTGTCATTTAAAACATGCATTTGAATCTGGAAGCAGTTCATGCTCACGTGGAAAGGACTTCAGATGGAAGGTCAGTGATGTAAAAGGGAATTGTTCTGCTTGTCAGGAACTGGGATACTTCATTGGTAAAGGTGTTGCAGTTGTGCTCACAAAGGCAATATTTGTCATCTCTAAAACACAGATTAGGAACTAGTCAAATTTAAAATACCAAAAAACACAAGAAAAGTTGATTTATTAAAAGATTAAAAGGTCCTATATTACACAAGACTCTTTTGAGCTTTAAGCCATGTTACAGTGTTGTTACCTCATCAAAAACAGACCTGGAATTGTGTTTTCATTCACACATGTTTGAATAACTACATCTCCAAAGCTCAAAATACTCTGACCCGCCTTGTGATGTCATGAAGTGGAAGTTTTCCAGTTAATAGCTACATTTTACCTTTAGTTCAGTAGAGATCAACAAATCCAGAGCTGAAATTATCCAAATGATTCTAGTGAAGGTGTATGGACTTTTAAAAACACGGAAGAGTGCTTCATGCATGACCATGTGTGAATGAAACAAAACACAACTCATGGTCTGTTTGCAATGAGGAAACAACATTATAACATAGATCATAAAATAACGTGACATGGGCCTTTTAAAAATGATAAAATGTCTGTATGTGCTTTCTCTCAATTAGGAAAGATAGCCCATGAAGATTTCCTCTGATACTTCAGTTTCTCCGAGCTCCACGACTGTATCCGGAGAACCCAACACGGTCCCACCCTGTACACAAAAGCACAGACACATGTGAATGTTACATGGACATAAAAAGTCAAGTCTTATGTGATTAATCAAAATTATAATTGAATCATGATCAAATGGTTTTCCAGGAGTTCAAATTATGGTGGAATATATTGTGTGTTAAAAGCGACATACACTAAAACAGGACTAAAACATTACTAAACAGGACTAAATCAGGACTGAACCAGGACTGAACCAGGACTGAACCAGGACTGAATCAGAACTGAACCAGGATTGAACCAGGACTGAATCAGAACTGAACCAGGACTGAACCAGGACTGAATCAGAACTGAACCAGGACTGAACCAAGATTGAAACAGAGCTGAACCAGAATTAAACCACAACTAAACCAGAGCTAAACTAGAACTTAACCAGGTCTAAACCAGGACTAAACAAGACCTAAATCATGACTGAACCAGGACTAAATCAGAACTAAACCAGAACTAAACCAAGCCTAAACCAGAGCTGAACCAGAGATAAGCCAGGACTAAACCAGAGCTGAACTAGAACTTAACCAGGTCTAAACCAGGAATAACAAGAAGTAAAAAAGAACTGAACCAGGACTGAGTGTTGGGATGGGCCCAAAGGTGCGCCTGCGTAGACTGTCAGGTGATCAGTTCTGAGACCGGGAACAAACCAGGACCAGACCGGGACCAGACCAGGACCAGACTGGGACCAGACTGGGACTGTGACCAGGACTGAGACCAGGACTGAGACTGAGACCGGGACTGAGACTGGGACCAGACCTGGACTAAACTGAGACTGAGACCGGTTTAGTCCAGGTTCAGTTCTGGTTTAGTCTTGGTTTAGTTCTGATTTAGACCTGTAAAAAGCAGTGGACTAAGTGTGACATCACTCATAGCTTTCGGATCCAGTCAAATGAAGCTCACACGACCAGCAGTTATATGGGATATTAGGAATAGGAGTGTAATAACAGACAAGAAAGTGAAATAAAAATGCCAGGATTGTGTAGAGTGGGTTAATTCTGACATTTTAAGATAAAAAAATTATGAGGCTCACGGTAACAGTAAAGTCATATGTAAAGTCAATACCATAGTCATATAGGATATAATATAGTCCTTTAGGAGCCAGAGTTGCCCCCATGCTCACTTCCTATATGGAACAGAGACCAGAAATTGTGCACCACTCTCTTCCATTTTAAAAAGAAGTTTAAATGTTTAACTCTGTGAAGATTCATGAATTATGATACTTGGTTTGTGCTATAGTACTTTGCTATACTGTTACTAATTTGTTTTGTTTCCACTTGCATATTTATGAATGTGAACTGGTGTCAAGATGATGCTATAAAAAGCTCAAGCTTCAGCCTGCACCTTTTCGGTCTGTGTATGTTCAATATGACTGTCTGTGGAATGTCAGAATAAAACTATGACCAAAATAAATTAATCAGTCAGTCAAACGTGGCAGCTATCGGGTTAGCTATGTCCATTTATATATAGAGTCTATGAGAGAGAGTATGGATATGAGTCGGTCTAGGCCTGTTAGGCTAATTAGTTTACTTACTTATCATTCAGTGCATTATAGGTGGAACAATATTTTTATGTGGTCAGTTTTTATTGGTGCTTCTTCTTCTTTGTACTAGTGGGAAAATGTTGGTGGATAAGATTTCATATGATTATGATTATGTGACTCATTATAGATACAAACTTACTACCTAAGTGTTGCATTCTGTTATGTATTTATTGCAACAGTATTGTACATTTAAAATACTTTTTAGAGATAATTCTGGTTTATGGATTGGTTTTATTTGTTTGTCAAAATGGGTTATCATGACAGGCCTAAGTCCAGCTCAGACACAACCATGTAATCAGATTTGTTCATTTCAGTGGCTGCGTTTACAAGCTCACCAAAATCTAATTTAATATCTGATCTAGACCTTTACAAATACACTTAAACATGCGCATTGCACAGTTTGATGTAAGTAATTAGAGGGACCATGATCAGACAGAAGTTACATGATTTTGCTATTTACATTTCATTTTCATAACCTATTAGCTCCAAAGGTGTGATAGCAATCTGGTTTTGAGTGTGAATGCAAACACAGCCAGTGATGGCTCATCCTTCACTTATCACTTTGAACAAAATGACCTTTCCATCACCTCAGATTAAGAGAGTTTAGGGCTTCCCTCAATGATTCTTCCACTGTGTTTTTGTAACTGGAGTGCCTTGAGTCTCAAACTCAAATTACCTCAAACTTGCAAACAGACAAAGCTGCAGAGCAGTTCCCCTGCAGATTCACAACAGCAGATTTGCACATATTACATCCCAAACTTAACTTGTATTGTTCTTTACTGCTTGTACAGCACTTTGTAAACCTTGTTTTTAAGAGTGCTTTATAAATAAAGATGTATTATTATTGCAGTATATTCTCCAGTGCTGGTGTAGTTGTGCAATTCTACCACTAAATGACCCCACAACTTTTAAAATAATGTATTAACGATCTAATCCCCTCCATGATTCTACTACTGTGTTTTAATATAACAGTATTGTACACACATCTCACAGTTTCTTGAAATGTTGACTTTCTTTGTAAATGTTAAAAACTTAAAATATAAAAAACATGAGAAATAGCTATTGACAGGGACCCCTGCTTGTCTCAGTGGAGCTAGATCAGTTTAATGCTACATTGTGGAACAAATCCTGGTAAAGCAATATTATTTCTATTCTGTCCCTCATTTTTGTAATGCAATTCTGTTGGTTTAAGTTCATCTGTAACACTATTGTTATCCTCGGTTTCTCCAGTAGAGGGAGACATTACATTGTAAGTTTACTTTTTTGGGTTCTTCTTCTGTAATTAGTTTGTACGTGCAGCGCCATCTAGCGACCTCCATCTGTAAACAGCGGGCAAGTTATTAAAAACGGCACTGGAGGTGTTCTGACCAAAATGCACCTTTCTTTACAATCTTCTTGGGAAACCCTTGGCGAGGCATAATCTGTAAATTAGATGTGACTAAAATAATATGTACTTACTGTGTTATTTCCAGGAATATTTTATGTTTAATTTATGTATGAAAACGTTTTTTTCTGTTGCTGGGAACAAGCTAATGATAATACTAGCTGTATTATACAGCAGTAATGCATTCAAAACTGACTGATTGTTTCAGCAGTCAAGGCAGAACTTCTGAAGAAGGGTCTCTCGACTGAGAAGTTATATGGGCTTGGGACTGATGCGGCAGCTGTCATGACAGGTAATTATTCTATGCAACATGATTTTGTTTAGTATTGTATTTTGTCTGTTGAATTAAAGTTTAACACTTTTTTTTAAATCTAAGGTGTGTGAACGGTGTTGCAAAGCAACTCAAAGACAGCTTCCAAAACTTGTGGCTGTGGCTTGTGCTGCCAACAAACTGGCCCTGGCATGTAAAGATGCTTCTAACAGTGTGCCATATATATATATATATATATATATGGCAACATTCAGGAACCACCTGAAAAACCTGTATATGTTTTTTAAACACAGTGCAAATAGAACCGCCACTTTGAAGGCTGCATCCCTTACCCTGGGTGGCACTGACCTGAAGGTTAAGGTAACTACTGTCTGATACCATAATATCTATTTTAATCAGTGGTAATTAAAATAATTGTCCCTAAACATTCACAGGAAGTGAAGGACACGCAATGGCTTTTGCAGAATAAGGTCATACAAATGCTGTAAAGGAACCTGCCTGCTGGCCTTGGGGCCTTGTCAGAGGAGGCAGAGATTAGGGAACAGACAAAAGCCTTTACACTTTTTGTGGGACTTACAGATTTGTGGCATCTGTATACCTTCAGGCAGATGTTTTGCCCCACCTGGCGTGTCTCTCAAAAGTGTTTCAAAAAGCACATGTCAATTTTTCACATCAAAGAGCAGGTAACTGTGATAACTATGCCTAATACAGTTCAGTTGTGATACTTGGATTTTTTCTATGCATGCAATATATAACTTTTGGGTTCTCATCACCATCCAGACCCTCCTGGATATAAAAGAGGCAGAGCAGATGCCGATCCAAGGATCCTTCCTGTCGCGCTTGCACAAGAAACTAGGGGATCCTAACAAGCTTGAAGCCTTTGAAATAAGTTGTGAGGCTGAGAGGGACAGGAGGGGGCAAGATGTCCAGGAGCAGACAAGGGAGGCACAGTGGTGCAGATTTGAGCAGCAGGTAAATGATAATGTTTAAAACCCTTAAAAATATAATAAACACACTCTCTTTATTGACCTGTTTCAATGGTGACTGTAGATTCTTCCTAAAATGTGCTCATCTCTTTATTATAGGTCATCCAACCCTATATTACTGGTCTGGAGACAACTGGAGCCTTCCATGTCCTTAGACCTCAGTTGGCTGGCTTGCCTGATGATATGACCATTGCACAGTTGCAGATGTTGGCAACAAAAATTCAATCCTGACACAGAGAGGATGCTCCTTCAAGAGTGGTTTTCTTTCAAAAACCATATCCTTACAGGATCATTATGGGTAAGTGAACTGATTGACAGACACAGTCAGTCTGTCTGTCTGTCTCTCTCCCTGTCTCTCTCTCTCTCATGTTCTTTCTTTCTCTCTCTTTCTTTCATGTTCTGTCTTTCTTTCCTGTTCCCTCTCTCTCTCATGTCCTCTCTCTCTCTCTCTCTCTCTCTCTCTCTCTGTTCTCTCTCTCATGTCCTCACACTCTCATGCCCTCTCTCCTGTTCTCTCTCTCATGTTCTCTCTTTATTTTATTCAAGAACAAGAACCAGGAGGAGCTCCTGACTCTTCTGGCGACTGAATATGATGAGTGGTCAGACCTCTGCCCTGCCTCAGTCTCCTTGCCAGCATTGCCGTGACTGTAACATCAGTGAATTGCAAGCAGGGTTTCTCAGCTATGAACAGGGTAAGCACATAGAAATTCACTATTCCTTAGAATATTTAATTACTTATAATTAATAATCCGACCAACACCATCTCTCACACACACACCGCTTTCATACTAGGCAATGTGGGTGTCTTGCCTAAGGACACAACAACTGTGGCACCCGGAATTCCCAGTGGTCTCCCATCCAAGTATTACCCAGACCCGGCCTTGCTTGGCTTCTGAGATCTTGATGGGATCAGGCTTTGACAAGCCAGTATGGCCACAAACAATTTCATGAAGCACTGGGCCTTTTAGTGGTTTACTGATAAAATTGAATTTGATTTCATCCCCAGAGAAAAACAGATTTCAGGAACAGGTTTGAAGAGGAACACCTGTCTGCCTGCCTAAGAATTTCCATCAATGGGCCAGAACGCAAGGTGGTCCCTTATGATCGGGCACTTGAGTTATTTTTCAGAATGCCTTGTAAAATGAGGTGTTCTGACAGGACATGCACGCTATGCTTCAACTAGGCTAATACTTTTGCATTGTTTCATTTAGTTGCCTTGTTGTACTTTTATTAGTTTTTTTGTAATCTTGTCCCCCCTGCCTATCCACTTAGCACCACACAATGCTTCTTGTTCTGTGGGAAACACTGCTCTCCCCTCTCTCTCCTCTCTCTCCTCTCTGCCCTCTTTCCTCTCTCCCTTCTCTCTGCCCTCTTTCCTCTCTCTTTCTTCCGTCTGTCTCCTCTCTTCCCTCTCTTTCCTCTCTCTCCCCTTTCTCTCCCTTCTCTCTCCTCTCTCCCTTTTGCCTTCTCTCTGCCCTTTTTCCTCTCTCCCTTCTCTCTACCGTTTTTCCTCTCCTCTCTCTTTCCTCTACCCTTTCTCTCCTCTCTCCCCTTTCTCTCCTCTCCCCCATCTCTTGCTTCTCTCTCCTCTCTGCCCTCTTTCCTCTCTCCTCTTTCTCTCCCCTCTCTCTCCCTCTTTCCTCTCACTCCCCTCTCTCTCCTCTCTCTCTCCTCCCTCTCTCCTCTCTCTCTCTCCTCTTCACAGGGGGTTGTGGGGCGGCTCCCTGGAGTGTTCCCATCCCTGTGGGAGATCCAGGGATGAGCTGAGCCTGATCCCCCTGTTGCTCACCCACCCACTCCTAATCTGAGGGTCTCTGTGTTAAACGTGTTAATGAAACAAAACACAACTCCAGGTCTGTTTTTGATGAGGAAACATTATAACATAGATCAGAAAAAAGCCTAATATGGGCCCTTTAAAACATTTCTGACAGTGTTTGTTAATGTGTGCATTGTGTGATCATGGTAACCACTAAACATTCCACCATTAGAGATACACGTAGAGCACCCCCAGCATGATGTCACTGCAAAGTATTAATAGAAAAGTGTGTGTGCGCCTCACATCAGCCTGACCCTGGGCCCTTGAGGTGCTCCCACTGCACATCTCTAAGCTATAAATCCTATTAGTCAGGGATTCTCTCTCTCAGGCATTTCCCATTTCCCTTTCATTCAGGTGTTACGTGTGAGAAACCAGACTTCCTGTTCCCACAATGCATTTCTGTGGATACTCTCCCCAATCTGCACGTCACTGTTTGAGAAATATACCTACAGTGTTTAAATAAAGTGAGGAAATAACAGTATTAATCCAAGGTGAATTATGTAAGTTTTCTGGAGGATTCGTCAAATGCTATTTTTTATTGCTTTGTCTGGAATGTTTCACAGTGTGATATAAAACCTTTCTATATTCATGGAGACCAAGCCAAACCAAGTTACTGGTCAGGTCTGTGGAGAGGCGACCCCACTCAAAGTCAGAATGCCTGTTTTTTATAGGGATTTTTGAGCTGTTTAATCATACTGTGGAACATTCCAGGCAGAGCAATGACATAAACATAGAAAGCAGGTGACAGACCCCCAACCAAAAAGTTACATAGTGTGCCTTTGAGTAAGTATGAGAAGGCGATATTTCACATAACAAAAAATACTTGGTGTGGTTAAAAATAACACTTGAAAAATGTATTAAAATAGTTAAAATATAGTGAGTATGTGACTTGTGTTTGTATGTGTTTCTTGCACATATCAGGGCTATGTGCAAGAAATGGGGTAAGGGCCATTTGTTAAGTAGTTTTATAATATTTAATACAGATCGGGGAAAGCTTTTCATTGGATATTGGTGGTAACAGAGCAAGTTCTTGGGTCAAGTCAGTAGTAGAAATGATCAGGTTCAACATTTGTCATTTTCCTTTTTGGATGTTTTCTGATCCACAAGGGAAATTAACTGGACACAGTAGTTCCTCACAGCATATTATAATAATAAAGAGAAATGAATGAATTTAGAGAAAGACAATGAATGTAAGTTTGTACATGCTTTTTATGTTATGGTCTAGAATGCACCCCCCCATACACTACCATTCAAAAATTTGGACGCACCATCTCATTCAATATGTATACATACAGATGACATCAAATATATGAAGGAAGATATATGGAATTATTTATTTATTTATTAAGAAAAAAAAGTTAACGCCAGTATTTTCCTTTTTATAGTTTATATTCAAATCCTCTAAGTCAAAAAATAATAATAATAATAACTTTACTACATTAATTCCATATATTCTGCTCCATAGCCTATATTTGATTACTTGTGTGTGTATCTGAAATGTCGAAAGTAGTAAAAATAAGGAAAAAGCACATGGTATGTAATCGAACATGTCCTCTCTCTTCTGCCTGTCTCTCATGCTTCAGTGCAGATCCTCCCGACAGCCCCAGCCTCACGCCCTCTCAGCGGAAGTTCACAGCCCTTTGTCGGGGGCCCTGTCACTCTCTGGGAGACTCTGTGGATGCGGTGTCATAACAGGTCACAGTGTACGGGAGAAGCGCCTAGTTAAGTGTCAAATCGTCCCACCCAGTTAATGGTAGGTATTTCTGGATTTACAAGTACGCCAGTGTGCGTTACTTTACTTTGAATGTTTTAAAGTTGCACTGTGTAACTTTTTGGTTGGGGGTCATTCACGTGCTTGTTTCTAAGGAAATGTTCTTACATTTATTCAATTACATGTGGTTTTATAGTTCAAAGATAGATCATCATCATAGATCTGACCTGTGACCTGGTCTGGTTTGGGCTCCATGAAGATAGAAAGGTTTAATGCCATACTGTGAAACATTCCAGACAAAGCAATAACATCTCCCTGGAGAAAAGCATTTGACGGACCCTCGACCAGAAAAGTTACACAATGCACCTTTAAAATTTATAACATATAGTCTCTGTACATTTAACAAAAAGAAAGAAAATAGTTAAAAAGATCATTTGAATGTTTCCTAGTACATACTGCATTTGCTTTGGATCAACATAAAAGGGGACAGTATTTATTTAGGATTAAACATTTATTTTATGTGTAGTTTTTTAATGCCATAAAGGAGTAGCATTATTAAGTGCTTTATAAAACTGTAATACAAATTTAAGTTTATGGATCTAAATGAATTTAACTATACATTATCAGATGCATTTATTTATTTTCACTCCTACTTTCCGACTCAGTCTTTGACATTCAAATTCTAAAATATAAACACATTGGAGCATGTTTGTTTTTAAGTTACCGGGGAATACTTAAGACTAAACACATATCATTTGTTTAACCAGGGTCTCTGTAATATTTGAGAGTTCAGTTTGCACATTTCCACATATTTCGCAGATATAGGCTAAGTTAAGACAGATTTGCAATCATTTCATGTCTATTGCTCTGAGTTGTTCTAATTTATTCAAGTACATTTACTTCAGTAACTTTCTAATGAAATTCTACTTCTTAGTACCTAGTAGTACCTACTTCATTTTCGGACACCCTTCTTTAAATAGCCAAATATTTTTTACAGTGTAATAGTACTCTTTTTCATAATTAAATATTTTGTGCGTAGTCTACAAGTAACAAAATACCTATGTTAATGATATAATTTGAACATGTTAAATATTATTTTGTTTTTCTCATTTTGAGCCTGTTCTTTGAAAATACCAGATTTTGTGCATTATTTAACATTTTGTCTTTCAAATTCTGTTCGCTTCAAGGTATAAAGCATTACTTGAGTAATAGTTTCCCCAAATATGTTTGTACTCTGACTTGAGTCATTTCTTTGACCACTTCTTTGTACTTTTACTTTGAATAATATTATTTTGAACAGTCTTAACTGAGTACAGTTTTTTTTTTTACATTTTTTGCTTTGCTTTTGTTTGGCCAGGGTTGGCATATGTGGAATACTTTTATTTTTAATAAAAATAGCTTGTAGAGGGACATCATCACAAACTACAATGTCTAATAGATTTACAATTCAGCAATTTAGAGTATTAAACCAGGACAAACAAACAAATACTTAAAATGTAAAATACCTAATAAATATAAATTCTTCTTCTCATAAATTTCTCTTTCTCTGTTGCCAGGCGCTGGTTGCCAAGCACCAGTCCTCCCAGCCCTGCCATCCATCCAGTCGGCCCGCGGGGGGTCACCAGCGCAGGGGGGCGGAGTCTCGATTATGCCTATTATTTGGTAAATAAGATGTCAACAAGGTGTTTCCCTGACACTTTATTGAGCCAAAGGAGGAGAGTGCAGGAATGAACTACCCCGCAGTGAATGGGCCCACTAATCTCCTCTTGTATACCCCATCGTCTTAAGGGTTTGTGGGGTTGGGTAAGGGGAGGGTGAGGGGTACAGGGGGGGCATGCCAGGCGAATGCTACCCCTGCCTGGTACTACTTTTCTTGGGGCAGTGATGGTGTGTGCGTTCGCTGTGCTATCCTGGCAAAGTGTTTATAAAAGGCACTTGTTTGGGCACAATACTTGAACTAACTTTCTTTGAGCTGGCAGTGTGAATGCTCCCAAAGTCTTTTCCCAAAGCTCTTTAGAGGGAGGCCAGCTCATTGAGGAGCCAGAGGAGCCCAGGATTACCTAGCCTGACGGTGGTGCATTTCCGACAGAGCTGATTAGGCAGTGCTCATTGTTAAATCGACCAAAGGAGAGGCTCTAGACGAGAGAAAAGACCTCGAAATAGGTGGGCCTGGAGCAATAAGACAGCCACAGGAAGCCCAGTGCGGACCAGCCAAAGTTTTCCCAACAGTTCTTAAGCGGAGGTGCGCCGTGAAAAAGGAGATTAGCATACAAAATGAGAGAATGAGATGGCTGTGTATGTGTGTGTTTGTGTGTGTGTTTTGTCATGGGTAACGTGCAGCATGCCCTGTCCACCCCCAAGGTCTTGTCCGTCTGCACAAAGTTAATTAAACCAGTATTAAACAGTGGGGAAAGTTCCAGGGGCTCTTTGGAGGATTACACCCAGGATTTGTAGAGACGGAATTGAGAAAGCTGGTTCAATTGAGCACACTTTTGTTAGCTCCAATCAGCATGTATAACTGTCACTAGTAGAAGAAGTTGGGACAGGATGTTTGGGGCGATGTGTACAAACATGTATTATTCTTTTATTTCAGTAGAAAACACCAAAAAACACAGAGACAGCTATGCACAAAGTACAACTATAGGACATACTGTGCAATAAATTAACCATGTACAGTACAAAGTGCTTCATTTTATGTACATTTAAATACAAGGGCAGGGCGGGCGTGTGGAACCGTCAGGCTCCTGAGCATTATAAAAGTATAATAACTGAACTATATGTTTACAAAGGGATGAAGGACCTCCTGGTCATGTGATTGCCAAATTGTAAAACATTTTACAGTTCAATAACTTACAACAAAATGTTTTGAAATGAAACAGCAGCCATAAAATACCCAACAAATGTAAAAGGCTTTAAAAACAAAGTACAAAAATATACATATTTAAATACATTTAGTAAGGTCATAAAGCATCCTCTTCACTCTCATCATTGTGCTTTACAGTTTTGTACCAAACTCACAAACATGATTTTTATAGTGCAGTGGTACTTCAGAGGGCAGCTAATGGGAATAACAAGAGGACAGTCCTCATTATTATAGATCTAGGTTTGTGTATTAACCTGTTTTTGGCACTTAAAATTAATCACCAATAACATTTACTGAGCCCAGAGATTTTTATTTCAAAGGCGTTGTCAGAGCACCATGCCTAACTTTACCCCCATAATTCTTTTCTCATGTACATTGTTCGTAGTAAAGGCCTCTTCTGTTTTCACATTCTTGTCTGTGGTGTCCAGTATGTCACTTGTTTTGAAGATAAAAGGCCTTTTCATATTCAGGTGTCAGTGTGAACATAAGATTCTGGTATAGTGTCCTGTTGGCACAGATGTTGTGAATGCCTTGGTTAGCTCACCTCCTCATGTCCCACACATAGGAGGGGCCCTCAGTGCTTCTTCCTGAGTCGGAGGTTCTTCCTTCGGGCCCCGGCGCTCTCAGCTCTGCCTCTGCTCCTCTTCACACAGTAGTACTTGGTCACTGTTTTTCTGCACTGCTCACACTTGACCGCGCAGCACCAGTGGAACTTACAGTTACAGCTGGAGATGGTCTCAGCCCTCCTCTCCTCCACGGCCAGACCACACTCTCCACACAGCCTCTTACAGCTCCTCTTCTCCCACTTGGTCAGGTGTTTGCCCTTCTTGAGACACTCACGCCCCTCTGTGCCCGCCAGGCCCAAAGTGCGGTTCTCCAGGCAGTAGTCAGGAGAGTCTTCCAGGTGAACAAGCTCTTTGCGTGAGATGGAGCTGAAGGTCTCTGCAATGGCACCTCTGCTGGCGGCGCTGTTGCCCGCTCCTCTGAGCAGGTCCACTTTGAGTGCCCGGTGGTACTTCTCCTTTAGGTAGTTCCCCACCTCTCTGAACTCGGGCAACTGCATCCAGCAGGTCTGTGTGGTACAGCTGCCAGACACGCCATGGCATTTACAGGTGCGCTGCATGGTGCCCTTCACCGCCTGGGAACAAGAGACTCATCGGTATGACTGTTTTTCCCATTTATTTAGCAAAGCAGACAGTACACACAGATCAACATGACTTCACTGAGCACTACTTTTACTACTTTTAAAGCAATGGCAGCTCCAAATTCTTGGTGCTAAGGTCTTCCATAGGGATGCACACATAACATGATAACAGTGCACCCCCGTTTGTTTCCATGTTTGTATTGCTGTTAAAATCACATGTACATTAATCACATTTCATTAATTAAGTGACTCAAAAAACCTTAATTATAGGAAACATTTCACTTGTAACTGTACACTAATGTGTGAGGTTGTATATGTTTAACTAGGATGAGAATTAAACTGTCCAAATTAATTGAAACGTGACAAAACAAGGACAAAATGGTTTGCAATAAATGAGTATAGACTAAAAGTAACCTTTTAAATATGTTAAACCCTTAGAAAACCTTAGGCAAATACTATATATTGCGCAGCCCTAATCTTCTGCCCTCCCCTTTTTTGCAGTACTGACAATATTCTTGTGTTGCTGTATGCGAATTTCAGTTGCAATTTTACGGACTTTGTGTCTCCAGCACATGGAAACACTGGTTATAGAACATATTTTACTCAGCTAAGCATGCGCTTACAGATATGGTGTCACTGACTGTGGCACAATATTAATGTTAATACTTGTTGCTGAACTTTAGTCTTTGCGAGCATTTTTGAAGATGGACCAAGCAACACAAACAGAAACACTGTGAAATAATATAAACATCAATATTTGTCTCATGTTTCTCCTCATGTGTGAACACCGATAAAAGAGTGGAGAGGACCCACACTGTTTGACTGATGTGTTGTCAAATCCACTTATTGTACTCAAGTTAAGAGCTAAGCCTGAATGCGGACAATAGCTGAAATGGCCTCACGCTATTGTCTCCTTGTATCTCCTGACTCTGCCCAACACAAAACAGCTGTGGGATGAAAAGCAGCTCTCCCTGATTCAAAGTTTCACATCGCGCACCATTGTCCCATCCGAAAGTGCAGACGTATTTATTTAGCGTCTCTATTATCAACATGTTTTCACCCCATTGACTAGCGCAATCAAAAAGGAGTTATTCTCTCTTTCTCCTCCATTTTTTTCTGTTACATTGACGGTCCAGGTGCCGTGGGGTTCCGAAACTAGCATAAACAAAGCCCACTCTATCTGCGTTCCTGTGCTCTCCTCTGGCTCCCCGTGGCTGGACAAAAGCTAACATAAATGCAGGATCCTTATCACAAGAATAAAACTAAACACTTATTTTCAAAAGCAGCGGCGTACAGAGAGTTGTGAACTGTCTGGCTCCGCGGGGAGTCTAATTAAAGGGGTACAGATTTTGGATTGGGGATTGTTATAAGAGGTTTTCAGCTCTTGTTAATGGGCTCTTCTGGTACAGCGAGCACACTGTTATCTTTGGGGACGAGTGGCACCTTGCTTTTGGGGATCTGAATGGGGCGCTTGGGTGGCACAGCTCGGTTCAAGTTGGAGAAGAAGAGGAAATATTGAAAAGGTGCTTTACACTCATCCATGGTTCAGAGGGCTCGGAGAGATGATCAGCTTTAAGCAGGATGCCCAACTGTGCTCCTCATGGGTGCTACCACAAAAATCATATCGCTATCTGATTTTTGGAGCTGTCAGGCTACTGAAATGTGAAATGTGAAAATTTTAATAGGCTTAATCATAACAATAATGGGCAAATAGCCCCTATCTCCTTAATTAACTAGTTATTTAGCCTGAATCAGTCTTAGAGGGGCTGTACCTGATATTTACTGTCTTAAAAATGTAAGAAACAGAACTAGTTCATTTTAAATGTTTTGCAGTGGTTCCAAGTTATTATTGTGCTTTATGCATTGCGAGCATCCTAATTATTCACTGTGATGAGTTTATAAGCACTTATAGCAACTGCCATGATAATGTTAACAACAACTAGCATGCTAATACACATATTGGACAAGAAAATGATTTATAAATAAGTTCGGATAGTACACAGCAGACTTACTTTGACCTGAAGAGCTCTTTATACAATATATATATATGTACTGGAGCAGGACAAATTTTGCTCAGGTATATGGAAAAAAAAATCAGGTACATGCTCTTTGATAAATCATACTTAGTAAACTATTTTTTAAATTAAGAATTAAGTCTGGCTATTATTATTTTATTATAAGGTGGCACTGAAATCTTTCTGATGTGAGTAATCGGATTTCTTTCTGATTATTCACGCTTAGTTCAAGTTCACAGAAAATTACGTAATGTGGCGAAGACAAGAATTGAGTAAAAAATGATTTATTGAAAGTGTTAATTAACATTTTACATTGTACTTTGTCTTCGTTAAAACACTGTAAATACCTTGATTAACCTACATGTGCAACCAGATGTTGGTAATCAGATTTCTCAAGGGCATGTAAACACCGAAAGTCAGATCTAATAATTGGGTTATCTGATTACTCTAGTTATCTGTTTTTACTGACTGTTAAATCTACCCACTCTCATATTATAGATCTATAGTGTAGCCGGACTGTACCTTGCGTCCAGCCTCATTGTTGTGCAGATTCATGGCTGCGCGGGCGTCTTGACCCGTCTCCAGAGCATCCACAAACTGTTTGGAGATGGCCTCTCCAAAGCCCACATTATCACTGCAGCCTCCCCACAGCCACCCATGACCACCTGAAAGCACCAACACAAGTGTAAAGAACAGTGCTGTATCCCGCACGTGAGTTTGATCTGCACTATTTTGGGGAAAAGAATCCAATTGTAAGTTTTCTCAAAGTGCGTGAGAGTAAAAGAGTGCACATACAAAAGCATATGTAATTCAGAGTCTAGCATGTGATGATACTCCCATCCTCCCTGCTTGCTCATGTTAAAATCATGAATGTTGAACCAAATTCCAATAGTGACTAGACCATAGAAAAGCATTTTAACAATATGAATTTTAGCTGCCCCTTCCTCTGGTCTGTCAAATGTTGTGATGTCATCTGAAAACCAGCAATATATAAATGCCATTTCAGAGCATGTTTGTAAAAGTCTAATTTACAGACACAAGAATTTTCTATAAAAAGGATATTTTTTTGTAATTGGCATTCTATTACCTAAATTGCAGCTTTTATGATTTAGATTTGATTGTGATACATTGTACAGTCCTAATGTGAGTATGTGTAAATGCTGAGTGTAGAGTAGAGGATTACCGCGTTGTCCATTTCTACTATCGTCACAGCCACAGTTATCAAAGTCCCCCAGGCTACAGTTCCTGGTCAGAGTGTACATGACCCCTGCAGAGCTGATGGCATGGACAAAAGCTGCCTCACGGTTTGCTAAAGAGAAAACATACATTTGTTTGAGTTTCACTAATTTAAAAAGAGCTTTTTTAATACAAGTTTATTACAAAGGTGCATCATGTAATTTTTCAAGTGTTCCACAGTATGGCATTACACTTATACTAAGCACAAACAAGTGACCATTTATGGCCAAGTTACAGGGTCAGATCTGTGGAGAGACAAGCCCCCTCACAGTAAGAAAGTATGTTTTTAAGTCAATAAAACGCATGTAATTAAGTGAATTCAAGAGGGATAGTTTAACGCTGTACTGTGGAACATTCAAGACAAAGCAATAACAACTCCATGGAGACAAGCAGGTGAAGGACCCTCCACCAGAAAAGTTACACAATACACCTTTAAATAGGACTGGGCAGTATGGTCATAAAAACTGTACTGTGATTTTATTCCTGCAACAATCTGCTATTTTGGTCAAATCTTGTTTATTTGTTTATTTATATGGATTTTCACAGTCTCCATTTCATTAATACAAATACATATTCATTACATTTGATATTTCATTGCCATAAAATCACTGTTACATCTATCTTCTCAAACAGACACTTGGTCCCACCCACAAAAAGGTTGCGAGTGAGTGACAGCTGAGTTAACCAATTACAGTGACGTGTGAACTCTCAGAAGAAGAAACTTTATTTACCATATTACTCTATTCTAATGTTTTTCCTCATCACAAACATACCTGGAGTTGTGTTTTGTTTCATTCACACATTTAACACACAAATCCTGCATGTTAAAAAAAAAAAAATGCTATATTACCCACTTCAAACTAGTAATAAATTGTATGAAAAGCTTCTAAACAGTGGACTGCAGATGGGCCCTTTTGTTTGGTGAGACTCTCAGACACTTTCTTTGTGCATGTTGTGTTTTGGATTAGTGAGTTTGCTTTGGCTCTAGTGAACGTGGCCACTGTAACAATCTCAAATGGGACCAGTTCAAACCAAGCCAACAGTTCACACTTGCTCTGTTTTAGGTAGACTTTCTTAGACATGGATGTGCACACTGTAAACAACTCCAAAATGGATAATGAAATATGAACTGATGAACTAATACAAGAATTTGAGTTAAACTGTGGCTGAAAGAAAACCAAGTCTGTGAACACTTTTAATCTGGCCTTTTATTGTCTCTTTGTGTTTTGTAATTGTCACATGCCTAGGGACAACAAATCGACAAAACGAGCATATTTGCAATAATCTGTCATATTTACACGGTAACTACAGATGTTCATTAATATGCACTGTACCTATCAAATAAATAAATGTTTGTAGAGGTCTAAACTACAGGTAGAGCATGATTTTCTATAAAAACACAGGATATTTTGTTATACATTTATTATCTAATAACTGTAGCCTTTGCGATTTAAAAATTGCTTCAATGCAAATTGTGATTTTTATTTGTTTATGCAGCCCTAATGAGGTGTAGACTGACCACTGCGCAGGCTGCTGTGAGTGGACAGCTGCAGGGCTCTCTCGGGGCAGTTCCAGCGGTCCCATTCAAACTGGTATTTGCACTCCTCGATGCCACTCTGAGCCCCGGCCGCCACACTGCTGGAGTAGATCAGGTACGCCTGGAGGGAGACACAACTGTGAGTATGACCACACCAACCAGCTATTTATCACTTCAAAAATTTTAAAACTTAAGGATATCATAAGTTTCCAGACAGCAAAAAGGAAAGAACTACCAAAAAATATTCAGAAACATTTCATTGAAAGGGAAAGTACTTCTAGTACTTCTAATAACTTCTACTAATTTAAGAGGAGTACATCTCTTTAAAATGGCCAGAGTCTGTACAACAAGGAAAGGTTTTTGTATTTCAGTTTGTGGGGTCAAAATCTGGAACTCTGTGAGTGGTGATCCCCAAATATGAAAATGTTTGAATAAAGATATGAAGAAATGATTACGATTAAGTATATAGAAGAAGGAATTTAAGTTAATTTGTCATTTGAACGTACACTAAAACATCTTCAAATGCAGTTACTTATTTTATGTCTGGAGTAATGTGACTTACTATTTTAAGAGTCTGGCAGAAGCACATTATTGCATTAATGACATTGTAAAAGAGAGTGGGGGCAAATAAGCGTTTGCTTCTCTCTACTCCTTTTAAGAATGATTTGATTTTCTCTATATTTGTGATTAGTAACTTAAAATAATGACTTACTGTTGATTACTATTGAAATATAATGCAATTTATCATTTATGAAAATATTCAAATAAACGTATTATTATTGTATATGTTGTAAAGCAGAATTACATGGGGGTGTTAAGATTAAGGTAAAGTACACTTTATTGTAGGCCTGTCATGATAACAAATTTTGAAACCCAATATATCGCTACAATATAATATTGAAACTACTTTATGCCACAGACAAAAAAGCAGGACACTCCCATTAAGACAATGTTTAAATAGTATCATTAAAAGCCATGAACTGCAACAAATAAATAGCAGAATTAACAAAAAAATTTGCCATAGCAGTTATTTATTCTACCCTCTACAGCTCAAATCTTATCATGGTACAGAAAAATGTCTAAAATCTTCCCACTATTGCTCCAAAAATATTGTTCCAGCTTTGATGAATAAGTCAATATAGTAATTATTGTGACAAGCCTATACTTTATTGTCCCCGTAGGGAAATGTAACCTCTGCGTTTGACCCATTCTTAGGCGCTGGATCCAGGTTTTGGGCTACGTTTGGTCAGGACTACCATAGCTGGAGGATTTTTAGCTATACCTATAGGTCTCCAGGTATTAATAACTTCTAGACATGATCCTAACTGTCTAGAAGTAACTGATATAATTAACTGGCAGTAGAGGAGCATCTCACCTAATGCCAATGGACATGTTGTACGTCTATACCTACAGTATATCGAAGTATGGACTCAGCGCCATCTACTGATTTCATTCTTTTCACAGACACAATTACTTAAAGATATCAGAATAGAAAGCTATTTTATTTATGTGTATTTAGTGTAAAAAATGACTTTGTGATATATTTAACCCTAAATGTATGTGGGGTGGAAATAGGGGGTAGATGAAAACACTCAAGCCTCAAATACAAATCAACACAGGATTACACAAACATGCATGAACCAATTAACTTTGACTAAATTAATGATATGGTGTAAAATGTACTCTTTAGTAAAAGTACAGATACAAGAGCAGAGAAAAAGTATTACATAAAAAATTAAGTACTTAAGTAAAAGTATTGAAAGCTAAAATTTTACTTAAAGAGTAAAATATATTTCAGATAGATTTTGAGAACTATTTAAGTGTAAAATTAAGTGATTTTGATAAAGAATTGTGCTGGTTTTGGTTCCAACTGAATCAATATCTTAACTTTTCTAGCTGTTTTTATTCATATCATTTGCTTTTGTCTTAAATCACCCCCTCAAGATTACATGTTACCCCCAACTCTTGGCTTTTCTAGCTGTTTCTATTCATACATTTAAACATGCCGCCTCAAAAACATATAATTTGCCTTTGTTTAAACCCCAATAGATTTCATGTTACTTCATTAAGCCTTCCCTATTTGATACAACATAATTAAAACAAGTGCTAGACCTGTTTATTTAGACACTCTCTCTTGTTTAGCTGCACCTTTCTCATGTGTGGACCCCCAGCTCTTGCCTTTCGCCCGCTGTTGTTCAGACCGGGCCCACTATAATATAACTAATATGTCTCAAGTGGAGCTATGGAGTGGTTTCTCGTCTTTCTCCTGCTCAGGCTCGCTAATGATGACCACCCACTACACCACCGGGCTGCCCCTCTCCTCTCCTACCTCTTCACACATTCAACTCGAGGAAACACAGGGGCCCATGATAAGGTCAAGTGCAGCGAGTGAGAACCCAGTGCAACCGAGAATCTTATCTTAGTTGTCAAAATCAGATGCTAAAACTTGTCGAAACGAGTTACTTATTTGAGTAAGTATCGATATAAAAATTTTAAAAGTCACATTCACAGGACAGATATGAACGTTTCCTGAATAGCTTTAGAATGATCTTGGGCTGTATCAAGTATGAGCCAGAGACCAGTAGAGTCAGGAATTTTATAAATCTATCTATGTTGTCAAAATCAGATACTAAAAGTACTCTCAAAACCGGATACTTATTTGAGCAGGTATCGATACTAAAAAAGGCATATTCACAGGATAGAAATGAATCTTTACTGAATAGCTTTACACTGATCTTGGGCTGTATCAGAACAAGTCTACTGTCAAAAGTATTGAAAATTGGATACTAATTGGTACTAAAACTAGTATTGAAACTAGGTACTCATTTGAGGAGGTAGATACTAAAAAAATCACATTCACAGAACAGAAATTAACTTTTTCTAAGAAGCTTTAGACGAAACTGTATCTATACTGTATCAAAACAAGTCTAAGTTGTCAAAAGTATTGAAAATCACACACTAATCAATATTAAAACAAGTATCGAAATTGGATACTTATTTGAGCAGGTATCAATACTAAAAAGTCACATTCACAGGACAGAAATTAATCTTTACTGAATGGCTTCACAATGATCTTGGTCTGTATCAGAGCAAGTCTATCTAAGTTGTCAAATGTATCAAAAATCAGATACTATTCGATACTAAAACTAGTACTGATACTAGAAACTCATTTGAGCAAGTATCAATACTAAAAATGTCACATTTACAGGAAACGAACCTTTCATAGCTTTAGACGGATCTCAACCTGTATCAGAGCAAGTATAAGAGCACATAGATTATTTTGGACCGCTATGGAATTGACCTGACCACTGATGGATTACACAGATCTAAAACCACATGGTGATATAAAAGAAAGTACTATGATTTAATATTGAAAATCACATTCTATGGTCTAAAGAAAGAGTGTTTTTATTATCATCGTGGTATCAGAATCAGTATTGAGTAACAAGTCTATTCCTTAGTATCGAAACCGAATAATCAGGACAACAGCATGTCTATATGTGTCCATTTATTTAACAAACAATACAATCTGTGCATGTCATTTTTGAGGGGAGAAAAGGGGAAGGGAGGAGGATCAAAAGAGAGCTGGCTTACCTTAGGTCCAGTCATCAAGAAATTATTCACTGACCTGGAAAAGAAGACAAGCTTATTTAGTCAGGGAAGCTCAATGTCCTTCCGCAAATTCCACAGTTAACATCTCTCTCATTAGTGCGCCAGGAACACGTGAAAATGAGGTACAACTATTTGGAACTCTGTGAGAAAAGAAGATGAGTTTGGATTGTTTTCAGAATAAGAATAGGTCTGTCATGATAATTACTGTATCAACTTAACTTTTATATGAAAGATGGAACACTATATTTTGGGGTGAGCATTTAACATGGTACTTTGTCATTGTTATTTTTCTGGTCTACGATAAAATTTGAACCGTAAAAGTTTGAATAAATCACTTATATGACTCATTACATATGCAAATTAAGTACTCAAGTGTTTCGTTCTGCTGTTTATTTATTGCAGCTCATAATTTCTTAATCTTGTACATTTCGAATAGTTGTGGTTTAAATCTGCTTTTCAGTGTTTCAATATTATCATCAATTTTTTACTTAGCAGTATATCTCACTTCAAAATTTGTTATCATGACAGGCCTAATTAAATATTTTAGATTCACTGGGTTTGATGAATTTGTTAAGAACTGTAACTCTTTATGATAACTACACTTTTAATAGCCTTAATTAATGTAGCATGGCTTAATTCATAATGAGAAAATTGTTTAGTAAAAACAATTCAGGTTTAGTAACTACATAATTAATATCTTAATCATAACGTTTGTCAAAAGTATTGAAAATCTGATACTGATCAATACTAAAACTAGTATCAAAACTAGATACCCATTTGAGCAGGTGTGGATACTAAAAAAGTCAAAGTTCCTGAATAGTTTTAGAATGCTCTGAAGCTCTATCAGAACAAGTATATTGCTTAATATCGAAATTGAGAATTGTATCATGACACTATAGCAACACTACACTACAAACCATACTCCCAACTCTAACCTCTTAATTAAGTAGTTACTAAGCCTGAATCAATCACAGTAAACTAACTTTGTTCATGCTTTATTAAGGCTAACGAAGGTGTAGTTATTATAAAGTGGAACCCAAACAATTATCTATACATGCCAAACTATGAGCTTCCTTTTTATATTTCTTTGTTTGACATTTTAGGTGAGACTGTATTGTGGTGCTTTGAATGGCAGGATGCATCACCACATGCTTATAGTGTTGTATGTACGTGTGGTATCTTGATATATGGTACTTTCTGACAGTATTTTAGTAAGTTTTATGTGGAAAATGTGGAGTGTGATGGTTTTTGGTTTGATTGTAAATGGATGAATACTTGGATATATTTTAATTGTTTGTTAAGCTGCTAAATCTGGTGTAAAGCATCTTCTTTTATGAGATGAATGTGACAAAACTAAACCAACAGTTAAAATGTAAGGAATTATGTAATTGCAGCATTTGCAGAAAAGGAGCATTGCAGATCTCTTACAAAAATACAAAATATAACATATAACATCTACAATGGCTGGACGATCCTCTTAATCTTCAACATAAACTGGTAAAATAAAACTAAAATAGGCCTACTTCAGCTTCCTGTTATGGGTCACATTTTGAGAACATTTCACGATTCAAAAGATATACTGATATACTAATGTTTAGATTGTTAATTCCTATGGCAACGGTTCTACTTTTTCATCATAGATAAATCCATATTAGAATATAAAGGGATTTAAATGCAGGGCAAAGGAGCTTAAAGTTAAAGTAAAATTTAGGCCTAGCTGCAAAAAAAAAAAACAACAACAAAAAAAACAACAACAAAACACTCTGAATTGAGAATATATTTCACAATTAGATCATATTTTTCATACCTTTCTGTCTGTTCCTGTTGTAATGGTTGAGCAGAAACATGCAAACCCATATCCTCTGCCTGATTGCTTTTATACCTTATATGCAAATGTTAAAAAGCAATTACTCCCAGCCCCAGCAAAAGTCTAGGCATGTTCTTCCATATTGTACAGCCTGCAGGTCTATCCGTAGGTTTAAGAATGATTACAGTTATCAAAACAAAAAATATCCCATCTTGTAGAATGAACATTGCATACCATGACAATCCCATAACTTGATCATTATATACTTCCAAATAGAGGGCAAGATATATATTCTCATAAAACATATATAAAAGGTAAATTCACAATTGTTAAGGAAATAAGCCTACATGACTCAATCTTACCCAAAAAAGAAGTAATAAAAATTACATTCTTTTGTTTCATACGTTACTCGTGCGTAAACATCAAAACACATCAAACTACATCCACGAATTGGCCTTACCAGCATCCGTACGCGTTCATATTGGCCAGCAGCAGCACCACGTAGCAGAAGACCTCCAAATGCATGAACATCCTGACAGGTGAGGCCGCGGCGTGCACTGTCCTACCCTCGCGCTGTGGATGTGAAGTGACTGTGCGTCCTTTAGCGAACCACCAGCGAATCTCCAGTTCTTTCGCGGAGGGGGCTTCTGAAATGGAGCTGCTCTAGTCCCCAACAAGAGATTATCTGCTTAATTAAAGATTTTCCCCCCTTCTTACCCTCTCGTCCAATCAGCGGAGCAGTGCGGAGGAGGACATGATCAAAAGAGCACCCCGGGCCTTCTTATGCCCTCTGGCTCCCATTCACGGGCGCAGGGAGATCCTCTCTTCTCCGTAATCCCGTTGGAAAAAGTGTAACATTGATCCCTGAACGTTGAAAAGTTTATTTAGGCTATCAAACGTAACGCACAGATGATTTTTGAGGATTAGCAAGTGGATATGGAGTCGTTTTAGCTTGATAAAAGTGCAAAAATATAAAGGGCCTGCCAGTGATTGCTTTCATGTCAAACTGTTAGAAGCGTGATTGAATCATCGTTTATCAATTGGCAAGAAGCGACAATGACGCATGATCTTAAAGGTGAACTGTGTTATTGCTCTGTCTAGAATGTTCCACGTATGACATTAAACAGTTCTACCTTACATTTATTAAATTACAGGTGGTTTTATAGCTCAAAAATAAAAACAGGCATTCTAGCTGTGAGCAGAGCTGCCTCTCCACATATCTGATCTGTAACTTGGCCTGGTTTGGTCTGCATGATGATAGATGATAGAGTATTTAATATCTTACCATGAAACATTCCAGACAAAGCAATAACGTCTCCATGAAAAAAAAAAAAGACTTTGACGAACTATCCACCAACAAATTGCGCAATGCACCTTCAAGTTTTACGCGGGCTTGTTTTGTGCGCCAATTTGACCCTGTATCAAAGACCATTTACAGTAGCGTCAACTGTAACGGTATACTAACAAAATTTCACTTAGCTGGGTATTTGAACGTGTTATATAATTTTGCAATGCCTACAATTAACTCAAACGCATTTTTTTCTTGCATGATACGATCCAAGACGGTAGCCTGGTGGTACCTTGCTGACTACGGATCCCAAAAAGGACATTTTCCCAGAATGGTGATCCCCCTCTACAGAAAATAAAAGGTAAGGATTGTGCCGGGCTGAAGAAGGCCAAGCTATTGATCAGATAGAGTGCATTTGCATGACTAATCCAGACGTTCCTAGCTCACACACTAGATAAAGGCAATTCCCCCATAACCCCGTCTGACCCGTAGGTCCCTTTCCTTTGGCGGAGGCAGCCCTTTAGCCAGCTTCTTGTGTGCAAATTAGGATTAGGGAGAAAAGTGATTTGGGGAGGACATCTGAGGGATGTTTTTGGATTGAGATTTAAAGAGGAATGACACGCGAAACAAAAGAAGGATCAATGTGTTGTTTTAGGTATTTTTTTTTTAATCCTAGGAAATGCGAACGATTCCGTTGGCCTACTGCTTCCATATGTCATTATCTGTGTGGGAAAGGCATACAGCATCATGTAACGTGACTCTCCAACCTTCAGACAGGCTTTAAACTATCGTGACCAAAAGGTAAAGGCGGACGGCGCATGGTTTGGCTGTGCGTAATAGTTATGCGTAATGGATGTGTGTAATTAGGATAGATGCGCCACTGTAAAAGGCGCATACCACTTGTCGGGTAGATTGACAGGAGCAGCTATTAGATTCTGTACACCACATATCTTCATTACGCACGGTTTAAAAGGTCTTTGATGTTGAGAACTTTGCGTAGTATTATTACCTGAGCCGATAGGTGGCGCTTTTCTACAATTTCAGCACAAAATATCCTGCCCATTAGAATACTGTACTTCTTATGCAAGCTCGTTGTGTCGATGTATCTAGTCAAAAGACTTTCAGGTGAGATGAGAATACTGATTATTGTATTATTATTATCATTATAGAACCTGTAAATTCCAGAAAGGCCTCAAAAAGTACCTCTTGTATCTTTTTGCGGTGAGGCAGTTATGCTCTGACATGTTTTCCTAGCAGGTAAAAAGTCCGTAAATAGAGTAAGAATACACAATGCAGGATCTAGACTAGGAAGTGTTATACTGAAACTTGAGAATTAGGTTTTGCAACAGTAATTCACCACATAGATATTTCTCTGGAATTTTAAACTACAAAAAGATTTGGGCCTATATTTCAAAAGTATATGGTACAAGAAATAGACGTACAAATGTTTAGATTTTGAGCAGTCCCATCGCTGGAAGATATAAAAGCTGCTGGGCCGGTGCCATCTTCTGGACATATGAAGAACTGCGTAGCCTACTAATTTGTGTTGCATTGTACTTAAACGATTATGGAAAAGACATTATTATATGTAAAGGGATATCTTGCAGGCCAGGTTGTATACACTTTGAAAACAGTGGCATGGTTAGATGAGAACTGAGTGTACCTTCTATCTCATTATAATGAAAAACAATAAAAACAGAATGTTGGATTACATATCAGAACGTTTCTTTTATTATTTTACAAAAACTGTAAAATATGTTAACACAATGTGTACAGTATTTTCTTATAATTCATCAGTGCTGTACTCCTGACACAAACCCTCATGGATCATATCAAAACAATGTAAGACAAGACAATTTTGGACAAATAATCCAAAATTATGTTTCCATTCGTCATTCACTGAGTCGATATAGTAATTATCATGACAAGCCTACATGGATCTGTTCAGAAGGACACCTGATATGGATGTGGCTTTCGAGACCATAGTAGTTTAGCTAAGATGTGTTATTATTTAAATTTTTGTGTTGGTTGATGTGTTGGTTTGGTGTTTGTTCAGACACCACATAAATTGTCATATCCGATTTATGACTTCAGATAGTTACTGTGCAAGCTGAACAATGCAATTCAAACTTTCTTTTGTAGTAATAAATATAGACTGATAACGCTGTTCTCACAAATCTTTATAAAGAATGTAACAAAGTGCCAGGAGTATAGACTGCAAATGAAAAACATGAATAAATAAAATATTAACAGATTTGACCTATAATAATAGTTGTCTCATCTGTGCATTTTCAGTTCAAGGTAGGGTATGTAGCCTGCATTAAAAGGGGAACTACAATCACAACTGATCGTGGGCTGTCAGTGCCTTAACCTGTATGTAGAGGACAAATACAAGTTTTAGGTCAACTAGTTTTAGTCGTAGGATCTGGCAGCCGCAATGTGTGGCTCATACTGCTTTCTTATTGGATAATCAGCTTTTAAAGGGCCCACATTACGCTGTTTTTGATCTATGTTATAATGTTGCTTCCTCATCAAAACCATGAATTTCATTCACATTCACACGAGTTCTTCTCGTACATAGAAAACACCCCACCTTCCACCTAGTGATGTCATATGCTAACACAGGAAGTGCTCCTCTGTCTTTTTAAATATCTTCATTAGAATCATTTGGATAATTTGAGCACTGGAATTATAAATCTCTACTGAACTGAAGGGAAAAGGTAGCTGTTCACTTGAAAACTATCACTTCATGACATCACAAGGTGGAACAGAGCATTTTGAGCTTTGGAAATGTAAAGAAACTAACAATACAGGATTACTCAAATATGTGTGAATGAAACAAAACACAACTCTGGGTATATTTTTGATGAGGTAACAACATTATAACATGGCTTAAATCTCACAGGGGATCTATTTTCTGCAATATGGGACCTTTAAGATCCAAAACAACACAACCTCCATGTCCAAAGATTTTGAATCAAGAACAAATCAACATGTCAAGTATTATCAGTAAAAGTAATATATTTGATTTTAACTCATTTACCAGTTTACATGTTTATGAAATTTGAAATCAAAGTTCTACATTGCCTCCCTTTAAACAAGTCATTAAAGGCCCTGTGCCTGATTTTTCCCATGTATTCAAGCACGATCTGTCTCGCCCCAGTACTGACATATTATATACAGCTGTTGAGGTCTCTTTAGAAATCTCTTTACTGTCAGATAATTAGGAAGTGTGCATTAGAATGCTAGTAGTTGTTACGGTCATGGCAAAACTCCGCTCTGGTCTCTAAAAGTTGTTAAAAGTGCCTCATAGTAAACTCATCATAGTGAATAATTAGGATGCTCAGAATGCAAAAGGTAAGTGAGGAATAACTTTGGAGCACTGCAAACCGTTTAAACAGAACTAGTTCTGTTTTACATGTTATGACAGTAAAAATCAGGTACAGTGCCTTAAAGGTGCACTATGTAACTTTTCTGGTGGAGGGTCTCTACGGTGATGTAATTGCTTTGCTTGGAATGTTTCACCATATCATATTAAACTTAACTATCTCCATAGAAACAAGCAGGAGATTCCACCTGACCAAGATACCGGTCAGATCTGTGTAGAAGATGGCCTGCTGACTGTAGGTGTGCAAGTTCTTAGAGCTATTTTTTTTAAAACATAAATGAATGACTGAAGGAAGATGGATAAGTGTAATGCCACATAGTGAAACATTTCAGACAAAGTAATATCTCCATCGAGACAAGCAGGTGTTGGACCCTTTACCCGAAAGTTACACAATGCAGCTTTAAATAAAGCATTCAAAACGCACACCAAAAACATTAATTTGTCACAAAATATTATAATAGTCACTCCAATCCTGGCAGTAGCACTGACTTTGTCAGTTTAAAGGGCCCATATTACGTTATTTTCTGATCTATGTTATAATGTTGTCGCATCATCAAAAACATACCTGAAGTTGTGTTTTGTTTCATTCACACATGTTTAACACATTAACTCAGCCTATTTATGCTGAGTTCTTCTCTTGAGCAGAAAACACTGTACCACCTTGTGATGTCATATGGTAGGAAGTGCCCCACTGTATTTTTTTTCACTAGAAGCACTTGAATGATTCTGAACCGGAATTGCCTCTCTGTATTGAACTAAAGGTAAAAGGAGCTGTTAACTTGAAAACTACCACTTCATGACATCACAAGATGGAACAGAGCATTTTGAGCTTTGGAGATGTAAACAGCCTAACAATAAGGAATTACTCAAACATGTGTGAATGAAACAAAACACAACTCCAGGTATGTTTTTGTTGACAACATTATAACATGGCTTAAATCTCACAAGAGTCCATGTTGTGTAATATAGGACCTTTAAATAGAAAGAACTTAGTCACTGTTGTTGCTTCCGCTGCCTGTCCGTTGTTTACGGGCTAGGATCATCTCTTTGGAGACTTTTTTGCGATCCGAAGCGAAACCCAGGAAGCACATGAGGTCTATGAACGCTGTGGTGGGGTTGAGCCTCCAGCCAAACTCACTGGTGCCATAGTCGAAAGGAAAAGTGTGGTGGTAGTTGTGGAAGCCTTCACCTGAAGAAGAAGGAAAATTAAAGCCACAAGCGTCACTGAACAGAACACTGAACATGGTTAAAAATACCATATGGTTACCAAACAAATCTTTCTACCAAACAAACTGTGTACATTTGGAAGAGCTAAAACTTTGACCCTTCATGCAAAATGTTGTGTTTTGTAGGGGGCGAATCGCGCATATTGGGCTTTGTATGTGCAAACAGGAGCAAATTTGGACATTAAACAATTGGTTTACCAAAGATTGGCAATTCCAAGTCTGGAATCATTCAAATGATTTTAGTAAAGGTGTATGGAGTTAAAACACAACGCGTCCTGTACCACATGGCATCAGAAGGTGGAACACAAGGTTCCACAAGGTGGAAAAAAATATGTTTGTGTCATTAACATGTGTGAATGATACAAAACACAACTCCAGGTATGTTAGGCAGATTTCTCCATTGTCACTTTAATAAGAGCTTGGTTCTTACCCATAGCGCTAAATGCCACCATATGGTTCTCTCGAGGGTTGATGGTGACATCATAAGGCCGGTTGCCCCACATGTGAGCGGCACTGTTCACCAGCCAGGTGGCATTCAGCTGCAGTGCGTATCGGAAGAGTCCAGGAAGGAAATACGCCACCTCCAGAGACTCGCCCCAGCCCCACCATGGCACCAGAGTGGGCAGAACAAAGCACATGACCACCAAAGACAGGAGGCTGTGTCTGCAGACAGAGGGGGCAGAGATCAAGAAATGTTCAGGAAAGGTCACATTTTGTCCTGTTAATGGGTTTCCTTTTTTATTATTGATACTTTTCTCAAATGAGTGTGTAGTTTGGATACTAGTTTAAGTATCAGATTTGTATCAGATTTGTAATACCTTTGACAAACTCAGTTACAATTTTGTGTTCATTATCTTTTTAAATAGATCAGAGTTGCCACATGTGCTTCTTTATAGCAACTTCAGGCTTTTTTGGGCTTCTTTTTTACTATTCTGTTTCATGATATAGATAATGACTGAAATGTGAGCTACTGATGTTGTTATTGTTGATATACAAATTTTGTTACACATCTTGTTAGCGCTTGTTCAAGTGGTGATACAAAATACTAAACTGATTGCTTCTTTTTTGTGGCTTCGTTTTGTGTGGTTTGGAACAGTTTTGGACTTTTTTCAAAGGCTTGGTCACCTGCTGCTTTCTGAAAAGCTGGCGACCCTAACACAGACTTGTAAAGTATATGTGACAGAGAATTTTTGATAACAGAATTTACCTTCTCTGAAACATCACCACTTGGTCCTCCTCCAGGTCAGACATGTCCAGCTTCTGCCCCTTCTCTTTGACATCTGGATGTTTGCGCACCAGCAGCCAGCCCACATGGGAGAAGAAGAAGCCCCGTGTTGCATTATGGGGGTCCGCATCAGTCTCCGAGTACTTATGGTGCACGCGGTGGTCTCTGGCCCACTCGTAGATGTCATTCTGCACATGAGCAAGAGCAGGGAGGATTAGGTGAGATAGACTTAAATATGAATGCGTCCGATCACCAGATTAAGGTCACTAAACATGTAAAAGCACTCAGATCATATGATTATTTTACATATATATGCAGTAGGTATCAGATATCAGCTTCCAAATACCAGTTCATAACCTGTTTTTACTGGTTAATAAGACTATTCACTGGTTGTAGCTGGCTCAAAAAGTCTCATAGTATTTGAACTTTTTATACTAAAGTTTTTCTATTGTACTTGAAAGATAAATAACAGCTACGTAACACATGTGGATCAGTTTTGTCTTATTTTATTTTGTTTAAAGGAAATGCTGTTTTCAGTCTGTGTGCTGGTATAGTATAAAAATCGGTATCAGAACTAAAAAAAGCTGGATCAGTGCATCCCTAATGCATTTGAGTTATGTGAATAGAGCATTTTTGACTTGTAGACCAACTAATAATAAAGGATTATTTAAATGTGTGAATGAAACAAAAGACAAGTCCAGGTCTGTTTTTCTATTCTAAAAATGTTGCGTAATATAATAGTTGTAGCAGTAGTGCCAGTTTAGGCCACAGTGGATTACCTGGAAAGCCATGGAGTTGCCGAGAGCGAGGAAGACTCTGAGTGGAAAGGAGGCCTTGTAGGATCTGTGACTCCACAGTCTGTGGGCGCCAGCAGTCACCCCGAGACCACTGAAGACGTAGCACAGAGCAGCTGCAATAGAAACAGGGAGGGTACAAAAGTGTTACTCTCAAAAGTGTTACACTTAAACCAAATACCTAAACAAATACATGTACTTTATATACTTTTATTCCATAACACTTACAGAGCTAGGTTTGAGCCATTTCGGAAAAATATTACGCAAAACTGACTCTTTAAACCATGTTATAATGCTATCTTGTTTCATTCACACACATTATTAGTCTGTCCACATCCCCAGGGCTCAGAATGTTCTGTTCCACCTTGTGAACTTAAGAAGCGGTAGCTTTCAAGTTAACAGCTACAATTCACCCTTTTATTCGATACAGATTTGCAATTCCAGGGCCGAATTTATCCAGATAATTATAGTAAAAGCGAATATGGAGTTTAAAAACACAGTAGAGCAAATCCTGTATTACCACATGACATCACAAGGTGGAACAAGGTGTTTTCTATTTTTGTGTTAAACTTGTGGATGAAACAAAACGCAACTCAAACAGTTATGTTTGTGATGATGAAATAACATTATAACATAGACTAAATATAGTGTAATATGGGCCCTTTAATAATAAAATTCTGTCCAAAGTTCACATTTTAAGCATGTCCAGGCGTATTGACAAAAAGACTGAAATATGACGTGACAAACATACACAAAAACTACATTTAAGAACATGTACAGATCTGAACTACAGGGTTAGCAGTTTGTATGTAAAAATCATTTATTTCCTTTGTGTGGGAAATGGGAGTCTGCCAGCGTCACTTACAATGGGATGTCTATAATGGAACTGAGTGATTGTGCTTTGTCCTGTGGAGCAGCTTCGTAATGGAATAAGAGGCTAAGACGAGGCACGCAGAGTGGAAACAGAGTCAGGGCTGTGGAGAAATTCTTGTCATGCTTCACTTGTATCTTCTATATGGGCCACATGCTATATATGATCACCATATACACACAGGCCTATCTGCTCAGTGGTACGTTTCAGAGAGTTTTGAATCATGGCAACTGCAGTTACAATATATTTTGATTTGTTAAAGGTGCATTGTGTTACTTTTCTGCTTGTCTCCATGGTGAAGTTATTGCTTTGCCGAGGATGTCCCACAGTATGGCATTAAATAAATATATCTTGTATTAAACAGTTACTGTCCCATTTCTCCTCAAATCTGACCTGTAACTTGGCCTGGTGAGGTGGCCTGCTTGTCTCCATGGTAATAGTTCAATTAAATGCCATACTGTAGGAAAAAAACAATAACACGTACATGGAATCAAACAGGTGGTGGACCCTCTAATAGAAAAGTTATACAGTGCACCTTTAAAGAATACACATTGTGTTTCAGTCTACTGCATGTAGTTAACTGTTAATTGACAGCTGTAAACATCAACTCCGATGGATAGCTGCACATCACACAAGTGACTCGCAGATTTTTTTTCTACATGTATCACTGATTTGAAAAATTTTTATGGAGAACAAAGTCAGTACCAGACAGTGAGCATTTGCTAGTGGGATTGAATGGTCAATATATCGTTTGGAAAATAAATTCAAACTAGCTCAAACGTGCTTATAACTCCAAATACCAATCTTGTTCCATTACTGACCTCTTGTGGTGAATGACCCTATCTTGCAATTGTACAGAATGTGGAAGCTGTTGTATTTTCCTAGTGGAAGAAATTTGAATTAAATGAATCCCTCAGTCGACTAGGTAGGTTCCATAATGGTCTATGGACGTGTCTATGTGGAACTTTAGGAGGCAGGAGTGCTGCTTGGATGTATAAAGATTGTGCAAATTGTCCTTTTGGTGCTCTTCAGTATAGGGACCAGTCTCAAATACAGTTGAAAAAGCAGAGGGACTCAGAAATTACAAAAAAATTAAAAGCCTTTAATACCACATGGCAGATAAAGTTGAAATTCACACCAACTCGAGATGGCCATCACAGTGCAAATTAAAAATGTGCACTGTGATAGCTATTTCAAATTTGCCATGATGAAGGCTGAAGGGCCAAAACATGTTGCCATGATTTGAACTTTATCTGCCATGTTTTAAAGGCTTTTCATTCTTTTGTTCTTTCTGAGTGCCTCAACTTTTTCAGCTGTACTAGTTGTGGTTTTATACTTGTTCTGCTACATCTTAAAATCATTCTAAAGATATTCAGGAAAGGTTCATTTTTGGTCTGTGAATGTGATTTTTTTTTTTTTTTTTCAAGTATCAATACTTGCTCAAATCTTGTCTCTTCTCCTTTCTTCTAGTTCGACCATTTGAGCAAGATGTATTCTTTTGAGTAAAGGGTAGGCTACCATTTATGGCTCCTCTATCTCTCCTCTGGTTGTCAGTTCTTTAAATGGAGCTCAGCAGTGACCACCTGCTCCGGTTCTGGAAGTAAAATTTTCATTCATTTTTCCCATAGACTTTTTTGAAAATTTCAAAAACATCACTAAGGCTAACCAGCCACATGGCAATCAATATCCATATCACAGTTGTTTTATGTCCAAAACGTCCATTTAAAACGTAAGATTCTGTGAAATGTTTTAATAACTTGCTGGTTAGTAAAATTTCAGAAACAGATTTTATCATGGTAATTATTAGTTACCATGTAACCGATTAGCCCTGAGCAAGCTTTCAAACTTTAAATATTAATTTATTTTGGAATGTCTATGGGAAAAGGTACACTGCGCAACTTTTCTGGTGAAGGGTCCACTATCTGCTTATCTCCATGGAGATGTTATTACTTTGTCTGGAATATTTCATGGTATGACTTTAAAGATTTTAAAACTAAAAAAATGCCTCACACACTCAGATAGCCAATGTCCAAATGCTTTTTATTTTTATTTTTAAATAACGTTTCAGCTTGTGTCCCTCATGATAGATAGGTTTAATCTATACTGTGGGACATTCTGGACAAAGCAAATACATTTGGACCCTCTACTAGAAATGTTACGCAATGCACCTTTAAATCTCCATCAGAGACCAATATTTTGTTTGACCGACCAGCAGCCTAAATATGCATTAAGAACATATGCATAAAGCAGACCTGAACACTTAAGTCCAAAGGTAGTGCAAAAATGTGACCACACTGCACTCTCATCCAGTGTGGAGTAAAACAAGGTTGTGGGTGAGTTTGCATTAAATTCAAATTAGATTATTTGGGGAAAATTACATAAATTGGCCCAAACATGTGAGCAGAAATGACTGGCTATCAGGTGCTCTGGATTCTCGGTATATCGAATATCGGCATCAGCTTCGGCCATTGAAAAATATTGGTTGAGCTCTAAAATTTACTTGTGGAACCAGGAGGTGGGCGGTCACTGCTGATCTCCATATAAATAGGCTGTACAAAAGCTTATGTGTAGTCATATTAGTGCTTCTTGCTGACATATGCAAGAAGATTCATGAATACATGTCAACCCACTGTACACAGGGACATACTTGGATGTATCTTGGCCTATAGACCCTTTAAAATGCCATGTCATCAGAATGTTCAAAAAAGCCACAATGGAGGCAAAAGGAAGCAAACAAAATATGCTTTCAATGATTAACTGAAAAGAGATCTAATGGTTTTAAGTCTTTAGAATAAAAAACAACCAACCATTTTGAATTCCCTATTTAATATTTTGTGATATTCTGTGGGTATTCCTGCTTTTCGCAATGAAATTACATTAAGTTCCATTACACCTTTGCCTCCAGCTTTGTTTACATTTTTTCCCCCCAAAGGGTCTATACCTGTAGATCGTTAGTTTCTTAGAATTGGATGGGCCATTACTGCGCCTGTATTGTTCTCACTGGTTGATGGACCCACTGACCCCAGCACATCAGCACATAAAGGGGGGTGTGACAGGCAACAACCGTGGCGTCTGTTGCTTATGATGCTACTTACTCCAAACAAGCGTCCACGTCTTGGCGTAAGGAATGAGCGTGAAACCGTAGAGCGCACCGATATGCAATAACGCCATTAGAACGATATTTCTCCACACCAGCTGCATTCGCGGTCTACGTCCCTCTTTTTCTTTGTACGTTGCGTCAAAAACATCATCCACCGGTGCCGTGGGGTGGCCGTTTTGGTGCTGCTTCGGTGGCGGCGCGTGGTGGTTGATTGTTTGTGTCTCAGTCATTCTCGCTACGGTGGATTGGCACAAACAGCGGTGCGTAACGGTGAAATGCGCAATTACTCGTGCGCTCCTCCAGTGTCACGCGCTCTAGTCAAAAAGGTAAACGAGGAGATTATATTAGACGCGTCGCTCTCATATCCGTTGTTGTCCAGCCCAGTGTTATTTAAAAGCGGATGGGGAAATTGATGCTCCTGGCTGCGCACATCCCATTGGCCGTTGGCTCGTCTGGTGTTACGCGCGCCCATCCTCCCTGTTTGATCGGTAACAGTGAGGGCTTGTTCGTGTTTTCATCACGGAACACAATTCTAAATGTCAGGAAATATTAAGACAAAGTATTCAAATCACTGAATAAACATAGCTATCCATAACCTGTTCTAACCTGGAGTCTCCTTTTTTTGTGGAAAAGAATACATTATATAGCCTATGTGTACTGGAGGAATGCTTTTACAAGACAGAGCTCAATTAACTTGTTTCTGTGATTCTCCATTAACGAGCAACACTGCAATTTTTAATAACTGGGATGTCTTGAAGAATGTCTAACCCAAAAACTGTTGCGCTAGTGCCATCTTGTGGACATTATAAATAACTACATAGTCAATTGTGATTGTAATTAATCAAGTCTATTACTATAAATATATACATATCAGTATACATTCAACTTTGACTGCTTCCCAGACCAGTTTTACAAGTATACATTTTGGGTGACTAAATTAATCAAATTTTTCTATCACAGTTTTCAATTTGAAGTTATTTTGTCTCATTAAAAACGAATAAAATTGTCTTTAAATATTAATTTCCTGAGCATAAACAATACAGACTCAAGTTTCTTCCTCCAATGTCTAAACTCTGCCCCAAACAACAAAATGCATTTACTGACAAAAAACTGTGATGGCTGTGGAGGTCTCGATTAAAAAGATTGATTATTGACAATTAGAAATGACATAATCTCAATTCATTCTTGATTGTTTGCACATCCCTAACTCAAAAACTGACCTAATTGTTGTATTGTGATACAATCATAAAACAGAAGACTGCATTTTAATTTTTTAATCCATGGCCAAATAATTGTAAACATGTACATCAGAAGCCTTATGGGGCATTTACATTTTTAGCATAAAATCTTAATCTTACTGTCTTAATGTACCTTTTTAATTTATCTTTGGTAACATTTTCTAATAAATACACTTATTCATGCTTTATTAAAGCACGAACTGCCTATACATAATGAACAAATAGTTTATTAAGAATGACTGAGGCTTGGTAACTACATAATTTAAACCCTAACCTCATAACTCTTAACCCTATCTCTTTAATAAAGTTAGGCTTGAATCATTCTTAAATCGTTTGTTCATAATTTACAGTCTTTCTTCAGGCTTTATTAAGACTAATCAAGGTGTACTTATTATGAAGTTATTATAAACTATCTTTCAAAGAGCAGTACAAGTTCACAGTGTGGGGTGTGGGGGAACATATCCACAGGCACTGCTAGTGTCAGAGTGAACGCCTCTCCGGTGAGCTTCTTCTGGGGGTCTGGAGCACAACACAGTTCTCTGAAGTTCCTCATAGCCTCCCCCTCTGGCTTACAGGACACATAGACCAGTCTGCGGATGGAAGAGTGGTTCCTTAGTGCTCTTACTACACGATAATGCAGGCCTGCTCGAGCTGGATTCACCACTGCTGTAAGGCCAGACTGTATTGAACTTAACTCCTTCATTAGACCAGGAAGGACCACCTCTGCTTTTCCAGACTTAAACTCGCAATTATGCACATTGTTGAGGATTGCATTGTGTCTGGCATCCTCTACAGCTTGCTCCACTAGTTCGATACCCAGGATTTGGTTCACTCTGGGGGATGTGATGATGCCAATCGCGCCCGTACCACAACACACGTCTAAAAGAGTGCCACCTCCTTGAGCTGGGTCAATTCCATTGTGATGATTTGGTGTGCATAAGTCTCTGACTGTTCTGTAGAGCACGTCCGCAGCAGCTTGGTTCACCTGGAAGAAGGCATCTGGAGATATGCGGAATTTGAAGCCTAGAATCTGTAAAAACAGTGAAATAATATTATATACAGCTTGACATCCTTTAAGAAATGCTGCAATAAGATTAGTTTATATACAGTTAAAACAGTGATAAATAATCAATTTAAAATAATATTAATGTTGTGTTCATGTAAATATAGATTTACTTAAAATCAATCAATCAAAACGTGCAGCCATAGTAAGCATTACAAAGGTGTGGTAATCTAAGCAGTTTTCCAGGTAAATAAAGTATTTCATTTTTGGCAGTTCTCATACAACATTTAGTTTCTTCTCAAACGCATAATAATGTCACTTCGGCCTTGTGCCATGTAGGTAACGATTCAATTTGTAAACTATTTTTAGACAAACTTTTAACAAATTAAAATTCTCACTCTTTCAAAAGTAGTGTTGTTGTTTTTTTCCAGCGTTCTATGAGTTTGTTCTGACACAATAAAAAAAATTTAAATTAAATCATTTTATCCATGACACTGTCTGGTTCTCTAGATTTGGCAATTGTAATGGATCTGCTGTTTTTCCTGGTTAAAATGTTTGCTTGGGACACACCAAAATGGAAAATTATTAAACTAACTATAAATGTGTTGACAGAACTGTTTGTTTCCCAGTGAACTGTGTTTATCTAGCATCCATCTTATTTCATAGTAATTACCTCTTCATAAATGTAGGGCACACCATGCAGGAGCTGATAGGGCGATGCTTCATGCGAGCAGCGTGTCATGGTACTCTCCTGAAAAAAAAGCGAGTCCAACTGACAAACTGAACCCGGCCCATTTGTGAAGTAGTCCACCAGGGCAGCCTTGTGCTCTGCCACCTCCTCTGGACATAGTGTCTGTGGGTGAAAATACACAATTGCCATGGTGTGGCCCTGCTTATTGGTTCTTATGGTGATCTCTCTCCAGTGCCCCCCGGTGTGAAACAAAAGGCAGGGCTCGAGGGGAGACAGTCGGAGGAAGTCCTGATAGCATCTAGCCACCAGTTTGTGCTTCTCAGGCATGTTTAGCAAGTGGTCTCCATTCACACAGACAATTTTGTTGGATCTGGCTGTTCCAACATAAAACCCAACCGTCTTTGTGTTCCCATCTACGCCTCTATTAACAGAAAACGTTGACTTGTTCCTGTATCCATTTTGAACTGGAGAGGGCAGGATAGGTAGAACAGGGAAGTTGGGTTGTCCTTTAACGCATGGTGACCGAAGATCTAGTTTAAGATGTTCACAAAGCTGGGAGAGAATTGCTTCTTGGCGTTTTTGCTTTACTCCAAGTTGCTCCTCATAGTTCAGTTTCCACAATGGGGTGACCACGTCTGCCAGTCTTTCCTCCCAAGACACATGTTCAGATATAGGAGGTTTTTGTCTCTTCTGATGATGCTTTGACAGGAGTTGCCTCTGACAGTTGGTTGAAAACAGTACATGTGCAGTCTTGACAGAATGCCAAGTTATATGATTAGCAAACACGTATGATCTATCTACTAATAGTGCCATATGGATGCTAGAGAAAGATACGCCTTCAATTCATGTGATTAAACGTATGGCTCTTCCAAATAAAAGATAATTTCGTAAATTCGTAAATACTTGACACATGCAAGTTACATTACCTTGAGCGTGTGACGAAATAGTGTGCGCTGGGGCTGTCTACGTCATCGAAACGCGTCTGTGGGCAGGTAAACATTTCCGCTGTGTCGCGATGGATTCAAACAAGGACGAAGCGGAGCGATGTATTAAAATAGCCCAAAATGCCATCAGCAACAACCAGCCGGACAAAGCTAGGAAGTTTTTGGAAAAGGCCCAGCGTTTGTTTCCGACAGAGCACGCCCAAAGTACGTCAAATAAGAGCATGTTTTAGGAGTGGAGTGTTGTAAAATGGTGGGCCTACGATGTGAAACCAAATCGGCTGCTGTTAGCAACGTCAGCACTTAGATCTTGTTATCTCACCCCACATGCATGTCAATTTGTTGAGAAAAACTCTAAAATATACGTATTTCTGTATGCTGTTGAATATTGAAGTTTTATGTGATCCCATTTCTCATTTGTTTTAACTTGGGAGGCTACAGGCTAACGTGAGACGCTAACATAGCTTATATTGCTAAGGTGATTGTTTACCTAATGTGTTGTTACTTATTATCTTGCAGGTTTACTGGATTCACTAACACAGAATGGTAAACCTCCAAGTGAGAATGGAGCTACGATGAACGGTGAAGGGCCGTCAGTGAGACACAGAGGCCACACGGAGGAGGCAGAGGGCTCGGGGCAGGCCCACACCGAGTCTGCTAAACCCTACACCGCAGAGCAGCTGGAAGCGGTCAGAAAGTGAGTGCATTTCATCCAGGTGCAAAAACTAACCGGGTTTATAGAAGGCCATTTTCCGCTACTAAAATGAGACGTTGTTTCTGTTTTGGGGGTTTGCTCTAGTTCAGTATACAAAACAAACTGGTTGCATGCTAATGAGCATGAGTGTAATAATACACTTGATCTTATCTGTCTCTGTTATTACGGTTGGATTTTGCCTTTGGACTGAGTAATTACAAATGATAACTCATTCTGCAACAGATTATAACGACAGAGTGATGTTCTAATTGTAAGATGAATGCAGTGTGGATAAGCAAAAAAGCACAATAATCCTAAATAGGATTAACCATGCTGCATGCTGTATGACACAAGGCTGAACGATTTGTGAAAATCTTTCTGACAATAATACTAAGTATTGCAATTGCAAATAGATTTGCGATTTATGTTTTTAAAAACAAATTTAATAATCGGATTTTGTTCAAAGTTCACACATTTGTAGAACAATTGACAAAAAGACAGTTTGTACAGATCTAAACTACAGGGCTAGCCGTTTTTATTCAGAATATGACTGAATATTTGGTTGTTGGTTGGGAAATTGCAGCTTTTGTGATATGTCAGTTCCATCAATTAAAAATTAATTGATTCAGTAATGATTAATTGTGCAGCCCTAGTAGCATAAATTTAAATTTGGATGAATGCCAGTTTTTAACATGTGCCTTGTTAATGCTTGTTCCAGAATTAAGAGCTGTAAAGATTACTATCAAACTCTCGGTGTAGAAAAGACTGCATCAGAAGAAGACCTGAAAAAGGCTTATAGAAAATTAGCTCTGAAATTTCATCCGGACAAAAACCATGCACCTGGAGCCACAGAAGCTTTTAAAGGTACCTACAAATACATACACTTAATTCTGTATGTTTAATTTTGATCAAATAAAAATAAATGTGATCTGATTTATGTCAGCCATTGGAAACGCCTATGCTGTGTTGAGTAACCCTGATAAAAGAAAACATTATGACCAGTATGGGGAGGAGAGTGCACAGCCAAGCAGCAGACACAGACATCACCATCGCGAATTTGAAGCGGACATCTCACCTGAGGATCTCTTCAATATGTTCTTTGGTGGTGGCTTCCCAACGAGTAAGTTCTGGACAAAAGCAATGTTTAAACTGATGTTTGAGAATTTGATTATTTTTAAAAAAATTACTTTTGGTAAACCAAAAATATTACTCTTTGGTTGAGGTAGACCGAGAAATCTACAAATGTTGCATCTGATCATTTTTGTCAGGATTTGGGTCCAATTATGTTTACGATACTAACATTTCAAACTCTATCTTTTGCAGTTTCGAAATAACTCAATACTCAATATCCATTCTTATTCCACAATGATAATAAAAACACTCTCTCTTTAGATAACACAATGTGATTTTCAACATTTCTTTAAATTAACATATAGTTTTTATCTGTGTAATCCCTTAGTCGTCCAGGTATGTTCCATAGTGGTCTTATAAGTGTTCTCATACAGCTCAAGATAATTCTAAAGATATGCAGGAAAGGTTCATTTCTGTCCTGTAAATGTGAGTTTTTTAGAATTGATACCTGCTCAAATGAGTATCTAATTTTCTGTACTTTTTACCACAATTTTCTAGTAAATACAGTCATTCATAGCTTTGTGATCGATCAGCACCACTACTTTTACCACTGTACTGCAAAAAATCACATTACGGTATTTCATTTGTGTACAAACTAATCATGTTACATAGCATTTGCTTTCTGACACATTAGAATTTCAGAATTTTTGCTTCCTAATGTATACTTCTTTTATGACACCACATAACGCCAGTACAATGTTATTTTCAAATCAATTAATTATCCTTTCTTTTGTTTCTAGGTAATGTACATGTTTACAGAAATGGAAGAATGCACTTTGGTCATCACAATACACACGAAAGAAGAGAACAGCAAAGAGATGTACTTTGCCTTGTTTCTATTTTAATTGTTTTCCTTTTGATTGTATTGTAATTGCTAATCAATATTCATTTGTTTTTCAATAGGGAGGTCTGGCTCTTTTTGTCCAGCTGATGCCCATCCTAATCCTCATCATTGTCTCCGCTTTAAGCCAATTGATGGTGACGCAGCCTCCCTATAGCCTTAGCTACCGCCCGTAAGTAGTCACACAGCTATCTAGAGAACACAACATGTATTTATTTATGCTTAAGGGTCAGAAGAGTAAACACTATTGAATTGCAATTGCACACAATTAGCAAATTGCAAAGCCTAACATTTCTTATAGGTGCTTTATGCAACTTTTCTGTTGGAGGGTCCGCTACTTACTTATCTCCTTCTCTCTGCTTTGCCTGGATTATTCCATGGTATGACATTAAACACATCCAGCTAGCATTTATTCATTACTGTGTTTCTATTGCTCAAAAATACAATTCTTTCTGCGAATAGTGGGTGACTCTCCACAAATCTGAATTGCAATGTAGCTGTAACTTGCTTGTCTCCCATGTGATAGGTTTAATCTATACTGTGGAACATTCTAGACAAAGCAATAACATTTCCATGGAATGTGGCAGACAGGTGGCAGACCCTCCGCTAAAAGTGTTTCGCAGTGCACCTTTTAAAAAGTATGATACTTCTTCACAAACAACACAGTATCCAGTCTTATTCTGCATAAAAACTGCTAAACCTGTCGTTTAGATTTGGACAAATATGCTCTGAAATGTGTTTTTTTGCATTAGTTTTTACAAATTAAAAATTTATTGTCTGAAATGCAATTTTAGCATCTGACCATTATGCAATCAGCAAGTGTAACATAAAAAATTTTACATATTACTGAACATTATAAAACAGAGGTATGTATAACAGGAGCAGTGCTTATTATTGCATTTACATAACTAAAGTGCATGATAAAGTTATAAGATATTTTAAAGTGTCTATTTGTCAAGTCTCCTGGATGGGTTTTAAAATGTGAACAAAATTGAAATTATTAAAACATAAATCTACTTGTAATGTTTGTCAGAAAAATCATTACCAAATGACATATTTTTTTTACCAAATTGTTCAGACCTAATATGTTTACCTATTTTGCCTGTTCTACAACAAATGAAACCTCTTGTCCTTACCATAGGTCAGCTGGACATATTCACAAAAGGCATACATCAAGCCTGAAAGTGCTTTACTATGTGGGAGAGCGCTTCAATGAAGAGTATACCGGAAATAACCTGAAGAATGTGGAGAGAAGTGTTGAAGAGGACTTTATCTCTAACCTCAGGAACAATTGTTGGAAGGAGAAACAGCAGAGTATGTTAAATTACAGTCTTTGTCTTTTCCATAATGCATTTCTTTTGTGCAAAGTATTAGATAAGTCCCCATTTTACAGAAGCCTTGTTTTATTTCAACATCTGCTCCACCTGTTATTTTCAAAATGTTGTAAGAAAAGTAAGGGTATGTTTACACTAGCAAGTACATTCTACATTGCAAAAAATGAATTTAGAGGAATGAGTTTTACTGCTCCCATTGGCCAATTTATTTTCTTATTTTAAGATGTATTATCTTGGAATCGGTCAGATATGTCATGAAACGAGTGAAAATTGGTACGTCCCACAAACAACTAAATCTCATTTAGTCAAAACTACACAAATCCACGTCTCATTTTATATATATGTAAATATATGCGTGTATATATATATATATGTATATATATATATATATATATATATATATATATATATATATATATATATATGTATATGTATGTATGTATGTATATATGTATGTATGTATGTATGTATGTATTAGGGATGGGCATTCGATGAAATTTTCTTAATCGATCGTCGAGAGAATTAACGATCGATTATCGATTAATCATTAACGTTTTTATATTAAAATTATCATCATTATTATTACTAGCTGCACTCCTAATCTGCATAAATAAAGTCAACTTTACGACAAATAAACCGTAACGACTCTAGAGCCACATCAGCCCGTTTATTATAATGTGTTTAATTCAGTTTTGCGCAACTCTCACAGAAACGAAACTTAAACCCGCATCGCTAATTTGCATAAACTCAGCGAAGATAAAAAACTACAACTCTTGTGCGCTGATGCGGTCAATTTCTGTCGGATTAAAAGACACGACTCAGTGGAATACAGGTTAGTGTGACCATATTTGCGTTTGTCAAAACCAGGACACCGTACGGGGGGAGGGAGGTGGAGCCTCGTCATCGACATTGCGCGACTCTCACCTGGTAAAGCTTTTTCCCACTGGACACCGAAACATGTGCTGCTTTGTACACTGCACATGGACTCACACTTGTCCCGACCGGAACGGAAAGTGTGGAATTTCTTGTACAAGTCATCTTTAAATACGCATATGCACTTCGGTACGTTGCAGACTGACCGACTGTTTGTGTTTGCTCGCTCCTTCTGAGTGCAGAGAGACACATGTACGGACCCCTGTTTGGTCACGCTACGCACAGCAACCTACACTCGGTTTGTCGATAAAAAATATACGTAATCGATGAAATTCTTAATGATCGATTAATCGACTAATCATGCCCATCCCTAGTATGTATGTATGTATATATATGTATATATATATATATATATATATATATATATATATATATATAATATTACATACACATAAGGCCTAACAAAAAAGCTACATAGTGCAGACTGTGTTATTTTGATAGTTAAAGACAAGTGAACAAGTAAAATAATCCTACTAATAATGTATCTTGTTTTTGTTTCAGAGGAGGGTTTATTGTACCGAGCTCGTTACTTCGGAGATTCTGAGTTGTACCAAAGGGCGCAGAGGATGGGGACTCCAAGCTGTTCCAGATTATCTGAAATTCAGGTCATGCTGGACGGCTAAAAACCACTGGACACACATGGGTAAGTGATTCCAAACATGACTCACTTTATTTACTGGTAACACTTTAGTTTAGGGTACATATTAATTGCCAGATTGTGGTATTAATGAATTAATATGTGGTATAAATTGTGGTGGTCTTTGTTAGTGTTTATTAAGCATGTATTCAGGATTTATTCTGTATTACTGTTTTAACAACTCTTAAGATATTATTTTTCTAATTAATTAAAAGGTTTTATATGTCATTCATCGTGCATGTTTGTTTAATTTAGTGATATCTCCCGAGACCTATTCAAACCCTTCTTACAGTTAGTAGTACTATTCTGTCCAATGCTCAACCGTCAAGCCTACGTTATCCATCCTCCCCCTCGACAATTTTCCTTAAATATACAAAACAATACTCTACAACTTCATAAATCTGATGTGATGTGCAGTAGTTCCACTACATCGAAATGGCAGCTTTCTGAAAGGGGAGAGGCAGCTTGAGCAAAGGCATAGGGGACTTTATTTTTTGTAGATACGGGCCCTCTTTAACTTTTATCTGAATAAGCAATAATAATGCTTTATAAACACTATCCAAAACCTGAAAAACCTTTAAGTAACCACCACTAACAGTTGCCACTTAGTGATTTGTATGTGGTCCCTAAACTTAAGTGTTACAATTTATTCATACAAATAGTCAGTCAATCATTCAGATGTTCTTGAGTACATGATTCTACAATATTCTAAATCCAAATCCACTTTATGTACATTTTACAAACAAAGCAGTTTCCAAAGTGCTGCACAGAAATCATAAAATTAAGACAATAAAAGGTAAATTGAAAATAATTTGACCATACCATTCCTAAAACAATAAAACCAGTAAAAATCTAATAAAAGCAAAATCATAAAAATAATAAAATAGCAATAAATAAGTATTGTAGGTCTTAAGATGAGACTTAAAACACTCCACTGTGGGGGCTGTTGGACATGGACAGGCAGAGCTTAGGGCCGGCCACAGAGAAGGCCCTGTTTTTCCTGATTTTAAGTCTCATCTTAGGCACCACAAGCTGAAGCTGGCCCTCGGACTTCAGAGCGCACGCAGGGGTGTAAAATTGGGGGGAGGTTCAAGATGTATTGTGGGGCCAGTCCATTCAAAGCTTTAAAAACAAACAATAAAATCTTAAAATCAGAAGTTTTCAATATCAGTTCATTGTGCTTGTGCTCTTCAGTTTATAGACTTTACAGATAACATTGAGGCAACCTGTGTCCAGTTGACATCTATAATGTGATGGAGTCAGCTGTGTTGTCTCTGCACATAGATCCTTTTCATTTCACAACCACATCCAATAACTTGATACCTCTCACATAGATTAGTAGATAATGGCTCTGTACATGTGGATATTGTATGTGGGATTTCAAGGACACATACACTACCAGGCAAAAGTTTTGAGTCATCCTCTATATGTTTACTACTTTCTACATTTGATATATCCTACATACAGAAGACTCTACTAAATATATATATTTTTATATTTTAACCAAATCCTCTTTCTTTACTAAATAATTCCATATATTGTGGTACATATAAATGATGGCCAAATTTTTGACTGGTAGTATATTGAAATACAAATTATTACTCTTTTCTGTGTTGATATAATGATGATGATGTATTGTTACGATATTTGTAGAGCTGCAAGATTAATCAGAAGTGACTCAGAATTTGAATGGACACTACTAGTAAATTGCAAAGACAGCAGTTTCTGAAGTACGGTCATTTCCTCCACAAACAGCAAAGTCTTATTCTGCATAAAAACTGCCGAGCCTGTTTAGATCTGTTCAAACATGTTCCAAGATGTGATTATTAATTTGTCAGTCCATATTTCAGTGTTTTTGTCAATTCTCCTGATTGCATTGTAAGTGTGAAGTTTGAACAGCATTCTATTATTATTAAGTATAGTATCTAATCACATTTATAGTGCCTAACAGAAAAATCACAAAAAGTACCAGATGTTTGTTCCTCAAAATCATACCAGGAGTTGTTTAATTTCTCTGTTGCACCTTAATAGGCACTTGCTCGAGAATTGAGGTTTCATAAGTATAATTTAACATAATATACTTCAGTATAGTTTATTTGAAGTAATATTATAAGACTAGGATTGAGCAATTTGGAAAGGGTAACTAATTGCAATTTTTCTTACAAGCATTGCAATTGAGAGTATATTTGGATTTTATGTGTTAATGTTGGAATTCTGTTCAGAGTTCACATTTTAAACACATCCAGAAGAAGAGAATGGAACTGACAAACAACTCGCATTTAAGAACACGTTTGTACAGATCCAGACCCCATGGAGTCATAGGGAGGGCAGCTGACACAAAAGGAGGGCAGCTGACAAACAGGGAGGGCAGCTGACACACAGAGACATTTCACAGCATGTTCGTACAGATCTAAACTATAGTTCAGCCATTTTAATGCAAAATAATAATAAGAAGTAATATGTTGTTGTTTGTGGATACAATTATTATACTTAAAAAAAACTGCAGTCTTTGCGATTTGCTAATTGCGCTCATTATAATTGCAGCTTTGTTTTGATGCTGCCTAATTGTCATTTCGAAATGCTTTACTCATCCCCGCTGATATTGACAATCCAAGCTTCAAGGATTTTTTGTCATTGTCACTTGTAACAACAAAATTACACATATAGCATTTAAACAGTAGTGTGGCCAATGCAATCAGTATCAGTGCAATTCATAAAGTGCAAATACAGGATGTAAATATATAGACTAAAGGTACTAATAGGAGTAACACAACAGCATGACAAAAAGCCAGAGGTTGATACAGCAGTAGAAGAATCAAATGAGTTTATTACATCAAATTAAGAGTCCAGTTATATTACACTGTTTCTGTTCTATGTTATAATGTTGTTTCCTCATCAAAAACATACCTGGAGTTGTGTTTTGTTTCATTTATACATGTTTAACACAGAATCCCTGCATATTTAGGCTTTAGCTTTGGAAATGTAGACAGCCAAATAATACATGTGTGAATGAAACAAAACACAACCCCAGGTATGTTTTGCACAAATATAGGAGTTTTAGGTGTTAATATTCTGAGTTTATAGTTCACAGTTATGGCAGGTGTGAAGAGTGGAGAGAGTTATAGGGGACTGAGGTGGAAAGAGAGGATAGAAAAGGGACCGTGCTTGTTGAGGAGTCTGATAGCCTTGATGCTGATTTACAACTAAACTAAAACTAGCCTTCCCTTATCTTCCAGGTTTGTTGGTACTTGAATCTGAAAGAATGCCCACTCACCAGGAGCATATTATGTTAGCAAAAACCAAGAGAAGAAGAGATGCCTTACTCGCAGTGGGCAGCAGACCTCATCAGGGAACCTCTCTGCAAATCTGTAGACGGACTTCCTGTAGAACTGTGAGACGCTTGAGTTGACTGCTGATATTTTTTTACTCTTCAAGATCCCATGTCCATTGATGTCGAAGAGGCGTAACTACATAAATAAAAACGTTTATTTAAAGGTGCATTGTGTAACTTTTCTGGTCGAGGCAGGGTCTGTCATCTGCTTGTTTCTATGGAGATGTCATTGCTCTGCCTGGAATGTTCTACAATACAACATTAAACAGTTACATTTATTCAATTACAGGTGGGTTTATAGCTCAAAAATACCTAGAAAATCTGATCTAGCTTGTAAATTGGTTAACTTCACGAAGATGGAAAGATTTAATGCCATACTGTGAAACATTCCAGACAAAGCAATAACACCTCCATGGAGAAAAGCATTTGACAGACCTTCCATCAGAAAAGTTAAACAATGCACCTTTTAAAAAGATTGACAAAGCTGCTAATTTAAGCTTTCTCTGTCCTGAATCTTCGTTCTACCTAAAACTTTAGAGAATTCTCCCTGGCCTCCTGTTCACATACTTCTGAGCCACTCAAATGAGAAGCGTGTAATTTTTATAGTTCTTGCCATGTATATATACATTTTACTTTTAACAGTGCAGGATTTATGGGATTAATATAATTTAATATGCTGTTATTATGTGGATTTGCCTGTAGCTGTAGTATCAGAAATCATTGCACAATTAAAAGTAAATCTTATTTATTAAATTAACATGCTAAATTTAATATGTTTCTTTCATTAAAAACTGTCAAATTATGACTGGTGGACTTATTCTTTTTATGTGTGCACTAACTTCTATCTACATCTATGAAGCATCAGCAGCATTACCCATTAACGTAATAAATGAGGTTTCATCTTATACAAAAATAATTTATTTCAAAAGCATCAAATATACAGATCACATGTGACCATATATAAGTATCAAATACAATGCCATCCACATGATTGGGATTTCACATTCTCAGAGAAGACAGTGTCTTTGTTATGTTGGCTCCTGTCAGAGCAAGGAGGGTCCCTTGCAGGTAAGTGTGTGTAGTAACAGTTCAGATACACTTTTAAGTGAATGACATTAGTGCATTCATAATAGTTTTTGTCCAGGTGTGATCAGGACTATAGTGCTCTGTCAGCAGCACTCCTCTATGAGCAGCTCTCCTGAACAGTACAGCTTCTTCTTGATGGCTCTGAAGCTGTGGCTCAGTCTGAGGCTGGGCCTGTGTTTTGTGGGGGTTTGTGGGGACTGGCTTCCCTTTAAGAGCTTCTGGACTTTGGGCCATAGTCCTCTCGACTCCTGCCTCAACACCAGCGTCACCTGAAAGGTGGGCACCACATAAGAGTCCACTGCGATTTGGTCCACTATACATAAGGAGCTCTGGTCCCCTCTGTCCACGCACAGGTCCACCAGTGCCCCTCTAAGGCCACACGGCTCACTGAGGGCCAAGTGGACCAGCTCCTGGCCGATGTTGTGCATCAGACAGTCGGGCACAATGAGTTTAGTGCAGCCCAATAAATGTGACGCTTCACTCAGGCTTTGTGCGATAGCAGCTACAGTTTCAGAGGCCAGAGACTCCTCCAGAGGATAGAAGCAGTCATTACTGTCAGTGTCAGACAAAGACAAGTCCGCTACAGAACCTAAACACAACATAAGAAAAACAAGTTAGGTTTGTATAAATCACGATCACTAATTAAGGGCTATTTAAAATGATTTATAGCTTGTGAATGAATACTTGTGACAACATAAGCCCATTTGCATCTACCTATTTGCATGTACTCTAGGTTAAATGCCTGTTTTAAGCAAAACCAAATATTAAATGTTTGAAGACTTACCAGTTTCACTCCAGTTGCACTGTTCTCTTTGGTTCCCCTTGAGTTCCACTAGTTTATGCAGCAGACTGCTCCAGGACAGTCTATTCAAAGCCCTGTCCTCAACAGGTGAAGGTGGAAAGCTGCCGTCCAGAGACTGATTGCAAGAAACTGGCATATTTATAAAATATGCTTAAAAATACTCCGGGTGTATAAGAAAACAAGTGCTATATTTGGTCGCCTCTACAGTTGATCCCTTCCCCGGAGCCAGACCAGCTGGAAAGTACAATCTGCAACAATGGAACAAAGCATTAAATACATCTGAAAGGCCCCGCCCCCTGCATTTCTCGGCCAATCAGCTGTAACCGCACGTACCCAGCGATCCGGTTTGCCTGGTAACATTTGGCCCTTTGATGTCCCCTGGCCCCTGACCCAGGCGTCTCCAGGCTGGCCTCCCCCCACCTATACAATTAGCATTTTTACACTTAAATATGTTTTTTTTTATTGTTAATTTTCTGTTGCGTGTGATGACTTGTGCAACACGCCGTTAGTCGTCACCCAAACAGACGCACCTTTCGATTGGCAAAAATAAAATAGAAATGAGGAAAGACAAAAGAGACGCGTCATGAAAAGTGATTCCCCCCGGCGGGTTCCCCAAATGACACGTACGCCACGTAGCTCGCGTCTCTGTGACTGGACGCGTGAGTCTTCACCCGTGTTTATACCAGTTAGAAGTTCACGAGAATAATTTCAACATTTGGGAAACAGCACTGACAAATTCTGACTAAGGCTGCATTGCAAATGATTTGAACACACGGCTTTTTGAAAATGAACTACTCAGCTAAAATACAAGCATCGCGTTTGCATCCATACGCTAGCCCAGTGTTAATAGACAGAATAAGTCTGCAACAAGCGTCAGATGAACTTAATTGCAAAAATAAAATAATTGTTTCATGGTAAGTCATTATGTTTTTGTTACACTTTAGCCCTCTTTAGCTCCTGCATGAAGGTACACCCATCGGCTTCTATGTGCTAAATGGTTTAGAGTGGGTGTCTGCCTTGTTTATTTTGTGTTTTTCAGGATCTACCCACAATGTTAAACAGTGTCGGTCAACTTGGCGACACTACTCTAATTTATTTTTAGCATTAGGTAGTGTATATACGTGCTATTCTGGAAAAAGTAGTGTACAGAGAGATGGAAAAAAATAACAAAGGAAAAACAAAGAAGAAAAGAAAAAAGCAAGAACAAATCTAGGCAAATTGCGTTCTCAGCAGTAGGTAATGGTGATGATAGGCGTCAAAAAGGCACAAGCGAAACTTTTCACACATTTGGGTCCCTGCGTTTTTTAAGAACACGTCCACGCTTAACCATCCCCCTTCCAATAAGACACTCACCAGGACTTTTAATTCACTTTCATTATAGCAGCCTATAGCCTGCAGCTTTAACCTTTAAATGTGGTAGCCAAATAACTTTTCCACTACTTAATTACGAACTTTATGGGCTGATATTTTGTGTTGAGCAATTTGAGCAGTTGAACATAATTTATTCATAGAGCTATAGACATACAATGCTATAGGCTAATCCCACCTTCAACAATCTGAAGTAGCCTAACTTTGCAGTGAATATTAACATTTCTCAATAACAAGTGAAAAATAATGAGTTAACCATCAATACATTCATGCATATAGGCGTATAGGCTATATAGAATAAGTTGTATTGATGTATTTTGTGTCATTTTGGGCCCCTTCTATAAGATAAGGCAGCTTCTGGGGGGTTGCCTTTTGCAAAACTTTCATATAAGTAAATGTATGAGCTGTTTTCTAATCATTTGTTAATAAATTGATTCATATTAAAATACAAATGATCTAATGTAATTGTTAACACAGGGTTCAGAATCATCAATGGACCGTAATGTACAAAAGCACCATACGGGGGCGTCCTTGCAGCATTCTCAGGTGAGGCTCAGGAGACGTTGGGAGGCTGATTTCCACAGTTGTCACGTATTTGCATGTGCGTTGTGTCTGGGTGCACTTAGTATCTGAACGTGCACAACAACATTTTGACTTCCACTAAATAATCCTACACTTTTTGCGCAGTGCAGCCACAAGTCACGCTCCTCCTTTTCTGCACCTGCATCCAAACGTGCCCTACTTTTGTGCCATGTTGCAGTTTAGTCTAACGATTATTTGTAACGCGTCACGGAAAAGAAAGGCGTATGGAAATGTAGAAATAACGCGTGACAAAAGCTGCGTTTTACAATTCAAACTAGCCTCAGAGTGTTGTCAACTGCCTCTGGCTTTCTAAAGCAATGTAATAGCACTTAATGAGATGTTAAATGTGAATCCTCTTTCTTTTTTATTGATTTTTGTATTGTTATAATTAAATTTCACCCAGGCAACATGTCCATTATGAGTGTTAAGAGGACTGCACCCATATTTGAATAAGCTGTGATAATGTATGCCTCTTAATGTTATGAAAACACTTGTGTGGTTAATTAATTCACATTGAGTAAAGGGGGTCTGAGCATTGTGGTGGGTAGCTATAGCAACAGCATGCACTACACAAAGTACTAAACTGCTGATAGCCTTAAAATGTTTTGTTGTTTACAGCAACTTGCTGTTAGGAATAAGTAGTACGCATAAGGAATTATAAGTAGTTACATTTATACAGGTATTTGAGATTTAAAGGGCCCATATTATGCTATTTTCTGATCTATGTTTTAATTGTTTCTTCATCAAAAACATACCTGGAGTTGTGTTTTGTTTCCACTCATGTTTAACACACAAACCCTGCATATTTAGACTGAGTCCTTCTTTCCAACAGAAAACACTCTGTCCCACCTTGTGATGTCATGTGGTAATACAAGTGTCCCACTGTGTTTTTAAACTGCATACACCTTCACTAGAATCATTTGGATAATTTCAGCCCTGGAATTGCCAATCTTTATGAAACAAAAGGTAAAAGATAGTTGTTCATTTGAAAGCTACCACTACATGACATCACAATGTGGAACAGAGCATTTTGAGCTTTGAAGATGTATACAGACTAATAATAAAAGGTTACTAAAATGTGTGAATGAACCAAAACATAACTCTGGGTGTGTTTTTGACCAGCTAACAGCATTATAATATGTCTTAAAGCTATCTATCAATCTATACACTATAATATAATAATAATCTAATAAGTAGACATTACCGATTGCCTTGAAAAATCTGACTAAAGTGAACTGTGAATCTAAAACTGACCTTACAAGTAATTCCTCAGTGTAGAGCATCTAACTAGGCACAGCAAGTTAAGTGTACTTTAGTTTTCATTTATAAAACTCATGTTGTGAAACTGTGCCAATGAATCAGTCAGTTCCTCAAATCTGAAATATGTAGTAACTTTTACTTTAAAAGTAAATTAATCTTATTGAAAAAACCTAGGAAACCAATTGCCTGTGACTGAGCAAGTAAATGTTACTTATATACACAAGTTAGAGTAAAAATAGGTTCTATTCCACAATAATGCCTTTCCTTAGATGATGCTGTGTAAGGATTTGAATATTTATTAGTTTTTGGGGGGAAAAATAGCAAAAGGTTTGTTCAGCTTAAGTTCAAAACACATCGAAACGTGTAACAATAAAATAATATAGCTCGGTCATTCCATGTCAACTCAACCAAGACCCCCACACTTAGGTCACAAAAATGCTGGAAGAAACAAAACAGGTGTACAGGTGTAATTGAGCACAGGCCTAATGCACAGAGGAAGTATATATAGACTGCCCTGGGATGTTTAGGGAATGAGTGGCAGCTGTAGGAAAAACAGGGAGGTAGCAAAAGGACCAGAACAGAACAGACAGGGAAATGGAGCTGGACTCTTGGCAATAACACTGTTGAAGTTTGTCTCATTCAAAGTTGAACTTAGTCTAATAGACAAGTAATGTGCTTTTTTTGCCCTGAAATGTTACTTTATCACAATCATTAAGATGCACAAATTTGTAGCTGTGAGTAAAGTAAACTAGCTGAATGCAAGTTAACCCTAGTGTTAGATTTTATAATGTATGGACTGTTCAGATCAGTAGAGAGGCAATCCCGGTCACAGTAAGAATGTATGTTTTTCACAGTCCATTAGAGCTATAAAAACACTCATAAAGTAATAAATAGATTGATCAGTAGAAGTTTTATGCCATACTGTGTAACATTCCAGGCAAAGCAGTAACATTTCCATGGAGATAAGCAGGCGGCACTCTCTCCACTAGAAAAGTTATAAAGTGAACCTTTAAATAATATTAAAAGTGGTTGTTTCTGTACCAATCTGTCCTCTTTAATTTGTCGTAGAGAAGTACAATTCTTGCTTTCTTTACTAAAACTCTACCTATATCCGCAGCTTTGACAGCATGATCCCACCTAAACAAGACCTAAAGTACATTCTAATTTTTCTTTCTATAGGCCATCGGAATCTCTTGTTTATCCGTAGCCCTGCGCTCTGACAGGACAGGGGCTGTGTTGTGTTCCTGTCTGTGCTCCTTCCTGCGTCACCTGGACTGGGAGAGCCTGCACCGTTCCATTTGGGCTTTGATTTATTGCTGGGGGAAGCAGAAACAGACCTGCGTTCTCAAGGGGGGAGAGTAAGTACAAATGGTGAGATTTTGGCAACTTCTGCTGAGGCCCACTCTTCTTTATCAAAGCGTTACCAACTCACAACTCTGCACACAATGTCCTAATATACATGTCCAGGAAGTACACAGTTGTAGGAGCTGTTGTGGCTGATATTGCAACTGAATTCAAGCTGTTTTCAATGGCGGACAGAGGACGGGATAATTAGTACAATGGTATACGCTAGGGCAGGGGTCCCCAAACAACAGTCCAGGGCCCTACAGGACAAAATATATATCCTTATAAGGAGTTTTGCTTCATTTTTATAATCTACTACCACATCTATCTGTATAAAAACAGTAAGGCATTAGTTTGTCAACCCAATTTGTATATATCTGTGTGTTTTAATCTGAAAATCTATTGCAATACTTAACCTGATAAACAGCAAACATGAGTACCTTAAGAGTTTTATACATTTTTTGCTATTATTACTTGCCTCACACCCTTCATTGGTCCCTGAAAAATATTTTATGTTTATTAATAGTCTTTATGAGAAGAAAGTACTGTTTGGGGTACAGTGCCCATATCAAGGATGAGACCTTAAGTTGAAATATGGGTCCTAAACACAAGGAGACCATGGTTATAGCTTTGTCTGAGATGTTCCACTGTATGGCATTAAACTTATTTATTATGCATTTAAGATATGGGACAAGCATTGATGGTGGTGCACAAATGAGATCTTAAGTTGAAATATGGGTCCAAAACATGAGGAGACCATGGTTTTATTCAGTTATACTGTAGGTGTTGTTATTGCTTGTAAATACCACAAAAAAAAAAAGAAAAGGGGGTCGCCTCTCCAAAAATTTGACCTGTAACTTGACCTGTTGTCTTCACAGTGACATGAGATTGGTTTAGTGCCATGCTGTTGGACATTCCAGGCAAAGCAGGTGGTGGACCCTACTCAAGTTAGTTATCTAGTGAACCTTTAAGCTGTAAACATGAAACACCATGGTTTAGATGTGCAAAACTGATAACTGCTATCTTTGTATTGGACCTTCAAGATCTTTATTGCCCCACAAGTGAGAAATTTGTCTTTATCTATCCACCCGTGCAGCCATCAATGCTGTGTAATAGATAAAAAAAAAAAACATTGTCTATTAAGTACAGAATACATTAAAAACACAAGTAAATTACAATTCATCAGTCCATAATTAAGTGCAGTGGAGTATGCTGATTACCTATTTCAATAACTTATTTAGTAGCCTACTAAACATGCAACAGCGGAGTCGTGAACCTTCTCCCTGAACGTAGAAACTCGTACTCCGAGAACAGAGCGCGCAGAGGGTCAGTCAGGATCTTACTGGCATGACGCAGAGTGGCCTGCTCGTAGATGCTCTGCTGGAAGAGGGGCTCCTGTTCATACACCATGTGGACGAGGTGCAGTTGTCAGTTTTTAATTTGCACAGACAGATTACCACACCATGCTTTCCCAATTCAAGGTACAATATTGATTTGAACTGCTCAATTCCTAAAACAATGGAGAACTGTTGCCGTAGTTTAAAACCTATGAATACACTTTGCGAATCCTGAATTACACTTGTATTTTATTTTGCTACTTGGAGTCAGAATTCTTTGAGTAGACACATCCAACAAAAAGCACTAGAGTGAATACTTGGCCCAATATTTACTTATGCAAATTAAGTGTAAGCACATGAGAAAAAAAAAAAAAAACTGTTTATAATAATTTATAAGTAGACCTCCCATGACTTGCCCTGTCTCTCTGAGTGGAGCCGTGTCTCATTTTAGAAGCACATGCATTATTAAGGATGTGTACTTCTTTCTATCTTATGTTTTCTCTTTGCTTCTGAATTAATCACGACTCTGTGGACACTTCTGCCGGACTGTTTTTCAGAACTAAATTAAATTGGGTTGTGGGTTATGACTCACACGCGCTGTACTGAAGTAGTTTCTTATTTACATTTAGGCGTTGTGAAAAATAATTAGTTAATTCGCAACCAACTTTATTTATAGAGCACTTTGAAAACAGCACAGTCAACAAAAGTGCTTTACACAAGATTACATTGTGAATGTACATTGACTTTCTTATGATAGACTTAGATAAACTTTAATGATCCATAAGGGAAATTATTTGGACACAGTAGCTCACACGTCACAATGTATTATAATAACAAAGAGAAAAAAAACATAAATGGTACCAAAAATAGCAATGGACTGGTGTCAAATAAGGCATAATTAAATAAATGTACAGAAATATAGTAATACAAATATAGAGTATCTCAGCTTTATATAAGAGATCATAAGGAAAACAGTGCAAAGATGAAGTTGATTATATTCTAAAATAGACCTGGGCATTGTCCAGCTCCCGGGCCTCATACGGCCCTTTGTTTGACTCTGACTGGCCCATTTCAGCTAATTTGGAATTACAAAATAAACATATTTTATAATTTTACCTCATGCATGGACTAAAGCTGCATTGCTTTTATTTTAGAGGTGTTTTTTAATTATATTTTTTGCAAGGCATCCTCACTTTTTCATTGCTTAGTCATAGCATAAATTCTTAACAGTCTTATCAGCTCATCAAAACAATGCTTTTTACTGCATTTTATAAAGAAATACAATTAATATTATGCAGAATTGAGTTAAGCATTTTGGCCCAGCCCTCAACAATATTTTCTGTTTCTCATGTAGCCCCATGGAAAAAATAATTGCCCACCCTGTTCTAAAATAAAAATAAATAAATAAATATTTTGGGTTGTAGGTAGGCTGTCTATTTAGCTTTTTTTTTTTTTCAAGTAAATTTAGTAAGAAGTAAACAGTAGGAATTTAAAGGTTCATTATGTAACTTTCATAGGGGTCCACCACCTGCTTGTCTCTGTCAAGATGATAGTACATTGACACAAAATGACATGAAATTAAGTTTTTTATTTACCTGTGTCCTTGTCTCAGTAGATTTATACAAAACCAGTGATTTGTCCAAGTTTTATACAAGAAATGCCCCTGGTGTCCTTCTGTTTGTCCAATCTGATTCCCACTAACAGTAAAGAGGGACAAATACTGTAATTTGTTTAGCCAAAATACAGAAAAATGTGTTTGAAAAAATGCAAAATTCTCTCAGATTATATATTGTCTCACAAGTAAACCGTGAATGAATCATGAATGGTCCGAGCACATAATAATTTTCCTTAAAGGTGCATTGTGTAACGTTTCCGGTGGAGGGTCCGTCAAATGTTTTTTTTTTTTGTGGAGATGTTAATGTTTTGTCTGGAATGTTTCACAGTATGGTATTAAACCTTTCTATCTTCATGGAGACCAAACCAGGCCAAGTTACAGGTCAAATATTTGTAGGTATTTTTGAGCTATGAAATCGCCTGTAATTTAATAAATCTAAAGTGGAGCTGTTTAATGTCATACATATCCATCAAAACAAGCAGGCGGGAGACCAAAAACCAACAGGTTGTAGTGCACCTTTAATTACGGACACTTTTGCAATTTTATTATTACCAGCCACCCCAAGCTGAGCATGACCCAGTTTTTCATTTTGAAAATCTGGTCTCTGTAACCTACATACAAAGGCAAAAAAAAGCATTATTAGACAAACAAAAGCCCTACTGTAAATATATAACTCGACACCTGGGTTTGAAGCATATAAAATAGCATTGGTGATTGATACGAAGTTGCCCTAAGCTGACAAATATCATCTTCGGAGCTAGCATTCCACGCGTATTTTTCTGTTGACATGTGTTTTGTATCATCTGATCTTTGTATTGTCCCCACCCTGAAGCCATGCCAGATAACGCAAAGCTCAATTTGTCCTCCGTTAGACACAGCGGACCACACTTTGACTGACAGACGGTGGACATTTTCTCAAGATTTCCCAAAGAGATTACCTGAAACTCCCCATGGCCTTGGCTCTAAAATTACGTCGCCATTTTGGTCCTTTTCATCGGGTTATAATAAGAGAGACATGGGTGGCTGGTATGTTTCCCCTTCCCTTTCTCTGCATTCACAATCTGTAAGTATAGTATTTTTCTACTTTTGGCTGGAGGTGTTAGAAGATGAAGAAGTCAGACATGCTGGCTCCAAAAAGTATGGCCAGGTTTCAGAAGACATCACGACGTTCTAGAGGCCAATATTTTTTAACGGTGCACCGTGTAACTTTTTGGTTGTGGATCCGTTACCTACTTGTTTCCATAGGTATGTCATTGCTCTCTCAGGACTTAAAAATGCCCAGAAAAACAGGCATTCTAACTGCGAGTGGGGTTGCCTCTCCATAGATCTAACCTGTAACTTGGACTCTTTTGGTCTCCATGAAGATAAAGAGGTTTAATGCTATACTTTGAAACATTCCAGACAAAGCAATAACATCTCCAGGAAAAAAAGCATTTAACGGACCTTCCACCAGAAAAGTTACACAATGTACCTTTAAGTAAGTCTTAAAATGGATACTTTTTACTTTTACTACATTTGAGAGAGAGTACTTCCTACTCTACATTTTTGAAAACACAAAAACAAAAATATACAAATAAAAACAGCTAGGAAAAAATATATAGATTCATTTGTTTATGTTGGACAAAATTCAACACAAAAATTTTAGCAAAATCATAACATTTGAAGCTTTATTCGATCTCAGAATCTTTTTACTCTTCAAAGCTGCTTTATGTAACTTTTCTGGTGGAGAGTCCGTCAAATGTTTTTCACTATGGAGATGTTATTGCTTTGTCTGGGATATTTCACAGCATGGTAAAGTATAGTATAGCCAAGTAAAGTACCTTTCTACCTTCATGGAGACCAAACCAGACCAGAAGTTACAGGTCAGATCTGTGGAGAGGCAACCCTGCTCACACTCAAAATGCCTGTTTTTCTAGGTATTTTTGAGCTATAAAACCACCTGTAATTGAATAAATGTAAGGTAGATTTGTTTAATATCATATTGTGGATATTGTGTCATATTGTGGCCCATGTGAAGCAGAGCAATGACATCTCCATAGAAAAAAGACAGTGACAGACCCCCAGCTGAAAAGTTACACAATGCCCCTTTAAGTAACAAAACTGAGTACTTCTTCCACCAACAGAATCCTGCAATCAAAACATAATTTTTTGTTGAATGTATTGTATTGAAAATCTAATTATGCAATGAATTTATCCAATACTACATCCCCTCATAGTAAATGTTTTATACTTCAGAGGTTATTGGCACAGATGGTGTCATAGTGCAGCTTTCCAGTTAGGAGCTGTCACTGTCTGTGTTTCCCAGGGGAGAGACGGGAAAGGCAGAGGAGAAACACAGAGTGTGAGATAACATGGCAGGCTTCCCTTCCCAGAATACACCGGGGCAGTATCTATAGACCATCACAACACTAGAGGGACCCTGGACTGTATTGATTTGTTGTCATAGAATTTATCGAGAATTGAATTTCATACAGAGATATAACATTCACTCATTACAGCGATATGCTAATATTGATTCCTGTTCTGTGTGTTGGTGATTTTTTTCTTTCTCTCACTACATCCAATCTCCTTTATGGTCATCTTGGAAATCTTTATTTAAATGGCCCATATCATGGTATTTTCTGATCTATGTTATGATGTTGTTTCCTCATCATAAACATACACGGAGTTGTGTTTTGTTTCATTCACACATGTTTAACACACAAATCCTGCATATTTAAGATTAAAATGGCTCAAATGGAAAACACCTTTTTTTTTACCTTGTGAAGTCATGTGTAATACAAGAAGTGCTCCACTGTGTTTTTAAACTTCATAATCCTTCACTAGATTAATTAGGATAATTTCAGCAGTGAGAATGCCAATCTCTACTGAACAAAAAACTCTTTCACCTTATGACATCACAAGGTGGAACAGAGCATTTTGAGCTTTGGAGATGTAGACACACCTATAAAGGGTTACTCAAACATGTGTCAATGAAATGACTGCACCTATAACAATTTAAATATATTTTTAAAAATGCATTGACTTAATCCTGAATATAACTAAATATATAACTACTATTTTTGATAGAAGCAGACAATCTAAAGTCTAAAATCACATTGACATTGTATCCTTGGGCAAGACACATCTGCATGGAAGGGCATCTGACATAAAAAAAAAAAAAGTATAATTAGCAACTTTAGCTGACACCCTGTATAATCCATACCCACAAAATGATTAAAAATAAACTAATAAAATTGTTCCCATTCTCTCCTGTGCAAGATATATAGGCCTAAACTATGAAGTTTACTGTAGACTTGTTTGTATTTTCCTGACATAAATAGCAGAAGTAGTCCAGGGGTAATTAATGAACTTGATTATAGCTGCCACGCTGTTAGCTGCTCCACTTTCAGAGGCTCTACCTGCTGCCTCGGTGGCTTAGTGGGACACGGGCTGTATATATACAGCACAGCATTACACTTCTCACTTACACCTGCGCATTTTCTGCTACATCAACAACAGCACCGTCCCTCCTCTTCTGTATCTCTGCGATCCTGAAAAATCAATATTAATCAGCAGAAAGTGAAAAATGATATTCTTAATCCTTTTGCATCTGTTTATTTTTCTATAGCCTCATAAATCCTTTAAAGATACAGGAAAAAGATTAAAAAGGTCTATGCAAATACACTGAGTTTATGAATAGAGATAATAAATTCATAAAGTTACTTGCATTTTGTCGTATGAAAAATCCTAGAAGGCTAAGCCCGGGGATAGGCCTGATGAAATGGAATACAAAATCATTATTCCATTAATTTGCATTGTGCTGAAATGTTAGATAAGGGTGTTTGTAGACTATTATAACGTCTACTTGCACCATCTCTGACCACATATGTGCTAAATCTGGAATAGTTCAGCCTACTTGTGGTGCTTATTTAGTTTAAAACCTACAGTTTGTCTGTCCCACAGCGTCCAGCCTCACCTGCAGTCCATACCGTAGGTCCGTAGCATTGGTCCGTACCGTGGGTCCGTACCTTCCCCGGCCCGTGAGCCCTCCCCTCCCCGCCTCTCCGCTCTCTGCGCGCTCTCCCCGCAGCAGTGCGCTCCTATAGGCTAATCAGTTGGTAGTTTTATCACAGCCTCAGCATCCTTCCTCTCTCCCTCCTCCAGCAGCAGAGGAACAGCGACAGCCCGAGCGTTCACAAGTGTTTTTGACCGCGGCCATGGTGGAAATGACGGATATCGTGTGCCTTCTCGTCCCGCTGGTGATGCTGGTGGGCTCCAGCCACCAGACCGATGCGAAGAGCGTCAAAGAAGCGGATAAGACGGGGAATTTCATGGAAGACGAGCAGTGGCTGTCCACCATTTCACAGTACAGCCGCAAGATCAAGCACTGGAATCGCTTCAGAGACGTAAGTCCGCCGTGTCGATAGAGATGCGAGGTAATGCAGTAAGATGAGCTGACGGGGACGGGCGCCATGGAACAGACCCAGAATGGACACTTTTACACACTTAGTTTAATGTCTTTCTAAAAGACTCGCCTGCTAAAGGAAAAAACAAAACTTACAAGTGCAAACTAAATAACGCTTGATAAGTTAATTACGATATTACATGTTTGACAAAAAGTCTCTTTAGTGCTTGCAATAGGCTGCTAACCCACGTGTAAGGGGTTAAAACCTGTTTAGTTTGGTACAACACGTAAATGAGTATGGAAATAACAAGTTAGCCTACCTCCCTAGCTACCAACAATAGAAAAAGCTTGTTTACACGATGTGAGAATCCATGGTTCTAAAGGCGAATCATGGGATGAAAACTTTACGCTAAAATTTGATAATTGATTCAGAAATAAACATCATATTATGGCTATTCACAATTAGTTTGACCACTGTGTTATAAATCGATTTAAGGCTATATTCTAAAAGTCAAAAACAACTTGTTAATGTTATTTAATGGAGACACAGCACCCTATCCTAACCTAAATAACTAGCCTGAAATATATTCCCTCTATTTTTCAGAAGACATGAACAAAAATTAATTAAAACATGATTTGCAAACATATCATTATAATTAGCTCTAGTTTCCTATCTCCTCCCCGTTTCCTTGGTGATAGATCCTTGTTAATTACCAGCAATTAATGTTGCGAACCTGCTGCAATAACAGTAGCACAGACCCTCTCCATCACTTTGGCCTTAATATAGCTTACCACAGACCTGCTTTCACTTTGCTCTCTGGAGGATCCTCAAACAAGAGAATTAAACTATTAAACATTGGGGGGGGGGCTGATTGATTGAGGGCCTATAGTGCTAGCCTAGTACACTGATTCAACTGGGTTTCATTGGATTGATTAAAACCTGCTGGGTATGCAATGAGGATAAATGGCTGGTGTCTGTAAACCTATAGATGAATCTATGCCTCCAGCACTGGGAAATGATTACTAATGATCACAATAGGATTTGAACTGCAAGGCCGGATTATATTCCATGTGAATCCATTTGAATGAGTTTTAATTGATCTGGTGGCGCTTGCTGTAGCATGTGATGGCTACTGTTATTGGATTGGAGATGGAGTAATTGTCTTAGGGCTGCTGTTGGTTTTCAGATTCTATAATGTGAAGATGTCGGGGGCAAGGGCCAGATTTCCCTGTTGATTACTAGGGATGTAACAATAACCAAAATATTGTGCTATTGAATCTTCAAAAGTCTCACAATAATATCGAAGGCCATCACAATATATCAAGTTACAAGTCTATTTGAATTACTTTGTGTTTGAATTGTGCTATACAAATAAACTTGCCTTGCCTTGCCATGGTACACCACTAGATAAAAAAAAAAAGAGGACTACAAAGACCATGATCCTTTGGTGTTGTCAGTGCAGACCATGGATCTATTAAAATAACAAGACAGACTGCATGAAGAAAGAACTGTTAGTAAACATTTCAAAATCTTAATTCTTCATATTATAAAAGTACCAAAGGCTTTCCAAGACTTCAAAAAGAAAAAAAAGTTGCATATTTACAAGTTTGTAAGTGAAAAAACACAAAATAATGCAATAAATATTGAACCGTGAGCTGCATATCGTGAAAATATCGTATTGAGGGATTTTGATATTGTTACATCCCTACTGATTAAATTATACTTTGTCATAAAATATCCAAAAGTGTAAATTCACAAATGTTGAACCAGATATTTTTCATTATTAACTAAACTCAAGATCTCAGTATATTACAATATAATTTAGCATTTTAGAATGCTGTGATGTCACCTGAAACCTACCAATAGGAGAACAACATGTCTTCTGAAGCAAGGTGGTGAACCAGGCTGTTTAATGATAGGGATGTAACTATATCCAAATCTCTCAGTATGATATTTTCACAATATATATCTCACAGTACGGTATTTATTGGGATATTTTGTGGAGGTTAACAAAATATGAATATGCTACTTTTTCCCTTCTAAAATGCTTTGACAAGACTTTGGTTTTGTCATAATTCAAAAAATTAAGATTTTTAAAAATCTATATTGCTGCATTATAACTAGTCATTTAACCGAAGAGACTTATGTAATTAGATATATTGTGATGGCCCATGATGTTATTGTGAGACTTTTGATGATGAGATATCGCAATATATTGGTTATTGTTACATTACTATTTAATGACCATTCCTAAGGAGACGATGTTGTTTTTGACTGTAACAAAGGCGAAATACAATTTGTCAGATGGACGAAAGTTTGTTTTGGTCGAATACATTTCGCAGCTCATCCAAGCTGCTGCTTCAGTTCTAAACTGATGGATTCTACCTGGACGAATGAGGGAGTTTACACACTTTTTGATCGTAAGTCATCTCTACTTATATTGCCCTTCCCTGAAGTGTGAAGGTGATTGTGCAGAAAAGGGGTTAAGTGCATGGCTGCGATTAGTCAAAAAGTATGGCTGTGCCCTTTGGGACTGTACTTAGAGAGGTAATGAGACTGTGGGTGTTGGAGATTGAGGCAGAATTGTTGTGGGATTCAAAGTGAGCGGTGTCAAGCTAATGCATATACAGTATAAGGCTGTAAAAGCTGCAAAACGAACAGATGTGTCATCTTTAGAGATACTATTTAAACTTTGCTTATTATGGATGGTACGAGACACAATTTCCACAAGACAAGACAAGATATGAGATTGGGTCCACGAGAACGAGACAAGGCGAGATTTTAACATAATTTCTAATGATTTTGATTTCATATTTTTGTTTCCATTTTAGTACTGCTTTTTGGAATGGGAAGAGATGTAACTCAACAACACCTTTTTTTTGCCTAATCCAAATGTAAACACTTGGCAAAAATCTCACGAGATAATTTTTCTCATGTGTGCACAATCTTTTAGTGATTTTGTTTCATGAGATCTTGTACAATCCCTATTGCTTATCATATTCAACTCGTAATAAGATTGGAATAACTTCATCTACTAGTAGCTATAGCAGTGAAGAAGATAGCAGAGTTTCCCGTAGAGTTTATTCAGCCTATGTTGCTACAAATAATCTGTAGATATTATTAATTCTCTTTAAAGGTCTTACATTACACAAAGTTGACCCTTGTGAGCTTTTAGCCCTGTTATAATGCTGTTACCTCCTTAAAAACATCAGGAGTTCTGACTTTTCATTCACACGTTTGGGTAATTCTTGATTATTAGTCTGTATGTCCAAAGCTCAAAATGCTCTGTTCCACCTTGTGATGTCATGCAGTTGTAGTTTTGAAGTTTTAGACTAAGGTGGAGAATTTCACTGAGGTAGCATTGGAATTAGGGATGTAACAATAACCTAAATATTGTGATATCGTATCGTCTCACAGTAATATCACGGACCATCACAGTATATCGAATTACAAGTCTCTTTTTCTTAGATGAATAGCTATGGTGCAGCAATAGCTACATAGACCATGATCCTTTGCTCCCTGTCAGTGCAGACTACATGAAGAAATAACTGTTAAATCTTAGGTCTTTGGATTATGACAGAACCAAAGTCTTATCGAGGTATTTTAAAAAGAAACGTAGCATATTCACCATTTTGTTACCCTCCACTAAAAATCGCAATAAATATCATACCATGAGATGCATATCGTGAAAGTATCGTACCGAGAGATTTGGATATCGTGAAAGTATCGTACCGAGAGATTTGGATATCGTTTCATCCCTAGTCGGAATTGAAGTGCATTAGTCAATTACTAAGTGCAACACATTCACCATACAGGTAGATGTTAACTATGTTGCTATTGTCGTACACATTGTTTTGTTATTCATGATGCCGGTGAACAAAACCCTCTTGAAGTTAATCTCAGTACAAGAAAAAAAATAGAAATACTATGTAAACATTGCATACCTATTTTATTCAGTAGAGACAGACACATGAGAAAAATGTGAGAAGCTATAATGCATCTATTCGGGGAAAAATATCTTGTTTTTGTGATTTTTTTTGACAAGCATAGATTTGTGATTTTTCTTTTATTAATAGAGTTCTGTTCAAAGTTCACAATTTAAACGAGCCCAGAATAACAAAAATACTGAAATATGAACTGACAAAACTGTGCCTCATACAAGAACCACATTTCAGAACATGTTTGTACAGTTCTTAACTATAGTTAGCAGTTTTTATGCAGAATACAACAAGATATTTAGTTGTTTGTGGTGGAAATTATGGTACTTCATAATTGTAGTCTTTGAGAATTGCTATTTGCATCCATTCAAATTGCTTTTTCGATTGCGATTAATCTTGCATCCGTTTTATGCAGTAAACTTTGGTGCTTTGACTTCTGCAGGTCAGCGATGTGAAAAATGTTGGAAGAAAATGGCAAGGCTGAGGTGGCTGATGGTTCTTCTGCTGCAGTTGCATTGAGGTGGATGAGATTGTGAATTGTATAGCTGATAGATGGAGAGAGGGAGTGCCTGTATATGAAATGGCTGTCCCGAGTGTAATATAATGCAATGGGGACACAGCACTTATACAGAGAGACAGGTTACAAACGCAGGATCAACAAAACCAGCGTACTTGTACAAGGAGCACAAGGCCAGGGTGCTCTATCACACAGGATAATAGCAAAGATTAAGGTAAACAGTTAAGAAACTGGGGGTCTGACTGTAGGATCATGACCTTGTATAACATTAAACATCTGTATAACATTAAAGATTTCCATAACAGATAAGAGCTGACCGCATTTTTCAATTGCTTTAGAAAATGGCAAGGCTGAGGTGGCTGGTGGTTCTGCTGCTGCGATTAAATTGAAATGCATGAGGTTGTGAATAGGACTGACAGAATAATACATTTTGAAGTTCGATATATATATAGCACACAACACAAGCGCAGATTCAAACCACAAAAAACTATTCTAAATCTACAATATTGTTAAAAAACTCAATAAAACCACAATAAAAAAATAGCAGAATACCTTAGTACTTAGTATGCATCTGTAATGAGTTATAGAAGCTATTAATTCAAACTTTTAGGGCTTGAATTTTATCATATAGCCAAAAAATAACCACAAATTTTCTAGTAATGGTAAACACAATAAATACTGACCCCAAAAATATTGTTATATATAGTAATTATCATGACAGTCCTAGCTGCGTACCATATAGCTGGTGGAATAGGAGAGAGAGTGTCTTTATATGAATGGCTTTGGCTAGAATGACAGCTGAATTTTCCAACTGCTTTAGAAAGCTAGAAGTTGCTAACTACTGAAACAGCCAAGCTAAATGGACCGTTTTTAACAGCTCTGAATGCGCTTGCCTCACATTCAGATGTAATCCGCTACCTTCACTTTCTCCTCAGTTTAACATCAAAGCTCCAACATCAGCCCCCAGCTCTCTATCCATTTCATAATGTGCTCTATCTCTTTTAATGATCATAATTCCCGGAGGTAATTTCGGGGCCTGTGTGCGCGTGGATTTGCCGGCGTTTACACAATCTTCTCTGGATTCTGTGGAGACCGTTGTGTGTGCCCGTTTGTGTCAGCCGCTTGTAATGAAGTGTTAAAGGCCATCCGTGGTGGTAGCAGTGTCTCCGGTGAAGACGATGGTGATGATGATGAGAGGAGAAACATCAGAGGAGCAAGCTAGAGCATGGACCCGCGGGATTCACCAACGGAAGGAGCTTTGATTTCAACCGGCTGTCGTAGCAACAGCAGCCCTCTCCGTTACACTGTGGAAATAGAGCATGTTTCACTGGGAGTTTGATGACTCTATTCGCACCAGTCCCGCTTCAGGCTCATGGAAAATGTGGAAAGACTTTTTGAAAAACCCATTTTAACTCTGCAAGACTGACAAGCTTGCCAGCGCATCTTTTGGTTTGACTTTCTCACATTATTTTAGGTGTCAGAATTTGCATTCAGCTGGCTACCTGATAAGATGAGCTCTGAAACAATAGAGGATGTGTTTCTAAATTTGACACCTCAACAAAATACCAGTTGCTGTATTTTGTTTTGAAACTACTTAACAAAATACAAGAGCCTACAAATCTGGATGTTAGCTTATATTCTAAATGTTGTAGCTAAACTCTAGTCTAGCCCTTAGATTGTATGAAAAATTGGACTATGCAAGTGTGACGTCACCCATAGTGTCCAGCACCACTGAAATGAAGCTTACGATGCTAGCAGTTATAGGAGCAAAGTTGGAGCCAGGCTCTGTATAATGAATAGGATTTTTTCACAGACACAATATCGGGAAAAAAAAACAGGATTGTGTAGAGCAGGTTAATCTGAACATTTTAAGACCAAAATGACAAGGCTCACAGCAGCAGTTACAGATAGAGGGACAACAATATCCCAGTGTAAGTCGGTAGGAGCCAGGAGAGCCCGCGTACAAACTTCTTATTGGTCCATTTACACAGTCTCTAGTCTAGCCATAGCCCTAATGTTACCAAAATTAAACTAGATCCTCATTTGAGCTGATAGCGTATATGCTTCTTAAAATTACACCCCAAATTGATCCTGTACTGAGCATTTTTCTAGGTATTTTTTATTTTTTTTTTTTTTTTCATTACAAGTTTTGGAAATAGCGTTAAATTTATGTTTGAAATATTGTGTAGAAAATATTCTGAACTTGTACTACTGGTTCAATTTGAGTGTTTTTCATTCATTTCAAAGATGCACAACGTTCACATTTTATTTTTTAATTTTAGTCAATAATTAGCCTAGCATAATGGTGGACGGTGGGTAATGGCAGAAAATTTATCTCACAAGTTTCTTTAAAGGTGCACTATGTAACCTTTTGGTTGTGGGTCGGTCATCTGCTCATTTCTGTGATACTCATGACGATGTACAGCGCTACCTTCAATTACAGATTGTTTTACTGCTCAAAAATACCCAGGAAAACTGACATTCTGACTGTGAGCTCTCCATAGATTTGACCTGTAACTTGGTCTGATTTGGTCTCCATGAAGATGAAAAAGGTTTTACATATGAAGGTAAAACATTACAAAGCAATAACACCAGAAAAGTTACACAATGCAACTTTAAGCCAGATCACAATTTCGATTGCATTGCGATTCATGCTGCATCTTTATAATGCCTTTAACTTGTAAGTAGAGTCATCTGCTTGTTTTGAGAGTTCATGCTTCATTATAATTGGTTAATTCCAACTGTCATTCACTCAGAGCCATAAGGAAGTTGACCAATAGGAGTGAGTGGGAAAAAGTGCCTGTGTGAGCCAAGAGCTGCATTAAATTAAACCACGATTGGATTTTTATCACTATATTGCGCAGCTCTAGCCTAGCCATATTTCAAAAGGTCAATATTGCTATGTGTTATTCTCTGCCTATTTATGAGATACAGAAAATCCAGCACGAATGTTGATTTTGTTTGTGTTTACAGCTTCGGCCACCACCACCCAGAACCCCAACTCCTGCAATACACAACAACGGGATAACGGCCACATCTGAACCAAATTGAAAGTGAAAATAAGTGCAACTGTTTTGGGAATTATCTAGCTGATGCTTATACCACAGCCAATGATGCACTTATAGGCTTTTCACATTTCATAGATGGGTCTAAATTAAAAATGACTTGCCCATTCCTCTGAGAATGCCACATTGAATATTAATTTTGCAAGTAATAATCAAAGCAGCATAACATAAAATAGGACTTTTTCTTTCCCCATGATATGACATTAAACACAACTGTCTAGCATTTATTTATTACGGCTGTTTCTATTGTTCAAAAATACAGTAATTCTTTTTGTGAATAGCATTGCCTCTCCATAGATCTGACCTGCAAAGTAGCTTATAGTTGTCTCCCTCGTGATAGATAGGTTTAATCTCTACCATGGAACATCCTAGACAAAGCAATAACATTTCTAAGACAAGCAGGTGACAGACAACACCAGGAAAGTTATGCAATGCACCTCTAACTACATCAAGAAGTAATTGTTATTAAAGGGTCACTAAACACCAAAATCACTTTTTCTACTGATTAGTGTGTAAATGGATCTAAAATAGAAATGTATACCTATCCCTAGCCTTTTTTTTTTTTTGGCATTTTAGTGCATATTTGTTAAAAATCGGATAATTGGGTCAAAAGCCATGTCTGTACCGCCCTTTTTAGGATCAACTAACAGTCTATGGGCGGTACGTGAAGAGCCCCTCTTAGCTCCGCCCCTACCTGGCACCGCTGGTCAACACGATGTCCCACCGTGTCTGGAGAAAAGGGAAACGGCGTAATCCAAGCACAAATGTCCACTCCGTTTCAAAGTCTGAAGCGCACCAGTCTGCGCCATGTAGAATTGTTATGGCAGTCGGCTGTCAATCATCACTCCAGAGCCCGCCCCACACCCACTCCCCCCAACCCGCCAGTCACCTGCCCACTCTAGAGGATTTTTCAGATTTTGCTTATGGGCAGAGTAAAGTTTTGGGAGGGTGTTTAATGGCTCTTTAAGCACTTTTAAATGTTAATTCTTTGGAAAAAAAAAGTATTATATTTTGTATTTTGTCAGCCTCACAAAATATCGCAATAAATATAGTAAATACCATGAGATACATTACGAAAAAATTATCGTAATGAGAGATTTGGATATTGTTACATCCCTATACACGACCTGAGATACACACCAACCAAGTGCACAACACAACAGGCAGCAAGCACACTATAAATATTTCACTTTCATTCTCTGGGTAAATGTAAAAGGCGGCTAGCGTGCGCGATTCAGGACAGGGGCTTTTTGACGTCCAGTAAAAATACCTAGCATACCTCCATTCAATCTTTTTGGCAGGATGACAAGGCAGTTAGATTCTACAGTTAGCCTACAAATAACAGAATGGCGTACCTTCAATCCCTTTAATCTGACAGGTGCAACCGCCGTTTCATTCCACTAATGCACCAAATCCTGCGTAAGAGAAAATACATGCTCACAAATCTGCAGTAGTGTCAGAGTGCTAGCATTCATATCATTAATAATACAGGGTGCGTCACGTTGATGAATTCTAGTGTTTGATCAAAACAAACACAGTAAATAAAGATGAGAGAAAAATGTTCATCTTAAAGGTGCATTTTGTAACTTTTTTTGCTGGGGGTCTGTCACCTGCTTGTTTCTATTGATATGTCATTGCTCTGCCTGGAAAGTTCCACAGTATGACATTAAACAGCTCTACCTTACATTTATTCAATTACAGGTGGTTTTATAGCTCAAAAATACCTAGAAAAACAAGTGTTCTGGGGTTGCCTCTCCATAGACCTGATCTGTAACTTGGTCTGGTGTAGTCTCCATGAAGATAGAAAGATACCATACCGTGAAACATTCCAAATGAAGCAATAACATCTCCAGAGAAAACTTACACAATGCACCTTTACCTTTAGTAGGGTTTTTTTTTTTTTTTTTTGTATCTCTTATCCCAGATGATTAACTGGTTTTCTGACTTTCAAGATGCTTTTTTTTTTTTTTTTTTTTAGTTCAAAGGCTTTCCTTTGGAGTAAAAACATTTAACTTGATAACTTGATTCAAGATAAACATTCCCTTTCCCCATTTGCAGCTGATTTGGTAACAAGAAAATAGCTCTGTAATGCCTTAAAAATAAGTTATAAAATGTGACAAAATGCCCTATTCCTTACTTCAAAATTCAAAAATCGAATGTGAAATAAGTTAACTAACCACTAAATCCACTTTTTCACTACCAAACTCTGTATATTTAGTATGTTTTAATAGTATTATCTAATATTCCTAGTCATTTTGTGAAAATTTTAGTGCAAATAAGGTCATTGTAGTTTTCTAGTCAGAACACCTAAATTTTAAGTGTGTGCTGCCTCCCGTGGCCATTGCAATTTCAAGTAGTTGGTGACATCACAAAAGCCTGCCCCCATTACAGCCACTACAGGGAAAAAGGGAAGCCTTCAATTAAAAAAAACAAAAAACCCACAAACATATGTATAATAACTAAGTAGAACAAGAAATGGTCTATTTAGTTCAAAGCTGCAACAAAATAATGCATTTAGACCACAAAGCTGACCATTTGATACTGCAAATGTTAATGTAATAATTTTGATATTGCAACTTGTGTTGTCATGATACTTTAATCTCAAACTTGATTTAGAGAAAAAGTCTTGATAACACAAAAGTTATAAACAAACAATAAAGATGTCAAAATTAAAAACAAATCAAAGGAAAGTTTAAAATGTGAATACCAAGTCACATTATTCCTCATATTTTCTTTAGTTCCTCCTCTCTGTTTTCTTTAAAGGTGCATTGTGTAACTTTTCTGTGGGGGGCACGTCAAATACTTTTCTTCCTGGAGATGTTATTGCTTTGTCTGGAATGTTTCACAGTATGGCATTAAACCTTTCTATCTTCATGAAGATCAAACCAGGCGAAGTTACAAGTCAGATCTGTGGAGAAGTAATCCTGCTGTCTGTCAGAATGCCTGTTTTTTTAGGTAGTTTTGAGCTATAAAACTGCCTGTAATTGAATAAATATGAGGTAGAGCTGTTTAATGTCATACTGTGGAACATTTCAGACAGAGCAATGACATCTTCATAGAAACAAGCAAGTGACGGGCCCTCCACCAGAAAAGTTAAACAACACACCTTTAATCCACAGGCACTGCCCAGTTTAGCTGCTCTATTTGAAATGTGTTTGTGGGAGGAGTTTACGTGTTTAGTCCCACTTTAATACGTCTCCATGTGACATTCCCGGATTGCAGTGTATTGTATTTATGCAATCATTTCTCCAAAGCACAAACCAGATTAGCATGACTGTGATGTAGTTACCAAAATAGCCCACTGGAATCCTAATACGACTCACAAATACCCCGGGACAATTAGACGTCTGCTGGGATCATCACAAATGGAGGAGTTGTCTATTTCCTTTCCACTACATTAGAGTGTTTCGTGCATGGCAAATCCAATTTACTTTGTCTTATGAAGCCAAATCGACGCCTTTTTTGCCCTGTAAAAATGACGCTGTCCATGAAATTGCCAAGCTCTGAAATTGGTCTGAAGTTTTATTTCTGCACATTCAAGATAAACTCAATTATATGTCTCAGTATGGATGATGATACCAACATGGCCACGCAGCTACGCTAGTTAGTCGAATAGCTCAGATGTTATTGGGATTTTTTGTGTTCCGTTGCAGCATAAATGGGCCCCTGGTTTATGCTGTGATTTACTATATCATCTCCCACTACCATAAACAGACTGCACTGCTCTGTCTGTGCTTGGTGAGTCCTTATCTAAAAAGCAGCTCTTCAGTTCAACCAGGTCATTCTTCTTCCGCCTTGCACCTGTTAGCCCAAGAATGTATATTTAATGAGGAGAAAACAACATCATCTTCCAAGAATGTTAAAAATGCACGATGTCAAAAGCATGAAAAATGTTGACAATACTGACAATAATAGATGATGGAGGCTCCAGAAAGAATTACTTGATGCCGTGCGGTGTTTATAATTCAAGCAACGAGAAAGAATTCTACTGCATGGCAAAGTAAAAGTACCACTCGAACACTTAATTTGCATTAAAATTAGTGTTGGCACGATACAGAAATGTTAAGCTTGTTTCAGTACTCAAGAATAAGCATGATTCTTAATACCGATTCTGATACCACAATGATAATAAATAATAAAAACACTCTTTCTTTAGACAATAGAATGTAATTTTCAACATTAAATCATAGTACTTTCTTTTATATTCCCATGTAGTCTTATATCTTTGTAATCCCTCAGTGGTCCAGGTAGGTTCCATAGTGGTCCATGGGCGTGTACTAGTCTATGTGCTCTTATACTTGTTCTGATACGGCTCAAGATCATTCTAAAGCTCTTCAGGAAAGGTTCCATGAATGTGACTTTTTTAGAATGAATACCTGCCACCTTTTTTGTAATTTGCCCATGACTGTACAATTACAGTAATGCACTGCTCACCTCCTCTCCTAAGCAATTACTAATACAAAACTTGTTTGTCTGTATGAAAATGTTTTTGCTTTGTCTGTAATATCCCACAGTATGGCATTAAACACCCAATTACAGGTGTAAAAATAGCTTGAAAAACAGATTTAAACCGTATGCTGTGGAACATTCCAGGCAAAGTAATATAATCTAAATCTAGAGTTGCAAAACGTAAAGGATGGCATTTTTGAAGCAACTGAAATCCTGTCTTGTTCTGCCTGAAAGCTGATCTGTAGATTTGTACAAACATGCTCTGAAATGACTCTGGTATTAGTTTGTCAGTTCATATTTCAGTCTTTTTGTCAAGTCTCCTGGACGCGTTACAAAAGTGAACTTTTGGACTTTTGAAGATCACATTATTAAAGTTGCATTGTGTAACTTTTCTGGTGGACGGTGCGTCAAATGCTTTTCTTCATGGAGATGTTATTGCTTTGTCTGTCATACTGTGGAACATTCCAGGCAGAGCAATGAGATATCCACATAAACAAGCAGGTGACGGAGCCCCAACCAAAAAGTTACACAGTGCACCTTTAAAATGCAAATCTTTGAAAATTTTCTAAAATCATGCAATCCCGCATTCATTTTCTAAACTGTCAACAGTGTTCACATTCAGTTGAAAATAAACAGCAGCCATCTCACCTGCCTACATGTTATTCGCATCCTTTGCACGGCACAGAAATCATATAATATGCCTCGTTTTCCCATGACTCCACTGTACCATACGCAGCATAATAGTAGATAATAGCCTCTGTAAAACTGCAGCCAAATCCCCCATTAAGGACTATCCAGATGAAGGCTGCCTGATTATCGCGAGCCATGGTGTTCCTATCTCACAGGCACTCATCTCCGCAGAGCTCCACTGTGTTACAATAGACCACTACTGAAGCATGACGGATAGAAATGATAATAACAGCTTTTCAGACAACCACATTAGTCCGTCTAGTTACACCAGATGCCAAGTTCTTTACCTTTCTGTAGGGTTAAAGTGATAAAAAATTTAAATCAGCAATATTAAAGATGGGAAATTGCACTTATATGGCGTATTAATTGTTAACTAGGGATAGGGCAATAAACAATAGTGTTGATTATCGTGATAAAAAGGGTAGGCAAAGATATACATAATCGCCATTTTATCGCCAAAATGTGTAGAAAAAAAATACTTATCCATCATGATCTCAGCAAGGTCATTGTTGTTTTCACTTATAACGAAGTACAATTATATTAAAGTAGTTTAAACATGGAATGTATTCATAACATTAAAATTATAATTATTCATATCCATAAAGTTTCTCTTCATTATCTTTATTCGTAATTATTTTGTCCATGATAATAGTGACACCAAATGTTAATATACAAACATATTTAAATCACCATGTTACCTTTTATTGTTTTGAAAATGTTATATTTGCCAAAATTATTATATAATATATATATTAAAATGTTTTATTAGTTTCAGTTTTATTTTTGCTGCTCTGAGTCTCTGCTGCCTGCGCAAAGTCACTCCCTCTTCAGAGTCCCTCTTCCCTCTCCTGCTAATGAGACTACGCATAGCATCATTATATCCTGTTTTTTTATTTAATTGTATGAAAAAATTGTTGTGCAGGCGCATGAGTGCCGTAGGTTTGTTTGTATTGCTAACTGTATGTCTGGTTTGAGAGGCATCGCTAAATTACTCAAACATGCATGGATGACGTCTAAAAGCTTTTCAGGGATGTTTTTGATGAGGATAATTATAACATGGTAGAAAGTTTCAAGAAGTCAATTTTACATAATACCCTTTATTTAAAATATTATTCAGAGTTAATTAGAGAGTTATTAACCTCATGGTAGAAGCAATGGTGTACAAATTGTGTGAGAACCAAAGGGTAAGCACCAGAGCATTTGCTGATGTTGTGAGGCTAGACACTTTTTGGCCACTGCAGTCACAGTAATGGGATTGGTTGCGACAAGAAGGCTGCTGGGCATAAAAATAACTAAAACCAATTATAAAAAAGACAAATATGTATAAAAACTAAGTAGAGCATGGTCTGTTTAGCTGACTGATACAACAAAGCTGACCATTCAATACTGCAAAAGTCAATATAATAATTTTGATATTGTGAGATTTGGATGACTAGTGTGGACATAGTAGTCTAATCTCAAACTTGATTTAGATACTGAGGAAAACTCTCGATACCAGAAAGATGATTAACAAAACATTTATACAATAGAATATAATTTTTACTTAGTTATTACCATATGATCATAGTAGTCTTGTAGCCAGGCTGGCACCACCTAGTGCCTCTGCTCAATTTCATTTCTATCTAGGCAACTAGGTCAGGAATCAAAATACAATAGACGGTTTGCAAAAACCCTGGAAGTGCAAGTTCGGGCACCAGCCAATCAGTGAAGAGTGATAAGATAAGATGTGCCTTTATTAGTCCCACAGTAGGGAAATTCCAGTGTTGCAATGCGCAATTCAAGAACAGCAAGAAAAAGGTAACATGCAATAAAACAGATAATAAATAATGGCTTAAAAATAATTTAAAAATAGACTTTAAAATAGTTGCACATAGATATAGTTGAATGGCACATGTTCAGTGTTAACAGTGTTTGTTGTACAGTCTGACAGCAGCAGGAAGTAGTGTTGTCAACGATTCCCGAGATTGAGGATTTAAAGCCGGAACAAAGAGAATATTTGGTGAATTTCATCAAGGGGAAAGACGTTATTCGTCTTCTTCCTACGGGATTTGGGAAAAGTTTAATATAAAAGTTAGCCCTGTTAGTGGCACATTACATATGTGACTACCAAATAGCAGCGATTGATTAAATGATAAAAAGTACCTGCCTACCATCGAGCAAACAAATTCTAACACACAGAATCTTGTACTTCAGTTTTCAACTTTGTCATATGTATGATATTGCTTTCAGTTTCGATACCTGTTCAAATGAGTATCTACAGTATTTTTTTAATATAAGTTAATATCTGGGTAGCACCATCAAAATAGGGAAAGGAATCACAGGGGCCCTCACAATTCAATACAATTTTCGATACAATTGTATAGCAGAAACACTGGTAAAAGATTTTTAAAAGTACTCTTGGTGATATAGCGATACAGCAGCTCATGATAGCAATACTGTATAACCAAATATAGTATCACGGTATGTTGATATTTCGATATTTTTGCACACCCCTACTTCAAAACATATTGTATTTTTCCTGTTTTTGAAATCCGGGATGTAGTTGTTGAGATTGGGTATTATGGATGGCTTACTTGTATTGGGAGCACTACACTGGCAGCACTAGCAGGGACCAAGGTGGGCTGTAATTCAGTGGGGGAAAAAGCACCCTTTCATCATAGCCCCCGCTCACACTGCTACAGCTGCTGCTTCAACCCGCTCCCTCACTCTCTCTCTGCCTCCCTTCCTCTCTTTCTCTCTCTCTTTCCTTCTCTCTCTCTATCTCCCTCCCTCTGTCCCTCTCTTCCTCCCTATCTCCATCTCTCCTTCTGTCTCTCCCTTCCTCTCTGTCCCTCTCTTGTCTCTCTCTCTCTCTTTGTCCATCTCTCTCTCTGTCTCTTCCTCTTTTCTCTCTCTCCCTCTTGCTCCCTCGCTCTCTCCCTCTCTCCTCTGCAGCACGCCACAGCTGAAGAAGGGCACAGGTGCTGCAAGAAGAGAGCCTGGATTCACACGGAACAGGCAAATCAGCGCAGGCTTGGCAACGTGGAATATCTGAGTGGAGTTAATAAGAAAGTGCTACCGTGACAGCTTGTACATGTCAGGAATTTCCAGCGTTTGTAGGCAGTGATGGGAGGAATACTTTGAAAATGTATTTAGTTACAGAATACTGAATACTTCAATTAAAGGGCCCATATTAGGCTATTATTTGATCTATCTGATGTTATAATGTTGTTTTCCTCATCAGAAACATACCTGCATTTTAACACACAAATCTTTCAAATTTAGGCTGATTTACTTCTCTCCAACAGAAAACCGCCTTGTGATGTCATAGATATATAGATAAATACTTTATTTATCTTGAAGGAAATACATTTTTCTGCAACAACAATATTTATTGTGTTTACATTTTCTCAGTTTACATTTTGTAAAAGTGTGTAGATTTTGAGTCATTTGTTGTAATACATTAAGATTTGAGCTGTGGAAGGTTGAATAACTAACTTCTATTTCTATTTATTGGTTTATTCTGCTATTACTTGCTGCAGCTCAGGCCTTTTGAAATGGTTTACTTGGATTATTGTGGTAGTTTTAATATTATCTTTTATCATTATATTTCTCTGTAGCAATATATATTGCTTCAAATTTTGTTATTGTGACAGGCATGAAAATCTGACTCTTTCATGCAGTGTTTTCCTGAGATGGTTAGTGTATTTGTGTTTGCTTTATTGCTTGAATTCAGTATCAAAGGAAGAAGGAAATAGAACATTGCTCATGACATCATTAATCAATCTATAATTACACTGTTTTTCTTGGCCCATCATCGGTTATCAGACATGAGAGCCATAGCATGAAATGGGGAGAGAAGGGTTATAGACAAATAGATCAAATGGTCAGAGGTGGGAATCGAACCAGTGACCCCAAGGTGATATGAAACGTGTGTAGTGCCCTAAACCACTGCAACCTGGCAACACAATGCAATCTATACAGAAATAACTCTTGAGTCGCCTAGAGGTCTTGTGCAGTATGTAACTTTTTGATTGGGTTGTCACCTGCTTGTTTCTATGTAATGTTCCACAGTATAACATTAAACAGCTCTGCCTTACATTTATTCAGTTACAGGTGGTTTTAAAACTCCAAAATACCTAGAAACACAGGCATTCTGACTGTGAGCGGGGATGCCTCTCAACAGATCTGACCTGTAACTTGGTCTGACTTGGTCTCCATGATGATAGAAAGGTTTAATGCTATACTGTGAAGCATGGAGAACAGCATTTAACGCACCCTCCACCAGAAAAGTTCCGCAGCGCACCTTTAAAATACTGTGTTCATATAGTTGTTCATAAATTCTTCAAACAGGGATCCAGTGGCACCATATAAGAGCTGTAAAGAAAGCTGCAAATATATAGCCAGCATTCCTTTCCACATACTGCTTCGCTAACCTCTGCATTTCTCTATTTTCTATGCATGAATTTGTAAGCCGCCGTAACCTGCTGCTGTGCTTGTGGGAGCTGGCATTCCAGGGCTGTTTGCTGCAAAGACCGCGTGGCATTCAGGAGCCAGCGTCTAATGAGCTCTGAGCAGGAAGGCACCAGCGCATTCTTCTGCATTAAACTCCATTCTACAGCTCCTCCAGACAGCCCATCATCTGCTGTTAAAGATGCACTGTGTAACGTTTTGGTTGGAGGTCTGTCAGATATGCCATTGCTCTGCCTGGAATGTTCCACAGTATGACATTAAACAGCTTTACTTAACATTGATTCAATTGCAGATGGGTTTATAGCTCAAAAATGCCTAGAAAACAGGCATTCTGATTGTGAGCGAGATTGCCTCTCCACAGATCTACCCTGTAACTTGCTCTGGTTTGGTTTCTGTGAAGACAGAAAGGTTTAAAGCCATACTGTGAAACATTTCAGACAAAGCAATAACATCTCCGTAGAGAAAAGCGTTTGACGGACCCTCCACCAGAAAAGTTACACCACGCACCTTTAAAGGTCCCATACTACACAAAATTGACTATTGTGAGCTTTAAGGCATGTTAGAATGTTGTTCCATCATCAAAAACATACTTGGAGCTCTGTTTTGTTTCATTCACACATGTTTGAGTAACTCTGCTTTATTATTCTGTTTACATCTCCAAAGCTCAAAAGGCTCTGTTCGCCTTGTGATCTCATGTAGTGGTAGTTTTCAAGTTCAACAGCCCCTTTTATCTTTAGTTCAGTAGAGATGTGCGTGAAATCATCCACATGATTCCGTGAAGGTGTATGGATTTTAAAAACATAGTGGAGCACTTCTTCTATTACTATGTGACATCACAAGGTGGAACAGAGTTTTCTGTTTGAGCAAAGAACACAGCCTAAATTTGCAGAGTTTGTGTTAAATATGTGTGAATGAAACAAAACACAACTCCAGGTATGTTTTTGATGAGGAAACAACATTATAACAATCAAAAAATATGGTAATACGGGCCCTTTATTCTTCATTTTATAGCCGTTCCACACAGCCCATCATCTCCTGTTAAAATCCACAATACCAGATTACAATGGGTGTAAGTGCTAAGTACAGCTCTTGATTTGAAAATGCTCTGTGACCATTGAAATTGTAATGGTGATGTGTGTGTGACTTGGGAGAGTTGACATTCAGTTGGACAGGCAGCTCAATAAATCAGAGGCTTTTCAGGGCTAACAATAAGTCTAAGTGACGGTGGCGGCCCCTACAGAAAATGCCACACAAACGCTGGCACCTCTGGACTGGCGCCAGGCTGAGTCAGAGCCAGCGGGAGGGCGGCAGTCTCAGGTACAGAGGCTCAAACTGGGCTGGGGGCAGTTTGGAGTATTAAGTGTGCAAGGGCCTGTACAGTAATGGAGAGGAGTAGAAAATTGCTTTGAATTTCAGATGTTATGTAAAAAAATTGACGAGACAGTTTCCACAAGATGAGACGAGACACAAGACTGGGTCCACGAGAAAGAGACAAGACAAGATTTTAACATAATTTAATGTAATTAAATTGTAGGGGCGGGGGGTTCCAGCTTCTCGAGAAATGTAACTCACCAGCGCTTAACCCTTTTTTGTCAAATCAAAATGCAGCCACACACACAAAAATCTTTTATTTCATCATTCTTTTTTCTCGTGCGCAATTTTGTCCTGTGAGATCTTATGGCACGAGATCATGCCCCATTCCTGGTTGTCGAGATACAGTTTTAAAATGTCAGTATTATACTTATATATACAGTTGATACCAATTTCATTACCTCATGGATATAAAAAGACTTCATTTTTGACAATAAAATAGTAGTTTCTTTAATATTACCATATACAGTAGGGAAGCTGCACTGCTTTGCCAAGGACACTACCAGCTCAATCCATGTTACATGACCAATGGCATCAGAGGTTATAATACTCCCTACAACAGAAGCTTATCTAGGCTTAAATAGACAATGCAATGTGTTGAGCAACCCAAGTCCGTACTTATGCTGAATAAATTATTCAGGACAGTCTCCTGCCTCACCCGAGCTACTTAATTTATTCTACAACAAAATGGTCTCCAAGTTCTTATATGTATACATTTATTTCAGTATAGATATTTCAGTATAAGTGGACATAGCTAACTCATTAGCCACCGCGTTCCAAATAGAAAGTGAGCATGGGCATGCTTCTGGCTCCAGTTCACTTTGTATTGAGAAATTGTCACCCGCTCTCTCTGTAACTGCTGTTGTCAGGCTCCTCATTTCAGTTTTAAAATGTTCATATTAACCTGCTCTAAATGATCTTAGTGTTTTTATTTCACTATTTTGTCTGTAAATCAAGTCTTATTCCTAATATGGAACTAGGCTCCAAATTCGCCCATATAACTGTAAGCCTCAGTGAGCTTCACATGACTGGAAACGAATGCTATGGGTGACGTCACACTCTCTTAGTCCACTTCTTTGTACAGTCTGTGGGTAAAACTAATTTTATCCTTCTTTTTTCCGTAAGATTTGTTATGCCCAAATTAACATACTAACAAATTGTAAAACATTTATTTGATAAATAATTCACGACTAGACTCTCGGAATAAATCATTGTATTAGTTTTGCCTTTGTAATAAATATGAAGTCTTGACAGACATAAAGGCGGGAACTGAGAAAGCTGTTAATCTTTACTAGAAAATAAATTAATACTGCTGTACATACATTATTATCTGACAAAGAATAAGGCCAGCAAAGGTTAAGTTGGAGGCAATTTGCTAAAGTTTCATCGCCCTACATTTCTGGAAAACGACAAAAGAAAGCGTACTATAATTTCACAGGGTATCTATATAAAAAGCAATAGAAAGATGATATGTATTGGAAAACACAGGCTCAAAGTCCTTTCTTAGACCCAAAAGAGGGATGAGTCTTCACTGTTATTGGCACGGTTGACCAGAAGCACTTAACTCTTCATTGATTTTAAAGCTATTTTTTCATCTCACTTTTAGAAAATCACGCCGATGATTCAGCCTTGGTAGATTGCTTTTGTTTATTTATTTTTTATTATTTTGCACAAGACAGACATCAGTGCTGTACCTGATATATTTGTAAGTCTCTCATTCGATTACACAGCTTTTGATTCCCTTGAAGTGTAGTCGATTCTTATTCTTTGTGTAGCTCGTACCAAGCCAACATTATTGATTTTTGATTGGTGGACAAGACGGCGTTCAGTTGATGTGGTCTTTCCAGTGAAGTGTGAAGGGTTTGGCTGTTTGTAGCTGCTTCTCTTGTGAGTTGTTTTCCCAGTAGGGGGCAGAAGTCATGAGGGCCTGGTTTTATTTATAGATAGTGGCTTGAAGGTTGGCGTTGAGTGAGTAGACACAGAGAGTTTAGATTTGATTCTGATTTCTGTCTATGTAATAGTATATATGCAGTGTTTCCCATTAATACAGGAGTAGGGGTGTGCAAAAATATCGAAATATTGATATATTGTATCGTTTATTGTGACGATACAGTATCAATAACATGGGCTGCGGTATCGATATATATCGCCAAGAGTATTTTTTGGTATATTTTTCCAAATTATTTTGTTACAATGCTACAGTTTTGTTGCTTGTTTAGAGGAAGGAAGCTCATTTATGCAGCACATTTGACATTTTCACTGTTTTGATGATTAAAATCAGTGTGTTTCATAGTCACTTTGTACAAGAAGTGGTTTAACAAAGACATTTAGTATCACAGCCATGATTGAACTGTATCGAATTGATTTGAAATATAGCGCATCGAATCGAAAGCTCACTGTATCGAGATATGTATCGTATCGTTTCTTGTGTATCGAGGTATGTATCGCATCGGCAAATTTATGATGATACCCAGCCCTATACACGAGACAATTGTGGTCCCCCATAGTTTAAAATTGTACCGCATAGTCTGGCATGTAGCGAGAGGGGTGGGGTATGGGTGGTTTTTTATTTTTGTTGTTTATTTCTTTATTTTTTTGTGGGCAAAAAAACAAAACAAAAAGAAAACAGCTGTACCTCATAATCTAAAAACAACCTGGACTATATGTCGGCATAACAAAATTTTATTTTGTTGGTCATTGCATTATCATAAATTTATATAAGGGATTACACTAATACACCACAAATTAAATGAGATTAAATTATTTAAATTAAAGTGATTTATGATACCACAGTCATGGGCAGGAAGTTACTGTTTACCATTTTGTACTATGGAGTCAGTTAAATGTGTTTCCCACTAATTCAGGAGCCTTTCTTCATCATAATCTAAATTATGTGGACTTTATACTGGCATAACAAAATCAGACTTTGTTTCATAACCTAATCATAATAGACACTAGTCAAAACAGACTGTTTAGAGGGCCTATATTACGCTATTTTCTGGTCTATGTTATAATCTTGTTTCCTCGTCAAAAAAATACCCAGTTATGTTTTGTTCCATTCACACAAGACCGCTGAATTGCTTCACTGTGTTTTCAAATTCCATAAACCTTCAGAGGAATCATTTGGATAATTTCAGCTCTGGAAGTGCCACTCTCTCCAGAACAAGAGGTAAATGTAGCTGTTGAAAACCACCGTTTCATGGCATAACAAGGTAGAACAGAGCATTTTGAGCATTGGAGGAATAGACATCCCAATAACACAAAATTACTCAAACATGTGTGAATGAAACAAAATACAGTTCCGGGTATGTATTTGATAAGGTGACAATATTCTAACATGACCAAAAACTCACAACAAGCTTTTTACCTAATCTTAGAAATGATCTTCAGGTGTGTGGACATAACCCCCATTCAAGCTGTGTACCTAAGAAATCGTACTATTATTTTATTCTTTGTTAAATCCAAGTTCTTACACGAGGCTGAAACACAACTTGGTATGTATTTTAATATGGAAAAAATATAACATTGTAAAAGACTTATTATAGCATACTTCACCATCACTGGTCAAAAAGAGCAGATTTATTGTTTCGTTTTGCCTTTTATCCGTCCTTCACTGTCACTATTCATTCATACATTACTCATCAGTGCTTCAATGTGAAGAGTACAGAGCCCCCTTTAAATGTAGGAGATGATTAATACGCATAATGCATAGTACTACTCATTCCTCTCGCCACTGTATTTAATGAAGTCTCTGTTAAAACCACCTTGAATGGACAGATATAACTCAGAAGAGACTGACTATGGATTTTAGAGTGAAAATTAAAGGGCCCATATTACACTACTTTTTCTGGTCTATGTTATAATGTTATTTCCTCGCCAAAAACATACTTGGGAGTTGCATTTTGTTTCATTCACACATGTTTAACACACAAACCTTGCATATTTAGGCTGAGTTCTCTCAAACAGAAAACACTCTTCCACCTTGTGATGTCATGTGGTATACAGGAATTGTTCCACTGTGTTTTTAAATCCATACACTTTCTCTAGAATCATTTGGATAATTTCAGTTCTGGAATTGCCAATCTCACCTAAATTAAAGGTAAAAGGTAGCTGTTAACTTGAAAACTACCTCTTCATGACATCACAAGGTGGGACAGAGCATTTTGAGCTTTGCAGACAGACTAATAATACAGGATTACTCAACGTTTGAATGAAACAAAACAACTCCAGTTATGTTTTTGATGAGGTACCGATTTTATAACATGACTTGAAGCTCACAAGGATCCATTTTGAGGAATATAGGACTTTTAAAATAACTGAAAAATTGTATTATGTAAATTCATGAATTATACTTTCAAATATTTTTCTTAATAAACAGTTTTCTATTTGGTTGTTGACCAGACTAACAAATTCAGTCAATTACATGCTGTTCGCTTTTCAGTTAAAACCTGGCTTGTGTGTCTTAAAAAACAGAAAATAAATTAGGCATGTGTTGATAAGTGAAATATCAATAAACAAGACAAATTAATTCCTTGTTGCATAACTTCGTGTATGGACTCAGACTCACAAAATTCTTGTTTTTGAGAAAAGCTTTGGAGAGTTTCCCATACTCTGTGACTTGCAAATTGGAACCAACTTTCCTGTTTATGCAATGCTGGCTGAGACAATACACACAAGTCATTATGTCTAGAAGCTTGTTTTTGTCAAGGTTGGTCAAGACTCAAGAGAATGTTTTTTTTTCTCTCCAAATATTCACATGCATGAAATTGTGGTTTATGGTTGACTTTTTGCAATTGCAGGAACTAAGCACCAAAGATAGTCATTAAAGTCCAATTTCAACCATAAAAGGTCAGTACTTTTTGATATCTTAGCATTCGTAATTCTTATTTTTATAACTTCAAATAATAATTTTTTTTTAGAAAACCTGTATAATTCACCCCTAATTTCCACTATTATCACTATTGTTGCTATAAGGAGGCTTAGTGTATAGGACTTAGACTGATGGGTTTTTTTCCCCCCTCATATTTATCCACCACAATTTTTTATTCAGTTTTTAACACAAAAAATAGTCAAATTTCTTTCTCCAATGTCTGAACTCTGCTCCAAAACAATTTCTTTTACTGGCAGAGGACTGGCTGTGGACCTCTCAATTTAAAAGATCCCAGCATGTCACTGATGATTAGAATTGATTGAATCTTGATCTTGATTAAAACGTTACTAATTACCTAGTCTTATCTTAGAAAGTAGTAAATCAGCAAAGCAGTTAAAAACAAGCATCTGTAGCAATGATAATATGAATGTGAAAATGAGCATGTCAGTATAATATGGAACTTTAAAAACCTAGATGTTGTTTCCTCCTCAAAAACAGAAAAAACTCTGTTCCACTTTGCTGTGTCATGTGGTAATACAGAAAGTGCTCCACAGTGTTTTTAAACTCCATACAAATTCACTACAATCATTTGGATAATTTCCACACTGGAACTACCAATCTCTACTGAAGTAAAAGAAGTAAACATAGCTTTTAACTTGAACACTACCACAACATGACATTACAATATGGAATAAAGCATTTTGAGGTTCACAGATGTAGACAGACTAATAATAAAGGATTACTCAAACATGTGTGAATGAAACAAAGCACAACTTTGCATATGTTTTTGAGTGGGTATCAGCATTATAACATGACTTAAAGCTCAAGAGTCAGTTTCGTGTAATATAGTCCTTTAATGTTGCATCTACAGTTCAGTATAGGGTTAATTTCTTGCTATAAGTCTATATTTACATCTTGTGAACATTACTAACACTGAAAAAAAAAATCTACTCAGCTCTCAGCATTGCATTGTCTGCCTCGAAGCTTCTATACCTGCCCGCTGTGAACATAAACCGTAGTGGAATATTTTTTACAATCTCTTTTCTTCTATAAGACAAGTCTCGTGCGGTGTGTAAAGCCAAGCTGCAGGTTTTCAGCTTTTATTTACACTGGGAGGAAGTGTGGAGATGCCGTATGCCGTCTCTGTAGTCAAGACAACCACGGGGCGCATTTTACTTTTATGAAATCAAGTTCTGTTTTACTGCACAGTAGTACCCAGCAGTGAAAATTTTATTAGAATATAAAATACAAGCATTGGGGATTCACTTTTTCTGTACTTTTCTTGCTGTCTTGTTGGACACTGCAGTGATGAGTTTAGTAGCTGAGTCAGTGAATAATTTTGACTTGTTGAATGATTATTTCTCTATTTGTACATTGAGACTTTTTAAAGAAGTTGTATTACTTCTATGGGGTATTAACACATACTTTTTAAAAACTTATTTAGATCACCATGTTGCCATTTATTGTTTTCGAAAATGCTATATATAACCAATGCATTATAATGTTTAATAAGTTTAAAAAGTCCTCTGTGCTTATTCACTCCCACTTCAGAGTGCTATCACAGCTAAATCGGCAAGTTTTGTGAAATTGTAGTGTATTGTTTTGTATCATAGGAAATTTCAGAGCATTGTTTGTGAGCAGAGCATTGGACAGAATCTTAGAGAGGGTTTGAATAGGGCATGGGAGAGATTGCTAAATTACTAAAACATGCATGTCTAGCAAATAAAGTTTTTTTTATAGTCAGCTAGAGATGATTTGTCAATTAAAGGGCTCATGTTACTCTATTTTCTGATCTATGCTATAATGTTTCTTCATTAAAACATACTTGGAGTTGTGTTTTGTTTCATTCCACTCACACATGTTTCTTCTCTAAAACAGAAAACACTGTTCCACTTTGTGATGTCAGGCAGTAATACAAGGCAGTGCGGAAGTGCTCCACTGTGTTTTTACTCCATACATCTTCACTAGAATTATTTGGATAATTTCAGTCCTGCAATTGCCAGTCAAATGAACCAAAGGAAAAGGCAGCTGTTAACTTGAAAACTACCGTTTCATGACATCATAAGGTGGAACAGAGCATTTTGACTAATAATAAAAGATTACTTAAAGTGTGAATGAAACAAAACACAACTCCAGGTATGTTTTTGAGGAGGTAACAACATTCTAACATGGCTTAAAGCTCACAAGAGTTAATTTTGCGTAATGTAAGATCTTCAACTTTTCCAGCTAGGGGTGTAATGATATCCAAGTCGCACGATACCATATCATCACGGTATGAACCTCACAGTACGATATTTATTGCAATGTCATCTGAAAGCTCACAATATGGTGGGGAGGCTCACAATTAGGGATGTAACAATATCCAAATCTCTTGGTACAATGTTTTCACGATATACATCTCATGGTACGATATTTATTGCGATATTTTGTGGAGGCTAAACAGCTAAAACTGTTAATATGCTACTTTTTCCTCTTAAAATGCCTTGACAAGACTTAATTCAAAGAACTAAGACTTAAAAATGCTTAGAACTGTTATTTCTTCATGTAGTCTGCACTGAAATGGAGCAAAGGATCATGGTCTATGTCACGGGTGTCAAACTCAAATTCACACATGGCCAAAATTAAAAACTGGGACTAAGTCAAACTAAATATTTATTGAAAAATTTCGACAACATCTGCTTGTTTTCTCGTCTTTCGAGATATGTAATGTTAAACCTTTTCTTATTAAAATACATGTTTAATAATAGTTTTGTTTAAACATTGAATCTAGAACAAGCATAACATAAAATAATAACAAAATTTTAAATAAATAATGTCTCTATAGCCTATCTGTAGCCAGAGGGCAGCTCTAATACATATTTGATATGATCTCATGGGCCAAATATAATTGTATTGCGGGCCAAATTTAGCCCTCGTGCCTGAGTTTGACATGTCTGTTCTATGCAGTTCCCTCTGTTTTTTTTAGTTATTTCTGCACCATAACTCTTAATTTAAGAAAAGAGACTTGTAATTCGATATATTGTGATGGTCCACGATATTATTGTGAGAACTCTGACGATACAATATCACGATATTTTGACTATTGTTACATCCCTAGTTCCAGCCCTACATTTTTGGCAGCTAAAGTTCTCATATTTTGTATGCTTGGTTATTAATCCATTTGAGGACAGCACTTGGATCACGCTCTCGTCTTCCACTGATAATCTTTAGTGTCTCTTGTCAATGGAGAGCTCTCATCTCAGTTTTGGTAGAGGGTGTTAAGAGCTGGTTGGAAGAGAGGATGAAAAGCATAGACGCTGCAGTGGAAGATGTAAGCCGGTGGTTGGCACGGCGATGTGGCCTGAGGGGACAACAGACCGGCTTTTCAAAGGACACAATGCAGCACCAGGCGTTTGTCAAAGAAGGTGACATTGCAATTGAGGAAGGAGATTTACTGACTTTTAACTCCGACTTAGCACATTATGTTTAAACTGTGAAAAAGGGCTGTGAAATATAGGTTGACTTTATTGTAACTACACTTTTATAGTATATTGAAATTAGGGCTGGGAATAACAAGTCCCTCAAGATTGCTATGATACTCCACATATGGGTCACAATATGAATATTATTACGATATGGTGCTACATCCGATAATCAATATATTGCACAAGATATTCTGCAATATATCACTATTTTTAAGAACTAAATACATAGGGATGGGACAAGATCTCATGTCACAAGGTCTCGCAAGACAAAATTGCCACATGAAGAAAATTATCTCTTTTTTTTTTTCATGCTTTTACATTTGGATTGGATAATAAAATTGTTAAGTACTGGCAAGTTAATTTTTTCAGAAGCTGTACTCCCAAAAACACTGCTACAATTTTAAATGAAGTAAATCAAAAACGGTGGGGACAAAATTGGGAAATGGATTGCACAGTTTATTTCTAACAAATATTGTCAAAATCTTGCCTCGTAGATCTCTGTCTCCTTAACAACAGTATTTTTGTGTTAAGCCGCTACTTGTGCAAAGTAAAAATCGAATAAACCAGTTAAACAATGAATATGTCACCTGTTTTGCATAAATACATTTTCTTTCTCTAAACAAACATCACAATTTTAGCATTGTCGCAAAATAATTTAATAAAATAAACCAAAAAATTGTCATGTTGATATATTGATACAACAGCCCACAATAATGATACTGTATCACCAAATTTAGTATCATGACATATAAATATTTCAATATTTCAATACTTTAGCATACCCTGAATTGAAATAAAGCTGGTATACAATTTGAATGATATGAAAAGAAGAAATTGTTGTTGACCTAAATCTCATCACAGTGTAGCTTTGTTTTGCCCCTGTTTTGAATTTAGACATATCCAAGTTTTACATTGAAACTGTAAAAAAATATATATTGAGAGAATTGAACCTTATCTTATTAATTCATATCATATTCATATCTCCTCACCATCTTCATCTTCTTCAACCAGATTACTGTGACCACTGGGACAAATTCCTTCTAAAATATTACATATGATTGCTCCATAGGTTGTAGTTTTTAGCAATTTAACATGTAGTAATTTCAAACAAACAATGCACACTTGAAAACGTAACGTGATGGAAAACTCTGCATCTAAAATGGCGCCATAATTAGAACGAAAAAAAAAAACAGACTAAGCAAACATGCCCCTATAATTGCTTATTGCTTGTTGTCATATTTATTGTACAATTGTTAATGTCATTTTTTGAATGCACTCATAACATATTTGTATTCATGGAAATACACAATGCACTGTTATGAATGGACTGTAACATAAAAGCTCTTCACATCTCATATATTTTCCTCAAAGCGTTGATCAGAGCACATCTTGCTTATCTTCATTGTCAAGTCAGACAGCAGAACACAAAAGCGGAACACCACCATTACATGCATGAATTATCAAGTATTTTTCACAGAATGTAGCAGCAAATTTTCCAAGATGTAAGACCAGCAGAAATTATGTTTAGATTTAGTCCTGCTATAGACTTTGTTCACAGCGGCACGCTATAGCTCACTTTCATTATTCACTTTTATTAAAATCTTAAAACAAAAAATAAACATCCTACTTAAACTCAAATTAATGAAATACTTCACAATTATTTTTATATGTAGAATATTTCAGTTTGTGGTGTTGTTTCAATGTTTATAGTGCCTCAAAAAGCACTATAAACATTAAAATTAGTACTATAGCTCAGTTGGTAAGAGAGTTTATCCACTGATCCGAAGGTTGACGGTTTGAATCTCTGCTCTCAACATAAACATCATTGATTGATTTGTAAGATCCTCTGAACCACAGGTTGGCAGTGTGATTCCAGCAGTTGTGTCCTTGGGCAAGACACTTAAGCCACCTCGCCCCCAGTGTCTGCGTACACTAATGTGTGTGAATGGGTGAGTGGTTCCTTGTTGTAAAGCTCTTTGAGTGCCTTGAAGGTGGGAAAGCGCTGTATAAAATTGTCACCATTTACCATTAGCGTTAGCATTGAGACACAAACATCTCTCTTTCCTCCTCTGAAGTATTCATTTTATTTGTGTACTTTTTAACATGTTGTCATCAACCTGCAGCTCCCTTCTGCAGTGTCTTATCTTTAAATATTTATTCATTTTAGCACGACTCTGCAAAAACCTCATAGAGATAAAATTGGACAGGAAGTAGTGACGCTAACAGTGCCTATTGCTGGGTTTCAGATCACATGACAGCATTCTATGGGATAATAAAGTTTAATACAGATGGGGGGCAGCAAAATTAATATTGTTCAAATGCAGATTTGTCTTGTAATACAGTGGGTTCTTGCGTCTAGTCACTAATAAAAATGCTCAGGTTCAACATTTGTGACTTTACCTTTTCAATTTATTTTAAGTACAATGTAATCAATAGGAGAAACTGCCCCCCATTTGAGAGTATGGCATCATCGCATTCAAGAATCTGAAAACCACAGATTTTTTTCGTCATATGTCTTGAAGCGATGTCAGTAGTGCTATGCCAGATATGACATAATTCTCTACTCTACATACTGCATTAGGTTTAATAGGCCTATTTTGATGCATTGTGTGTTGTAATGGCTGCAAAAGCATATAATTAAGAGATTAGCTCCCACTTAAGCCGCACAGCCAAACCTCGAGTTGGCAGCATATTAAAAGCTAGGATACAATGGATGCAATCTTGAACCAGCCATTTTTACATCATCAAAAATACACGCATTAATAGCAGAAATAATGTGTATTCATTTGAGGCTATTTGACATTTTAGTGTAGTTTTAATGGTGTACACTTTATTAAATATCTCTTCATTAAATGCATTAATTTAGTAGTAATATAAAATGTCAATGGAATTATCTCTTGGTTTAGCAACAAGGCTGCATGAAATCGCAGTGTTTTCCTTTAGGGCTGAACAATATTGAAAAAAAATAAATTTATTGTGCCTTTTCTGACCAGTATTGTGATTAGAAATGACTTTTATTTTTCAAAATCAATAAATTAAATTCCCAGTGCACATTTTGAAGCATTTTTATTGGAAAGAAACTGTTGAAAAATAATGCTGCAAAATTTAAATTGCGATTTTTGGACAAGTAATGCAATTTATTTTTAAAAAGGAGAAGTCTGCTCAGAGTGCACATCACAAACATGTCCAGTGCTGGAAATTTGTAGACGTCTAAACTAGATACATCATTTTTTCCATACAAAGACAGCATATTGTCCAAATAATTTACCTTGTGGAGCAATAAAATTTGTCTAAGTTTATGTCTATTGCCAGATAAAATAGTAAATGTAATTATAATTACTCCACCTTGAATTACTGATTTGATTGAAAAACTATTACGCATTTCAGAATATATTTTGTTGTGTGCAAAATAGGGATGCACTGATAAGATTCTTGTATCGGATATCTATGCCGATATTGAACATTTTGATGGATCAGATATCGGTTTAGTCGACATCTCATTTTGGTCTGTATATTGGTGTAATAAAACAATTTAGTGACCAATGTCACCCCAAAACACCTCCTTCTGTTGATTTCAAAGCTGTTCTGTAGTTCCTTCTAATGATAATAACAGTTACAAAACATATTTAGGTAATATTTAACCATACATCATCTGCATTTAAGGGGCCCATAAAGTTATAATGTTGTTTTTTCATCACAAACCTACCTAGAGTTGTGTTTTGTTTCCTTCACACATGGTTAACACATAAATCCTGCATACTTAGGCTGAGTTCTTCTCTCAAACAGAAAACACTCTGTTCCACTTTGTGAAGTCTCATGTGTTTTTACTCTATAGACCTTCACTAGAATTATTTGGATGATTTCAGCCTTGGAATTGCCGATCTCTCCTAAAAGATATCTGTTTGAAAACTACCACTTCATGACATCATAAGGTGGAACAGAGCATTTTGAGCTTTGGAGATGTAGACCAACCAATAATGCAAGATTACTCAAACATGTGAATGAAACAAAACACAACTCCAGGTATGTTTTTGAGACGGTAATGTGGTTTAAAGCTCACAAGAATCCATTTTGTGTAATCCAATTGTGTAAAAGAAAATAAGCACTAGTATCAGCTGATATTGGGTAATGGCAGATACTTAAAACTAAAATATCGACAATCATATATGAAGAGAAAAATCTGGATCGCTGCATCTCTAGTGCAAAGGGAAAAAAATGTTGTGCTATCTAAATAAATACAACCTTTGTGATTTGCTAATTACCATCACTCGAATCACAATTCAGTATCTGTCTGGCATTTTGCAGCCCTACTTTCTGGTCCTCGATTTTGTTAGCGACGAGACTGCCTGCGATTCACTTCACTGTCAAACAGAACTAACCCCTAAGGAGAAGCCAGTGAACACAGAGCGCGTGGGGTGACAGGTGACATTTGTCCAGAAATACCTGTCATCTTCCCTCTCCAGTCCTCACACAACCGCACACTGGCACCATTCAGTCACTCCTCTTTTCTTTCAGTCTTTTCAACAGACGTCAGTTTTCGTTGGTTGATTATAGGTCTATTCTTGTTGTCAGAAGAGGTAGTGTAAGTAAGCATGCAGGGTTATCGTCAGAGCACTATCCCACTGGGGTAAGGGAGGAAGATGGTGGAGCACTTTGATTCAATAATGCAGAAGGGAATGCTAATTTAAAAGGAGGTTGGAAATTATGAGACTTTTCGACCTTGACTAGTTTAAAATGCCTAGGGTGCAGTGGTGGATAGTTAAATAAAAGTACAGATACAGGGAAAAAAGATTACTCAAGTGAAAGTATTTTGCAGAGAGTCTTAGAAAATTAAAGAATATGTAGTGATTTTGAAAAAAAAAAAAGTGATTCTATTGATTTCGTAATTTTTCTAGCTGTTTTTGTGTTTTGCTCAAAGTTGAGACATTAACTCAAATGAAATGCGCAAAAATTAAGTCTCAGCCATTTCAGCAGGTCTCAAACCATAAAGAAAAGTCCTTTTTACTTTTCAGTCCAGATCTAAAATGTAGTGGAGTAGAAAGTATATATACCTGCTCTCAAGTGTAGTGAAGTAAAAGTAAAAAATATCCACTGTAAAATTTACTCAAGTAAAGTTCAGATACCTAAAACTTTTACTTAAATATTGTGATTTTACTTTTGTACTTTGTTACCTTTCACCACTGCTAAAGTGTCACCATTGCTCTTCTGGTTTAGTCCTGGTTTGGGTCCAGTTTAGTCCGGATGTTGACTGGGTTTGATCCTGTTTTATTACATAATGAGTTCTGGTTGAGTTCAGGTTTAGTTTTGAGTTTGGTCCCAATTGAGTTTAAATGTTTTATGTTTAAGTGTATACCAAAGTTACTTGAGATATAAAAGGCCAAAAATCCAATCATCTCTGAATCACATTTTTCTTTTCATCAAACTTATAAGATGAATAGCAGGAATGAAATTGAAATTTTTAAAGAACTACGATGGTGCTTCAGTTAAAATGAGGTGAAGTTAAACATAATATATTGATTTTTTACTCTAGTCTACAGAATATTCCACTTAAAAATCCCATAATGCATTTGAATGTATCATGCCATTCAATCTAATGATATGACACATTCTGAGTGGCTGTTTATTGAGATGCCATTGCAACAGTTAAGTGCTGCAAACAGTTATGATGGGTGCAATAGACCTTCAGAATATTTGCTCTGTTTCAAATAAAGAATGTTGCAGTTTTTTATTTCACTATTTCACTATTTTGTATGGAAATAAATTCAGTTAGTGGATACTGTAAGAGTTCGTTCTTCCATGCAGGTAGGGCTGTCAAAAGTATTGAAAATCAGATACTAATCAATTACTATCAAAACTAAATACTCATTTGAACAAGTATTGATACTAAAAAAAAAGTCACATTCACAGGATGGAAACTGGAACAGAACCTTTTCTGAATAACTTTAGAATGATCTAGAGCTGTATCAGAGCTACTATTAGTTATACGCATTGAGGGATTACACAGAAATAACACCACATGGTAATAAGCCTATAAAAGAAAGTACTATTATGTTATGTTGAAAAATACATTGTATTGTCTAGATAAATAGTGTTTTTTTATTATTATTATTATTATTATTATTATTATCATGTAGGGATGTAACAACAACTAAAATATCATGATATTGTATTGTCAAAGTTCTCACAATAATATCAGGAACCATCACAATATATTGAATTACAAGTCTCTTTGCTTAAATTAAGAGTTGTGGTGCAGCAATAGCTAAAAAAAAGACAGAGGGAACTACATAGACCATGAAATAACAGAAATAACAGTTCTAAGCAATTTTAAGTCTTAGTTCTTTAGATTAAGTCTTGTCAAGGCATTTTAAGATTTTTTTTAAAAGTAGCACATTAACAGTTTTGTTTGCCTTCACAAAATATCACAATAAATATTGTACCATGAGATGTATATCTTGAAAATATTGTACCAAGAGATTTGGATATTGTTACATCCCTAATCATGAGACTCCCCACCATATCGTAAGCTTTCCCACAATATTGCAGTAAATACCGTACCATGAGTTTCATACTGTGAAGATATTGTATTGTGAGACTTGGATATTGTTGCACCCCTATTATCATGTGGTTTTGGAATCTGTATTGAGCATCTTTTCCTTAGTATTGAAATCAAGTTTGAAATTTTAGTATCATGGCAAGCCCTATTGTAGGTAGTGGTGTATTTTTTTTTTTATTATATTCACTACCTTGACAATCCATTCTTCAATTTTGTAATCCAACCAAAGCATTTATAACAGCAGCCATGACACACTGAACTTCACCCTGCTGTCTGGAGAAAAGCAGTCCTCAGACGTGGTTTTGTCAGAGCCATGTTCCTCTTGACTTGAGCCCAATTTGGAGGGATTGAGTTCGAGGCGGTCCTGATCCTCACCCACAGATATGGGAGATTGCGCTCTGTCAGTCAGCATTGTGCAGCTCAGCGGGGGGGTCCAGTCTTACACTTCGACTCAGCCCACTTCCTGCTCTGCTTAACAAGGCTGTGTGATGTTATCACGTGGCAAAAGCAACATCACAGCACTTCTTGATACAGCTGACTGTTTTCAACCTGCTTCCTCTAATCACCGCCATGTCAAAGCAGCAGCGCTTTTCATCCAGCTCCTTAGTTAACGGGCACATCTCATTTCTGTTTCCTCGCTTCCTTCCTTCTCCTTGATTCCTCTTGATTCTGCAGGAAATGGGTGAGGAAGTCCCGCCCACAGAGGAGACACAGGGAGGAGAGAGGAGCCAAGGAGTTGAGGGTGAATGGGACAACCTTTCCTAGTTATTTAGGAATTATTTTACATATCAAACATTTACTGCTGTCCCTGTACTTAAATTATTGCAACAATATAAACTCACTGACACAAATAATTTTTCCTCTGTGGTTTCCTTCCCTTGCGTCCTCTAAGCTTTGGGACACCACTTAATATGGGGTATTTGATTGATAGCTGAAAAATGGTGGCTCGAGAAGAGGAATCAAGGAGAAGGAAGCGAGGAAAGAGAAATGAGATGCCTCCTATGAGTCATGTTTCCTATTCCATGTAATCTTTGCTATGTTTGGGGAACGCATCAGGGAGGTTGCATTTCTCCACACTTCTTTTCAACACATTGTATAAGCTCAGGAGAATTTATTTCCCCCCTTCCTGATACATTTTCTGCAGGCGTGTCTTTTATGAAACCATTGATCTGGTCCTGTCAGCGCAGCGGGACACGTTTTCTCATTGGGCCTGGCAGAACTACAAATAAAGACGAGGTCACTAAATAATGCACGAGCCAAAGCATCGACAACGCGGATGTGGGTGGCGTCTGATTAACAGCTAAGTCGTAAAGTCTTAAAGGCATGGTCCTCCCAATGATTCAACTTCTCTCTCTGCCCAGTTGGCTTTTATTTTTTTGTAGGCAAATGTTAGCTATAATTTCAAGATGAGTTTGGTTGTATCTGTTTTGTCATTTAATACATTTAATATAGCAGGTAGGGGGTGGCAATTTTTAACTTTCCTGATAGCAGTAATAAAATTATATTACTTTTTTGTGTCGATTATGTGCAGTTAAATGTGAAAATTACCCATAAAAGTGTTGAAAACCATTGTAAACCCTCATCACTATACAATTTTAGGCATTGTGAATTTAAAGGTACACTATGTCAGAGGCTACATCACCTTTTGTTTCCATTGAACTTTTATATTAAAACTTTAAACATATCTTATTTATCCTATTACAAGTGTTTACGTTGCAGAAAAGAATACCTTGCAAAACATAGTCTTACTTGGAGTAGGAATGCCTTTCCTCAGCTTTTCCTCCACATGACCTAGTCATAGCACCTGATTGTATCCGTGGAGATACAGAAGTTAAGTTTAATGCCATGTGGAACATTCGAGGCAAAGAAACAACATCTCCACCAAAAAAGTTAAATACCCCTTTAATATTGCAATAACATTATATATTATTATGTGCGTGTGTAAAATTCCTCAGTCGTCCAGGTAGAATCCATGGCAAAAGTAGAAATTCAGTTTGTCAACAGGATAAAAGTTTATTTGGTCAAATATGTTTCGCGGCTCATCCAAGCTGCTTCTTCAGTTCCGGTCAGAATGCTGGTGGACAGTTCTCAGTTGACCAGAATTGGAGCTAAATATTGGGTGGGATGGGTTTCTCCTGAGAGTGATTAAGTGCTTGAGTTTTATACCATGGCTCTTTCTCTCTTGGGAGGCCAATCTGGAGTCAAAAGCAATGGACAGTTATGGTGAGTGAAGAGTATTACTAAGATAGTTCATACAAATCGGAGCCCCGGGCCTCATCATGTGAGTAAGCTTATAATGAATTAAGTCATAAAACCAAGGGCAAAGCAGTCAGAATAAATGACTGTCTGGAGATCCTCCTATAATTTTAATATTTCACTCAGCGCCTCTATTATTATGTTATATGGCTGTCTTGTGTTGATGCGACAGCTGCAGATGTGCCCTGTGTAGTAAATGAGATCAGATTTTGTTCAACAGTGTCAAACTTTACTACAAGGAGAATGCAAAAGAGTATTTAGTTCACGCCCAATTTTCAATAAAACATTTTTTCCATTTTCATTTCAAATGTTTTTTGTCCAGTCAAGTGAATAATGTTATAAAATGTAATTGAAGAGTTCAACAGCAAAAACATATCTTTCTTTTGTTACTATCTTCTACATTTATATCAACGACAATAATGTATAGTGGATTTTATGAAGAAGGGATGGAATAATATTTTGATAGCAGTGAAATGCATATGGCTTTTGAAAATATTACTATACTAAGAGCTTCCGATGACTTTTTCAAATAGCACTTACCAGTTTTTGCAAATGTTGTTTCCATATAGTATAAACCACGAAATTATAGCACTACAGATTATTTTTGCGCATTTTGGTGTTTGGGGACTTGGCAGATGACTTATTTTCTTAAGCTTTGCAGCACAAATGGGGCACTCAATGATGTCTCAAGTAGAGCTATGAAATTCAATTCAATTTATCTTTATACAGTAGCAACCCATTCATCATCCCAGGGCCCTTATCTGCTTATGGAGTATGTCATCAGTTACCGCTACAACTCTCTTTCTGCTTACTGCGTCATACTTTTGGCCCAAAGTATGTCAAGTATTAGAAAGCACTACACTAGACCTTCTCAGAATTCTGCATGCTTGCTGCAAATGACATTTAACAACATGTAATAGGCTGATTAAGCTGGCATTTTTGTACGCTCTAATTCTAGACTAGTGCTAATGGCGAGAACAGGCCTACTATATTTGCATACACTTAGAAAACATTAAATTACTGCTTTACTCTGAGTACACACTAGACAATTATTGTGGTCGTTCAAGACCAGCAAAGAAACTAGCTATGACCACTCCGTTGTGTATATGTTTCTTTTCTTTTGTTGTTTTAATGATTGTACAATTTCAAACTCCATTTTGTTACTAATGAATAGATTCTGATACCATAATGATGATTAAAAACACTCTTTATTTGGGCAATAGAATGTGATAGTGCTTTTTTTTTAATTACCCCCTGGTGTTACATCTGTGTAATCCCTCAGTCCTCAGGTAGGGTCCATAGTGGTCCATGTGCGTATACTAGTCTATGTGATATTATAGTTGTTCTGATACAGCTCAAAATCATTCTAAAGCTATTCAGGAAAGGTTCATTTCTGTCCTGTGAATGTGACCTTTTTAGTATTGACACTTACTCAAATGAGTATCGTGTTTCAATTAGTTAAAGCATCGATTAGTATCAGATTTTCAATACTTACGACAACCCTACTAAAATTAAAAGTAAAGCTACCAGACAAGGAAATGCGCAAAGCATTATAAAGCTCAAATATAGGCTATCCACCGAGAAATGGTTTATTTTATGTCTTTGTTGAGAATGGAACAGTGTGACTGACAGTGCTCTGCAGCAGTTAGCATCTGTTTATAGACTTATCTGTTGTTTCTATTCAGTGTATGAAAGAAATTGTATCACAACACCATGAAAAATAACAGAATTAAATGTTTATAACAAAAAATGAAAAAACAAAAAACTCATAAAATAATATGTTTGGCTTGTTCTTGCCTCATATCAGACCTAGTATTGATACTTTGCAGCTGATGTCATCAATTTTCACTGGTGGTGTGATGCTATCTGTAAGCTCTGCTCTGTCTGAGGACTTATTAAGCTTTATCTATCTGATCTTTATTTTAACAAGCAAGGCAAGGCAAGCTTATTTGTGTTGTTAAACAGACTCTTATCTGAAAATCAAGCTCCTAAAGAGGACCACGAATGCTCGTATTGATCACAGACTCCGGACAATGTGTTATTTAAATCCATTTTGTATTTTATCTTAACTTTTTGAGCTTTTTGCTAATATGTGCATTGTGTCACCATGGTTACTGCTGAACATTCCACTATTAGAGATACATACAGAACCCCCCCCCCCCCCCAGCTTCATCAATAGGCTTTCTTCACGCTTAGGTCACAAACCAAGATGTTTGGAAACATGCGAGGACAACTTCCGGTGGGTTTTGTTTGCAGTAGTAAGTCTGACATAATCTAGGAAAAATTTGAAAATGGCCCAGTTTTCTCGACATGTCATTGTAGATGTTATGTTCGGCTAATCAAGAATTACAACCATACCTCAGTTTTCATAATTTCCCCACTGACACACAACTCCGAGCGCACTGGGTACATGCAATTATAAGAGATAAAAGCATCAAATTCAAGATGATTCCAAACAGCACTTATGTATGCAGTCTTCATTTTACCGCTGATCACATTTACTTCAGTGGGTTTTGTCACAATCGACAGGTAACTACACCGGAAGTTGTCATCGCATCTTTCCAAATGTCTTCCTTGTTCTTGGCGTAAACATGAATAGAGCCTATACACAACAGCATAGCATTCTTGTTTTCCAATTTGATTTCCAATAGCTTTTCATACATGTGACTAAAATAAACATTGACAGCGATGAAATAAAACACTGAGGTCAAATCAGGGGTTCTCACTACTGACGAGGGCTGCGTATTTCATGGGTTGTAGCAGGATTTACAGCCTTCTGGGGAGCTGTTTTTGGCAGGCACAACCACTACAGTAAATGTTTACGGTGGTGAGTAAGTCTTCACAAAAGAGGGGGGAGGTGGAAGAGAGGGGAGCACACTGTAAATATGACTCATGTTTATTATCACACACATAGATTCCTTATGCCAAAAAGGATTGCCTCTTGCTGTTTTCCGTGTTGTGATGAATGCAATGATGTGAATGTATCCTTGCTTGCTTAAAATAAAGTGTAAATTCAACCAGGAAGACTATTTCTTACCTCAGCCAATCACAGGCTTCTTGCTTTGCTTCTCAACCAATCATCTTAAAAGCTATCCATGTATATAGTAAATGGAACTAAACAGCGATTCCCCATTCATTTTTCCCATAGACTTTCCAAAAAAACGTATATAAAATTTGACAGCTTGCTTGTATGTTTTGAGCAATAAAGCCAGCTCTAATTGAATAAATGTAAGGTAGAGCTGTTTACTGTCATACTGTGAAACATTTGAAGCAGAGCGATGACATATCCATGGAAACAAGAAGGTGACGGACCCAAGCCGAAAAGTCTACAGGAAAAATGATTGTGAGATTATTTCTGAAACCAGAGCACATTTCGAAGTGGGCAGGACTGTTGAGATCCATAAACTCTCTCCATGCATCCTGCTATCCTGCCCTTTCACCTTTTCTTCAACTCATATCCACCGCAGAAGCAAAATCATCAGCCACTTCAGCCTATCCTCCTTCCCATCAGTCTACACCATCTAAAATCTATTCTCTTCTCTATCTACTGGGGTCAAAGTTTATCTATCCAATCTATTACTTACGCCTTACTCATATCTGTATAGTCTTCCCTGGTTGAAGTACACACAATTTTGAAGCTCTTTATGTGAATGTAGGCAACTGTGTCTCATATTTTTCTCTCTTTTTCTCTCTTGCTGTCATTTCACCAGGAGGTAGAGGTCAGTTCACTTTTTCTTCTTTTTCAAATGTTGTCTTCACGTCTAATCTAATACCACATTCACATGACATTCAGCAGACAGGTACTGGCACATCCAAGATGGAAGGGGCAGAAACTGAATACTGGGAGTCCAATATCACATCACAAAAGCTAAATGAATCAGCAAATATGAAAGCTAAAAGTTAATAGTTTTGGAATAGTTTTGGTGTAGGCTATTTTGTAGGCTATTTTGTTGTAATGTTGTTTCCTCAACAGAAACATACCTGGAGTTGTGTTTTGTTCCATTCACACATGTTCAACACACAAACCCTGCATATTTTTACTCTCAATTCTTCTCTCAAACAGAAAACAGGTAATACAGGAAGTGCTCCACTGTGTTTTTAAACTCCATACAGCTACTCTAGAATCATTTTAGCTTAGAATTTCCCATCTCTATTGAACTAAAGGTAAAACGTAGCTGTTAACTTGAAAATTACGACTGCTGCAAGGTGGAACCGGTCATTTTGAGATTTGGAGATGTAGACAGACTAATAATGCAGGGTTACTCAAGCGTGTGAAAAAAAACAACACAACTCCAGGTATGTTTTTGAGGCGGTAACTACATTCTAACACGGGTTAAAGCTCAAATTAGTCAGTTTTGTGTAATATAAGACCTTTAAAAGTAGAAGTATTGGGGGTAACAGTATACATAGTTTATTAGTGTTAATTCAATGTGTAGTGCATCAGCTATTAATTAGGTTCACTATTCAAACAGTTAAAGCAGACATCAAGATTTAGCTAAGATGAGTTCATAAATGACTCTTATGTTACTCTTACTTAAAAGTTAGTTAGGATAGCCAACATGCTTCCAAACTGTAGCCCAAATGTTCCACACAAGGGATGGTAGTGGCACAGAGAGTTGAGTTATCACCCATTTACCAGAGAATTACTTGTTCTAAAACCAGATCTTACTGTATGTATATGATTCTACGTCATTATGTCCTCCAAAACACTTCTTATTGCGACACCAACACTATGTGGTTGCTACAAGAATGGCGTCTTGCATAAAAAATGCCGTTTATAGATACAAACAAACAAATCAAGTATTCTAACAACTCTAATGTTATCTCTGATTAGGCCCGTCATGATAATTACTATATTGTTCAATATACGACAGATAGAACAATGATTTTTGGGAGTCTGTATTTATTATGGGGACTTTTTCTTTGTACTAGTGGGGAACTTTTTGTTATTTTTCTGTTCCAAAATTAGACATGCAGAGCTGCAGTGGGATGAATAAATAGCTATGAGTCATTATAGATATAAACTAACTACTCAAATGTGTCATTCTGCTGTTTATTGATTGTAATTTGTGTTTTTCTAACACATTTAGAACTGTGTTTGGAGATAATTCTATTTTACTAGCAATACTACTATATCACACTTCAAAATTTGTTATCGTGACAGGCCTAATTTCCTCAATAGCCATTTTTGGCAACCGTGCCTTTAATTCCACTTGGATAATTTTAGCTGTACAACTCACTGTCTCAATCTCATGCGAATGTGGTATTACTTACTATGCAGTATCATCTCCACTCCCCGGTCCGTCCCTTCCGCCCTCTTTGTGCTTGTCTTTCAACTCTGCCATTTTAATTAGGGTGATAAATGTTCTAATTAAGTGCAAAAAAGAAGGCAGAGCACTCAAAAGGCTGCTCACCCCCCTGACACCATACGCCTGACACATCCAACGCTATAGGCTCATCTCCATAAAGACGCACGGCTCCTCTCTTTTACCGTCTGCTCGGGCTCATTACCATTTTGCAGCACTAATGTACACATTGTAATCAGTGTGCAATGATGATGTAAAGTGGCTAGCTTCTTCCAGGCAGGATGACAAAGAGACTGTCCTATAGCTGCACTGTTAGTAAAGGGATCGCTTAATTTGGAGGTAATGCTAACAGCTTTTCTCTTTGCTTTGTGTTCCTGCAGGATGATTATGTGCGTACCTGGGATGAAAACCAAGGCTCCAGTGACAGTAAGTTTGTGGATGTGTTTATATAACTGAGTCGTGCGCATAATTTAACGTTCATTAAAGGTGCATTGGTTAACTTTTTTGGCACATCTACCAAATGGCATTTAATTTAACTGTCTCCATGGAAACAAGCATCCCACATCGCCACGACAAATTACGAGTCAGATCTGTATAGAAGTGAGGGCCCAAAACTTAATAATGTGAGTTTTTTTGGTAGTTTTGAAAAATAAAAACACCCATAATTGAATAGATACAATATATATTTGTTTAATGCCATACTGTGGAACTTCTCAGGCAAAGCAATAACATTACCATGGAGATAAGCTGATACACCTTTAAATTAGATATTAGCATATTAACGAGGGATGACAAATGCCAGTGTCAAATTATCATTTTACTGAGGGAAAAAAATGTTCCAATTATCACTAATGTTTCGTGTACAACTGTAGCACCATAATAATTTTACTTATTTCATGTCAGACATTGCAAAATTATTATGTGAGTAGAATTTAAAGTTGTACTTTTTCCTCAACTGCTAACTTGTCACAGCTAATTTCTTTTCTTTTTCAGTTTCTTTCTCTTTGAAATTTTTGTTTAGTTTGATAGTTTGAGATCCCTTTATTCAGTTTTATTTTTTCTTTTCAAAAATGGAATAAAAATGGATTTCAGTATTGATTGCATGAACATGAACAAAAAACAACTCAATTTCTCCTTCCAAAGACTGGACGCTGCTCCAAATTACATGTTTTTACTGACAGAGGATTGCCTGTAGACCATTTCATTCACAATTTCACATGACATTTCACATTAAAGGCACTGTACCAGATTTTTAAAACTTCAAAACAACTAGTTTATTTTAAAGGTGTGTTGTGTATCTTTTTGGTTCGAGGACCATTACCTGTTTCTTTCTATTGATATGACATGGCTCTGATTGGAATGTTCCACTGTATGACATTAAACAGATCTACCTTATATTTATTCATTTACTAAAAATTCTTAGAAAAACAGGCATTCTGACTGTGAGTGGAGTCACCTCTCCACAGATCTGACCTGTAACTTGATCTGCTTTGGTCTCCATGAAGACAAAAAGGTTTAATGCCATACTGTAAAACATTCCAGACAGAGAATGACAGAAATGTTATCATTTCCATGGAGAAAAGCATTTGACGGACCCTCCACAAGAAAAGTTACACAGTGTACCTTTAAAAAGTTATTTATCAGTTATTTATGCATTCTGAGCATCCTAATTATTCACTGTAGTGAGTTTATAAGCCCTTTTCACAACCATCCGAGTCCAGAGCAGTTTTACAATGACAGAAATGCTAATAATAACTAGCATGCTAATGTGATTATTGGACAATATAATGCTCTCTAAGCACTGCATACAGACACCTCACAGCAAGCTTTTTTGACCTTCAGAGCTGCTTATACAATAAATCTGTACTGGGGCAAGAAACATTTAGCTCAAATTCATGAGAAAAATCAGATCAGGTACTGGCCCTTTAAAGGTGCATTGTATAACTTTTCTGGTGGTAGATCCGCCGCCTGCTTTTCTCCATGGAGATGTTATTGCTTTATCTGGAATAATTCACAGTATTGCATTAAATATTTTTATCATCATGGAGACCAAACCAGGCCAAGTTACAGGTCAGACCTGTGGAGAGGCGACCCCATCAGAATGTCTGTTTTTAGGTATTTTTCAGCTATAAAAACACATGTTGACTATTGACTAGGTGTTAGGTAGATCTATTTAATGTCATACTGTGGAACATTCCAGACAGAGCAATGACATTTCCATAGAAACAAGAATGTGACAGTCCCACTACGGAAAAGTTTCCATCATTTGTCTAATAATCCTCATTTGCCCTTCTTCTTACCTGTACCTTTCTATTCTCGCACTAAATTTCTCCATGATTTTCTCCTAAACCACTATAGCAGCTCAGGCCGAAGCTTTTTATATTTCTGTACCTCCTCCGTACACGTCCACACTATCTCATTCAGGCCTCTCTGACTTGTCCAAATTTTCCAACATGAGCTGTCACTTTGATCTTAGTTCATCCTTACTCCTTTTCGCCCTCTGCACTCCCACAAAGTACCTCTGAGCAAACTTCTGAATAGAGTTGAACTCTTTGAAGTACAAGTCTATAGGTACCAAAAAAGTGTGCAAGATGTTCGTAATTCTTTATTTGAACAAGAGGGTTTTATATGTATAATTGCCGGTTCAATCCTAGCTCCAACAAGTGTGTACTGCTGTTGTCTCCTTGGTCAAGACACTTCACCTACCTTGTGTGTGGTGGTCAGGTTTTTGGTGCCGATTGGCGGCCATGTCTTTGCCATTTAGCTCCAGGGCAGTTGTGGCTTGTGAGTTTACCTCTATACCAAGTGTGGATAATGAACGCATAATCCAGTGTAGTGACTTCAAGTATGAAAATTAATGTAACTTTTGTTTTTATTAGGCCTGCCAAATTGTCTTCTTTGTCTGAAATGTCCCATTGTTAAACTTATCTAGAATGTAGATGTTTGTATTGTTCAAAAATACCTTGAAAAACATGCTTTCTTTCTGTGGGCAAGGTCACTTCTCCACAGATCTGAGCTGTAAGTTGACCTGGTGGCATCTTCAAGGAGATACATATGTTTAATACCATACTATGGATACATTGTAGGTAAAGCAATTGCATTTCCATGGTGACAAGCAGTTATTACAATTACAAATCCTCAGTGTTTCCCACAGAAAACTGGTTAGGCAAGGAGGTGCTACCGAAATAGTGAGGAGCGGGGTTGGGGGGGGGGGCTTGAGGGTGCATGGAGAGGAAGTGTGGAACTGGGGTGCGCTTAGATTCCTTGCGACGACCGTAGTTTTGCGAGAATTCACATGGTTTGGAGGGACATAGTCAAGGCGGGGGCCACTTGTTATCAAGGCAGCCACCTTAACTATGAAGTGCTGCTGGAAACACTGTATCCTACAGAAAAGTTACACAGTGCACCTTTAGATAATATACAGTATGTTTATTGTGTGTGACTATGTGTTCACAACAGCAGTTTATATTATCCATCAGAAAAAATGGGTTCCTGAGTCTCTCTCTCTTAGCTCAGCACGATGTCTTAAAGGTGTAAATTGTGTAACTTTTCTGGTGGAGAGCTCGTTCACTACTTGTCTCCATGGAAATGTTATTGCTCTGTCTGGAATGTTCCACAGTATGACATTAAACAGCTCTACTTTCCATTTATTCAGTTACAGGTGGTTTTATAGCTCAAAAATGCCTCAAAAAACAGGCATTCTGACTGTAAGCGGGGTTGCCTCTCCACAGATTTGACCTGTAACTTCGTCTGCTTTGGTATGCATGAAGATACATAGAAAGGTTTAATACATACTGTGAAACATTTCAGAGAAAGCAATAAAATTTCCACAGAGGAAAGCATTTGACAGACCTTCCACCAGAAAATGTACACAGAGCACAACCTTTAATGTTTCTCAGTACATTCAGAAGTCTCCCTGACCTGTGTTTGAACCCGATCTCTGCTCAGCGCTGGTCCTCCTCTACATCAGACAACAGCATGTATGTTCTGTTTGTATTCGGGGTCAGCTGTTTCGTGTCCACACTTGTAGCTGCTCCGCAGTGAAAAGGCTGAGAGATGTTAGCGCTGTGCTTTATCTGCCTGAATGCATCTGATGTAGCTCCCGTAGGACATGCTAACATTGGCTCTCATCTCTTCTTCTGTGCTCTGGTTTTCTCTGTCGGGAGAGGTCTCTTCTTCTGCAGCCAACTCAGCCCTAATTGACCCCCAGTGTGTACGCGCCGAGTGAAAAATTTAATCATTAGAGCAGTTATAGTCAGTGGTGAGCTACTGTTTAAAGGGCCCATATTATGCTATTTTCTGATCTATGTTGTAATGTAGTTTCCTCAAAAACCTTCACTAGAATCATTTGAATAATCTCAGTCCTGGAATTTTCAATCTCTACTGAACTAAAGGTAAAAGGTAGTTGTTAACTTAAAAACTACCACTACATGACATCACAAGTTGGAACACAGCATTTTGAGCTTTGGAGATGTAGACAACTTAATATTAAAGTCTTACTCAAACATGTGTGACTGAAACAAAACACAACTCCAGATATAATTTTGATGCGGTAACAACATTATAACATAACTTAAAACATGCAAAAAACATTTTGCAAAATATAAGACTTTTAATAGTTAAAGTCCAATAATGGTGGGACATAGCAAAGAGCTTCATCTAGTTTAAGTTAGTATATATTTTATTTTATCATATATTATATTTGAAAGTATGTAGTGTATGGTGTAATGGGCTAAGCACATGCCCAGCATCCAGATGGTTGTAGGTTCCAACTTTCCGTACTTTCCGCAGGATTCCTCACAAAGATGCATGACACTTTTATTCAGCTGATTACAAACGTTTTGACTTTGTAATGTCACCTGGAGTAGCACAGTGACAGTGGCATTTGTAATGTGACTTATTCAGTTAGTGGCTCTAGTCCTTTTGAGATACTCTTAGACTGTGACTAATGGGGCAGCAAAAATGGTTGCTCTTGTCCACCAACCTGACAGATGGCAGTTTAAACACCCTGCTGAGACCAGTGCATTTTGTTGCTGTGCCCTTGGGCAAGACACTTCCCCCATCTTGTCTCCATCCTCCAATGTACATTGGTTTATGAGGTTGAGTTTGTTTGTGATTGTAGACAAATGGTGGATTTTAGCTCATACATTATGTAGTGTGTGTAGTGTGGCATGTGTGTCGTCTGTTATACATTCTCTGTATTCACAAAAAAACTAATAATATGGCTTTTTAATCAGTTAGCTTTGAGGTTAATAAAAGTGGAAAAAAAAAGCACACTGAGATGGCCGATGTTCAAAAGCTTTTTTTTTTTTTTTTTTTGAAATTATGTTTTAGCAAAAAAAAAAGCCTTTGTCAGATATTTTTCTACCATAGTATACAAAATGGTTGCCAGCCCAGGTGCTCACATACCCCTCCAACGAATGGGAGGTCCCAAAGTGAGGTCACCCAGTAAGCTCAGCCAACTCTACAACAAGAACAAAACAGTTTAGATATTTACATAAAAAACATACTATTAAATCCAAAAATAGTTTGACCATATCACAAAAAGCAGCTTAGGTCAAACTACATTCAGTCCGTGAGGAGCTAGAGTCTTAAGTTGGTGAATCCAGAAGTGCTTTCTTTTTGACAGGAGCATTTTCAGATTCCCACGTAAGGGGCAGTTTGAGGTTAACTCAGAAATCTCTACATCTGCTTTATTGCTGTAAAAAAATTTTGACAGCGCAAGTAGTATAATATATACTTTTTCATTTAAGTTGTCATTTATGCTATTAAGTCTGTGTGCAATATAACAAATAACATGTAACATGTAAAACTGAATCTTGGCATGACCCTGTGACAGTCAGTAATGTTTTCCAATCTGTGCCCTCTATTGGCCAGTGTCCGTCATGCTTCACCAATCACAGTGACAAGAAAACCCAATACACGTATGCTCATTAAACAAGATACTTTCAAAGGCTACAAAAATGTCACTTTGTCCATCCCCTCTGCAGCATTAGTGCGATTAAAACACAGTCGTTCCATTTGATATAGTTCATTAGATGCAGTAGGTATTTTAATAGCACCTGTTCTTTGACTAAACTGTGTGTGTAACTTCACTGAGTCTTAGCCTTGTGTGTGCCTCCTGCTGTGAAGTGGGCTTTAATTGAGCCTGTACCAGATGAAGTCGTGACACTGAAGTCTCGTCCTCCAGCTCCAGAACCCAAATGAAGTCATCTCCACCGCGCAGTCCATTAACGCGCCTTCCCAAAGTCTTAAATGAACAGCTAATTATGGTTTTCAATGTCACAGATTAGAAGCCTGCAAAATGAACAGGACAAGTGTAGTTTGAGAAAGTTCCTCTAAGGAAGGCAACATTAAAGGTGCTAAATCACACTGAATTGACTCGTGAGCTTTTAGTCATGTTGTTACCACATCAAAATCATACCTGGAGTTGTGTTTTGTTTCATCCACACATCTTTGAGTAATCCTGTGTCATTAGTTTGTGTACATTTCCAAAGGTGAAAATGCTCTTGTTCTTGATATGAAGTGGTAGTTTCGAAGTTAACAGCTACCCTTTACTTTTTGTTCTGCAGAGATTGGCAATTCCAGGGCTGAAATTATCTAAATGATTCTAGTGAAAGTGTATGGAGTTAAAAAAAAATAGTGGAGCACTTCCTGTATACCACATGACATCACAAGATGGAACTGAGTGTTTCATGTTTGAGAGAAGAACTCAACCTAACTTAGCAGGATTTGTGTATTAAACATTTGAATGAAACAAAACACAACTCCAGGTATGTTTGTGATGAGGAAATAACATGATAACATAGATCAGAAAATAGCATAATATGTGCAGTTTAAATATCCCAATATAAAGCATTATGTTAATTCACAAGGACGTATGCAAAGGAAAGCCATTTGCCTGTCAATGTAATGTTACAATACAAAAATTTCAAACTCGATTTCGATACTATATAGTATAGGTATTGACTTGATACTCTATACTGATTTCAGTACCATAATGATAATAAAAAAACACTTTTTTTTAGACAATAGAATGTGATTTTCAACATTAAATTGTAATAATTTCTTTTATATTACCATATGGTTTTATATCTTGTGTGATCCCTCTGTCGTCCAGGTAGGTTCCATAGTGGTCCATGGCCTTATACTAGTCTATGTGCTCTTATACTTGCTCGAATACAGCTCAAGATCATTCGTTTCTTTTCAGAAAAGGTTAATTTCTGTCCTGCGAATGTGACTTTTTTAGTATCGATACTTGCTCAGATTTTCAATACTTTTGACAACCCTGTTCCAAAGTGCATTCTCTTATGGCATATTACGCTAAATAAAAAGACAAAATACATAAAAGTAGAACACCGTAACCCTTTCCTTAAATGCATTTTCTAATAAATTGAATCACTCTGAAGCAATTGAATTATTATAGAGTGTCATGATTTTGCAAGCAGGTTGTGTTCCTAGAGTGTCATTTTGTCTGGCATTTGACTGTGGTTCAGGCTGTTCTGTTTTATGGTCTGAAATGTAATTGTTTTGTAGCAGCTTCAACAAGAATTTTCAAAGATCTCTTAATATAATGCACTGGAGGAATGGTTGGGAAATGGGGATAGGAGCTTAAGATTTTGAGACAAGATCAAGAGACAAGTGAATAGCGATTGTGTTTTATTGGAGAATTGCAGATGAAGTTTTAGTCCTTTTTTATCAGTGCATTTTGGAGCTCCTTTCTGTCAAGTCATTTATGTAGGCTTGGTGTAGTTTTTTTCTCAGCTTTTTCTTCGAATAGTGTTATTTCTAGAGATTTATAATATATGTTTAGAACTTTAACTGAAGCTTACTCACATATTTTCAGTGCACTAGTTTTTATTTCCATTTGTATATCTCTGTTCAGCTTAGTTCACTGCCGAAGCGTTCAGATGGAGAGTGCCTTTTCTACACACATGCATTACTTCATGTTTAAAATGTTGAATATCAATGTTAAATAGCAATTAAATTATTAAATGATCTATCAAAATCAGTTCCACAATGGTCGCCTATGGTCTGAATTTACCATTGCCATCACAGACGACACATACAAGTTTTTCTCATTCTCAGTATATGGACAGGCCTCATGTGAAAGCTCAGAACCAGAATTCCCTCACTGAGCTACAGAGGCTGGTAGGCTGGTGGTTTAGGTAGTGACAATTTGGGTCAGACAGAGTCATTTTAGGTTTAAATCAACTGGATTTCAGCATTGAAACTGGCAACCCAAATAACAGACCCATGTGAGTCATATTTTGGCAATCATGTCCATTGTTTTTGTAAGTAACCATAAATCAGCATTATAATGATTCAGTTGTTTGAACATGTTTACTTCATATCTGGGCACACAGACAGGTCATGAATATGGAATTTTAAATCAAAATCTTCCAGTTCCTTTAAGGTGAACTCCAGAACAACAGCTGTAAAACCAGACGCTGCTTTAAAGGGCCCCATATTAGGCTATTCTCTGATCTATAGTACAATGTTGTTGTCTCATCACAAACATACCTGGAGTTGTATTTTCTTTCATTCACACATGTTTAACTCATAAACCCTGCATATTTGGGCTTCTGAGTTCTTCTCTCAAACAGAAAACACTGTTCCACCTTGTGATGTCATGTGGCAATACAGGAAGTGCTCCACTGTGTTTGTAAACTCCATACAACTTTACTAGAATAATCTGGATAATTTCAGCCCTGGAGTTGCCAATTTCTACTTAACAAGAGGTAAAAGGTAGCTCTTAACTTAAAAACTACTGCTTCATCACATCACAAGGTAAAACAGAGCATTTTGAGCTTTGGAGACGTAGACAGACTAATAATAAAGGATTACTCAAACAAGACACAACTTCAGCTATGTTTATGATGAGGTAACAACATCATAACTTGAAGCTCACGATACTACACAATTTTGCGTATCATGGAACCTTGAAGCTAAAACTGGAATCAAAACAGGACTTCAAAACCAAAACGTAAACCCTCCTTTCATGCTAAAATTCTCCATCTTACACCTCCATCCTCATTTTTTGAAACATCTCCACTTTAGTGACTCACTCTCTCTCTCCTCCCTCAGGTGATCTGCAGAATCCCTCTATTATTCCACCCATCCCCAGCCCCTTTCTCGATACATGTCTCTCCATTGACATAAGTGTGCCATCTTTTCCCTCCAACACAGCTGCCTTTACGAGCAAACTAATGAAGCAACGGTATAAAAAACTCGTAGATTTTTGCCTGTGAGACGTTATTAAATCATGTTGATGTTTTAACTCCAGGCAGCCAGACACTCATGATAGCAGCGCGTAAAAAGACAAAGGGCTCCAACTGTCAACACTGCTTTGGAGGAGACTACATTTGAATTCCAGCTCCATTCTAACGCACGTGTACTGAATGCAGAGGTCAGGGTGATTTGAAGTCGATTTCTTCACCCAATTCATCAATCCAGCTCGCGGGATTGTAAACAACAGCAGTACACTTGTAATTTGGCTGTGCGCTAACAGCTAATTGCGCTAATGTAGAGAAGAAGGGTGGGTTTTCAGCGCGGAGGGGAGATAGCTGGACGTATTTAAATGTACTTTGCTTTATACGGGGCTTATCTTAGTCAAACGAGCAAGGTGAACGGACACTTTCGGGTCAATCAATGGACCTGAGTCGATAGCAGACAAGACTGGGGATGGATAAAAACATGCTGAGTGGACAGTAGAGAAGGTGTCTGGGAGTTGAAAGGAAATTTTATGTTTGATATAGGAGTAGGGCAGGATCAGATTTCAAAATTCAAAACTGTGACAGACCTGGGTTGGGATGGTTGGTATAAATAAAACTGTAAAAAGAGTGCGTGACATTGCCCATTATCGACTCACTGGTGGGTCAGTCGTAATCTGGGGGATTTCTTTTGGTGCATTTTTTTTACCTGAAGGTTATTTTCAAGCATAGATTTCTGTATCTTAGCTAAACAAATGATTATGTATTCTCCTCTTTACTGTGAGCGGGTAGCAGAAATAGACCTGAATCATCACTAGTTTTGGATAAATCTGATGGAACTTGGGACACATAGCTCAAAACTGGTAGCCTGATTCATCAGTTAGTTTCACTTCGTTTCACTTCATAGGAGCCGTCTGACCTCGCAGTGTTAGAATTTGTTTGCTCGACTGTAGGCGGGTACTTTTTATCAGTTAATCGCTGCTATTTGGTAGTCACGTATGTAATGCGGCGCTAATGGGGCTAAATGGTATATTAAGCTTTTCCCAAGCAATAACGTCTTTCCCCTTGATGAAATTCACCAAACATTCTCTTTATTCCAGCTTTAAATCCTCGATCTCGGGAATCATTGACAACACTGAATATATGGCTCTTCGCTGATTGGCTGGTGCCCGAACTCACACTTTTGGGTTTTGGGAACCATGTATTATATTCTAATTCCTGACCTAGTTGCAGGAGAGAAATTAAATTGAGTGGAGGCAATAGGTGGCGCCAGCCTGGCTACAAAACTGGGACGGTCCTGGGTGAATAAAAAAATATATAATATATAATATAGTCTTATTAGAGCTGCATAAAATATATTTCTAAATTATCCAGAAAAAAAAATCTTACTGTCATACTCCAAACTCTTATTCAACATAATTAATTCTAATTGAATTAATTATGTTGAAATGTAATATCAAAATGACATCTTGTAAAATAGTAAAACTTGTTAGTGTTGTTTAAGTTGTCCATACTTCATACAGTATATTGTTTATGGAAAGTGCAAATAAAGCAACTAAAATGTTCCACACAATGGCATTAAGCTTATTTATCTACATGGAGACAAGCAGGTAATGCCATTAGGCCAAGTTTCAGGTTTACAAAATTTTCAGTGTTTTTGAAGATCAATAATAACACCTGTAATTGAATAGAGGTGAGATAATTAGATACAATAAAGTTAGAGTTTGATAATTCCATACTGTGGGACCCTGAGGCAAAGCATTAACATCTCCATGGAGACAAATATAAGTCATAGTTTGTAAGTTGTAAAAAGGCTCCACTTACTATTACTATACATTTTCACTTTACCAGAACTCCCCCTCCTTCCCCTCGTTCCCCTCTTAACACTCATTACTTATTGGTGATTGACTAACCCTTCCCAATACGCCTGATTGTCACCGATAGTCTTATCCTCCAGAATCCTGTCTCAGGTTGACCTCTTGACCTTTACGACACCTCTTGACCACCGCACCTCCTCCAGTCAAGCATCAGACATATCTCTCTGTTGGGAGTAGGGATGCACCAGTTCAGCTATCTCAGTCCCGATACCAATTCCGATACTATAGCTTTAAGTATCTGCTGATATAAACCAATACCAGTGCAGAGATTGAAAACATCATCTACTTCCTTAAAATAGGACAAAACTAATTCAAATATGTTATGTAGCTGTTATTTAACTAAGAAGAGAACAGCTTTTGTATATATAAATACTATGAGACTTTCTTTTTTGTATATTTTTTTATTGATTTTACTTATTAAGTGCTTTTTATCGGTTTATAGTTTGAGGGCTGGAAAGGTTAAAATGATCATTTACACCTTTATTTTTTAATACCTTTTTTTGTTTTTAATGTTCAGCTTTAGCTATAGAAATAAAGTGGATCTGGATTTTCTGGGACGACTACGATAAGTAAAGATGCTGTTTACTGATTGTAGTTGGCCCATTGTATAAGTCAATGTATATGTTCAGCCAGGATATCGACTGAACCAATATTAGGAAGCCGATATCTGATCCAGCAAATTTTACAGTATCTGCACCCCTATCCAGTACCAGAATCGCATCAGTGCATCTCTATGTGGGAGTCAAATCAATCCTCTTTGAGTATTCTGTCAGTCCACTCCCCCATATCTCTCAGCTATGGCCTCCTCACCTTCATTCGCCCAATATTGTACAGATATATTGTACCCAAACCTTCCACCTGGGACCTGTGTCCGAAGAGACAGCAGGAAATGTTCAGGCAAAACACTCTGAAGCTCTTTGGACGCCAATGGGAGGGAGCAGCGTGGGATCCATTTTTGTAATTACCCTTCTGAGTGAGGCCGGGTAATGATATCTCAGTGGACAGTTTGTGATGAGCTAAGTATACGGTGCGAAGGGGAATGCTTTCAGATGTCCTTTGTGTTCGATCTGCTCCATTGCCTGGGTTTTTATAACTAATACAGTGATTGTGTCATTGAAAGTGTATGTCATTACTCAAATTAAGTTAGCCCTGGATTCAGTGGTATTAGAGGCATGTATGTCACTGTGACCTTAATAAGACTTTTATAGACTAGATATTTTTTGAAATGAAATGAAACTCCTGAACTTATTTTCACTGGGCTGTTTGTCCAGGTTATCATGACAATTTTTCTGTGTTCTCCAACCAAGAATTTTATAATGGGTCTCTAATGAATATATGTAAAAAAAACAAAAAACCCATCTTATTTAGGCTTGGTTCATCTCTCAAACAGAAAACACTTTGTTCCACCTTGTGATGTCACGTGGTAAAACAGGAAGTGCTCTACAGTGTTTTTAAACTCCATACACCTTCACAAGAATCATGTGGATGATTTCAGCACTAGAATATCAGTTTCTTCTGAACAAAAGGTAAAAAGGTAGCTGTTAACAAGCTCTTCATGGCGTCACAAGGTGGAACAGAATGTTTTGAGCTTTAGAGATCTAGACAGACTAATAATAATAAAGGGTTACTCAAACATGTGTGAATGAAATAAAACACATCTCTGGTTATGTTTTTGATGAGGTAACAACATACATTCTTACTTGAAGGTGGGCTTGCCTCTCCACACATCTGACACATAACTTGGCCTGAAGGCATTCTTGTCTCCATGGAGATAGAAAGGTTAAATGCCTGTTGAACACTCAGACAAAGTAATGACATATTTATCATGAAAAGCGAACAATACACCATTAAGTGTAGTTTTAAGTGTAGTTTCTAACTTTATTTACAAGTGAGAAACTAAGTTACCAACCAGGTGCAGATCTGAAGGACCCTCTTCAGTGTAGACTGTAAAGAAGGTTCCAGATGGCCCATTGTAATAGGAGATTTGGTGAGTCAGGTTGGACATGTGATGCTGAAATGCGTCACAGCCTGATTTGCATCAGTTGTTTTTCTTGTTTGTTAAACAAACTTTTGTCAGAACCATAGTCAGTCATTATTCCTTATTGATAGTATCTGCTTAGCACTTAACTAAAGTCAAATATTGCAAAAGTTTTACAGAAAGGCCTCTTCAAAACCTCTGTGTAAGAACATGGGCTGGTTAGTCAAACACATCTATTGACCAGTGTAGTGTAGTTTATTTTCACATTCAGTAATGCAAATTTTAACCCAATTAGCCGGCTGACCTACTTACTATAAATTTAGGATGGCAAAGAAAATTATGCTTCAGTTTTCAATGTTGTGACAAAATGTGTTATGGTACGGTTGACCAATCTGCCAGCAGAGTTACAGTGTGTATTGGAACATTTCTTTCACTGTGGAAAATATTAGTATGTTGCCTGATCAGCCAGTCCCATCTATATTCTGTTTGAATCAAGAAGAGTCTGAAAAATAACAACCTTGAGATAGTCAAACCACAGCTGCAAATTTTTGTCACGTGTCTCTCAAATACGGAAAACATCTCCTCTTGAAATTTCTCATAACATTCAGAACTAAATATATAACTTCTACCTGAAATACGTAATAGTTTGATGTTTCAATTCTGAGAACATCCAAGTTGTTTCTCAGTTCTTCATGTAGTTTTTTTCTCCTTTTTAATGTGTAAGCAGCCACTTTTGTTTTTGCAAATGGAGCATGCATCTCTGATCGGTTAATCCACCTGTCAATCACTCCCTTTGAAATCAGAGAGACAGGATACGGCTCCAGATCCACTTGTCTTTGTAAACTTTTGTCAAAGTGCGTGGTTCTGGCTGGCTAGGTAAGAAAACTTGAAAATATGCGTAGTTTTTGCGATGACTTCAATGCTACTGTAGGTCGCTTGGCTTTTGCAATTCACGTTGGTGTATATTTCCAAGACACATTACCCTTGTCAATCTCACCAGTGATCAGTACACAAGGTCAATTGGAAATCATCCAACTGGCACTTTCTATCTATCAAACCAAGCAATACTTCCATCCATAAAAGGCCATTTCATTAAGTTCTAGCCCATTCATTCTGATCATTAGCAATTGAACCATGTGTGTCCGTTTAGTGGACTGAGAGTATTAGCAGCTTTATTGGAGTGTGTATAGAGTGGATGAGAACGTTGCCCTGCCTCAGTTAGCCTCCATCTACAGGGATAAACCACACTCGATCTGATTCGGATTACATTAAAGCACTGGGAGCCTAATTAGACTAGCTTGTGCGCCGCCAGCATTAGTTTAATACCAAATGAGAGAGACCTTCCACAAGTCCTAATGGAAGTAGGTTGAGTTTTAAGTACACACTGTAGATGCATAGAAGAGACAGAATTGTAAAACAAGGAAGAGTTTTTGAAGATCTAGGCGAGTTATTCCTCGATTTTCCACATCAAAAACCATATTGGAAAATGTATTAGTGACAACTGTTCTGAAATAAACCTGGATTATATACGTGTGGATTTATGCAGAATCAACATGTGAGTTTTGCATATGTCCTGAATTATATGAGAATATTTAAAGGCGCACTGTGTAACTTGTCGGGTAGAGAGTTCGTCGCCTGCTCGTCTCCATGGAAATGTGCCTAGAATGTTTCACAGTATGGCCATAAACTTAAGAAGACTCTTGTAGAACTGCAAATTACAAGTTAGATTTGTGGAGAGGCGACCCCACTCACAGTAAAAATGTATTATATTTTTGAGCAATAAATAACGTCTAGTTTAATACCATACGGTGGATAATTTAAACCAAAGCATTAATATCTCCAAGGAGACAAACAGGTTGCTGACCCTCTTCAGAAAAGTGACACAATGCACCTTTAAGAAGAGATGTCTTACACATTTGAGAGAGAACTCTACAAATACTACAAACTGTCAGCTTTTTCAGGCTCTTCTGCATTCAGACAGAATGCTGGAGGGACTGGCTGTTCAGGCTGGTCAGGCAAAGGTCATGCCAGCTCAACCTTAAAGCTAGACCAATCTATAGACTAAACCAGGGCAAATCAGTGGGGTTAAATAGATTCTACGGAGAAAGTAAAGGGGTTAAATCAGGACTAAAGAGGGCAAAGTCAGGACTTAACATTGACTAGAATGGGGCTATTGGGCAAGTAGATCTATTTACCAGGCCCAAAGATCTTGAGAGGTGGGCATTATGCAAAATCGATTTCCACCACGTTATAATCTTGTTTTAGTAATTTTGCAATCTCTCCAAAACCTCTTCTTTACTCAGCCCACAAACCTACTTCACCCATGCTCCCACAGGACAATTCTCTATAAATCATACAAAATTCTACACAGCAACTTGACAAACCCGATGCCATGTGTGGTTTCATTTGCAAGATACAGGCAGAATGTGTTGTGATAGTGCTCTGAAGGGGGAGTGACTCAGGTGGTCAAAAATGAACATTTTAATATGTTTTTTTCAGGTGAAACAATAAAAGGTAAAATGACCTAAATATGTTACGTGTTAGCACTTAATAGAAGTAAAATACCCCCTCTTTAAATGTCCTATATTACGCAGAATTGACTCTTATTATGTTTTGTTTTATTCACACATATTTGAGTAATCCCTTTGTCTTAATTTTTCTACATCTCAAAAGCTTAAAATGCTTTTTTCCACCTTGTGATGTCATGAATATCCCTTTGTCTTTAGTTTATTGTGGGAATTCCAGGTCTGACATTATCCAAATGATTCTAGTGAAGCTGTATGGAGTTTGAAAATACTGTGAAGCACTTCCTGTTCTTAGTACATGACCTCACAAGGTGGAGCGGTGGAGTGTTTTCTGCTTGAGAGAAGAACTCAGCCTAAATATAGATGGGCTCTTTAAAAGAATGCAGTTGTCCATTGGTCTAAACTGACCAGAGAAAATTGCCCTTGCTCCTTATTTGTACTTGAAGCCTCTTGAGGACCACCACCACAAATCATCTGCACACCACCTTTTGCAAACCGCTAATATGGGACATTGTAAACAACACAGAACAATGCAAAACACACAGCGCCGATTGATTGACTTGATTGTACGACAGGGGTCTCAGACATTCTACTTCGCGCGCTCGCAGATACCGCGCAGATTGAGCTGCAAATCACAGTCAGGAGCCAGAAATGATTCCTGGACCGCCGAGAGCCTGTTGCCATGGAAACGTCATCATCGGCAGGCAGCGCTTTAATCCGCGGAAGCCTGTTAAGTTAACATGAGGCTCCGGCAGCCACCTTATGCTTCTGTGCTCACAACACCGCAACACTGCCAGCCATTGTAGACGCACAGCTCGATCCAAGGTTTATTTACTAATGTTTGGCTATTAGAAGCTGGGATTACATGCACCGCTTATGTCTGTTCATTTGGCTGGATGGCTGTATTAGTTCAATCAACAGTGAATAATACTTAGACCGCACTGTATTCTCCTCCTGTCATTATCACACTAAGCCCCTTATTGTTCTTTGTTGGTTACAGAGGAAGCAGCCAGGAATCAGCTACTTAGCAACCAATATTTTCTCCACACACGATGTAAACAATATCCGTTGTAACATTAAAATGGAAGGTATAACAAAATGTGAATAGATTTTGTTGTGGTTGTAATTAATGTTGTCATGATACTAAAATTTCAAACTTGATTTCAATACAAAGGAATAGACTGGACACTCAATACAGTTCCAATACCATGATGATAATAAAAATACTCTTTAGTTAGACAATAGAATGTGATTTTCAGCATTAAATTGTAGAACTTTCTTTTATATTATCATGTGGTGTTATATCTGTGTAATCCCTCAGTGGTCTAGATAGGTTTCATAGTGGTCCATGAGTCTTAACTAGTAGTTGTGCTCTTATACGTGTTCTAATACAGCTCAAGATTCTAAAGCTATTCAGGAAAGGTTCATTTCTGTCCTGTGAATGTGTTTTTAGTATCAATACCTGTTCAAATGAGTATCTAATTTCAATACTTTAGTTTAAGTAACGATTAATATCTGATTTCTGATATTTTTGGCACAATGTCCAGTCATATGTGTATTTATTAATAAGGAACGAAGCTAGATGTTTTGACCAGAGAAATGAGTCCCTTCAAAACAGCCAATAGCTCAAAATAGGTAATTGCGTAGATTATGGACTGTAGCTGTGCTCTGATGTCATACTGATACCCGGTGGAGACTGAATCATGCATGAGCTTAATGAGTGTACCTAGTGTTTTTGTATCAAGGTTTCTGCATTGTCTTCTTATTAAAAAGGTTGTAGTGTTTCTAATTTGACATGTAATTTCAGTATATAATTAAGTATATTAAAACGTTATTGAACAGTTTATAGTCCTATAAATATAGAACAGCTGCTGTCATCAACATTCCCTGAGGTTGTGATGCTAACTGTAGGCACTGCTCTGTCTCAAGCTGTGTTAACTTTAATCCAAGGTTTATTTTAACACAATCTGACCAGAAAGAACAAACAAGTGAGATGATTTTTGGTGTTAAACAAATTCCACCAGAAGAACTAGGTTTTTTGGAAGAGATATTTTGAAAAATGAATGATATGAGTATGTGATTTGGAATTACTATAAACTTAAGTGCTGTCTATACATTGCATTGCTTTATGTAATAATTGTAGACCAAGGAAAAATTACATATGAATGGTATTTGAACATCCACAGTTCTGTTTTACTTCAAACCATAGACTGTATAAATGGACACAGCTAATGCACTAACCAACACGTTCCAAATAGAACATGGGTGCGCTTCCAGCTCCACCGACTCCTCACTTTGTATTTGTATTTTATCCATATATCACTATGAATATGGGACTCTGCTTCAAATTTGCCCCTATAATGGCTAGTTATAGCAGATAGTCCTTTTCCTTATGCAGTCTATGCTTCAAACCTAAAAGAGAGCAGAGTAGCTTTTGTGAAGTGTCTTTTTTATATTTAAGTGGTCAAATAAAGCATTTGTTTAATCAGCTGGTGAGCCCAAACAAAACATGGGACTAAGCTGGAGAGAGAAGACAGATATCTGAGACTCTTAAGCGCCCAAATATTGGCTTTATACATCTGCCAACTGATAAACACATTTTATGATACTCTGATGGATTTCAGTAATATTGTGTATATAGTCAATGGGATAATCCAAAAATATTGAAAATATAGACATGCTGTATTTTTTCTCTATATTGCTATGTCTACCCCTAACTTGGGACATGTTACTGTGAGAGATTTAGTGCAAATAGAGGTACATCTACAAAAGAACAAGTGATATGACTTTCAGCTCTGTCGTGAGATCTGAATCTTTTGGATCTATTCATGTTAAAGAGCTGTTCAAAAGGCTGACTCTTTTAATGTTTATTTCTATGACAGAAGCCAATCTGAGTACTTACGTTAACATTTTAACAGTGCACAGAGACAAATAACCAAGGCTAAGATTTGATTAAAACTGACAGTGAAAGTGTGTTTTTCCATTTAAATTATACATAAACATTTGCTCTACTTTAATCATAATAATTTAAAGAATAAGAAAGTGTTATTATGTTGCCAAATATGTATGCTGTGGACAAAGCTCTCACTCATTTTGCTTGCTTTGCTACTGTGTTGGCTCAGCATTGAAGGTGCGCTGTTTAACTTTTCGTTTGGGGGTCCATCACCGTCTTGTTTTTATGGAAATGCCATTGCTCTGCTTAGAATGTTCCACAATATGACATTAAACAGATTTACCTTATATTTATTCAATATTTAAAATATTTAGAAAACAGGCATTCTGACTGTGAGCAGGGTCACCTCTCCAAAGATCTGAACTGTTTGTTCTCCATGAAGATAGAAGGTTTAATGCCATACTGTGAAACATTCCAGACAAAGCAATCTCCATGAAGAACAGCTTTTGATGGACCCTCCACTAGAAGAAGAAAAAGTTACTCAATACACCTTTAATGAGTCTAAAAATGCATAGAAATTGGAAAGAAAAAGATTCAGATATTTTCAAAAGTTAGATCTGGTTCTAATCATTCACTGAACTGTTGTAAATCACAATAACAAATGCTTTTAATATCAGTATATGTGAAATGTAATAGTGCTACCTGAGACTATAGGCAGCTTTTATTGTCCAACATGAAGGACAGACTGTGTGTTCCTCCTCTGTGGCTCTAGGGCTCAGAAATGAGAGGGCGCTGTATTGTTTCGGATTTGCTTCTCAAATCAGATCTCTGCCTCTGCGCTTCAGTAATCCGGTGGCAGACAGAGAAGGCAGCATTAATATTTGTGTCCTGATCCAACACCGGAGGGGACAAGAGAGCCGATTTAAACCCAAATTACAACGCCTTAAAACTGGATACAACCGAGGCACGTGGTGGTTTGGTCTCTGACTGATAAGAATGTCACAATGTTAAATCTTTTTGTTATGATTGATAGAAAAGAAGCTGTAATTTCACGGTTGTCATGAAATATTGGCGTCATGAAGAAAAATAGACTGAAACTTAAATAAAATCTTGCATTTACATTGTCAAAAATGTATATCTTTAACTTATGACCAACTATATTAAAGGTGCACTATGTAACTTTTAGGGTGGGGGTCCGGCCTTCCTTCTATAGACATGTCATTGTTCTGCGTCAAATGTTCCACAGTATGACATGAACAGACAAACAGATCTACCATATATATATTAACTTACAGGTGGTGTTATAGCTCAACAATATCTAGAAAACCAGGCTTTCCGACTGTGAGCGGGTTTGCCTTTCCACAGATCTGACCTGTAACTTGGTCTGGTTTGGTCTGGTTTGAAGATAGAAAGGCTTAATGCCATACTGTGAAACATTCCAGACGACACAGTAACATTAGCCAGGCTGGAGCCACCTAGTGCCTTCGCTCAATTTCATTTTTCTCCACTGAAAGGTCAGAAATTGGAATACTCTAGACAGTTTGCAAGAACGCCAGAAGTTGTAGACCGCGCACCAGCCAATCAGTGAAGAGCTGTGAAGCCATGACGTCAGACTCAAGCGCCTGTCTGGGCCCTTTTTGTGGTACAGCACAACAGTAAACAAAGCGGTCGAGATGGATGTAGACAAAGACATTCTGTGTTGGCAACGATTCCCTGAGGTCAAGGATTTAAAGGCGGGATTTTATCAAGGGGAAAGACATTATTGCACTTCTTCCTGCAGAATTTGTCGCATTACATACGTCATGATCAAATAGCAGCGATTGGTTAAATAAAAAAAAGTACCTGCCTACCGTCAAGTAAATGAATCCTAATGTTGCGAGGTTAGACAGTTTCCACAAAGTGAAACCGGCTGATGAATTAGGCTACAATTACATCTCCGTGAAAGCAAATCATTTGGCAAATCATTCTGTTTAGCTGTGCATAAGACTGAAAGGTTTTATTCCACACTCTGCTCTCTAATTTAATGTCTCTCCCTCTTTTTTTTTATTTTATGATGACTATTTATGTTTTGATTTGTTTTTATTGTGGTTTTAATGTATTTCTTATTCTGTAAAGCACTTTGAATTACTTTTTGTACGAATTGTGCTATACAAATAAACTTGCCTTTCCTTTTGCATCAGTACTGTATCAAAACAAAATTATACTGCTGAAGCTTCTGTTTAACATATTTTTGCTTTTGTATATTCAAAAATTTGCAAAATAATATATATTTTTCTGTGACACAAAAATTACAGCATCTATACGTTTTTGTGATTTTGTTTGTGTTTCTTGCAGTTCTTGTGATACATGGGCTTGAGAGTAATCATTAACATGTTCAAATACCAGTACTCAAAATGGCGCCTATAGACATAAAAAAAAAAAAAAAAAAAAACTGAAACCCATGTCATAAATGATACAAAAGCTCAGATAGAACCTAGCGTTGTACTTGTGCATTAAGATCAAATAAGATGTATTGTGGTGTAACATAGGTGAATGGAGGGTGAGAGCTGAAGAAAATAGAGTGTGACATCCAGGTCGACCTCCAGGGGGCCTGCTCCGAACAGACAGCTGTGACATATGAGTGCGTGTGGGGCCGTGACACCTGGGCTAGCATTAGCGGCTAGCCCACAGCGTGATGGATGGAGGAGGAGGAGGTGCGCTAGCAGTGCAGCCTTAAAGCAGGGCTGCAGAGATTTGTCCCAGTATGTAGCGTGAGCACTAGCTGTAAATCACTGTACGGTTGAAAGAAATGTGGCAAGGAGTTTGATGCGGCCTTGTTTTGAAAAAGGGGTCAGAGCATGTTCCCACCCAGACAGGATTCTTGCCCACTCTATCAAACATAACCTAAGATACATCTCAAGATCAAACATTACAGGTGTTGTTTTTAGCCTCATTTAATTGGTAAAGTGTCACCTTTATACAGTATAGAGCTTTTCTGCCTCTCAAGGAACTCAAAGCGCTTTACACCGAGGAACTACCTACCCATTCACACACTCATTGACACTGGGGGCGAGGGAGTTAAGCGTCTTGCCCAAGGACAAATCAACAATATTCACCCATGGGAGTTAGAATTGCACCTCCAGCCTGTGGGTCACTATATCTGCTCATTGCTATTTGGATTTATGGCAACGTTTGGTTGAAAGATTGATCTTCCATTAAATATCTGTTTCACCGTCTTTGGACACACAAAGCACTTTTACATTATTTAGGCACACACATGCTCAGGCCAAGTGGTGCTGTCACATACTAAGATAAAACTTGATCCTAAGTGTTAAAGAAATTCCATGTTTGTGCTGTATCGTGGGCACTCACAGCCAGCTCAGTCCTTGTTATCTTGGCCTACATCATCAAAGTATAATACTCCCTACAACAGAAGCAAAGCCAGACTGGACTGTACTAGAGTGGAATGGGCAACACTATCACAGTGTCTTGAGGGTTCATGTCTCGTACTGATGGTAAAAGAAGTTCTCCTGCGTAAGAGCTCCAGAGTCATGCCTCTTCTCAAACTACTTCACTTTATTCTGAACACTAAGAAAAAGACTTGATACTCCATAACAATTTTGGCACTTTTTCTTTGGCACTTGAAGGCCAGTGACTCTGGACTTGGACTTGAGCCCTGTGACTTGACACTTCTCCTCAAATAAAATAATGGTTTTAGAAAACAAATTCTCTATACAGTTTCATACTCTTAGTACTTTACAGGAACAAACTGGAACATCCCTCCCCAACAACTGAGATACTGTGATATCATATAATCAAATATTGGGGGGCTGTCACAATGAATTTGATGACAAGTTCCCTTGTCATGTATCGTTTTGTTTCAGCAATTACTAAAAAACAGTTGGAATTATGATCCACGGTAAGGTTTTGTCAAGGCATTTTATAAGGATAAATCTATAATTCTGTAATAAATATTGTACAGTGAGATTTGCATATGGTTACATAACTATTTGTTACAATGACTTTTTAATGAAAAGATTTGAAGCTCAAAACAATCGTCTTGGACGTGACATGTTCTTGACTGTCTTTAACTTGAGACTTGACTCGGACTTGAGAACCGAGACTTGAGACTTACTTGAGAGACAGTGAGAGCAAGAATATTATCTGAGCAAGAGTATAATAAACTATCAGTCGAACGATGCAATTTGAGCAATTGGAAAAATTCCAGTTGTAAAGAAATCACTACAACCAAGATTGCGGCAGCCTCATCTACTCTAATCTTATCCCTTTGATTAAGCTAAAGGAGGCCGCAAACAAATAAATAAATGAAATGCTTAAAAACATTTGACATTTTCCTCAGTGCAGCTTCAGATACACCTGTTTATATTCAGTGCCAGTCCATTCGCTCTGGGTTTAAATGTAATATCAGCACATCTCTGCTTCTGTCAGTTGTGAGGTGACGATAACAGAAAGTTGTTGGTGGAAGTAAAAAGCTCAAGGCCCAGGGGGTTTCAGTGCATACTTCTAATTTCCTGTGTTTCTCCCAGATGTAGACACAACCAAGGACCCCTGTCAGAAGGTTAAGTGCAGCCGGCACAAGGTGTGTATCGCCCAGGGCTACCAGAGAGCTGTGTGCGTCAACCGCAAGAAGCTGGAGCATAGGTGAGCATTTCAACTATAGGAAACTCCCCAATGCATTCACACTCGCAAGAAAGAAACATCCAGAAATGGGGTCAATGCAGGAATGGGCAGGATAAAGCTAGTGTGTATGGAAGAACTTATATTAGGTGAGTTTCTGATCTATGTTATCATGTTGTTTTATCATCACAAACATACCTGGAGGTGTGTTTTGTTTCAGTCACACATGTTTCCGTAACCCTTTATTATGAATATGTCTACATCTCCAAAGCTCTGTTCCACTTTGTGATGTCATGAAGAGGGAGTATTCCAAGTTAACTGCTCCTTCTACTTTTAGTTCAGCAAAGATTGGCAGGTCCAGGTCTGAAATCATCTAAGTGATTCTAGTGAAAGTGTGTGGAGTTTAAAAACACAGCAGAGCACTTCCGCTATCACCACATGTCATCACAAGGAGGAACAGAGTGTTTCCTGTTTGAGAGAAGAACTCTGCTTAAATATGCAGGGTTTGTGTGCTGAATGAAACAAAACTAAACTCCAGGTATGACTGTAACAAATTAACAACATTATAACAGTTCAAAAATAGACTAATATGGGCCCTTTTATGTTTCTGGTTGGGGAGTCCACTATCTGTTTATCTGCCAGTGATGTTATTGCTTTGCCTTAAATGTTTCTCCATATGGCTTTTTATCTTGCTTTTATTTAATTAAAGGTGTTTAATTAAAACATCTTTAATTAATATACCTTGAAAAACATCATCACTCACTAATAGCCATGCTGCAAATTTCCCCTTGCAAAGATGTTTCACTCCCCTCTTTTGCCAGCAGAGGGTATCAGACAAGTGTATTTCTGTGTCTTGTCCCTCCAGACTGAAGCAGCCTGCTCTCCGCTCTCCTGACGGAAGCTGTCAGCCCTGCCCCATCTCCTCCACTGGGCCTGTGTGTGGCTCTGATGGACACAACTACGCTTCTAAGGTAACTACAAGTACATAACAGTTAGCAGCTATTATGATCCTTTTTTTTTAAAGGTTTTATATTATGAAACACTGACTCTTGTGAGCTTTAAGCCACATGAGAATGTTATTACCTTCTCAAAAACATACCTGGATTTGTGTTTTGTTGGAGAAACCCTTTATTATTTGTCTGTTTACATCTCCAAAGCATAGACTATAAAAAAGTGGACTAAGCCTGACATCACCCGTAGCGTCAGGCTCCACTCAAATATATCAAATATCCACTCAAAGCTTGCAGTGCTAGCAGTTATAGGAGCGAATTTGAAGCCAGGCTCTTTATTATGAATAGAAATTTTTTTGACAGACAAAATAACAGAAAAAAACACCAGGGTAATGTAGAACAGGTTAATGCGAACATTTTAAAACCAAAATGACAAGGCTCACAGCAGCAGTTACAGAGAGAGGAGCGATAATATTCCAGTGTTCCAAAATTAATGGGAGCCAGGGTCAGTAGCCTGCAAAGCGAAGAGCTTGCCTGTGAACTTCCCATTTGGAAAGCCACGGCTAGCATGTTAGCTATGTTCATTTATATATACAGTCTATGCTCCAAAGCTCAAAATTCTCTGCTCCACCTTGTGATGTCATGTAGTGATAATGGTCAACAGCCACCTTTTAGCTTTGGTTCAGTAGAGATTGGCAATTCCAGGGCTGAAATTATGCAAATGATTCTAGGGAAAATGTATGGCGTTTAAACTTACCACATGACATCATAAGGTGTAACAGACTGTTTTCCCTTTTGAGAGAAGAACCAGCCAGGATTTGTTAAACGTGTGAATGAAACTAAACAGAGGAGGAAACAGCATTATAACATAGAAAAGAGCGTAATAGGATCCTTTAAAATGGAGTTGATGTGTGGGATGTCAGTGTCTGGCTAGATGATATAAGCAAGTGTGTAATATTTTGCATTTTGTTCTAGCATTTAATATAACAATACCAACTGATAACAGCTATTTTTTATAGTTTTACTATGTTCAAATGTTCAAATGGCTATCTAGTTTTGATACTGGCAACCCTGCAACCTCCACAAAATTTAAAAGTGCACTGCGCAACAAACATATCCATCTAGCATTTACTGTATTCATTACGAATGTTTCTATTGCTCAAAAAAACATTAATTCCTTCAGTGCATTGGGGCGCCTCTCCACAGATCAGAACTGTAATGTAGTGTAGTGCTGTAACCTGCTTGTCTCCCTTGTGATAGGTTTGATTTATACTGTGGAACATCTAGAAAAAGCAATAACATGTCCATGGAGACAAACAGATACACAGTGCACCTTTAAAATAGTCTATTAAATATTTTATACAGTATGCACAACAAACAACAAGACAGTGTAGATGGTACAATACCACACTGATTTCATTGCCATTTATAATTTATATCATCTGTATAATGTTTAAATTTTGCATATACAAGTCTTTTCATAGCAAACAACACAGTAATAACATATCACAACAGTATCTTATCCAACCTGACTACTCATGGTTACCTTGCAACACCGTTATCAAACTGTCATTGCAGCTAAACACAGATGATGCTTTTAAGATTTAATTTACACTCCCTCCTTCCCTTTCAGTAGCATTCATGGACCATATGCCAGGTATAAAACTAGATTTAACATGCTACAAATGCGTAAAAGTGTTAGCGTCATGTTAATAAAAAATACCCCTCAACCCTGTCAAACCGTGACACAGATTGCCACAATATTGTTCCCCGTGTGCTAATGTAATGTGACGTGCGTATGGCTGCATGAATAGTTAAATTCTTCTCTAGCAGTTCTAGTGCTGGAGAGCATTGTAAGTAGCCTCCCATGGGAATTACATAGACAATAAGGCGTGATATATAGCCACAGGAGGACCAATTGGTGGCCAGCGTTGACAGATTCCCCAGCCTCTATTGATTTATGCTTTGTCTTTGGGATCACTACTGCTGACCTTGTGTAGAGGTGAGAGAGCGCATTCGGCAGCCAGTCCCTGATTCAAATTAAATCTTACTGTAGGGACTTCATGAATATTTGATGCTGCAATAAGTCAAAACAGGATTGTCTAGTATAGTCTAGTATGGGTTAAGAAGGCAAGTATGACTCTGGGTTTTAGTTTTTTTGAGTTTGGCATAGAAAGATTGCTTATAGATCTTTCCAGGAATTGTAAAAAGTTGCAGCACACAGCCTGGGAGCATCATAAGCATTCTATTCTATTCAGTTTAATGCAGAGACTATATATATAAATAGTGAACCTGCTAGCCTCCCTGTTCCAAATAGTAAGTGAGCATGGGCGCGCTTCCGGTTTCATCAACACTGGCTCCAGTTTCACTTTGTACTGAAAAAAACATCGCCTCTCTCCATAACTGCTGCTGTCAGACTCCTCATTTTAGTCTTAAATTTTTTGTATTAACTCACTCTACGTGATCCCAGTGTTTTTAATTTATAAATTATTTCCTATTTCTAATATGGAACTCTGCTCCAAATTTGCTCCAATAACTGCTTCATTTGACTGGAGCCAAACAATATGGGCAACATCACACTCTCTTAATCCACTTCTTTATACAGAACTATGGTTTAGTGGGACAGCAAAATTATAACTATATTTTTGATGCAATTGGCCTAACATTACATTAATATTAAGAAAAATTATATTAAAAATTACGACGTGCTGTTTACTAAAACAGGAATGGTCAGTAACTAGATTATTTAGCTTGTTTCATCACATTTCTGTCTGGTTTGAGAATAATTAGCTGGTAATAATAAAATGGCATTGGGGTGAGTGCAATTTTCCACCAAGGATGTGCAATTACTAAAATTTTAATTGTGGTTACTACTATTCCTCTGATCAGCTACAAAAATCTGTTCAAAAATAATATCACTGGAGCTTGTTTTGCTGCCTTAAAAGTGGTTTTAAAACACATAATTTAACAAACTGCACTATTTCTTACCTCACTGGCAAATAGTTTTGAAATAAGACTAAATTGCATATTGAAACTCAGAAACATTTTGCAAACATTTTACAAACCAATAATCCAGGTTTATCTAGTAAATCTGTAACCTTGTCTGGGATTCAGAATACACAGTACTTCTTCAATATTTTACAAAGATGTAAGTCTGGTCACCAGTGGCTGCTTACAGGAAAAAAGAAAGGAAAGACATGTCACAGGGGACAGAAAAACATGGCAGATTTCTGGACCTGTCACAATAAAAACATTTGAAGCATGATATATTGCTACAGAGAAATATAACAATGAAAAGTAATAGTGAAACTACTTTATGCCGCTGGCACAATAACAATAAAAGCAGGATAATCCCAATGAACAATTTTTCTAAATAGACAGCATTAATTAGCCATAGAAGTTATATAATTAACTTTATTCAGCCAAATCTTAGTCATACAGTAGTATTGTTGTACAACTAAAATAACAAAAATCTCCCCATTATTGCAAAGAATATACACAATAAATACTGAGCCACATAAAATATTCTTACATCTTTCATATATTGAACGATAAGTCGATATAGTAATTATCGTGACAGGTCTACAGATTCCCACAGAATTAACGAGCGAAGCACTAAATCCTATTAATCTGAGGTGAGAGAAATGTCATTTGAGCTCAGTGGAAAAAATAAATGAGATTGCACGTGTTTGGAGGGAGGACACGGGGACCAGCGTGATATACTAATGTATAAGAATTACAGAGAGATGTCATTCTGAATTTGTCAAGCAATCAGTAACCTATGAGAATTCCAGTCCTATGTTACACAAATTTGATCCAAGCCATGTTAGAATGCTCTTACCTCATCAAAAACATACCTGGAGTTGTGTTTTCTTTCATTCACACATGTTTGTGTAATCTTTTATTATTAGTCTGTCTGCATCTTCAAAATGCTCTGCTCCACCTTGTGTTGTCATGAATCAGTAGTATTCAAGTTAACATTTACCTTTGACCTTTGTTCTGGAGAGATTGACAATACCAGGCCTGAAATCATTCAAATTATCTCAGTGAATGTATAGAGTCTAAAACGCACTGGAGCACTTCCTGTATTAACACATGACATCACAAGGTGGAAAAGAGTGTTTTCTGTTTGAGAGAATATGTTTTATATTTTTAATGAGGAACCAGCATTTTAACATAGATGAAAATTGTGTAATATAGGAGTAAATTCTAGTAAATACTCCTTTTCCTTTTTGTGTATATGTGCGTTACTACCTGCTGTTTGCCTATGTTTTTGTTTACAGTGCAAGTTGGAGCAGCAGGCTTGTCTTACAGGGAAGGAGCTGACGATGAGATGCTCCGGTCTGTGTCCTTGTCCCACCGCCGCTCCCGCCACCAAGGACACCAAACGCGGTAAGGACCTGAGCGGAGACGGGGCGGGTGGCACAGAGCACGTCCAGTATAAATAGTAACAATAACAACAGAAGGAGGCTGCAATCATGGTGCCAGCCTGTGCCCGCTGTCCAAGTTATGACTCAGGGTGACTCAGGAGAAGTTGGTGAGATTATGTATTCATGTTTAAAGGTGCAATCTGTAACTTCTAAGGCGAAGGGTCCACTACTTGCTTGTCTCTATGGAGATGTTCTTTCTTTGCCTGGAATGTTCCACCGTAGGGCATTAAACATATATACCTTGCATTAGTTTGATTACAGGTGTTTTATAGCTCAAAAATAGCATAAAAAGCAGGAATTCTTGCCATGTGTAAGCTTGCTTCTCCATAAATCTCACTATTGCCCCGTTTCCATTGTGATTACCATACTGTGAAATAACCAAGGCAAACAGTAATATCTCCATGGAGACAAGCAGGTGGCGGACCCTCCACCATAAGTTACACAGTGCACTGTTAACACTGGAGCTGGACAATACAATGTGAAATTATTATTAGAATTTAAGTAAGGAGTGATCCAGAATTGACTTCTTTTGTACTAAGTCTGAAATTAAATGGTGACTTAAAGAAGCATCGCATAGTGTTTCTGGTGCAGGGAACGCTAACTACTTGTTTCTATGGAGATTAAATTATTAACCTTGATTCTTCCACAGTATGGCATTAAACATGTTTATCTAGCATGAACAGTATTTAATTAGACATGCTTTGTTTTGGTTTTGTTTGTTTTTTTGCTCAAAAATGAACTGAAAAACATGCATTCTTACTGTGAGTGGACTTGCCAATCCACTGTTTGTCTTCATGAATATAAATAAGTTTAATGCCATATTGTGGAAAACTTTATTCTGAACAAAGCTATTTCATCTCAAGCAGGTGCAACCTATATTTAATTCTGAAACTTTATTTTTATTTATTTATTGAATACTATTTTTTTCTCAAATCATGCAGCCTTTTCACATTACAACAAAAATGGTGAATTATTTTCTCTTTACCTTACAGGCTTGACTTTCTGTTGTTTTAACATCAAAAAGCATGGTAAAAGTATATGCATTTAAAAAAAACCTCCTAAACTAGTTTGGAACATACAAACACAGTATACCAAACAGAAAATTTTTATGGTATGTGTAACAGTCAATAAAATAAATAAAATAAAAAACAGTGTTACAACAATAAAAAGTATTAAAACGACTAAATCCCATTAGCATTTGACAGCATGGAAACCCTGAGCCAATTTCCTCCTTTTCCCCACAGAGAGCTGCACCGGGCAGGATCTGGCTGATCTGGGCGAGCGTCTAAGGGACTGGTTCCAGCTTCTGCAGAGCAACGCCAAACAGAACAACAACAGCAAGAGTGGAGCCAAGAGCAGCTCACAGAACTCGGCATCAGGCTAGTGCTTCTCTCATGTAACCTCGCTTAACTTAAAGGTCCCATATTATGCTTTTTACTACTATTATGCTATAATATTGTTTCCTCATCAACAACATACCTGGAGTTTTGTTTTGTTTCATTCACACATGTTAAACACACAAGCCCTGAATATTTAGGCTGTTTTCTATCCAATATAAAACACTGTGATATCAGTTGGCAATACAAGAAGCGCTCCACTGTGCTTTTAAACTCTATACACTTTCACTATAATAATTTGGATGATCTCAACCCTGTATTGAGCTTTGAAGATGTACAGAGACTAATAATAAAGGGTTACTCAAACGTTTGAATGAAACAAAGTGCTACTCAGCAACATTATAACAAAGCTCACAAGAATCCATTTGTTTAATATAGGACCTTTACAAAGATATCTTGAATTAACTTTTTGTTTGAAGTAATCTCTAAAAATGCATTAGATCACCTGGTTTAAATTTTCTATTTAAGAACCTGAAATAAAAGATGTTGAAATGTTTTAAAAGTTCGTACACCTAAAATATAATCTCAGGATGTGTTGACACTTGCACAAACACCACATTCAAATAAAGACAGAACTAAACCTGGACTAGACCTGAACTAAACCAGAACTAGATCAGAACTGAAGTAGGGCTAGTATAGGACCAAACCAAGCCTACATTAGAAAATGGGCTCAAACAAGTGTGAACCCTCAGGTACGAAGTCACATGCTGAAATATTTTTAAGGACCTATTTTGCTAAATTGACTTAAATGAGTCTTTAACCATGGTTTTATTGTCTGTCCTCTTTTTTAACTGAGTAATTCTTACATGTTTGACTCATCCTGCGTTATCCTGCACTCAAGGCTGAGTGCTCAGAAAATTTCTATTTCCACCAACCATTTAGCCCTGCCCACGGCTCTGTACTTGAGATTCTTTTTTAAAAATTCAGACTCAGAGTTAGTATAAAAATGTTCATTAAAAATGTGGCTTCCAATGAATAAAATCATATTCTGTCTGCATTAGAATACCAGAAATAGTATAAAATGTCTTATATAAGTTACAAGAATAAGGTTAAAGGGCCCATATTACGCTATTTTCTGATCTATTTTATAATGTTTTATCCTCATCCAAAACACACAAACCCTATATATTTAGGCTGAATTCTTCTCTCAAACAAAAACACTTGTGTGGTAATACAGGAAGTGCTCCATTGTGTTTTTAATTTGTAAACCTTCATTAGAACCATCTGGATAATTTCAGCCCTGGAATTGTCAATCTTTAATTTGAACTTTGGGGATGTAGATAGACTAATAATAAAGGATTACTCAAACATGTGTGAATGAAACAAAACTCCAGATATGTTTTTGATCAGGTAACAACGTTCTAACCAAAAGATCAGTAAATTTTACATAATATAGGACCTTTAAGGTATACTTCATTGTCCCTGTAGAAAAATGTGACCCATCCTTCAACTATCTACAATGAAATACTAAATCAGGGGTCCCAAAGGATTGAGAAAAAAAAAGAATAATGCATATCTGTCCACTTAAAACCTTAACATGTCATTCTATCATCTCTTACATCTAGAGGCACATTCAGTCTAGACATGATGAGTAAACGCCCAAGCATTCACGCATATATCTCACACATACATACCTTCTATAGCTGTAACCTGAGCTATTGGCATTTGGAAACTACACCATTCTCACTCAGTCTTTTTGTCTCCCTAAAACCTCCGCAGGCATAGCAAATAGCAAGCATATGAAAGGAGTCAACTTCTAAAGGTCATGGGATGCAGCTGAGAAGTTGAATAAATTGTCCTTCAAAGTAATAAAACGGTCAGTGTGTGGGCTCCAGATAAGAACCTGCTCTAATTGAAACCGGAATGGGAAAATCTCATGTCCGAGCCAGATAAAGTTTGCATTTTTGGAGGATGCCATTTTCAAAGGAACAGTGAAAAAGTGAAAGTCTGAAAGTTGGGTGGAAGGTATAACTGATATATTAAAGGTGCATTGCGTAACTTTGCTGGTGGTGGGTCTGTTAAATGCTTTTCTCCATAGAGATGTTATTGCTTTGTCTGAAATGTTTCACAGTACATCATTTAACATATCCATCTTGCATTCATTCAATTAAAGTTATTTTTATTGCTCAAAAATACCTTGAAATACATGCATTTATTTTTACAAAAAGTGGGGTCACCTCTCCATAGATATGATCTGTAACTTAGCTTAGTGGTGTCACATGCTTTTTTTAAGGAACTGGCCAGGTTTAATACCATATAGCAGAACATTCCAGGCAAAGCAATAGCATCTCCATGGGGACTGGGGAGCGGACCCTCCACCAGAAAAGTTACACAGTGCCTCTTTAAGTTATTGCCATTGTCATCTGTTGTAAAACTTATCAAATCTCTTAAAATAACTATGCAACTGACCTGAAACCCACACAGTATATTTAAAGATGCACTATGTATCTTTTTTGTGGAGGGTCCGTCACCTGCTTGTTCCTATGAATATGTCATTTCTCTGCCTAGAATGTTCCACAGTATGACATTAAACAGCTCTCCTTTACATTTATTAAATTACAGGTTGTTTTGTAGCTCACAAGTACATAGAAAAATAGGCATTCTGACTGTGAGCAGGGTTGCCTCTCCACAGATCTGACTTGTAACTTGGAGAAAAGAATTTGACGGACTTTCCACCAGAAAAGTTATGCAGTTCACACTTAAAATGATACCACAAACAATTTAAATGTGTAAAATCAGGTTTAATATTCCTTATTTAAACAGTTTAGTATATTATTGTATTATTTGACCTATAGGCTTTATCATAGACTGTATAAATATATAAAAGGACATATGTAGTTAAGTCACTGGCTGCCACGTTCCAGATAGGAAGTGAGCATGGGCGCGCTTCCGGCTCCATCGACTCTGGCTCCAACAGAAAAACCTCTCTCTCTGTAACTGCTGCTGTGAGACTTGTCATTTTGGTCTTAAAATGGTTGTATTAACCTCTACATGATCTTGGTGTTTTTATTTAGCTATTTTGGCTCTAAATCAGTTCCTATTTCTAAAATGGAACTCGTCTCCAAATTTGCTCCTATAATTGCAGCCTCAGTGAGCTTCATTTGACTGGACCCAAACGCTTTGGATGGCGTCACACTCTCTTAGTCCATTACTTTATATAGTCTATGGTTGTTATGGACAACATTATACCTGCTAGTTTCTGTTGCTAGAGGATTTTTGCCCTTATGATGTCTCTATGAGGTTTTTGGTGAGTCGTGCCAAAATCAATAGTGACAGATCACACAGTGGAAGCAGAGCTGCAGGTGGATGTCAATGACAATGAGGTGTGAAAACTGGAGGACTGTTCTGCTTTTAGATAGAAGGTCTTTGTTTTGATGCTATAAAAAAAAAAAATAACACCAGAAACTGAACATGTAGCTTTTAATACAAATTTGATGTTGTTTTGTTGGATTTTGCACTTTATTAAACATTAGCATTGGCATTGAGACACCACAAAATTATACAGTTTAATTACATTTAAAAATAGATAGTACAGGAAAAAGTAAAGGGTCATATTTTTTGATCATATCTTGAATCATCTTTTGACCCCCAACTTTGAAAACCACTAGTCTATTGTGCCATATAACTAAATACATGAATGTGGCTATTACAAATTAGATGCACCATGTAACTTTTTGATTGGGGGTCCAACACCTGCTTGTTTCTACGGATATGCCTTCTGTGTCGAATGTTCCACAATATGACATTAAACAGTTCTATGTATTCCATTCCAGGTGATTTTATAGCTCAAAAATACCTAGAAAAACAGACATTCTGACTGTGAGCAGGGTTGCCTCTCCACAGATCTGACTTGTAACTTGGTCTGGTTTGGTCATGAAGTCAGAAAGGTTTAATGCCATACTGTGAAACTTTCAGACAAAGCAATAACGTCTCCATGGAGAAAAGCATTTGACAGACCCTCCAGCAGAAAAGTTACACAGTGCACCTTTAATGATTAATCAAAAACAAACCAACATTGCCATTTACCCAAACTTTTCAAATTTCATCGGATTCATTTTTAGGTAATATGATGTTTTCTGCAAAAAGCAAAATATCTCTAGCTTGTCTTTAGGCTGTGCAATTAATTTCATTGTAATCAAATCGAGATGCCATCATTTGAAACTGTCAAAGATCAGTTTTAATCAACAGGTGTACAGCTCATCTCCTGTCAGCAAAACATTTGGTTTTGAACAGCTTTCAGTGGAATACATTTGAATATTTTTGCGTTAAATCGTTGTGATTAAAAGTCTTGTTTTGATTAAGAAATATTTTGATGTTATTTATGACAAATGAAATTCATTTAATCAAAATATGTGACTGATCAGTATGAAAAAAGAAAAATAATAATTCATTTTTTTGCATATCACGCTGTAGTTTAGATTAGGGTTGTTCCGATACCAATGCTGGTATCGTTAAGAGCTCCAACACAACACATTTTTTAGGTATCGTATTGGTAAGTGCTCAGACTAAATCACCAATACCACGGTGTATTTGTGTGTACATCTGTTGCTAATGCTTCTGCTCTGTCAGAAGAATGGATTAGTATACTAGTATCAGCGAGTACACTGAAGCCAAGTATCAGTATTGGATCAGATCCCCCAAAAAATTGTATCACAAGAACACTAGTTTAGATCTCTACAAACATGTTCAGAAATGCATGGGGCTCTTGCATTAGTCTCCAAATTTACTCTGTGAACTATTATATACTATTTTATATTCATGAGTTTATAAATGTCAGAAAAACTACATTACATTTTACCATTGAGTGCTTTCACAGATTACAGCATGGATGAAAACTCACATACATTATGCAAAAGGAATTTCCGTTGGCAGTTGTTTCACTTGTTGTCATGCAAATAGATTTGAATAGGAAACTTCCATAGTATTCACCACGCTCCCAGCTGTGTACGTTTTAATTTGCCAAAACCGCGCCAGTCTGTTGTTTTATTGAGAGCCCAGACATAAAGACTCAGATATGGTTCACGGAAATGTCATACTGAGAATTACTGGTTCACTACTTAGGCACGGTAGTTATGCTTGTGCTAAGGAACCTAAAGAATTTTACACAAACTAAGCCTATGTTTAAAGGTGCACTATGTAATTTTTTGGTTGTGGGTCCATCACTTGCTTGTTTCTATGGATACGCCATTGCTCTGCCTGAAATGTTCCACAGTATGATATTAAACAGTTCTACTTTGCATTTATTCAATTACAAGTGGTTTCATAGTTCAAAAATACCTAGAAAAACAGGCAGTCTGACAGTAAGCAGGGTTGCCTCTCTATAGATCTGACCTGTAACTTGGCCTGGTTTAGTCTCCATGAAGATAAAAAGATTTAATACATACTGTGAAACATTCCAGACAAAGCAATAACATCTACATGGTGAAAGGCGTTTGAAAGACCCTCCCTCAAAAGTTACGCAATGCACTTTTAAAGTTGGTGAAGCTGAAAAAAAAAAAAAAAGTTAACAGTTAGAAATAACACTTACAAATAAATTTTAAACAGTTGGTAGTGGTCCAGAGTTCTTGCTCATTTACCGTATGCTTTCTGAGCATCTTCATTATTCATCACAATGAGTTTCATTACTCTCAGGGACCAGAATCGAGTTTTGTCGTCACAGTAAAGCTATCAACAACTAGCATGCTAACACACACTTCCTGATTATCAGACAGTAAACACTGCAGCTTACTTATTTTGACTTCAGGAGCTGCTTATACAATATATCTGTACTGGGGCAAGACAGAGCTTTTTCAAATACATGGGAGGCAATTGGGTAGAGGGACGTTAAGCTGCTTACTGTTCCAGTCCTGTAAAATATTATTCATCATTGTGATTAAATGACCCATATTATCCTATTTTTGATCTATGTTATATTGTTGTTTCCTCATCAAAACATACCTGGAGTTGTGTTTTGTTTCATTCACACATGTTTAACCCTCAAACTCAGCATATTTTGGCTGAGTTCTTCTCTCAAACTGAAAACACTCTGTCCCATCTTGTGATGTCATGTGGTAATACAGAAAGTGTTCCACTGTTTTTAAACTCTATGCACCTTCATTAGACTGATGCTGATGATTTCAGCCCTGGAATTGCCAATCTCTACTGAACTAAAGGTTAAAGGAGCCATTAATTTGGAATACTACTGCTTCATGACATGACAAGGTAGAACAGAGCATTTTGAGCTTTAGAGATTTAGACATACTAATCAAACTCAAACAAAACACAACTCCGGTATGTTTTTGATAAGGAAACAACATTATAATATGGCTTAAAGCTCACAAGAGTCAGTTTAGTGGATCAGTAAAGTCCTTAGCATAATATAGGACCTTTAAGATAAAACTTTTTACCTATAGAACCCTACTCTAATTTTGCATACTTTGCTAAATATGAGCCAAAATGTCAGTTGAATGATTAGTGGGCCAGAAACCACAATGTTGGAGAACTGCATGAGGTGTTTGCAAAGTTGTATCTGGGGAGCTGACATTAAAAAAAGACATATTGTGAAAACAGTCCCAATCTCTTTAGAATGAATGTGAGAATAAAATGTGCTTGGTGATCCTTTCTCTGTATGCTGGCCTCAACCCAAAGAAAAGCAGAGAAAATGAAATCTCGAGATCTCCCAGCCCTAGTGCTTTAATTGTGTTCCCTCTGTGTCTGTGTGTATTTGATTAGCCAGAGTAAACATAGATGTAGTGACTCTCATAACATAAGACACAACAAATTAAAATGCCCTCTGCCGCTCGCACAACCGCCTTCACTACAAAGCATTCAATTCAATGGAAATTAGCCTCACACTGACAATGACCATGCTGCTGTTATTTTCATTTCAAAATACTTTATGAAATGCCCCACTATTGCTAGCAGAGGGCGATAGACAGCTAATTCAACTAAATTAGTTTCAGAAATGTATGTTTTTGTTACGAATAGCTTACATAAATTAGAATAAGTTAATTAGATTTGCAATTTAAGTGTTGCAATCAAGATTCAATTCTAAGTCCTCATTGTACTTACAGCCAACAGTGTTCCCTGATTCCCTCTTTTATGAGCTTTTAACCAACATTTTTAACTTGGCTAAAAGCCAAGAAGCCATAGAAGTAAATTTATAACTAATAGTAGGTCCCCTTTAAATAATTGGAGCCTGTGATATTTGCTAATTCAGTAAAACATAAAATATCTATACAATGGTGTCCAAAAATTCATAATCAAACTAAATAGTAAAATATCATATGGGCATGACTTTATCCCCCAGTGGATCTCATATTGTTGTTGTGTGTGTTATGTGTGTGTTTGTGCAGTGCTGGACAGGAGCCTGGGGGCCAGCTGTAAGGACTCCATAGGCTGGATGTTCTCCAGACTGGACACTAATGGAGACCTGTACCTGGACCAGGCCGAGCTGGCTGCCATCAACCTGGACAAATATGAGAGCTGCATCCGGCCTTTCTTCAACTCCTGCGACTCCTACAAGGACGGGAAGGTGTCCACAGCCGAGTGGTGCCTCTGCTTCTGGAGAGAGAGTGAGTCCACACCATATACTGATTATATACAAACAAAATAAATGAAATGACCCATTGTGTTCCGAACAGGCTCCTTGTTTTGGTTTTAAAATGTTCATATTAACCCGCTCTGCATGATCCTGGTGTTTTTATTGAGCTATTTTGTTTGTACATGAATTCCTATTTGTAATATGGAACTAGTATCTCCAAATTTGCTCCTGTAACCGCTATAACTTCTCCTTCCATGAGCTTTCTTTTTTTTTTTTTTTTTTTTTTTTGAATAATGTTTCTACCAAGTTGCTGCTCCTTGCATTCGTACCTTTGGTGTGTTTTCTGTTTCATTTAATTAAGATGAGAATACTAAACCATGGATAAAGTAGTTCTAAACTAGAAAAGCACTCAGAGAGCGCAGACCTCCGCCAAGGACTACCCCCATTTTTTATATAAATTGCGATAAAATCAGTCTTCTGGATCAGATCCGGATCAGCCTGTGGAATATGAAAGAGGATCCCATTGTCCATCCCTGAGTCAAATTTCATGGGGTTTGGTCAATAATTAACCGAGATATTGAGAAACAAAATTTTTGGCCCCATTGACCACAATGTTAACAAAAATTTCAAAGTGACCCAGAATCCAGGATTTCTTCCGGATCACCCCCAAAATGAAATCAGTTCTTCCTTTTCACATTTCCAACAAATCCTGAAAATTTCGTCAAAATCGGTCCATAACTTTTTGAGTTATGTTGCTAACAGACAAACAAACAAACGCTGGCAAAAACATAACCTCCTTGGCGGAGGTAATAACAATTAACCCAAAAGAGGGCATAAATATGAATAGATTACTGTTAGTCTCTAAATAATTTATTTTAATGTCTTTCTTATTCTGTAAAACATTTGGAATTACTTTGTGTACGAATTGTCCTATACAAATAAACTTGCCTCCCCTGCAAGGGGCCACGCATACCACACCTAGAGACCCCCCACGTACCATAGTTTGAAAAACACTGACACAAACCAAGCCAAAAAATCCAACCTGCTCCTTTCCTGCCCTGCACTTGGGTTTGAACATATCTACCCCTCCTCAGGCCTCATAACTTCACATTGAGGTGAGCTGACATGCTATAATCCCCCAGCAGATCTCTCATACTTGGAGATATCTTTGTTGTACCATACTACTGTACTGAACTGAACTCTCGGCCCACTTCTCTCTCAGCCCTGTGGGGAACATTGTATCCAGGAGGCAGTACACATCCCTGCTGCTTGCCGACAGCCTGTTGCTCCTAAAATCCTCTGAAGCTGAGTGAGTCTACCACAGAGCCATGTCCAAAAGAAATAAAGCTGGAATTATTTTAGAGAAGCAGAGGAGAGCTATCTATAGAAACAAAAGGCATTGTTGTGGTGGTTGAAAAGAAAGAGGTTTTAAAACGTGTGGAGAGGAGACTAGTGTGCACCCCACGCAGGCGCTTTAAAAAGAAAATATTGATTTGCTAGTATTACAAGTGATCACAAAAATCTCATCACTGGCATAGGCCTATTTCAGGGTAACGTAGCCACAGTATGTAACTTTTTAACCAGAAAATAGACTAAAATAAAACGCATATATATTTTTTGGTAAGATAGGTTGTATTTATTGCATTGAAAATTGTATAAAAACATACGTTCTTACTGTGACTGTGGGCTTGCATTTCCACAAACCTGATTCTTATGTGGCCTGGATGAGGGCCTTCTCCAGTTTGTTTTCATGAAAGTGTTGTTACTGTTGATTGTCCCCGAATATGGCTGCTTGCGAGGGAAAAAAAGATAAAAAATATCACAGGGGACTCAAAAACATGACTGAAAAGTCATTTTATTTGAAATGATGGGTATGCTCCTTCTTTTCTCATGTGTCACTGAAAAATAAATAAAAAATCTGTTTGCGTTTGGTTCTGCCTCTAGACATGAAAAAAAGAGAGACATCATTCTGGGTTTGCCAAGCATCAACCTTTCAGGCCTGGTTCTTGAAATGTTATAATGTCTAGAAGCATAACGCACGGCTCCAAGTTGTATAATGTGTTTATACCACAGCTACAAAATGAAATGTCTCACTTGTGAATGTGAAAAGCCTGTTCCCTGTCTGTAAATGTCCAAAATTTCAGTTCTTTCAATGTTTTAAATGATGCTAGGTACTATATTCTACCTACAGTAGCTGAGCATTTCTTTCCCCAGGGATGGCAGCAGAGCAGTGATATAGAACAGTGATTTGGTTCTTGCCGGACTACTTGTGCGTTATGCAGTATTAATGCACCACAGTTAGCCACTGGAATTCTCACTGACTGTGGTAAACTGATTTTAACCATCCCAGCTCTGGGCTTTTTGAACAGAAATTTTCTATTGCAATTTCAATGAAGAATACCACTTACAACAAAAGACACTGGTTTGTGCACCCCTAAAATATCTTTCTTTTTGTTTTCTTCTCCAGAGCCTCCGTGCCTGGCTGAATTGGAGAGAATCCAAGTGCTGGACGGAGGCAAGAGGAAGTTGGGTAAGTCTCAGTTAGAACAACGCGATTGGACGGGCTCTGTTTTGGTCCGGGGGCTTTTGGTCCAAACAGATGACAAGCAGGAGGCCAGGATTAGTGCAAGATGTCTTCCTCGGATTAGAACGTCATTATAACAGCCGGCACAGAGAAGCTGGCCATAAGTGTGTAAAATGTACTGTGTGTATGTGTTACAAATAGGCCGAGGTGGGTGGAGTAGCTAGAAGCTAGTAGTCAAGGAAGAGTACCATTACTTCAAATGGTACTCAAGTACAAGTACAAAGTTAAAAAGTACTACTACTCAAGTAAGAGGTACTAAAATAGTGCCTGTCTGGATGTAATATCTGATTTATAATATGAAGTTAAAGGTGCTGAACCAGATTTTTTAAAATGTGAATAACAGAACTAGTTAATTTTAAATTGTTTGCTGTGGTCTAAAGTTATTCCTCACTTACCTTATGCATTCTGAGAATTATTCACTGCTATGAATTTGTAATGAGTGCTTTTCACAACTCTTCAAAAACTTGTTTTCTACTACATATTGCCAATCTCTACTGAACTGAACTTTTCTACTAGTACAAACAGTACACAGCAAACTTATTTTGACCTCAAGAGCTGCTTATAAATATATAGGATTATAGGCACTTAAACAAAGTTGGAAGGACAAAATATTATATAATGCACAACATCTAGTATTGTCAGAATTAGAAAAACTAAACCATATCTTTGGTTTTGATGCAAAAAACACAAATGTTCTAATCAATTCATATTGTCAACATAAAGCTTTTGTCACTTGTAGATGGTCTTACTGTTTCTTAGTAAAATATTATTCAAATAGGGCCAGAAATACTGATACAGTTACATTGAAAAGTTACTTAAAGGACTTAAAGGTGCACTATGTCACTTTTTGGTTGGGGGTTCGTCACCTGCTTGTTTCTATGGAGATGTCATTGCTGTGCCTGGAATGTTCCACAGTATGACATTAAACAGCTTTCCTTTAACATCTCCATGGAGAAAAGCATTTGATGGGCCCTCTACTAGAAAACTTACACAATGCACCTTTAAGTAACTGAGCACTAACCACCCCTTCAAACAGGTTGGCAGTGTCAAGCTTCTCCAAGGACAAGACGCAAAGGAGAGAGAGGGAGATGGAGAGAGGGGCAGTGAGTTGTGATGTGCGTTTGAAACATGGTCACTTCCAGGCTGTGTGGCCACTGCTGTTATGAAGAAAGCCTTGCTCATTTGTTCTCTCCATTTGCGATAATGTAGAGAGGGAGAGAGAGAAGAGAGAGGAAGTAAGTGTAGGACCACGACAGAGCCATCCATCTTTAATGAGTCTGCTGCTCAAGAGGGTGAATCATTACCTGAGAGAACAGAGTGCTCTATACAGTTATGTGTCATGGTCACTCTTGTTCAAAATGGGTCTTGGCTCTTCTCAGCGTACACTGCAGAATGGCAATCTTAGTAAAAACATTGGCTTAAAGGTGCACTGTGTAACTTTTTGGCTGGGAGGCCGTCACCTACTTGTTTGTATATGTATATGCCATTGCTCTGCCTGAAATGTTCCACTGTATGACATTAAACAGCTCATGAAATTGTGAGCTTCAAGTCATGTTAGAATGTTTTTACCTCCTCAAAAACATACTTGGACTTGTGTTTTGTTTCATTCACACATGTTTGAGTAACCTTTTATTATTAGTCTGTCTGCATCTTACAAGCTCAAAATGCTCTGTTCCACCTTGTGATGTCATGAAGCAGTAGTTTTGTAGTTAACAGCTGCCTTTTACCTTTAGTTCATTAGAAATCGGCAATTCCAGGGTTGAAATCATCCAAATGATTCCAGTGAAGGTGCATGGAGTTTAAAAACACATTGGTGGAACAGACAGTTTTCTCAGCCTAAATTTGCAGGTGTGTTTGTGTGTTAAACATGTGCGACTGAAACAAAACACAACTCGGGGTATGATTGTGATGAGGAAACAACAATGTAACATAGATCAGAAAATAGTGTGATACGGGCCCTTTAAGTAGTGCCGTACAAATCTCACAAAGGTTTTACAAGTTTTACCAACTGCATAAAACAGCTAGAATTTGTATTGCCTCAGCTGGACAAAATATAAGTTTGTACACTGAAAAATTGCATTATAAATCTGAAACATTTGCAAACCAGACAAAGAGCTGTTGTGATGAATGAACTTCACTTTTCAAAATTATGACCCAAAGCAGTCGAGAAACAAACTGTCTGCACATTTTCTTGTTTATGTAATTGTTGTAAAATTGAAACTTTTCCCCACCTCCTTGGTCCTATAATGATTAGCTCAGGGCTCTCTGCGGAGACCACAACCTGCTGACTTATTGCTTACCTCCCTCTAGCTTTCTCTCTCGTCTTCTGCCCCACTCTCTCTCTCTTTCTCTCTTTCTTTCTCTCCTTGTCCCACACTCCTTATCTCTCTCTTTTGCCGTCTCCCCCTTTTTTCTCTCTGTTTCTCTTTCTCCTTTTCACCCACTTTCTCTCTCTCCCTCTATCTCTTTCTTTCTGTATCTGTTTCTCTCTCTTTTTCTCCCCTATTTTCTCTCTTTCTCTCCCTTCTCTCTCACTCCTAGTCTTTCTCCTTCTCTCCCACTCTCTCGTTCGCTCTCTACGCCCATTTTCCTTTTCTTTCTCTCTCTCTCTCCTTTTCCCCCACTCTCTTTCTTTCTCTCCCCTCCCCCCTCTCTCTCTCTTCCTCTCCATCTTTCTCTTCTTCCCTCTCTCCTTTTCTCCCCTGCATCTCCCTCTCTGTCTCTCTCGCTCTGTGTCTCTTTCTCCCCCCTCTCATTTTCTCCCCACTCTCTTTCTCTCCCTCCCTCCCTCTCTCTCTGTCTTTCTTTCCATCCCTCTCTCCCTCCCTCCCTCCTCCCATCCCTCTCTCCATTTATATTCATAGGATACAGAATGAGCTGCCACATATACATGCATTACATTCTCTCGTAGTCTTGGCTTTACGAGATAAGCCATGATGCCATTTGTTTATCCGCTTTGACAATACGTGGCCCATATTTCATTCAGTGTGTTTAGTTTTACTCTCTCTTTTTTTCTTCAGATTTGTAAAAATAACTGTGACATCGTGATTCTGCAATATCAGTTTCACAAAAATATAATGGTTGGTTATAGTATTGTATTTCTATGCAGTAGATGTTTAGTTTCAGTATACACTAAAGAATGGGAACTACATTGACCATGATCCTTTGCACTGTTTTGATACAGCCAATATGAACAAATTACTACATTTTAAATCTCAATCATTTTGAGATCATAATGCTAGGACTCAAATTTTGCGGTAAAAGTAGCACAATTTTCTATAATACTGTTACAAAAACCTCATATGTCACGAACAATAGATACAATTTATGGCATTTTCATGGATTTCCTGTTTACAGCTACCCTCCGCTCAATTTAATTTCTCTCCAGCAACTAGGTCAGGAATCAAAATACATTAGACGGTTCGCAAAAACCCCGAAGTGCGAGCTTGGGCATCAGCCAATCAGGGAAGAGCCATATAATGTTGTCAATGATTCCCGAGATTGAGGATTTAAAGCCGGAATAAAGAGAATGTTTGGTGAATTTCATCAAGGGGAAAGACGTTACTGTCCTTCTTCCTACAGGATTTGGGAAAAGCTTAATATACCAGTTAGCCCTTTTAGCGGCGCATTGCATACGTCACGACCAAATAGCAGCGATTGGTTAAATGATAAAAAGTACCCAGACAAAGGTTTGTTTTGGAGCTCATTCAAGCTGCTTCTTCAGTTCTGGTCAGAATGCTGATGGATAGCATATGTCTCCCTGAAGGGAGGAGCTAACTACACTGAAACTACTCTGAAACTAACACACCTACTTGTTTAGTTTGTGTTTGTTGGCTAAGTCTATTTATTGAACTGCTACTACACAAGTGTGAACTGTGCCTGAGTCATATTAGCATATTCGTTCAGGCCCCTGATGGGAGCTCTCACACCTATTAGTATACTGGCTGTCACTATTGTTTTCCATGTTTTGATTTACGTCTGAGGATGGAGTTGTAAATAGGAGATAAATGATGTCTAAGCCCCTCACTCTAGTTCAAAGATGGATTGTCTTTCCTAATAACAAATGCCTCCCTCAATTTCCTTTCAAACCATTTATTTTCTTTGGCTAAGATGAGCTGTGAAATGTCTTTGTCCAGTTGGAAGAATTAAATTTTCTTTTGCTATGGATCACATCTAGATGACTGAGGGATTACAGAGACATTATTATTTCATATTATTATAAATTATGAAAAAATTATAATCCTATATTGTCAGAATTTTTATTTTAATTGTTATACTATAATTAAATATAATATTTTTCATCACAATCAGCATTACTGCTACTCAAGTGGGCATAGATGTATTTACCATAGACTGTATAAGGAAGTGGACTAAGGGAGTGTGACGTCACATAACATTTGGCTCTAGTCAAATGAAGCTCACAAGGCCAGGAGGTATGGGTCAAATTTTGTGGCGATTTCCGTATTAGGAATAGCATTTTATTTACGGACAAAGTAGTGAAATAAAAACACCAGGATCTTGTAGAATGGGTTAATGTGAACATTTCAAGACAAAAATGAGGAGCTTGAGAGCAGCAGTTATGGAGAGAGGAGCAAAGTTTTTTTCAATAGAAAGTGAATTGGAGCTGGAGTTGATGGAGCCGGAAGCGCATCCATGCTCACTTCCTATTTGGAACATGGTAGCGAGTGTGTTAGTTATTGTCCATTTTTATAAACAGTCTGTGGTCTTACTTTGTGACACACCAACAATAACTCCTCTCACAATCAAACCAGCTACCCTCCAGTTTATGGGCGATAGCTTAAAGCACTACAACACATCCACCCTTGCTATTTTACCAATAAATAAGTTGTATTCTGATTTCTTTTTCCATTTCAGGTCGATTCATCCCGAGCTGTGATGAGGACGGATACTACAGGAAGCAGCAGTGTGACCGGGGGGAGTGCTGGTGCGTGGATCAGGAGGGGGGAGAGGTGGCGGGCTCCAGGATCCGTGGCAAGCCTGATTGTAGTAAGTCATATATGCATGTACTGTATATGTCAACGCTGTTGCAAATCAAACCCCCAACACCAAAGATCTGGAAGTGTGGGAAGAATATTAAAGGAGCTGTACCTGATTTTAACTGTCCAACAAACATGAAAAACAGGACCAGTTCATTTTAAACAGCTTACAGTGGTTCAAAGTTATTCCTCACTAATTATTCAGCGCAATTCAGAGTTTTCTCATTACAGTAATGCCAACAACAACTAGCATGCTAACCACTTTCTGATTGTCTGACAATAAAATGCGTAATTTGTAAAGTTTGCAGCTTTTGTCCAAAGTTTGTCCTCACATAACTAATTCACTTTTGCATTCTGAGCATTCTAATTATTCATTGTGATGAGACTATGAGCACTTCTTACAACTGACACACTCTTCCTGATTCTTGGATATTAAAACTGTGCGCTACAGATGACACTGTACCAGATTTTTACCATTTAAAAACTGTGGAAAACAGACCTAGTTCATTTTAAACAGCTTTTAGTAATCCAGAGTTATTCCTCTCTTAGCTTATGCAATCAGAGCATTATTCATTATTCACCATGATGAGTTTATAAGCACTTCTCACAACTTTCAGCATCCACAGAAGAGTCACAGTAATTGCCCGCTTCCTAATTCTCAGATGATAAAACACTTAAAATTAAATGCAGACTCACACAGCTAACTCATTCTGACCTCAAGAGCTCCTTACTCCTTACAGCTCTTTCCACAATACTGGAGCAAGACACATTTTGCTCAAACACATGGAAAAAAAAAACACATACAAGCACTTTAAGACACACAAAATGGCTGCCGTTGTTTTTCGCCCCACTTTTCTGCTTCCCCCCACATGTACTGGACAGCTTTATGTGTACAAGCTGAACATAAGTCACTGTGGGGGAGCGGTGGGACATTGGGGGCGTCTGGAGTCATTTGCATGCTAAAGCTAGGGCCTGTCGCTAGCGGAGAAGTGCGTGGAGATGAATGAACGCTGCACGGTCACACTGAACCGGCTCTGATAAGAATGGATCCCCTGGCAAGGTTTGGGAACAGCTATTAAAATCAAGACAATGTCAAACGCACGCCCCTTTTAGCCGCTAGACTGAGCAGTGAATGGGGTGTGCATGTGGTAATAGAAATGCAATTTGCTTTGGGTGATGTCTTTAGTGGTTTGCGTACTGGAGCTGGTTTATTGTCCTGTGTCAGATGCCCTTCCACTCTTGGCACAGTTAGCAGAGGTTTGGGACCAATGTAAATGTGAGCTTATAGCTGGGGAGTTGACCTTCTGGAAACGGGGTTTATGATGAATATGTCAGGGCTCAAACAAATGATTATTTGAGTAGATGAGGTCAAAATTACAATTTGAATGGATGTAATTAGCACATTGTATAGACTCCAATTATTTAAGTAACATAATGAAAATGAAACAAAATAAGTACTACCGGAGGTATTTTGTGTTTTTTGTAACTAAATATAATGTCCCCAAATATAGCTTGTGTTTGAATCTTTTTTGTCTGTTAATCTGTTAAATCCGATTAAGAAAATGGTCGGTTATTAAAAAAAAAAAATGTAAAAAAAATTAAAGAACCAGTATTGTTATCAGTATTTAAATATGCTCTTGAGTACCTTAGCTTTGGCATCTCATGTTTTAAAACTTAAAATAATCTCTAATTAAAGAACCACACATTATTTCACAGCTTCAGTGGGGCTCTATCTACTGGGAACATGGGGAAAAATAATCTTGGCTAATAATGAATATGCCCCAAGATGTTAACGTAAGAGCACAGTTGTACTTAATGTAATTTGATCTAGCAATGATTCATGAACTAAAAACAAGGTTTCTACCTGTGACGCAACAATCCTGAATAATTCAAAACTGAAATATTGTTTGAGGTTTAGATGCAAAGGGCTTTTTACAGAAGATTTCTGAAACCATCTTGACATAGGACCTCATTTCCTAGTCAGCCAGAGTGTTGGAGATGTGTGGAGACACTTTTTAAAATATTCCATCCAGTCCTTGTATTTGGAGAGATTGCTGGGACTAGGTTTAGTTTTTAGTTTAGTTTATTTATTTAATGAGACAGGGACAGTGCACAATATACATTAACGTTAATAGGAGAGATGCGTTGTACCAGGTTATAGCACCAGTGCTAATTTCCACCTGTAGTCCCTGGGCAGGTTAATTGATTGAATGTATTTTTAATTGACCTATATAGCATGTTTTGGGTTGCTAGCGCTAGGCCAGCGTATGTCATTAGACATAGTTAGCTTGCCACTAAAAACAGTCTTACCCACTCCACAAAACACCCGAAGCAAAACTATTATTACGACTAGACTATTGATGTAAAAGTCTGTGTTGATAATGAAATAAATCTGAAATAAAACTAACCTTGCATCGCATGAATCGTCACATGTTGAGGGACTATTTTCTCAGCAGGAGTGGAATTTTGCTTTGCTAGTAAGACAGGTGATATCAATTCGTCGCTGCCAAGCTTTCTATCAGGAAGTACAACTCGCTGCTGCTGCTCAGACATAAATCCTTCAAATGCAAGGTTGGTTTTACTTCTACAATTATTCTATCGACAAAGACATTTAGATCGACAGTCTGGCATAATAATAGATTTGCTTCGGGTGTTTTGTGGAGTGGGTAAGTCTGTTTTTAGTGGCAGGATAACTATGGCCATTGACATGCGCTAGCCTAGCACCAGCGACCTCTGCAAATACAAGGACTGGATGGAATAGGAAATGAGGTCCTATGTCCAAAATTCTGGACTGTCCCTTTAAGATAAATGCAACTCCAGGTATTAGTTTTATGAAGGAACAAAATTATGGTTAAAATCTCCAGAAAGTTAAATTTGCATACAATGTGTCCAAATAAGTCACAGTTGGATTTGTTTTCTTGTTTTTCTGTTACCAGACAAACCTTTGAAATACACAGGAAGATCTTTCGTATTTTGATCCAATATCTTGATCTTTGATGTTTTGGAGCATTCAAACGGTAGATCATAAATATATTGATCTAAGGATGCTGGTATAACCTTGACCATGTTCCCACTTACACACATACATCAAAAACAGGAATACATCGGGATTGAACCTGAACTAGCAAAGGACTAAACCAGGGCTAGAGGATTGTACCGGCTGAACCCACGCTCTAAACTCCAGCCTCATATCATAATTGTATCTCCAAAAAGCAACATTGAAAACATGACAGATGAAAAATTCCCGTAATGCTGCTTTAAATTGATTCTAGCAATCCCAGTTCAAAGCCAACTGTCAAAGCTGACGGCAACGAGCTGAAATGAAGTGATACTACTGCAATATATATATGACGACCCCCTAGTGGCTAATCCAATCACCTCTCCACTCATCCATCTCTCTCTCTCTTTCGCAGATGATGAAATGACATATTCGGGCGATTTTGGCAGCGGGGTCGGATGGGAGGATGAAGAGGAGAAGGAAACCGCGGAGGAAGCCGAGGAAGAAGAGGGGGAGGCGGGAGAGGCGGACGACGGAGGGTATATCTGGTAGGGCTGGGAATGTGTATCCAAAATATCGACATTAGGAGCGTCACTACTGTTCCAGACAACACGAAAATCTCAGATAAAAAGAGGCCGAAAGTGGTGCACGAGTAAGGAGGCTGTATTGTAACGTACTGGGGGTGTTTAATGTAAAAGAATGTTAAAACGGGGGTATATTTGGGAAAAGGGGTTAAAAAAATCACTGTAGACATTGCCGGCTCTGCATTGAAGAGTTGTGTCTCTCATACTTGTGAATATTTGTTCTATTCTGTATGTCTTAACTGATCTTAAAGCCGTTTTAGCTGACGCAGGTGCTCGCAAAACATATGGGTGCATTTTATCTGTCTGAATTGTTAATGTTCGAGTTTGCCTTTCAAATGAGTGGTTCTCAAATTTGCCCCCAAAAATGTTATTGTAATGTATATTATATGATTATTATGCTGTCATGAATGGTCACAAGAATGTAGCTGTTTTGTAAACGCCAGTGTTTTTTGCAGATAGCCTGGATAGCCATCTAGACTTCTCTTTGTATTCTATATAGAGTTAGTTAGTCTTGTGCTGCTTTGATTGAATGCTGTTTTAAAGTGGTACTAAACACCCAATTTCAAATAAAGCTGGTAACTCGGGCAGTACCTAAAGGGCGAAATAGTGATGGGAGAAGAGGGGCAAGGTCTAGAGGTTTAAGGAACAGTGTGATTGGTCTAAGAGGTACTTGCATTACAAACTAAGCCCCTGCAGCAATGAGATGTTTTTGCCTAGAAAGCTGCAAATTTACCAAAAAGAACTAGGAACAGTACACAAAACTAAGTTAAGTAGCAAAAAACATGCATTGGGTAAACCACTCAGAGTAGTATGACGTATTTACCTGTTTATTTTCCTCCCTATGAGTGGAGACAGCTGGTACATTAGCCTAAATAGCATTGCAGCCTTTTTAGAACTCGCAGATAATGTGGTATTGTGAAGTAACAAAAGACAGATCTAATGCGGCTGACATTTTTTATTTGAATGGTGGCAAGAATACATCGGATGAGATCAAACCTGACCTGGAACTGTCCCAGACTCACTTTCTCTATACAGAATACATCATGGACAAAGTCAGATGACCATCCAGGCAACCCAAATATGAGACGAGGTTCAAAACTGGGCCATATAGCTTTAGTATTGTGATAGAATATTCCTGAAGCCTACATGTTGCTTCCTTTCCTTCAGGAGCATTGCTTTTATACCAGATGCCCTCTCTCAAAACTACTCAATTTAACCAGGCATTGGACCAGCACAATTAGCGAATGCGATGCCTCAACACACCAAGATGTACGATCGCAACAACACTGGCGTTTTCACATTTAAGTCCTTGAAATGTTTGGGAACCACTGCATGCGAAAAAACTGTTATGTTTTTGACAAATTGCTAAAATATGATATTAGATCGTTTTTAAAAAAGCACCCTTTGAAGACATCATTTCCATCGGCTTGGGCTCTCGTGTGTGCAGTCTTGCTGTCTCATCTGTCACACCTCACTCTTAGCTTGTATATACTGTATCCTCCAAAACAGCTCACATCCTAGTCTTGTTACACTAGGAGAGATTAGCAAAAACGCGCGGTTCGGTTGACAACTGTACATCGTGTCATATTGTGGATCGATTATTGTGTTTATTACAAAAAAGAAATAAAAGATTCTTGTCTATGTGGCTCCAAAGGCCACCGTACATCAACGTCTGCTGTATTGATTTCGTTAGTGGGACAGTGCATAATCATTAAGGGGATTGTGTCGTGAAATAATTAGCCGTCTGGATGTGAAATGTCCCTAATTTATTATCATAGACTTGCACTTGAAAATGAGCTGAAATGGTTAGCTCCTAAATGTGAAATTACATGGTTTTGTTGCAGCAGAATTGCCAAAAGATGACTACAAAGGCTATGATCCTTTGCTCTATATTAGTACAGTCAATTAGACAAAGTACTACTGCTACAAAGTAATACTGCTATTTGTAAACATTTATTTTGCATTAAATGGCAAGATTGGTTGTTTTATTCCTGGCAATTGTAGTACATTAAAGGTGCACTACAGAACTTTTCTAGTGAGCGTTTGCTGTCTGCTTGTCTCCGTGAAGATGTTATTGCATTGCCTGGAATGTAACACAGTATGGCATTAAAGTTATCTGTCTCTCAATTACAAATGTTATTATTGCAAAAAAATACTTTGAAAAAAAAAACATGCATTCTTATTGTAAGTGGGCTCGCCTCTTCACAGATCTGACCTCTTACTTAGCCTGATGGCATGACCTGCTTGTCTCCATGGAGAGAGACGAGTTTAATGTCTTAAGACGAGCGTAAACTGCAATTTTTGGCCCTTTTTGAGCCGATTTTGCACTTGTGCGACTGTTTTTGGAATCAGGCCGACTTTTGGCTTAATCGTGTGTCCTGCTGGGGTAACAAGGACCGATTAATACCACATAACCAACTCCCGATCAGCAATCATAGATCACAAGAATATCAAACCTATGTGAAATCCAGTCGCCTCTCATTAGGGTTTCGCATCCAAGCATCAGATCATATAGTGTGAGAACATGAATCGTGAGCTATGAACTTTTAAACCCTGCGATTTGGCCGTACAGTTTAAGCTGAGGCTGAGTGAAACGACTGAAAATACCACACAGTGTATGTCCGGCATTAGTGTGGAACATTCCAGTCACAGCACTAACATCTCTATGGAGTCAAGCTGCACCAGATAACTTACATATTGCACCTTTATGCAGCATTTAGACAATACTGAAATAAATATACTACGTTGTCATGAGCATCATCAAAGTTTTCATGCATTCTGAAATTCTAAAAATTCAGGCATTATGCGAGTGGTCAAGGTTGGGGCCTGTCTTCCATTAGGCTGTGTGATGACAAGGAATCTGGCAAACAGTGAAATTATAAAATGTAAAATGGACTTCAGAGGAAATGCTTTTAGTTTCTCTCCTTTGGCCCTATTCAAGGACACTAAGAAGTCAGTGCTTTAAACAGGCTGTAGATGTTAACGGTGTAATATAGTGTGCCCCCATTTGAGACTCAGTTCATCTCTTTGAATTAGACACAAGGTTAAAGCCGCAGTACGTTAACTTTTTTCTCTCTCTATATATATATGTACTATTCTTTGTAGACACTTACTTTCTGTTAAACAATAATATAATACAGTAATGGTGCACTGTGCAACTTTTTAGTGAGGGTCTATCACTTGCTTGTCTCCATGGAGATGTTATTGCTTTGCCTGTAATGTTCCACCGTACGGCATGAAATTGATCTATCTTCCGTCAATTCAATGTCCGTTTTTTTTGCTGAGAGAAAAACCCTGAAAAGCATGATTTCCTGCTGTAAGTCGAAGTCACCTCTCCAGAGATCTTATCAGTAACAGCCTGAGTGGAGTCACGTGCTTGTCTCCATGGAGATATATAAATGAAATACCATGCAGTGGGACATTCCAGGGAAAGCAGTAGATTCTGAAGAGCAGATCACAGAACAGATCCCACACCAAAAAGTTACGCAGTGCACCTAAAAAATGTGTGTAATAAAATAAAATTAAATAAGTATATAAAAAATAATAATAATAATAATACAATATAAAAAATAAAATATTTAAAAAATTTTTTTTAAAAAGTAAAAAATAGTAAATATAAAAAAATAAATTAAATTAAAATAAAAAAATAAATAAATAAAATTATCTGTATCAAGATAGCAGGCCTATTTTGTAATGTGAGTTCTTTGAGATAGCATAGACCCCATTTCACGAGGGCGTCACCACAGCCCTCATTTGGAAAGGCAGACGGGGACAGTGCATTGGAGACTTTGTGCAGTTCTAAATCAGGCCACAGAAAACCTGGAACTAAAAATGTGAACTACTAAAACATCCTTGTGCATGTCTGGGTCACTCATACAGTCAGATATACTGTCAGAAAATGCCGTATATTTAAATAGCTGGTCTATAGTATGAATAAAACAGCAGTTGTATGATAGCTTTTGAACTAAACTGAATGAGTTGTGTTTACTTGTTTTTAAAAGTTATCATCACGATTTTAAAAGCTGCACTATATAACTTTCCCATAGAGGGGTCTGTCCCCAGCTTGTCTCCATGGAGATTACTGCTTTTCCTAGGATGACCAGATTTCTAAATCAAAAACTGGGACACCCTGGTTTGGGTTGGCTGGTAATAATAAAATTGTGAAAGGAATGCATAATTAAGGAAAAATGTTCTGTATTCAGCCCATTCATTACTAACATGTGAGTCAGTATAGTCACATTTTCTCTGTGTTTTGGTCATTTTTAAGCAGCTTACCTAAACAGATGTCAATTTATGCCTCTCTTTACTCTTGGCAGGGATCAAATTGGTCAAAAATAGGGACACCTGGGACATTTCTTGTATAAAACTGTGACAAATCAATGGTTTTGGATAAATCTGCTGGGACAGGGGACACAGGGCTCAAAACAGGGACTATCCCGGGTAAATACGAACATCTGGTCATTCTAGCTTTGCCTGGAATATTCCACAATATGGCTTGAAACAAACCTTGCATTTATTCATTTACAGGTAGTTTATTTCTCAAAAAATACCTTTAAAACATGCATTTTCACTGTGAGCAGACTTGCCTCTTTACAGATCTGACCTGTAACTTGGCCAAGTGAAGTCACCTACTTATCTCAGTGAAAAGTATAAGCCCTTACTGTGGAACATTCCTAGTAAAGCATAGCAGTAACATCACCCTGGAGACAAGCATCGTAGTGATTTACTGCATAATAAGAGATAGCTTTTTCAGTAAGTGAAGTTTTAGAAATAATTTATCAAAAGTCAAACACTGTCAAAATCAGAACCAGTTATACCTGGTGCACATCATATAGTTAATTGGCCCACATAATTTTTAGGTGAAATCCAAATTACTGTCTCAATAAAAAAATAAATACTTGTTAGACACATACCACTCTGCTCTCTCCACAGCTCTCCAGTAAAAGACATGTAGACTTAAAGATTAACCAACCTTTAAACTTTCAAATCAATATAACTTACTGCCCATTTAATCCTCTATCAGAGCCAAATGTGCCTTAATAAATCCACAACAATAAAACCCCCATCGCACCTTTGCTTCTCTGCAGTTTCACCAGCCATCTGCTTCTGAAAATGTAACTTAAATCTATCGACAGCTAACAAAACACCAACTGTTCTCAAAGTATCTACAGAAATCTCCTTCCTATAGACTTAGACTTATGTAAACTTTATTGATCCACAATGGAAATTATTTGGACACAGCAGCCCACACATCACAATAAATTATAATGACAAAGAGCAAAACCATAAATGATAATAATAAATTAAAAAATAACGAGACTGATGTCAAATAAGGCATAATTGTATATGTATAAGTAAGAATAAAACAATATAGGAATAATACAAATACAGTATATGTCTCAGCTGTATACAAGAAGAAAACAGTGCTCAGTGCAGTAATGACTGACAGGACATATAGTCGTCTGTCACATAAGGGTGAGTTATTGTACAGTTGTAGGGAGTATTATCTGTTACATAAAGCCTGTTGGAGAATGAGCCCCTCTGTACCTATAGTCTGGTGCAGTAACTCTTCAACTCTTTTCATTTTTAGATAGAATAAGTTGGTTACATTCAAGATACTGTATGAACCAATCTTAGCTAGAACAGGGGCCTGTATAAGTCAATGGGAGATTCATCCATCCATTTTCTTCCGCTTATCCGGGGCCAGGTCACAGGGAAAGCAGTCTAAGCAGGGACTCCCACACTTCCTTCACCCCGGACACTTCCTCCAGATCTTCTGGGGGGACCCCAAGGACGGTTCCAGGCCAGCCGAGAGACATAGTCCCTCCCGTGTGTCCTGGGTCTTCCCCGGGGCCTCCTCCTACTGGGACATGCCCGGAACACCTCCCGAGGGAGGCGCCCAGGAAGCATCCGGAACAGATGCCCGAGCCACCTCAGCTGCTTCTCTTGACGTGGAGGAGCAGCAGCTCTACTCTGAGCCCCTCCCATGTGACTGAGCTCATCACCCTATCTCTAAGGGAGCACCCAGCCATTCTGCGGAGGAAACTCATTTTGACCACTTGTATCTGCGATCTCGTCCTTTACCCAGAGCTCATGACCATAGGTGAAGGGGAGGAACATAGATTCACGGTAAATCAAGAGCATCGCCTTTCGACTCAGCTTTCTCTTCACCACAATGATTCGATACAGTGACCTCATCACTGCAGATCTGCCTGTCAATCTCACGCTCCATCCTCTCCTCACTCGTGAACAAGACCCCGAGATACTTAAACCTCTCCACTTGAGGCAGGGACTCTCGACCCACCTGGAGAGAGCAGGTCACCTTTTTCTGGTCATGGGAAATTGACTGTTTTTAAAAGAAAATCCACAAATGTTGCATCTTATCATTGATTTTTATGGATTAGTTTGCTGTTGATCTTGTGGCTTTAACAGCGACAGCACTTTTTATTAATATTGTTGTCATTACATTGCTTCAAAAGTAGTGGTTCAAAACACTTAACTCACCGCAACCTCAGTTTCTGCAGCCACTGGTGTGTGAATGTAAAGTGCTTTGAGTGCCTTAAAGGTAGAAAAGTGCTATATAAAAATGTGTTCCCATTTTTGCTGTATATCTAAACATAGCCTTTGTAAAATATATTACTGACCTATTCCAAGAAGTAGTTTTATAAAAATGCTTTTCTAGTAAATACATCTGCTTAAAACTTAAACACAGCAATTTCAGCTCATCTTTGAATTATAGCAGCTCCCAAACATCTGAGCCATTTTTATTTCCCTCTTAACAGACGTTGTAAGTAATATGTAGGTGAAATGTTTACCATGGAGATAGTTCGTTAACCAAACAGATGTCTAAACATGAGATACTGACAGGCCGTCTCCAGCTCCTGCCCAGTGGGACCAATCACACGCTCCAACCTGTCATCTCATTATGCACAAACAAACCAGGTGTATCAGAAAAAACTACAGATGCTATGGTAAGAATTGACTGCAAACATGTTGGTATTAACAAAAACACACAACCAGAAAGCAAATACACGTTTTGCGAAGTGTTTTTATTCACATTATTGGATAGACATATAGACCTAACAGAATATAGCCCTGACATTAATGCACCTTACAAAATAGCACTTACAGGTTCACTGCGTAACATTTTTAGCAGAGGGTCCACGCCTCTTTGTCTCCAAGATTTTAATCCTTTGTCTAGAATGTTCCACAGTATGTATTAAATCTATTGCAAGGGAGACAAGCAGGTTACAGCACTATGCTACATTACAGTTCAAATCTGTGGAGAGTCACCCCTATTCACAGAAGGAATTACTGTATTTCTGAGCAATAGAAACATCTATGCTAGATGAAAATGTTTAATGTCATACTGCGGAACATTCCAGGCAAAGAAATAACATCTCCATGGTGACAAGTAGGTAGCGTATCGTCTACCAGAAAAGTTGTGCAAATTACTTTTAAAGACTGCACTTGACATACAATATTTTAAAAGATTTATTACACTGTTTTGTATACTGCTGATGACCTGGACCTGAGTACAGTGTTTTGTTTCTGTGTATTTTTTATACTGAAATTACAAATACATTCTGACTCTAACTTGAGTAGATCAGTAGCTAAAAGAATATGCTGTTTCTTAGCACTGAATGTTAAAAAGTAAATAAAAAAATTATATAAAAGTCTATTTTCCAGCTGAGGTTGTGTGGGTATAACCAGAAGAACAGGATCAATGGTATAACGCTGGATTAAATGAGGCACTTGTATCAGTAGTATTAAATTATTGGTTACTTGCATTTTCTGAGCATAACAGGTTAATTGGAAAACAAAACAGTAGAAGTTGTATGTCAAATCACTTGGTTGGTTTACACAGCTTATCAACACTTCAAGGGTCAATATTTCGACATTATAATCTTGTTTCTTCATCAAAAACATACATGGAGTTGTGTTTTATTTCCTTCACACATTTAACACACAAACCCTGCATATTTAGGCTAAGTTTTTCTCTAACACAGAAAACTTTCTATTCCACCTTGTGATGTCATGTTGTAATACAAGAAGTGCCTCACTGTGTTTTTAAACTTCACACACTTTCACTTAAACCGTTTGAATAATTTGTCTTAAATATCACAAGATGTCAATAATGAATAATATAAGACCTTTAAAGTTGCAAGTCTTGTTCCATAGTAGTAATGACAAATAAATGTATGTGTTCTATAAAAATAATGACCCATAAAAATAATTTGTTACTATGAAAATTTCTGAGTTTTATTAAAGCCCCACCGTGTAACTTTAAAGGCAAATAATCTACTAAAAAATAAAGTGCTTTTTTTCATTTTTATTGCACCTGCCTCCTTACTATGTGCGGTCTTGCATCTCCACAAACCTGACTCTTATTTGGCCTAAATGAGGGCCTCCTTCAGCTTGTCTCCATGGAAATGTTCTTTTGGCTCTATTATAACACTGGCAACAATAATCAGTGGCATAAAATGTACAGATTTCCATGGAGCATTTCCAAAGGATGGCTTTAATGCCCGATTTCCATGGACGTGCCACCTCCAGAAAGTTACACAGTGTTGCTTTAAAATTCTCCATGAAAAAAACCCATTAAAAGGTTTGGTTAACGCATCTTTGAATTAGTATAAATTATAATTCATGAGCCCTTCAGTTTCATTTGAACATACAGACATACATACTGCACATACATTCACATTTGTATAGTTAGAGTTGGCTTGAAGGCACCTGCAGCCTCCAGACCCTCCTCACATCTACATCTACTGAGTCCAGCCCTTTAAACACGCTCACATCCTGGGTTTGGTGGAACATCTGAACCATCTCCTCAAACACTGTCACCGGGATGCTGAAGTTCAGGTGAGGATACGTCACATTGGTCGCAAAGTCCTTGGTGTTACTGGAGACTATACCTGTGGGAAAATTATATCATTATTTATGTACGTGTATGGGTGCTGTTAAGACACAAACTTATCTGCACTCTGACAGCTTTTGCCTTTTGGGTCTGTTTCATTCATGTTAAAGCCTCATTTTAAAATAAGACAAGTTGCAAGTTTATATGTAGCAAACAAAAAGCAGAATTATTTGAGTCATATCAGTACTATCAAAGGTTAACCTGTCCTGCAGAGGAATAAGATATTTTAGTCATTTTAAAAGAGTGTTTTTCTTCTCAAATTGTTGTGCCCTCATTATTTGATATAAGGAATTTGATACAAGGACTTTTTAATCTAAAAAAAATAGACTAAAGAAAAGCATGTTTTTTGTTTGTTTTATTTTGGCAGTTTTATTGCTCTGAAAAAATGTAAATGTGCATCCATATTATGAATGGGCTCACTCCTACACAAACCTGACGTGTATTTGTCCTAGTGGCTTCCTTCTGCTTGTTTCCATGGAAAGGTTGTACCTTTAGCTATAATATTCCACAGTATGGCATAAAAGATATTTGTCTCTATGGAGAATATTTAAGTATGGTTTTAACATTCAATTTCCATGCAATAATGCAGGTGACATGCCACCTCCAGAAAGTTACGTACTGTTACTTATACTCTTTGTGTATTATTAGCCAGCAAGAAAAAATAACAAAAATTTTACTGTTTAACACATTTTGTTTTAAGATATGGGAATATAGTGGGTTAATATCTAAGAATCCAACACCAAAAAGTGAAAAAGAAAAATAAATAAATAAAATAAGAGCAAATACTAGCTACACATTTTGTTAACTCTTCGTATGTCACAAAGCACATGTCTGATTGGGAAAAATTGACACGTTATTGTGATCAGGAGAACACAAAAAGATTCAGAAATCAGTATCCGTCACCCCTGCATGTGCAATGTTCCATTGAAGTTTTCTATAGTGCACTCCTGCCCCCTGCTGTGTGCAAACGGAACTGGTCTCACTTACCCAGTAGCTCTCCAGAGTGCGGCCGTATTACAGCGCCCCCACTGGTCCCGGCTTGTACTGCACATGTGGTTTGGAGCATGACGGGCTGCTGCTCTTTGGCAAGGATGGATTTTGACAAGACTCCGGAGGTGAACGAAGGGCCACAGCTTCGACCTATCGCGCCGTATCCTACCACAAGGACAGGCTCACCTACAGGGAGAAGATGTCACGAAAGGTAAGGAACAAAATAAAGCAGGAGTCATCACTGGGTTTTCTCATTTTTGTCCATGTAATCTTGAAATCAAAAATACTTGCTATAATATTTTCATTTATTTTGTTAAAGGGCCCATACTATTTTCTGATGTTGTTTCCTCTGCAAAAACAGAAACATATGTGAATGAAACAAAACAACACTGGTTAACCCATAAACCCTGTGTATTTAGACAGAGTTCTTCTCTCAAACTGAAAACACTCTCTTCCACTTTGTGATGTCATGTGGTAATACAGGAAGTGCTCCACTATGTTTTAAAACTCCATACACCTTCACTAGAATCATTTGGATAATTTCAGCCCTGGAATAGCCGATCTCCACTGAACTAAAGGTACAGACGCGCCGCAAAAACACAGGACGCTCTAGTCGCGCGTCCACCAACTTTTCACCACACTTTTCAAGGCTCAAATATTAAAGGGGAACTAAGCAACTTTTCTGATGTGGGGGGTTTCCTCCTGTTTGTTGCCATGGAGATGGTATAAAATGTACCATGTACCATTTATTTAATTGCTCAAGTGCTTGTATTGCTAAAAACAAAAAATGTAAAGTTCTTAGTGTAAGTGGGGTCGCCTCTCCACAGATGTGACTAGTAACTTGACCAAGTGACATCATGTTAAGATAAGATAATCCTTTCTTCATCATACAAACATCCACCATAGAACATAAGTAAATAAGAGACCAAGTATGACCGCGAGTGATGCACCAACAGGACCTTTAAGTTACTCTTTACATGCAAGCCCTTCGCAATCTTCTATTCTATTAATAATTGTCCACTCAAAGCAAGATTCTAAGATTTAACTTGGCTGTGTATGTTGTAATAATCGGCAAGAGTAAGAAGCTGAAGTCTGAACAGGAGAAAAAATAAATAAAATCAAGCTGAACACTACACGAACCTGAGAGCAGAAAAGCAGACTCAGATCTCGCGTTCATTTGCAGATGTTGCACTGAATAAAACTACATGACATGCACATCACGAGAGCAAAAGATAAAGAGCTTACAAAAACATTTTCAAACAGGGGCTTGAAATCGACTCTTAGCTCATGGAGATCAAATATTAAACAGGTTGTCTGTATTGTTCTACACCTGAGGCCTTCCTTTTCAGTCTGACATTCTAACCATCTGTGGTGATATAAAAGTAGAGAGATGAGATGAGGAAAGAGGAGGAGGAACAGCTGAACATTTCGGCTCAAATCCTCTGTCGGTCCGCTGCCCCCTCTAGTAAGTGCTGATCTGCATTTCCCCTCACATGTTCAGACTTTGTAACCATCGTTGGTACAAAGCAAACTAGAACACCACGATCTCACAAGATTACTGGGACCTTTTTAGGAAAGATATATATATTTTATTTTCACTTGTACATATACATTTATATAATTATGCCTTATTTGACAGTCTCTTGCTCTTATTATAATATGCTGTGAGCTACTGTGTCCATATAATTTCCCTTGTGGACTAATAGTTTGTCCAAGTGGACTGATCTAACCAGCTTGCAGCCATTTATTTATTTTATTGATTTGATAGGGACAAGTACATTAGACATGTAATGTAATAAAACATTTATAGCCAAGGCTAATTTGCAATGTCTGTCCCATCTACACCGCCTTGCTCATCTTAAACACATAGTAACACACAGAATAACATCTCTGTGGAGACGAGCAGGTGAAGTAACATAATGCACCTTTAAAGGGCCTATAATGCGCTATTGTCTGATCTATGTTGTAATGTTGTTTTCTCATCAAAAACATATCCGGAGTTGTGTTTTGTCTCACACATGTTTAACACACTAATCCTGCATACAGTATTTAGAGTGTGATGTCATGTGGTAATACGAAAGTGCTCCACTGGGGTTTTAAACGCCATACAGTTTCACAAGAATCATTTGCATAATTTCTTTCATTTGGAACATTTTTGTGGCCATACCAGTTTGTCAAAGCCTGAGCCCGCCAGATCTCAGAAGCTAAGCAAGACCAATGGGAAAATCAGGTGCCACAGTGGGTCGCCAGTTGTAAAAACGTTGTGTCTTTAGGCAAGGCACTTCACCCACACTGCCTAGTATGAAAGTGGCGTGTGTGTGAGTGTTGGTGGTGGGTGGAGGGGCCAGTGGCGCAGATTGGCAGCCTTGCTTCCGTCAGTCTGCTCCAGGGCAGCTGTGGCTACAACACCACTGGGTATGGAGTGAATGAACAATGATCTGTAAAGCGCCTTTGAGTGTCCAAAAAAGCCATATATAAAACTGATGCATTAATTTGAGAGAATTTGCATCTCCAGTGAACAAAAGTTAAAATGTAGCTGTTAACTTGAAAACTACCACTTCATGACATCACAAGGTGGAACACAGCATTTTGAGCTTTGGGTGTGTAGACAAGCTAATAATAAAGTGTTACTCGAACATTTCTCAATGAAGCAAAACACAACTACAAGTATTTTGTGATGTGGCAACTACGTTATAATGGGTCACATATGGGTCAAAGCTCCCTGGAGTCAGTTTTGCGTAATATAGGACTTTCAATGATTAAATGACACTGCAGAAACTCAAACGTGTCTAAAGCTTTCAAGTAGCAGTAGTGGAGTTGCATCTGTACATAAGGTAGAATCGTGAATGTTACAATAAATACTGCACCTGCATGAAACTTATGGGACATCTGGGGAAGTACGGCCTGACTGACACTGTTCCTGGGCCTCACCACAGCCAGGTCAAAGGGTGAGCTCTCCTGAGTGGAGAACAGGACATCACCAACCACATCTGTGAACCTGGAAGAGACAAATAACAAAAACAAATGTAGTTAAGGTGCTACAGTATATTATACAAAATTGTATGTACATGTTATAATGTTGTTTCCTCATCAAAAGCATACCTGGAGTTGTGTTTTGTTTAATTCACACATGTTTGCTTAAGCCTTTATTATTTTCTGTCTACATCTCCAAAGTTCAAAATGCTCTGTTCCACCTTGTGATGTCATGAAGTGGTGCTTTTCAAGTTAACAGCTACCTTTTACCTTTTGTTTAGTAGAGAGAAGCAATTCCATGGCTGAAATTATCCCAGTGATTTGAGTGAAGGTGCATGGAGTTTAAAAACACAGTGGAGCATTTCCTGTATTGCCACATGATTTCATAAGGTTAGGGTGACCAGACATCCTATTTTTCCCCAGGATAGTCCCAATTTACCCGGGATAGTCCCAGTTTTAAGCCCCGTGTTCCCTGTCCCAGCAGATTTATCCAAAACTATTGATTTGTCACAGTTTTATACAAGAAATGTCCCAGGTGTCCCTGTTTTTGACCAATTTGACACCTGGCAACAGTAAAGAGAGGCATAAATTGTCACTTGTTAAATAAAAAACAGAAAAGCTGCTTAAAAATGTCCAAAACACAAATAAAATGTGACTATACTGAGTCGTGAATAGAGATGTGCAAAAATATTGAAATATCGACATACCACATGGTTTAATGTGATGATACAGTATCAATATTGTGGGCTGCTGTATCGATATATATCGCCAAGAGTACTTTTTGGTAAATTTTACTCAATCATTTTGTTACATTGCTACAGTTTTGTTGTTTGTTTAGTGGAAGGAAACTCATTTATGCAACACATTGGACATTTTCACTGTTTTGATTATTAAAATGGGTGTGTTTTATATTCACATTGCACAAGTAGTGGCTTAACAAAGACTTTTAGCCTTTATTTTTATTGAACCGTATCGAATTGATTTGAAAAATATTGAATAGAAAGTGCACTGTATCGATTTATGTATTGTATCGTATCGGCAACTTCTTAATGATACCTGCCCTAGTTGTGAATAAGTCATGAATGGGCCCAGTGCTTAACAATTTTCCTTAATTACGCACTTGTTTCACAATTTTATTATTACCAGCAACCACCTCAAACCTGAGATGTCCAAGTTTTTGATTTTGAAAATCTGGTCACAGTGTTTTCCTTTTGAGAGAAGAACTCAGCCTAAATATGCAGGATTTGTGTGTTTAACATGTGTGAATGAAACAAACAAACAAACACTCCAGGTATGTTTGTGATGAGTAAACAACAGAATAACAAAGAAAACAGCACAATATGGCCACGCACCTGTCTTCCTGATGAAACTTGAGCATGACCATAGACTTCCTATTGACCACATGGCGACAGGTAAGAGCCAGCTGTGCCGAAACCAGCACACCTGACCCCCAAAACTGTCCACCGTCCACCAGGCACACTGTGGGATACTGCACCGAGCCACACCCACTCGCCACGGCCCCCATGCGCTCTTTCTCCCTTAGGACTATATCTTGCAGTGGATTTTCTGGGTTTGTAAATCGCAATATATTTTTGAAAATTTGATGAACTGAACAAACCAACGAAAGCCCTATCCATTCGTTAGCCTTCCACCCAAAAGGAGACACAACAACCCCAACAAGACGCACTTTCTCTGGGCTTTGGAGCGCGAACAACCCGCCACCTTCTGTACCAGGTAAGCAGCGCGCGTCCGTAAGGATAATAGCGTTCTCTTGTCCCGTAAGATTACTTATAATGCCTCTACTGAGCGTACTGGTGAACAGATCTACGCAGAGGGATCCGAAAGGGGTCCCACAAGCCAAAACGGGGCAGCCCTTGAGGAGAGACGTGCTGTCTTGCCACGGGATGAGGTGTGGGTAGGGGTCGGTGGTGCGTAAATCTTTGGCTTTCAATACGGCGAACCAGCTTAGAAACTGGGCATCTTTCAGCAACTCATCCTCATCTTCATCCCCGTAGAAGCGCCATTGGTGAGACTCGGGGAAAACAGCCTGGAAAGCTTGTCTGAATTCTAAGCAGTTCACTAACATAAGTAGATTAGCTTCGGTTTGGAGTTGGCCTGTTCCAGAGAGGTTTTTGGTGAAGTTTGTTTGCGCGCATTGGTTCATACAGAGTTGTGCAGATAAGGTGACACTAATTCTAAGCTTCTTGCTAAATCGACGCGCTGGTAAAACACGTCCATTCGTGTTTAGAGACTTTTTGTTGGCAGTGAAGCGAGAGAAAGGGAGACCCGTGCAGAGAATAGTTCCAGACTCAGGGTGGACAATGACACCGCTGCAACTGACAGACTTTTTAGCAGAAAATGCTTTGGAGAGAGTTACCACACAGCAGCACCGCTCAACATCAGACAGATCCATAGTCCAGCGCAAAGACGACGACAGCAACACCGACTGTTCAACTAAAGACGCGTAAATCTGCCGGATACGCGTGTTTTAAAATACAAGGACGCTTTATTGGTTAAGCGTAATAAAACATGTGTAACAGAGAACTTCATGTTCTCAGTGTAGTCCTCCACTTCCTGGTTGTGTAATAGTATGCTCTGATTGGTCAAAGTGCAAGCATCAACAACCAATGGGATTGTGAATTGGTTACAACTTATGCCATTTGTTTTGGATTTTTTATTTTCAAATAGAAATGTTTTCAAAAATCACACCAGAAATTATTTATTCATTTTTATTTTTTCTTATTTTCCAAAAAAATATTTTACATTTTAACTGGTTTGAAATTATTAAAAGTTGTACTTCACAAAATATTTCTTAACTTTTTAATGTTACATAATATTTTGTCACTTGGCCAAGTGTAACTACTTTCTACTTAGAATATAAATAATAGCCTATTTACAAATATAGATAATATTGCACTTAAATTATAACATGCAAAACTTTTGCATGCAACTGGCACTTGACACAAGTACTCTCACAGGACACTGCTCCCTCCAGGCCCTGATCACAAAGTACTGCGCTCTTTACAGTAACATCCATAGATTGTATAAAGGAGGATCTATATACAGTCTATGGTAACATCTGAAGACAGTCAGTGATTAGGGTTAAATATGAACATGGTACATAGCTGCTGATTAGCATACATATAAGATACAGACCCTCATAGTGCATTTGTGGTTAATATTCAGAAGGCTAAAGTCCTACAAAGCACTATTATGCCATTTTCATCAGAGGTGCGAGATTATAAATAGTACCATGTCTTCACGTGTTTAAAAATAAGAATGCTGTTGCTTTGCCTGAAGCAGTGAGGAGTTCGTGCATGACCTGTAAGTCAACACGAGCAGATAAAAATAACCAGGTCAGGCATTTGTCTCCAGCTTTGACATGTTCTACAGGCATGTCCTGGTCTGTGTGACCTGGGTCAAATCCCAACAGGCTCCAGTCAAGGTAAATAACAGTGTCTACACAGTCTATTCTCTGAATCATAGTGACATCTGGTTAATAAGATATGATGAACCTGGGGTGGGCTTGTAACAGGAAGGCCTACACAATTTTAAATATGCATATCAAAAGCAGCAGATGTCATACAATGTCTATTTGAAGCGCATTAGCCCAGATGAAGCAGACACAGGTAGGTCATATATGTGTGCATAGAGAGGAGTAACCAGGATAATGCAGCCTCAGTCAATGTATTGGGAGAGCCAGCGGAAGCCCTCTCCATAGCCCTGCCTCTTCAGCACACTGCACATGAACACTTCCATGGGCCTCAGGTTCAGCTCCTTCACAGACACTTTGCCCTAAAGGGGGAAGGGCAAAAATTACTGCACTGAAGGTCATGGACTCAAGATAAAGAAGAAGAAGAGACTTAAAGTGGTAGCACTTTACAGGTGTAGTAACTGCAAGGTTGATGTTGGAGCTCAAAAGTCCCACCCACTTCGGAGTCCGCTGTGGTTCCGGAAGTAAATTTCCTATTAATTTTTCCCCATAAACATTTTGGAAATTTTAAATATTAATGGACCCATATTGTGATATTTTTTGATCTATGTTATAAAATAGTGCTCCACTGTGTTTTTAAACTCCATACACCGTCACTAGAATCATTTGGATAATTTCAGCCCTGGAATTTGTCATCTCTGCTGAACAAAAGGTAAAAGGTAGCTGTTAACATGAAAATTACCACTACATTATTGCAAGGGGAGCAGTGTGTTTGCAGATTTGGAGATGTAGATAGACTAATAATAAAGACTTACTCAAACAACTGAAACAAAACACAACTCTAGGTGTGTTTTTGAAGAGGTAACAGCATTATAACATGGCTAAAACTTCATAAAAATCCGTTTTGTGTAGGATAGGACCTTTAAGAGTTATAAGTCACAATGGAGGCTAATCAGCTATATGATAACTAATGTCCAGAATGGAGTTGATTTTAAAAACACAGTTTAAAAAAAAATGCTGAAATGCTTCCAATAAATATAATTACAGATTAATAGGTGGCACACATCTGATTAGCCTAGGACAGTTTTATTGTCATAAGGACAGACAAATATTTCTGGTAACTGGATTAATCAGTTATTACTTTCACTGAAATCAACAATAATACAGTTTATTTCCCTTCAAAATTGTCATCTAAACTACAAGCTAACTTCTTTCTAAACCACATGCCTTGCTAATTTTTCATTTTAAATTGCCATTAAAACAGCTCAGTTTTGAAGTACTAAATTATAATTCCAACACATGGTTTACATAGTACGATTTTTTGCCCCGTCTGCTTCTCCAGTCTGGGAATATGCTGACTACAATCCACTGAAGAAAAGAAACTACGCCTATTAAATACAAACACATGCACTAAATATCTGCACAGTAATATTCAAACCAGGGATGTCAAGATTTTTCTGGTAACTGATCATTCTGATTATTCAGATCACAATAAAATTTGAACATTTTAAAGGTGCACTGTGTAACTTTTCTGGTGGAGGGTCCCTCAAATGCTTTTCTTCATGGAGATGTTACTGCTTTGTCTGGAATGTTTCACAATATGTGTACAGTTAAGCCTTTCTATCTTCAAACCAAACCAAGCAAAGTTACAGGTCAGATCTGTGGTGAGGCGACCCCGCTCACAGTCAGAATGCCTGTTTTTCTAGGTATTTTTGAGCTATAAAACACCTGTAATTGAGTAAATGTAAGGTAGAGCTGTTTAATGTCATACTGTGGAACATTCCAGGGAGAGCAATGACATATCCATAGGAACAAGCACATGACGGACCCCCCCCCCACCGAAAAGTTACAAAGTGCACCTTTAACAAACTTTACCCAAAAATTTTTAAAAGCAGTTATTTTAATTCAATCTACAAACCAAAAATGCAAACCTAAACGTCAGGTATTTACTGTTTATTCCATCTTAAACTTTCATAGATGTCATTCATAATTCATAATAATTCAGTCTTTATTAAGAACACATAATATCGGGTTCATAGTAAGTACAAGACCGTCAATGTCTCCACAGTTTTAGAGGTGAATCTGACTGAGCTCATTAAGCCAGGAACAAACTAGAACAAAGGTCATTGATTTACGGACAAAATAGCGAAATAAAAACACCAGGATCATGAAGAGTGGGTTTATACAAATATTTGGAATGCAGGGGCTAGTGGGTTTGCTACGTCCATTTATATTTACAGTCTACTTTCTAGCCTTAAATTGTGATATTGCGACATCCTTAGTCAAACCTATGGCATTAAAAAATATTCTACAGTAGTTTGTGCATTACCTTCCCTGTGGTGTGTCCGATCAGACCAAACATGCCTCTGAGGGCGTCTTCACTGATGGCCTCTGGTCGGTCGATCTTATTCCCCAGAATCAGAACTGGCACATTAGAGATGGTTTCATCTGTGAGAAGGGCCTGTGTACACAACAGCACCTGCACTTAATAATGCTCTACAATACTGCATCATCAGTATCAGCAGTAGTAGTATTCATACATTTTGATGTGTATTAGTAGTAGTGGTAGTGGCAATAGTAGTGGTAGTAGTAGTGGCAGTGGTAGTGGTAGTATTGGTGGTAGTAGTAGTAGGAGTAGTATTTATCAATTTTGATGTGTGATATGTTGCCACAGCAAACCACTTGTCTTGCCTGAAATGTTCCACAGTATGGCATTTAACATAGCTATACTTTATTGCAAAAACTTTGAAAACACACATTCCTGTAGTAAGCAGGGTTGCTACTCTTCACAGATCTGACTTGCAAGTTCACCTGGTGGTTGTCTCCAAGGAGAACATTAAAGGCAAAGAAACAACATCTCCACAGAGACAAATCAATGTAGTTTGTCTTGCCTATTAGTAGTATTGGTACAAGTAGTAGTATTGGTCATATCAGAAATTGTACAAGCAGCATCAGTAGTCGTATCAGTAGTTGTATCAGTAGTAGTATTTATATTATATAGTACAGTGCGTTCAAACCTACATCCAGCTCCACTTTGGCCTCCACTAGCCGCTCATGATCTGCACAGTCCACCATGTAGACTATTCCATTTATGGCCGGGAGGTAGTTCTTCCAGATTCTTCTTGCTGGAGGCCACAAATCATTGTTATTCACATGATATTACATACAATATGCAAATTTAAATAATGTATGCGTCTTTACACTGTTATTTCACATTGTCTTGTACATAGTGTTAATTAGACTATGTATTGTTTTTTTATATATATATATTATAACATATTTCCAAAGCAGTATGTTCTGTAAAACAAGGTGTCATGGTAAATTGTTACTATGACTCTTTATGCACTTTTTTCACATTAGGTGTTTTTCAGGTCAAGTATTTAACTATATATATATTATGTGTAGATTTACATTTTGCACTTGTTCATTATAAACTTCAGTACTGATCTAGAATTACTTTTACTTAATTAATATATAAAAACAGGACCCCTAACTTTCTTCAAAAACATTACTGGAATTATGTTTCGTTTCATTCACACGTTTGAGTAATCCTGCATTCTCTCTACATCTCCAAAGCTTAAAATGTGCTGTTCCAACTTGTGATGTCATGAAGCGTAGTTTTCAAGTTAACGGCTACATTTTACCTTTTGGTCTGTGGAAATGGACAATTCCTGGTCTGAAATTATCCAAATGATTCTATTGAAGGTGTAGGGCATTTAAAAACACAGTGAAGCACTTCCTGTATTATCAGATGTTTTCTATTTGAGAGAAGAACTCTTTAGAAACTATTTAGAAGCCTAAATATGCAGGATTTGTGTATGTTTTAATGAGGAAACATAGATCAGAAAACACCATAAAATACAGATTGGTGGCATATTAAAGATATACATACATTTGAATCACTAAAATAAAAAAATAAAAACAAACTATAGCCTCCATGTATTTTTTTAAAATGCAAAACCGACTAAAAAGATTTATTTGTCTCCTATAATTAAACTCTTGCTTTAGCCCTCCCAGCAAGTTGAACTGCTGATCTACGCTTTCTACATTGATTATTTCAGTAACATGTTGACCTCTGACCCTTTCACAGATTTAAGTGCTCGAACTGATTAAGAACAACCCCCTCACCTATAACACTAACATGGGTAAATCAATACTAAAGACTGAACTATAAGTGAACCGACAGAGACCAAGATTAAACACTGATCTAAATGTTGAAAGATGGATTACAGATCACTTTAAAGATATGTATGTAATATTTTGATTTTATAGTTATAGTTTATAGATTCTATAAACATGACCTTACTGTGTATGTACCCAGATATGAGGTCATACGTTCAAATTAAATATAGCTCTGGTTATTTTAATGATTATTATTTTAATTACAAAAAACATTAGGCCTGGTGGCAGAGTTGTCTATGTTATGTTTTTATGGTTCTCTAGACAATTATTCTATCGGAAAGCAGAATGAGCCTCACATGAGTCTCTCATTTGGGTTGCCAGTTTTAATGCTGCAGTTCAGTTGGTTTAAATCTAAAAGTATTCTCTCTGATCTGAATTCTCATTACCTAAATCAGTGAATCAATGAGTGAATTCTGGAGGTTCTGAGCTTTCACATGAGAATGAAAAAAATGTGAAAAAGGCATGGGCAACCAAGGTTCAGCTGTGATTATAGAACATTTTTGAAAACTTTAAGAGTGCTGTTTCCTTTTGTTTTTTCTTTTCAGTTTTTACATTGCATTCTACAATGTCTCCACCAGAAGCTGCCAAAACTTCACAACTGTACATTCTTCACAGTTTAAGCTTACCTTGTGTGTGCCCTCCTAGATCAAATGTTGTGAAAGTCATTCCGGCTATGGTCAGCTCTTCTGATGCTGGACACAGAGAAATCACAGTGAATGAAATAATATGTTTTTAAGACAACTTTGTAAGTCATTTTGGACCTGTAGACGTACTCGGGTGTAAAGTGGGGACGTGCTGGCCCAGTCGGTCGTCTCTGAGCATGTGCAGTAGAGTGGTCTTTCCTGCATTGTCCAGCCCCAGGAACACAAGCTTGCCTGTCTTCTTATATAAACCTGACACAGGGTAAAATATTATAATGTATTTGTTTTACATAGCAGAGCTGGGTTTAGAAATGCATGATTACTGAGATCAGATTTGCAATATGTTTGAAATGTAGGATTCTGTTCAGAGTGTAAACAATTCCAGAAGTAATACAATTTTAGCCTGAAATATTAACTTACAAGAATCAATACTAGAATCCCATGCATGTTTGAAGAGGTCTAAACTACAGGTAAAGCAAGATTTTTCTATAAAACAGGATATTTTTCTATAAATAATTGCAGCCTTTGCGACTTGATAATTGTGCCAACTCAAACTGCAATTTCAGTTTGATTGCAATATATTGGGCAGCCCTGTACAGAATGGCTTTAAATGTCAAGGCAAGTCATTACTGAAAAAATAAGTTTAATTTATTTCATTTAATACAAATTGGAAACATCAAGTGGCTTTCTTCAAGTGAAATAAGATTATAGGTCATATAGGTCAGGAGTAGAGATGTAACAATAACCAAAATATTGTGATATTGTATTACAAGTTCCTTTGCTTAAATGCATTGTTTGACAGTAGCAACATTTGATAAACATAGGAAACTACATATCTCATGATTAACTTCAGTGTAGACAACATGAAGAAATATGTTTTTTGCTTTAATTCTTGGGATGACGACAGTAATGATTCACACCAAAGTCTAGTCATGGTAATTTAAAAGCAAAAAGTATCCGGACTTCAATTCTTTTAGCCTATCCAAAATATCTGCAAAATACTGCAATAGCAATAAGTATCATACCATGACATGACTATCATGATAATATCATACAGTCAGATTTGGATATCGTTACAGCCCTACTCAGGAGATGGTCAGTAGTTCAACATACAGGGATATAATGCAGATTTAGACTTAAATAGATTTTTGGAGGTCAGGTCATGAACTACATAGTTTAGATGCCTAAACCCTTTCAGTCATGATCTATGGGGTTGTAGTATGTTTTGTTTTTGTTTTGTTGTGCTGCAAAATGAACTACTACTACTACTACTACTACTACTACTACTACTACTACTACTACTACTACTACTACTACTACTACTACTACTACTACTACTACTACTACTACTACTACTACTACTACTACAAAATGTCTTACCTAAAAATTGCAAGACACTGCTGAAGCTTCTGTAGATCCAGTCAAATATGAAAGACATGTTTCTGAAGTAGCTGCATGGGACAGTGATAAACATGATATGGCTGATTAATATCTGATTTCTAGACATTTAAAATTCAATGGTAAATGGTCACATTTCTATAAAGCACATTTCCATCTTCAAGGCACTAAGCGCTTTACAACAAGAAACCACTCACCCATGCATACACACAGACACTAGAGGTGAGCGGGGTTAAGTGTGTTGCTCAAGGATACAATGACAGCATTCATCTGTCATCAAAAACATCCAGAGTTGTATTTTGTTTCATTCACACGTTTGAGTAATTCTTATATTGCTGGTGTTGTCTGCATCTCCAAATTTCACAAATGCTCTGTTCCATCTTGTGTCATGCAGGGGCGGTTTTCAAATTAACTTTTTACATTTTGTTCAGTGATCGTTGGACATTTCAGGGCTAAAATCATCCAAATTATACTAATGAAACTGTATGGAATTTAAAAAGACAATGGAGCACTTCTTGTATTACCACATGTCATCACAAGGTGGAACAGAGTGTTTTCTGTTTAAGAGAAGAACTCATCCTAAATATACAGGATTTGTGTGGTAATGTGTGAATGAAACAAAACACAACTCCAGGTATGGAAACATTATAACATAGATCAGAAAATAGCGTAATATGGGCCGCTTAACTCGACAGTACTCTTCTTAAGCCGTTGAAGTACTCATATTTGGCACCAGCACTTTGAACCAAATCTTTCAAAATCTTGCATTTACTGTTCTCCAGTCCTTTATTCCTGGATTACCTCACTGGTATGTGTAATCTATGTAATCTGTATAATCTCACACAAATCACTGAAAGGGCGCACTAAGCAGCCGGTGTCGCTATAGTCAGGCACTCTGGGGTCTGTGTGAAGAATGAGACCCCCGGTGCTCCTTGGGACTATTTTTATGACGAGTAGTGGTCAGGACACTTGATCTGCCCCTGCCTCTGCTCCTGCCCACGCACCTGTCACTCTGCTCAACCGGCTTAGGGCAGTGGACACTCAAAGATTTCATTATTTCTATAGTTATAAGCAAAATATAACTAGACGCATTGTGTTCAAGATCCAATGCGTAAAATGTGCTGCCCGTTGCTGTGTTAAAATGCGCGCATATTGGTAATTACAAAAATGACCAACTTCAACGCAATAATAGCATAATATAACTCCTATGGCAACTGCTTTCACAAACTGGAGCACATGTCAAATAGTTTTCCAGTAACTTCTTGGCTGCAACAGCTCATTCCCTGTGTTGGCTAATGGCGTAAACAAAGTAAACAAGCGCGCAGCCCCTTTACGCTGATCAAAAAGATTAAATAACACTTTATAAACTCGTCTACAAGTTTCATCTTTGGAGTAATCGAAAGGATGTCATTTTGGTATTTGAATAAAGTTTTTGTAGTTGAATAAAACTAACTTTACCTGAGTGTGGCGAGATGTGAAAGTCCCAAGTCCCTAAATTTGGTCCAAGCCCGTGCGCCGCTGGAGACTGGCAGGTTTGACAGTTCACCGGAAATACGTCATCGCGCAAATATCAGGAGGGGCGCGCCAAGTTTGGGTGTTTACTGTGAGGATATTTTTATTTATACATTTTATTTATTTATATATGAATTCTATAGGGATGCTTTGTGCGTTTCGTCATAGAAGAGCGGAAAAAACAACAAACTACAACTTTTCCTTATAGTAACATCGTCCTAATACTTGGATGACCACAAGTTGTTGAAAGAGGAACATGTCGAAATTTGTGGGACATGTCGAAATTTGTGGGACATGGAAGGGTTTAATTTAAGATAAATACAAAATAGCAAAAGCACTGTATAAATTTTAGATTAAATCATAACGCACAAAAAGAGACTGGAATCGCATTACGTGCCATATACGTCCAGGTTAGCAATATATTACAACCCTGAATGCCACTACACCGAAATATTCTTGGTTTGAGATCAAAAATATATAATCACATATGTAAATCTCGCTTTTTATAATTCTTGTTTCACATAAAAAGGGGGCACCCATTAAATAAGAGGTACAGTATACGTAAAAAGGAAAGGGCCTAAATGTGGAGCACAATTAAAGACGGACATGTGGTTACCATGATTACCAATTGTTGTGCTAAATCTGTATGTTACTCAGTGTCCACTAGATGGTGGTAGATAGGAGAAAGCTTCCCATATTCACCTGCAGCAAAAATACCATACAGTATGGAGTCCAGAACAGCTTTATTAAAGCAGTTTCAGGTAGGAAGTAGGGTTTGGGTACCTTCAAGATTTGACAGCACATCTCCTAGGAGACCTTTGTAAGATTAATTGGTCATAACATGAATGCATCACTAGTGTACACATTATTTGAGTTAATCTACATTATCTAACATTGTACAGTATCTCGCCATCCAATGGAAAGATTGAGTCTGGGAATCCTCCCATTGTTTCTAAGACCATATCATAGTGTTTAAAGGCCCTCCGCCTTCAATGATGCCTCTTATTTGTAGAACCATTTGTCAACTGCAAAACACACAAAAAGTTTAAAGTTTTAAATAAATGTTCTTGGGTAGATCCTACTGGTCATAATCTAAAAAATATTTAAATAGTAAACTTAAATTACCTGTTGAAGGAATGGGGTCACCTTTCCCACACGGACATGTCTACAAATGAAGACAATTAGATAGGCAGTGTAATATTTTACCAGCAATAAAACATTGAATTGCATTTGTGTGTTACCTCTCCCACAGCTGCCTTGGCCTCATCCGCTGAGCAGCAGAATGGACTGTCACCCGCGGAGACACTTGTGTTTTTACTGTCGGAGCACAGAAAAGGTTATATCTACACAGAAAACAGGGATTTATAACAATTCAAACAATATTTACCAGTTTAGTTCACCCGCACTGGCCTTCTGACAAATGAGGTTTTTCCAGAAACTATGAGTGCTCTTGATTACATTAATGGCAAAGTCCTACAACAGAGAAGCATTTCATTCACTTTATTTCATTCATTTATAGTCACAAGATAATCTTAAAGGGTCCATATTACGCCATTTTCTATTCCATGTCAAAATGTTGTTTCCTCCTCAAAAACATACCTGGAGTTGTGTTTTGTTTCACTCACCCATTTTTAACACAAATCCTGCATATTTACTTCTTCTCTCAAACTGAAAACACTCTGTTCAACTTGTTAATGTCATACAGTAATACAGGAAGTGCTCCACTGTGTTTTTAAACTCCATATTTCCACAAGAATAATTTTGGACAGCCCTGGAATTGCAAATTTTCACTGAATACTAGGTGAAAAGGTACATATGAAATGATAAACTGATATAGATTGATATTATTAACATGCATTGTTGCTGCCTGAGAAATTAATTTCCTTTGGGATAATAAAGTATTCTTTTTATGTATCATTTTGAGCTTTAGAAATGGTGACAGATTCATAAAGGAGCTCTCAAAACATGTGTGAATTAATCAAAACACAACTCTGGGTATATTTTTGATGCGATAACAACATCCTAACATGGCTTAAACCTCACAAGAGTCAATTTTACGTAATATAAGACCTTTTGTATACAGTCTGGGTTTATTCAACAACATAAACAATGATCAATATAAAGAAGCGTGTATATAATTGTAGGGCGCATACCTTGTCTTTAAACTCCCCATCAAAGGCAAAGCGATTCTCTGGTTTACCGTCAGGCACTTTGTATCTTCTGAACCAGTCGACTGTGGCCTCCAGGTACCCGGGCTTCAGCCGCCTCACATCACTGATGTCTGCAAGAGCCAGCACAAGACACAGAGGCAGATACGGTTAGGAAATCAAATCAGTGAAACGAGAATTGTCAAATCTGATTATCTAGGTTGACAAAAATACCAGGGATTTTTGTTTCCATCAGATACGAAGTGACACTAAGGCAAGTATTGCAAAAGTGATCCGATACCATTATCAGTGAGTTTTGTATTAAAATGCACTCCTTTACAAGTTTTACCATGGCATCTTAAACTTAGCTCCATGCCTCCACCCCAGCTTGAACTGATCTAAAGTTCATTATAAATAATGTATTTCCAAAATTGGAAAAATTTCAATAAAAAAAAAGTATGAAATAATACCTTTGAAATATATTTATTTTTATTAGTATTTTAAACTTCGATCAATATAACTAGCTTTAAAGAAGAACTTTTACTGTGCTCATGTCTGCTATATAGTTATAATCCATAACAGCTATGGATCATAAATTATAATTTGGACATTTTAAATCGCAATAATCATCTAAAAAAACAACATAAAATAAACTGAAAAAGTCCGCTGACTTCTGCGTTAGAAAGCTGTGGCGCTCAATTTGAGCAGACATTGCTGTAAATGTGAAGAAAACAAAGAGCTGTGAAGTCAACACCTTCAGTGGTAGAGGACTTTTTTTTAAATCACTTCTAACAAAAAGACTACATGACTCAGCTGAATAATGTACATATCACAGATTAAGATTGTGGCCATACCGGCTTGTCAAAGCCTGATCCCATCAGATCTCAGAAGGTAAGCAAAGCCAGGACTGGTTAGTATTTTGAAGGGAGATCGCTGGGAAAAATCAGGTGCCAAAAGTGGGGAACCAGTTGCAAAAAAAACCCCAAAAAAACCTTCATTGTCATTGTGTCCTTAAGGAAGACACTTCACGAACATTGCCTAGTATGAAAGTGGTGTGTGCGTGAGTGACAGTGATGGTCACAGGGGCCGATGGTGCAGATTGGCAACTTTCAGTCTGCCCCAGGGCAGCTGTGGCTAGAATAGTAGTTTACCACCACCTGGTATGAAGTGAATGAACAATGCTCTGTAAAGTGTCTTTGAGTGTCCAGAAAAGCACTATATAAAACTGATGAATTATTATTATTAGATTAAGAAAATTAAATTGGTGAACAAAGTTAGTACTGAGCAATGGACATATGCTGGTGGCGGTAAAAATGGGATTGTTTTGAAAATAAGCAATTAAAGATCGAGCTCAAAGCTCAAACACGCATGAATCACTCCAAATACAACTTTGGGTGAGTAAATGGTGAAGGGAAACAACTATAAAATTGTGACAACTGACAAGTCAATTTTGCATAATAGGTCCACTTTAATAAACACACAACTCTTGCACCATTCACAAATCTATGAGTAAATCTCAGGATGTTGTTAAAAAGGTAAAAGTATCTGGTGAGCAAAACATGCCTGCCCTCCCCTGACCTAAAGAGGTGAGGCTCTTACCATTGAATTCGCCAGCTTCGGGGTCGTCTACATTGATTGCAATCACTTTCCAATCAGTCTCTCCCTCGTCGATCATGGCCAGAACCCCCAGGACCTTCACTCTGATGACATCACCGCGGGAGCACACCTGCAGAGAGGAGCACATTTCATAGGAACACATTATAAAGTCTGTTACAATAAAGTCTGTTAAATACGATATATTGCCGAAGAAAATATATACACTAAATGATAATACTGAAACTAATGTATGCCAATAAAGCAGATTTAAAGGTGCATGGTTACTTTTTAGTGGAGGGCAGCCACCTGCTTGTCTTTATGGAAATATTATTGCTTTGTCTAGGATGTTCCACAACATAGATTAAACCTATCTATCACGAGGGAGACAAGCAATGTTACAGCACTACGCTACATTACAATTCAGATCTGTGGAAAGTTACCCCTATTCACAGAAGGAATTATTGTATTTTTGAGCAACAGAAACGCCCATAATGAATAAATGCTAGATTCAAATGTTTAAAGTCACACCATGGAACATTTAAGGCAAAACAATGACATTTCCATGGAGACAAGTAGGTAGCAGGCCCTTTAAACCACAAAAACTATTCTGCAATATTGTTAAAAACTCATAGCTGCAACAAATAAATATCTCAATGAAACACTGTGATGAGTTTGTATCTATAATGAGTCATAGAAGTCATTAAATTCAACCTTTGATGGCTTAAATCTTATCTTGTTGCAGAAAAATTACCAAAAATAGCAAGTAATACAAAGAAAATGTACACACAATAAATACTGACTCCTCAAAAATATTGTTCCAGCTTTCATATAGTGAATGATAAGTTGATATAGTAATTATCATGAAAAGTCTATACATTATAATATATAGGACAATATTAATTCACAGCGTTGTCATATAGTGCAGTAGAATAATGACAAAACAATTCTACCTTACAGCCAGATTTTTGTTTACATCTGATACAAAGTAATACTAAGGCAAGAATTGCAATGTTGATCTGATACCAATACCAGTGAGTTTTCATATTAAAATGCAATGAAACTATTTCTTGACTAGTTTTATCTTTGCATCATTATCTTAGACTTGGCTCCACATCTCAACATCACCTTGAACTGATCTAAAAATATAATATCTGTAGATAAACTAAATATAAACAATGGCTTTCCAACACTGACAAAACATTCAATTAAAAGCATGTAATTTGTTAGAGAAATATTATGTATTGATACCTTAAATAATACCTTTAAAATAAATATATTTTACTTAATATTTTAATCTTCGTTCAATATGAAAGACAACTTATTGTGCTTAGTCTATAGTGACCAATAAATCGATATAGTAATTTCCATTACATTATATTATAATATATGGGATGTTGTTATTTTACAGCGATGTCATGGAGTGCAGTAAAATAATTACAAAATTACTCTACCTTACTGCCAATTTCACAGACGTCTATTGGGTCATTATCTCCACAGCAGCCTGTATCGGCATCCTTGTGAGCTGGATCCTCCCATGTCTGCAACACCACAGAGCATATGCATCAATATTAATGTCACAGCTACTCTATACAAGTGTACGCTTTTGTATGACCAGCGTACGCACCTGAGGGATGGCTCCATAGTTCCATATATAACCTTTGTGAGGGAAAATGTTGGCAACGTATCTCAACTTGCCTTTCTTTACGTCTTGTTTGATTGGATTCAGGAGGTCTTTGGTAGCAATCTGCAAGAGGAAATAAAACGTATAAAAACATGACTTTGAAGGATTTGTAAGTTCTCTTTTCTAAATTTCCACCAGCATGTAGTGTGTACCAGCTTGTATATAGCTAAGATATATTTGTATCACTGTATTTCTGCATTTAATTTTTATCTGTACAAATACATTTACATATTATGCCTTATTTGACACAAGCCTCTTGCTATGTTTGCTACTTATTTTGAATGTATTATTACAATTTATATTTTTTCTTTTATTTATTATTTTTTATTATAATATATTGTGATGTTTGAGCTACTGTGTCCAAATAATTTCCCTTGTGGATCAATAAAGTTTGTCAATAAAGTCTATATCATCTTTGTAAGGACTACTGCCTGGCATCTCAGCCCTTACTCAGTTTTAGGTCACTATTCACTCTGATGTACAGAGCCTTTACTATGGCCGCCCCCACCCTCTGAAACTCTCTCGCCCTTAACATCAGAAACATCAGGTATTAGACTCACTAAACACCTTCAAAAAAAACTGCTCAAAACACACTCAAAAACAGCCTACAGCTCCCACACCTAACTGCTCCTCATTACTGTTTTGTTTGTTCTGTCCTTGTTTTACTGTCAATTTATTGTGAAGCGTCTTTGTATTCCCATGAAAAATGCTATATAAAACCACTGCATCAGATCACTAGTCCCAGTATTTGTTAAATCTGAGGTACCAGAGTTATTTAAATCCTTCCAACTCATTTCTGGCTCTCACAAACCAGTTACTTTTTATGCAGATGCAAAGCAGACACACATACCAATGCACAGAACTCTTTTTTGGGGTTGCCATCAATACAACATTTTAAAATTAAGAGTAAGGCAATGCACAACTGTCTGACTTTTACATTTTATTCATTTAATTATTTAACTAAATTACTAATTTACGAGAATGCACTGACTTGCCCCTTTTGCATGAGGCGGTGTAGCTAATACACCAATCAAAGGTTAAGTAAACAGTAAAACCACAATAGATTTCTATGTACACAAAGCCTTGCTATGTACAAAGGCTGTGACGTTATATGCCCTTTGCTTTTGTTTGTAATTCAAAAAATTATTCATCAATAAAAAGGAAGTGGAGGTGCAGAAATACAAATCTATAATTTAAAGGTTTGGTAGTGATATTAGAACTGATGGTAAATGAAAGTCCGTACCTCCATCTTTGCATTTGTCCATCTTGGCACCTCAACCACCATGTTGAAGATATTCTGTAAGAGAGAAAAGCAAATATTTCACAATATTCACAACATATTTTAACTTGAGTGGCAACATGTTTTAAGTCTTAAGTTTATGTTTTTATTAAGTTTAGTTAGACAGATTTAGTCATACAGATAATAGAGATAACAAACTCTGATAAAACAACATAATAAGATGCCACTTTATTGTCCCACCAGGGGAAATGTGGTGCATAGACATCAAATAGACAAAAAATACAGTACAGGTGACAGAATAAAAACAGAAAATAGTCCAGTGCACTCACTTGCAACTGATAAAATTCATGAGTTCATAGTCAGCGCAGAATAAAAACAAACCAAACAGACAGTAATATCCTGAGATAGTGGCACGACACCACTGATAGCAACATTAGTGCAAAGGCCAATGTTAAAACTAGACTCTGACCGTGGAGCTGAGCTGAGAGTTAGCTAATGACAATCAAGTATTATGGCTATAATGAGGAAGTTTTTGTTTTATTATCTGTCCATTTAGTCACCATAAACTGTAAAAAGTTAAAAAAAAAAAAAAAAAAAGTACTCGCTCACCTGTGCCTCATCTGCGCACATAGGTATGTCATGGAATGGAGAGATGTAGTTTCCTTCTGCATTTTCTATAACAAAATTAAGAATAAATATTGACTACTGCACATCCCATTTATATCAATTTAACATTATTCAATATCAAGAGTTCTCCAGTCAAAAACAACTGAAATAACTACAACATATATGTGTTATTTAGAATAGTGGAGTCAAACATACATTTGTTGAACTTGATAATTCAGACTGCATTCTAATAACAAAATATAGTGTCATACAACCATTTTAATGTTAACAACATTTAAACAACTAGTATTAATCTCAAATGAAATAGACAACAGACTTAGTCAAATGTATACAGTCCGCACATTGTGATATTTGATATATAGGCCTGACAAATGAATGCTTGTTTTTTAGGCTTGGTTAAACTGATCAATGGAGGGCGTTGCTACCTAGTTTTCCTTCAAGGAACGACAGTGTTCTTGGGACATTTCCTGTTCCTTTTCAGTTGTTTAAATATTAATAAAACGTCAATAATTTTAAGTCAATTGCAAATAGCAACAAAGGCTAATCATTACAGCATTGGCTAAACCGGTGTTGGACACCGGACAGACTGGTTAGCTCACTGACCATGACCCATTGAAAATGTTATTATTATTATTATTATAATATTGAAACATATTATTACCATTATTTGGAACTTTCTTAGATCTGATTTTGACTAGCCTATCTGTACATTAACAACGACAGTAAATGAATGAATAGGCAAGTGACACGTGGAGAGAGATTAGACTTAAACCGGTTACATTACGCGAGCCATTTTAGCTAGTTTGCGATGCTAATTTGTCGGTTCCTGTGAACTTACTGAAGAACAGACGGTAGGACAGGGTGTTCGGGTTGCCCCTCTCTTCTACTGTAAAGCTCATGATTGACTGCAGCGCGGTGGTTTGTGTTTCTATGGGATGAGGATGGCGGCGAAAGGACCTGTGCTTGGACTGGCACCCCGGATCAAGTGCGCATGTGCCGTCAAACAACAAGTGGTGCGTTCAAAGACTCCAAGAAAGTTATATATATGTAGATATGTTGATATGTATAAACTATATGTTGTATATATACAGCATATAGTATATATATATATATATATATGTATATATAATAAATTTAATTTGATATAATATAATAAATTAAATGATAAATTATTTTTGTGAAGCCTCAAATCACGAGAGCAGTCACCTTGCACGGCTTGTACAGAATCGTTGAATTAATTTACAGACCTGTAGAAAATCAAACTCTGAAAGTCATTGATCAATAACAAAAAGCAGATTATGTTGATCCATCAAACTGATATTAGCCTTGTTTTGTTCATATTAAGTTAAGTACTCAAATATTTTTTTTATATATTTTTTTTATTTTTTGTAATTAAATTCAAAAAATATATAAATATATGCACATATATATTAGTATACTAAATTAGATGATTTTAAATTTTGCCAAATTGGTTATGCATGGACAGGACACACTCCTAGGTTTTTGTATCAGTACTAGGTTCAATTTAAGGTCTGTGTAGAATCTCTCAGTCATCCGGTAGAATCCATGGCAAAGGAGAAATTCAATTTGTCAACTGAACAAATGTTTATTTAGGTTGAAAATGTTTTGCCGGCAGATATAGGGAAGCATCTACCAGCATTCTGACCAGAATTGAAGAAGCAGCTTAGTAACATGTTCAACCAGTTGACAAATTTGATTTCTTCTTTGCCATAGGTTCAGTTTAGGTGTTTTTGTATTGCAATATTTAGATATGGTCATTCACTTCAGAAAATCTTGTAAATTCCCAGGGGTGAATTTAAATGTTCCCACATTGTTTTAGTTTTTTAATCCATCCCAGCTATTTATGCATAATAAATTAACGATCCAATCATGTGTCAAAATTTAGGGGTTTTAGTGCATTAGTAGATAGACCCGAACAACAGGTAGGTGCTGAGAGGGCCTTTGCGGATTAAATTACTTCTCAAGATCTTACTCCATTCTGAAAAGAAGCGTTTTAGTCCTTTCTTAGAACTGGCCAAGAAGGCGTTGAGTTAAATGGTGAGATATGGCTTCACCATGGCCTCAAAGAAATCAGTGTTGCTGTCTGAAAACAGAGTGGAAGCAGAGCTCATCTCATGCAGCAGGTTTTTAGCAGCTGCTTTACCAGTGGCTTTGAGATCTTTAGCTCTGAGCTCACAGTTCTCAGGTATCACAACCTGGTTCTCCACTTTCCTCAGTGTTTGGATAAGCACCATCTGTTGTTCATTGTCAGGGAGTCGTTTGAGTTTGGGGACAGTTTTTGATCATTGTTACGATCATACAATGTGTGGCTTCAGGGCAGTGGGTTTTTACAATGGATTTCACACTTTGGTCTTGAATTACAAGCCGTGATGACCTGGGAGGCATTAGTTCAGATAGCTCCAGTAGTATTTCCAGTTGGAGCTCTTCTGCAGACTCAGCAGAGAGGTCCTATGGAGTTGAGGACTGTTCAGGTGTAACAGCCTCAGATTCACTGACCTCTGGTGGCACTGGCTCTTCTGCTGACCTGACAGTAGGACTTACGGTGTTCTCACAAGTCCCCAATTCCACACTCTGGTCTTGAATTACAGACCGTCATGACCTGGGGAGCAATAGTTCAGATAGCTCCAGTTGTATTTCCAGTTGGAGCTCCTCTGCAGACTCAGGTTAAAATAAAGTCAAAATGAATGGAATGGCCATAAATGAACAATACTCAAAGGGAGTTTTTAGAGTAATGAGAAAAAGAACGAGAAGTAGTTTGACGTTTTCTGTTTAAGGCGCAATTATAAAATACACATCCCGCATTACGGAATTACTACTAATACTACTACTACTACTATTACTACTAATTTCTACTCTATGGAACTACTTTGTGTGTAGCCACTTCTGCAGATTTTTGGGTGCATACAAAGTCCCGCGTCTTGTACTTTTTCGCTTTTTTTCATTTCTGTCCAAGATGTAGGCCTACAAGTTTTAACTTACAATTTGTTATTGCATCATCCCTTTAAATGGTCAACCTGCAGAAAGCCATTGTGCATAGAGAATAATTTAATAAGCTGTGTGCACGTTTTGTCATCTAAACTGCATTGCACTCTTAGATGTTAAACAGGTTTTAACTCTTTTCTATGTCTTTAATTATTTTTATGTAAACTTTGTTGTAGTCCGTGGTCTGGCCGTCGGCGTCATATCCGGCCGCTGCGGGTCGTGCTTCCTGCCTTGCTGCTGCAGGAGGGGACGCGCTGACGGCTGGGAGGACGACAGGAGAGACAAGAAAGCTTTTGGGAAGATTTCCGAGAGAGGGGAAAGGCCCTGATCCACCGTCCGTCGGGAGATAAACACCCCAAGTCTGATTAGCCGCTGAATCCGTCACCCCACCGGCGCTACAACAAAATGTCGAGCAGTCGTCAGCTTAGCGAGAGCAGGGCCATCCCGACTAGGACGGTGTTGATCAACGACACAACCCAGCTACCTCATGACTACTGTACCACCCCCGGAGGCACTTTATTCTCCACCACTCCTGGAGGTAACGCGCCAGAGTTTTGTTTTAACCATGAAACGATAGATTAAAAGCATGCATTTGATTTCTGTGCATTGCTTTTGGCACAAATCGCCGTGGCCTTGGCTGCCTTGTCATTCTCTTCAAAACAAAAACAAAGCGTGTCTCCTCCCCTTCGCTTCTGCTCGCTGCACGATTGGAGCTTTGGCTGCGCAGAGATTGAGGTGAAAAAATGCAATGCACCTTTTCAGTGGTTGTTTGCACCCAGAATGTATCGTTTTGTTGGTTATTTAGGATTTAGCAAAAGATTATCTATAACCAATACATCAACAGCCATGAATCACAGCGGTGTTATGGGGTAAAGTGCAGCCAGACTGGTTTATGATGCGCAATTGGATCTAAATGAGGAACGCTCGTGATATCACTCCACACAATGTACCATGTTATTAATAGGGTGCAGAGGGAGTGCCTGCGTCGTATTGGCATTTAAACCGGAGACTATCACTGTTATGTGGGTGTAATACATTGTTATTATGGGCTATTGTAATGTAACCAAAATTATGCTTTTTCAAACTGTGCTGGGGTTTTGGTTTGTTTTTTGTTTTTCCAGAATATTTGCCGTGCCAGTTGCCCTCCTTCCTGTTACGGTCAGCTTTATTAATTTGACTCAAGTGAACTATTATCCCGAAATGGAATTGAACTAGCCACCCTCTGGACAAAAGGCAAAGGCGTACAGACTTTGCCACACTGTCACCATGCCATATTAAACCCTTCAATGTTCAAAAAAACTTTCAGAAAAAAGTAATATTTTCACTGGGGTCAT